>NC_091284.1:545485819-546128319 GCF_032444005.1 Ranitomeya imitator | reverse complement strand
TTGACACGTTTCCCCTACTTCCACGCCAGGGGGGCGTCAATATGTTGTGAGGTACCCCAGGACAGTCGCCTAAATGTGGGTGAAGTTTGCGAGTCACGGGCGCAAAGTCGAATTTTGGGTGAAAAACCGCGTTTTCATGCGCTAAAAATTTCAGACAAGTGTCAGACTTCCAGGCAGGGGGAAACCGCAGGAGGCGTACCGAGGAGGCTTCCAGGAGCCTGGGGAAGATTATCCAAAAGTGTCCTTGACACTTAGAAATATTTTCAGAAAATCACGATTTTGTGAAAATTGACACGTTTCCCCTACTTCCACGCCAGGGGGGCGTCAATATGTTGTGAGGTACCCCAGGACAGTCGCCCAAATGTGGGTGAAGTTTGCGAGTCATGGGCGCAAAGTCGAATTTTGGGTGAAAAACCGCGTTTTCATGCGCTAAAAATTTCAGACAAGTGTCAGACTTCCAGGCAGGGAGAAACCGCAGGAGGCGTACCGAGGAGGCTTCCAGGAGCCTGGGGAAGATTTTCCAAAAGTGTCCTTGACACTTAGAAATATTTTCAGAAAATCACGATTTTGTGAAAATTGACACGTTTCCCCTACTTCCACGCCAGGGGGGCGTCAATATGTTGTGAGGTACCCCAGGACAGTCGCCCAAATGTGGGTGAAGTTTGCGGGTCATGGGCGCAAAGTCGAATTTTGGGTGAAAAACCGCGTTTTCATACTCTAAAAATTTCAGACAAGTGTCAGACATCCAGGCAGGGAGAAACCGCAGGAGGCGTACTGAGGAGGCTTCCAGGAGCCTGGGGAAGATTATCCAAAAGTGTCCTTGACACTTAGAAATATTTTGAAAAAAATCACGATTTTGTGAAAATTGACACGTTTCCCCTACTTCCACGCCAGGGGGGCGTCAATATGTTGTGAGGTACCCCAGGACAGTCGCCCAAATGTGGGTGAAGTTTGCGAGTCATGGGCGCAAAGTCGAATTTTGGGTGAAAAACCGCGTTTTCATACTCTAAAAATTTCAGACAAGTGTCAGACTTCCAGGCAGGGAGAAACCGCAGGAGGCGTACCGAGGAGGCTTCCAGGAGCCTGGGGAAGATTTTCCAAAAGTGTCCTTGACACTTAGAAATATTTTGAAAAAATCACGATTTTGTGAAAATTGACACGTTTCCCCTACTTCCACGCCAGGGGGGCGTCAATATGTTGTGAGGTACCCCAGGACAGTCGCCCAAATGTGGGTGAAGTTTGCGAGTCATGGGCGCAAAGTCGAATTTTGGGTGAAAAACCGCGTTTTCATGCGCTAAAAATTTCAGACAAGTGTCAGACTTCCAGGCAGGGGGAAACCGCAGGAGGCGTACCGAGGAGGCTTCCAGGAGCCTGGGGAAGATTATCCAAAAGTGTCCTTGACACTTAGAAATATTTTCAGAAAATCACGATTTTGTGAAAATTGACACGTTTCCCCTACTTCCACGCCAGGGGGGCGTCAATATGTTGTGAGGTACCCCAGGACAGTCGCCTAAATGTGGGTGAAGTTTGCGAGTCACGGGCGCAAAGTCGAATTTTGGGTGAAAAACCGCGTTTTCATGCGCTAAAAATTTCAGACAAGTGTCAGACTTCCAGGCAGGGGGAAACCGCAGGAGGCGTACCGAGGAGGCTTCCAGGAGCCTGGGGAAGATTTTCCAAAAGTGTCCTTGACACTTAGAAATATTTTCAGAAAATCACGATTTTGTGAAAATTGACACGTTTCCCCTACTTCCACGCCAGGGGGGCGTCAATATGTTGTGAGGTACCCCAGGACAGTCGCCTAAATGTGGGTGAAGTTTGCGAGTCACGGGCGCAAAGTCGAATTTTGGGTGAAAAACCGCGTTTTCATGCGCTAAAAATTTCAGACAAGTGTCAGACTTCCAGGCAGGGGGAAACCGCAGGAGGCGTACCGAGGAGGCTTCCAGGAGCCTGGGGAAGATTATCCAAAAGTGTCCTTGACACTTAGAAATATTTTCAGAAAATCACGATTTTGTGAAAATTGACACGTTTCCCCTACTTCCACGCCAGGGGGGCGTCAATATGTTGTGAGGTACCCCAGGACAGTCGCCCAAATGTGGGTGAAGTTTGCGAGTCATGGGCGCAAAGTCGAATTTTGGGTGAAAAACCGCGTTTTCATGCGCTAAAAATTTCAGACAAGTGTCAGACTTCCAGGCAGGGGGAAACCGCAGGAGGCGTACCGAGGAGGCTTCCAGGAGCCTGGGGAAGATTTTCCAAAAGTGTCCTTGACACTTAGAAATATTTTCAGAAAATCACGATTTTGTGAAAATTGACACGTTTCCCCTACTTCCACGCCAGGGGGGCGTCAATATGTTGTGAGGTACCCCAGGACAGTCGCCTAAATGTGGGTGAAGTTTGCGAGTCACGGGCGCAAAGTCGAATTTTGGGTGAAAAACCGCGTTTTCATGCGCTAAAAATTTCAGACAAGTGTCAGACTTCCAGGCAGGGGGAAACCGCAGGAGGCGTACCGAGGAGGCTTCCAGGAGCCTGGGGAAGATTATCCAAAAGTGTCCTTGACACTTAGAAATATTTTCAGAAAATCACGATTTTGTGAAAATTGACACGTTTCCCCTACTTCCACGCCAGGGGGGCGTCAATATGTTGTGAGGTACCCCAGGACAGTCGCCTAAATGTGGGTGAAGTTTGCGAGTCACGGGCGCAAAGTCGAATTTTGGGTGAAAAACCGCGTTTTCATGCGCTAAAAATTTCAGACAAGTGTCAGACTTCCAGGCAGGGGGAAACCGCAGGAGGCGTACCGAGGAGGCTTCCAGGAGCCTGGGGAAGATTATCCAAAAGTGTCCTTGACACTTAGAAATATTTTCAGAAAATCACGATTTTGTGAAAATTGACACGTTTCCCCTACTTCCACGCCAGGGGGGCGTCAATATGTTGTGAGGTACCCCAGGACAGTCGCCTAAATGTGGGTGAAGTTTGCGAGTCACGGGCGCAAAGTCGAATTTTGGGTGAAAAACCGCGTTTTCATGCGCTAAAAATTTCAGACAAGTGTCAGACTTCCAGGCAGGGGGAAACCGCAGGAGGCGTACCGAGGAGGCTTCCAGGAGCCTGGGGAAGATTATCCAAAAGTGTCCTTGACACTTAGAAATATTTTCAGAAAATCACGATTTTGTGAAAATTGACACGTTTCCCCTACTTCCACGCCAGGGGGGCGTCAATATGTTGTGAGGTACCCCAGGACAGTCGCCTAAATGTGGGTGAAGTTTGCGAGTCACGGGCGCAAAGTCGAATTTTGGGTGAAAAACCGCGTTTTCATACTCTAAAAATTTCAGACAAGTGTCAGACTTCCAGGCAGGGAGAAACCGCAGGAGGCGTACCGAGGAGGCTTCCAGGAGCCTGGGGAAGATTATCCAAAAGTGTCCTTGACACTTAGAAATATTTTGAAAAAATCACGATTTTGTGAAAATTGACACGTTTCCCCTACTTCCACGCCAGGGGGGCGTCAATATGTTGTGAGGTACCCCAGGACAGTCGCCCAAATGTGGGTGAAGTTTGCGAGTCATGGGCGCAAAGTCGAATTTTGGGTGAAAAACCGCATTTTCATACTCTAAAAATTTCAGACAAGTGTCAGACTTCCAGGCAGGGAGAAACCGCAGTAGGCGTACCGAGGAGGCTTCCAGGAGCCTGGGGAAGATTTTCCAAAAGTGTCCTTGACACTTAGAAATATTTTGAGAAATTTCCGATTTTATGAAAAATGACCCCTTTCCCCTACTTCCACCCTAAAGGGGCGTCAATATGTTGTAAAGCACCCCGAGACAGAGACCTAAGCGTGGGCAAAGTTTGGGTCTGATGGGTGGAACACTGAAAAAAACGCGATTTTCCACTTAGAACAAACATAGAACTTTCAGACTTCCAGGCGGGGGGAAAGCTCTGAAGCTGTACCGAGGACACTTCCATGGCCCCCGGATCGATTTTCAAGAACGAGTCCTTGGGACTTTGAAATTTTTCGGCGATGCGTTTTTGGCTTCCGGGAGCCGCAGAACGTTGGGAAATTCGTTCCGCTCGCCGGCTCCAGGTGTTTCGGGCTAGTCCAGGCCCCAGCTACGCCGCCTGGCCGCCAAATTTCGCAAAATCGAAAAAAAAAAAAATAGAACCGGAATGAGGAATTTCTGGCCGCCGGATCCGCCGCACAGCTCCAGGAAGTCGGACACTTTTCGGCTTCGCTCCCTTAAAGTGTGGGTCGGTGTTTCGCCATGCAAATACCCACTTTTGCACACCAGCTGCAGGATATAGGAGAGAGGGGTACCTCTCGGGCCCGACTGATTTCCGATGTTTTCGTGGTTCCTCAAGTCGGGTAGGCGGTTTGGCGAGTACCCCCCTGTTTGCATGGAAGTCCGCCCTCGCGTCGACACCAGGCTTCCGCGGCTCCAGGGGGACTCTTGCCGGTCGTCTGCCCCAAGTCAGAGACGCGTTTCCCGGGTCGCCTGAGCCTGAACGGACCCTCCCCAAGCGTGTTCTGGTTCTCCGAGGGTGACGGATGTCAGAAGGGAGGCAGATCTGGAGTCTTCGTCCCGAGGAGGGCTCCAGGAGGGCGGATTGCACCCCCTGACTCGGTCCCCTCAGAGCAGGCTTGGCGTTTCTCTGTGTCGGATGTCTCCCGCTTCCACGCCACCGGGGAGACCTATGAGAGAATCGCACTGTGACCCGGATTCCGTCTCGAGGGCGCCCGTAGCGTGTCGGAGAGGGACCTCCAGGACTATCGGGCATGTTTCTTCCCCGTCTCCCCGAGGGGAAGGATGGCAGCGGGTGGGGTTTCTCACCCATGCCCCCCACCGGCTCTTCCTCCGATCGATTTGGCTCAGCGCTCCCGGGTGGGGAGGTGGTGCCGCTCGCTCGGCCCGGGCTTTGGAGCCCGCGTCGGTCTAAGGCGGGCGGTCTCCTTCCTCTTTTACCCCCCCGGGATTCAGGCACGCATCCTTGGGCGTGCACGCCGGCAGTCGCCTCCCGTTCGCAGGACGGTGGCTGCCGTGCAGAGGGGGAGTTTGACCCGAACTGTGGTACGGCAGGGGTCCGACGACCCGCGCGGGCGAATGGCGGGGCGCCCACCCACCTCGGCGTGGGGGCCCGTCGTCCGAATCGCTCCCCGCGCGGGGTAGCACAACGATCTTCTCCGAGGGCGGCCCTTTGACTTCCAGATGCGCAGCTCGCCCGCGGAGGCCCGTGCCGACCCCCACCCAGCGTCCGATGGGCGGCCTCCGCGGTGGGCATCGGCGAGAGCGGCGGCGGTGGGTGGCGCTTCCACGCCACCGCCGAGCTCCGCGTTCTCCAGTCTTTTCCCGAGCCCCTACGATAGTGGGGGGACGACAGACGCGTGGGGAGGCAGGCGGAGTGGGTTCTCACCGCGTGGTGTGCCCGGCCGAACGCCGTCGCCTTCCCCGCTCGTCCGACGTCCTCCGAGGCGGCTCGGAAGGGAGCGCGAGAGGGAGAGAGCGAGAGAGAGAGAGAGAGACCAAGCGGACGCCCCAGAGCGAGAAGGGAGGATGGAAAAGGGAGAGACGAGTGGGGCAAAAAGAGTTTTGGCGAAGGGGAGTACCCGGCGAACTGCCGCCCCGGGCTTCTTCTGTTCTCAACAGCGGAGGCACGGCTTTGGGGGGGGAGACGCCGCTCGGTTGGGGCTCCTTTGAGGTTACGGGCAAGAGCCCGGGACGAGGGACTACGCCATAGGGCGACGCCGACACGGCCAGGCCAACTGCGCCCCCCGTGCGACCTCCGCGTCGCTGGCGGGCTCTGCGCCTGAGCCGCGGTGGACCCCGACGGCCAGCCCCCCTCTCCCACTCCTCGCGCCCGTCCGCCGGTGGGTCGAGGACCCCCCGCGGCGGAGGCAGGTCTAAGCCAGACGGAGGCCCCGCATAGGCCCCCCACCGCCCTGGCCCCTCTCCCCAGCAGCGACTCTGTGTGTCGCCCCGGGAGCGGTGGGTCACGAGGCAGGGTGGCCGTGGCGTCCTCCGAAGGCCAGTCACCTACGGCCCTCCCCGTGCAAGGGGTGGTTTTTACAACAGATGCCCTCCGATCGGGAGGCCGGGTCTAAGCCAGATGGTGGCGCCGCATAGGCCCCCCACCGCCCTGGCCCCTCTCCCCAGCAGCGACTCTGTGTGTCGCCCCGGGAGCGGTGGGTCACGAGGCAGGGGAGCCGTGGTGTCCTCCGGAGGCCAGTCACCTCGCCCTCTCCGTGCAAGGTGGGTTTTTTTCCAGACACCCTCCGCATCGGCCGCCTCGCACCGTACAGCGTGCACGATCTCCCCAGTGGCACTGCACTCGCCGTTCAGGCTCCTGTTTTCCTCCGGAAGGTGACGCCCCGGGATGCCCGCCTGCCGGCACGGACGACGAGGAGGATTTCCCTTCCTCCGGGTGCCCTTCCCGCTGCGGGGCTTCCTATCTGGCTTCTCTCCCTCGATTGATTAAGTCCCTGGCCTTTGTACACACTGCCCGTCGCTACTACCGATTGGATGGTTTAGTGAGGTCCTTGGATCGGCCCCGCCGGGTTCGGCCAAGACCCATGGTGGAGAGCCGAGAAGACGATCGAACTTGACTATCTAGAGACAGTAAAAGTCGTAACAAGGTTTCCCTAGATGAACCTGTGGAAGGATCTTTAATGGGCGAGTGAAAAATACCGATGAGGTGCAGATCAGGAGGCCAGCCGCCCGCCAAATCCCCGAAGGGTACCGAACGTGATGGGGGCGGTGGTAGGTCTCTTTCTGCTTCGCCAGGGCGCTACGCAGGGTGGGGACGGTGAGGGCACGTGAGGACAGCGGGCGGGCGACGTCGGGAGGGTGCGGGGAGCCCCTCTCGCTCCGTCGCCCAGGAAAAAGACGCCCGGCCTCGCGCCGACGATTGTTGCCCTGCCGCTGCCTGCCGAGGAAAAATAAGAAGCCCCCCGCGTACGCGAAAGGCCGTCCCGGGTACCATTCTCCTGTGCGCTCACACACCCCTCCCCGGGGTATGTGGGTCTGGGCGGTAGGTTGAGAAGCCTCGAGCCCTCCTTTGTTCTCCTCCCCGCTGGAGGGAGGGACGGGGAGGCCGAGCGCCCGGGCAACAGGGCCGAGATTTGAAAACAACCCTCCAAAGCATCCCAGTCTTTTGCGGCCGGCTGACACGAGAGTGAAAAGGGGGGCGCCTCCGAGTGTCCCCAAACCAGAAAGCGCGACTCTTAACGGTGGATCACTCGGCGCGCGCGTCGAAGAACGCAGCTAGCTGCGAGAATTAAGTGTGAATTGCAGGACACATTGATCATCGACACTTCGAACGCACCTTGCGGCCCCGGGGTGCTCCCGGGGCTATGCCTGTCTGAGGGTTGCCCCTCCATCTATCGCCTCCATGGCGCAGCTGGGGTCCCCTCGCAAGGGTGACAACGAGGGAGGCCTGAGGCTCCGTGCCCTGATGGTCTCTTCTCCTTTATCCCTTACGTCCCCCCAAGGCCAGACTCACCTGCCCTGGGCCCACCTGATGGGGTTTACCATCGTCACTCCCCCCGTTGCGACGTGAAACCCTGTGGCGCAATGAAGGTGAAGGCCGGGGCGCTCCGGCCGAGGTGGGATCCCGCCGCCCGCTCCGGGGGGTTGACACGGCGGGTGCACCATCGGCCCGCCTCTGTCGGGGAGGTGGAGCATGAGTGCGCGATAGGACCCGAAAGATGGTGAGCTATGCCTGGGCAGGACGAAGCCAGAGGAAACTCTGGTGGAGGTCCGCAGCGACCCTGATGTGCAAATTGGTCATCTGGGTATAGGGGCGTTTGTAGATGTGCTTGGCCCGTACGGGGATCGAACCCACGACCTTGGTGTTATTAGCACCACGCTCTAACCAACTGAGCTAAATGGCCATAGGTGTGGTCCCTGGGTATAGGGGCGAAAGACTCACGGAGACCACGGGCAGACGTACAGGGGCCTGATCAACCCCTGGACCGTACGGGCTGCTGTGCCTGCCGCAGGCGAGAAGCGAGAACCCCTTCGGGGCACGGAGACTACAACCGGACGTACGGGGGTCTGACCCACCCCTGGACCGTACGGTCTGCTGGCTGCCGTGCCTGGTGCAGGCGAGAAGCGGGAACCCCTTCGGGGCACGGAGACCACAACCGGACGTACGGGGGTCTGATCAACCCCTGTACCGTACGGGCTGCTGGCTGCCGTGCCGTCCTCAAATTGCTTGGCCTAAACAAAAGTCAATTTTTTGTGACAACAGTGATGACCGTGACATAGCACTGGAGGTGTACCCCAAGACAGTGACCTAAGTGTGGGTGAAGTCTGTGGTTCATGGGCGGAAAGTTGAATTTTGGGTGAAAAACCATACTTTCACACTTTGAAAATTTCAGACATGTGTCAGACTTCCAGGCAGGGGGAAACCGCTGGAGGTGTACCGAGGACACTTCCAGAAGCCTGGGGAAGCTTTTCTGGAAGAGTCCTTGACACTTGGAAAATTTTGGGCAATTTTCTGAGAAAAAAAAAATCACATTTCCCCTTACCCCCCACCCAAGAGGGGCTTCAATATGTTGCAGAGTACCCCGAAAGGGTCCCCAAAGTGGGAGAAAAGTGAGGCAAGTCAAAGAGGCAAAGATGAATGTACATTTGAATAATTTTATTAATGTCAGATAAAAATTGACATATTCACAAGGGCTTTGTTCTCCTGATTGGGATGAGCCGAATATTCTTGAGACTATACTCCTCAGTAGAATCGGATGACTCGGTATCACTTTCCGTGAGGTCTACCACCTCGTTATCCAATTCACTGGTTGATGCCATTACTGGCGACATAATTTTTGCGTCCTCATGATTTCCTGCGTTGAACACTAGCTCTTGGGCACGGCACATATCGGTCAGGGTCTTCTCCCGGTAAACTCTCTCGGCCACATCGTTTGTATGTGCCAAGTAGCGTGCAAACAAGCGCTTTTCGCAATCTGTGTATTGTGACAAAGTCCATGTCTCGCAAATCCGCCGTACAAGGTGGCTGGTGATGTTTGGGAGGTTGTAGCTACGGAGGAAAGCACATTGTTAGTACTGGTTGCTACTTATGGCTGTGGGTCACTTGACTTGTGGCTACCTTACCTTGAATGGTATCGTCTGAGTCTCATGGATGGATTTTTTATGACCTTCCCGGTACACGTCACGAAAAAGTTTGTGATAATCTTTCGGCCAAAGGTAAAGACCGGTCTGACATATTCCGCATACGCATTGAACCACTGAAAAAGAAAAAAAATATATATATGTTACTCTCCAGTCTGGGGGCACCCCTCCAAAAGGTTTTACATGGGGACAAGAGAGTGTTTTGCTCCCCACAATGAGTGGGGTTGCCTGGGTTCCCTGGCTTTGAGAAAAGCTTACCGATTCCTCTTCCTCTGAAAGTACAAAAGTTGCTACCTGAGAGGTGGAGCACTTGTGAGTCTTCACACCCACAATTGTCTTGCGTCTTCCTTGGTACGTGTGATGGATCCTCTCATTCCACTCTGAAACCTACGATGTGAAAAAAAAGGTGGAAAAATATTGAACCGGTTCAGCAAATACCGCTGACCCACAGGGCCCGACGACTTACCGTCATGTTACGAACAACACCTGGTCTTTGGAGATGTTTTAGAATCAGAAGGGCCTCGAGGTACAGTACCACTTCCCGGCGATCTACTTCTGATCCGCCATCTGTCACAGCCTCGATGCTAGCTAGAAATGTTGGCCTTGCCTCCTCCAGTATAATCTGGCAGTCCTTGGGTGACTTTGATGGCTTCATCAATAGATCGTACCTGTGGGGAAAAATAAAGGCAATTAACCAACATCCAAGGTTTGGTAACAATGCGCTGAATATTGGCTCTTTTGAACGGTGTACCTTTTACTTACAGACTCTCGGCAGGCTCCCTTGTACAATGATTTCTGAAGGTCTGTTGTAAAATTCATGAACACTTCGCATGCCTTATAAAGTTGAGGATTCTCTAGTCTCAGTTTGGTAGCCCTCATCTGATACATGGTAAATCTCCGTATATGCTTCAACATTTTGAGGGAGGTCTGGCTCGATAGATGGAGTTTTCCAAGTTGTTGAAAAAAATTATTAACCTGGTTTGGTTTTACGAGGTACTCCAGAGTTACAGATTTTGGGTTCACAAAAAATAGAAACCGTGCTACGTTTGATACCTCCTGTTGACAGTTTGGGACCCCATGGGTAACTGTTAGGTACGAGTGGAACCCCTTTAACATGGGGTGATTCAATGAGTGACGCTTGTACAATCCGGCGGCCTTGGTAGCCGTGCGGTTTTTGTCTTTCCATTCCCTTTTCTGGATACTTAAATTGCTGCCATCCATGACCTCCTCATTGCCTATGCGGTCAGAAATGCTCCCTGTGTGGTCAGGCTCAGGGCACGGGTCTCCCTCCCGACTGTCTACCGGCCGTAAAAGGAAAGGCACATCCATCTCATCCGAATCTAGCTTTGGCGTGGGGCATGGGTCTCCCTCCCGACTGTCTACTGGCCGTAAAAGGAAAGGCACATCCATCTCATCTGAATCTAGCTCTGGCGGGGGGCACGGGTCTCCCTCCAGACTGTCTCCCGGCCGTAAAAGGAAAGGCACATCCATCACATCTGAATCTAGCTCTGGCATGGAGCCTGGGCGGAGCTCCGGATTGTCAGTTGGTACCTGAGCGGGCCCTTCACAGGTCAGTGGTGTGATTTGTGACTCAAACCTAGGCTTGTTTGCTATCAAAAAGCCGCGACCTTCTAAGAAGGCTACAGTCTCCTCCAAGGATTGGAGGGGCTTGAGCTCACTGAATTGGATTGTTGTCCCCTTGTTGGCGATACAGCGAAGTTGATACTTTGCGGAGGCTATGGCGGTTTTTATCTCCGAATCACCGTGTGACCTCAGGCATACCCTTCTCAGATGTGTGGATATATATTTGGTTACCCTGTGGCACACGGGGCATGTAAGTGGTGTCCGTGGGTGCCTGCGGGGGAGACACAAGCAATAAAACCGGTCACCTTGCCAGCAAGTGTACAACTCCACTACAAGGTACATTCATGTGTCTCTACGTGGCCGACAAATGTCTTCTACTCACCGCTCCATTGCGAAGGGTTTCCCGCAGTCAAACAGAGCGTCTCGTAATAGTTTATTAAAGTGCCGTGTTTCTCTGTGTCTTGAACTGTGGCAAATGATTTTCCTCCGCGCGAGTCAGCCACGCAGGTGAAAGACGCCAGCTGAGGTGATTGAAATTAACCGGATGTGTTTTGCCGTACTCTGATATAGGTCACCACGGGGGTTGAGTCAGCCCAGGGGGTGGCACCTCCACGGTCGCTAAACATCCGTAGGGTTGATGATATATCCCTCTGCGGATTTTTCCGCTGCGGATTTGATAAATCCGCAGTGCTAAACTGCTGCGGATTTATGGCGGATTTACCGCGTTTTTTTCTGCGCATTTCACTGCGGTTTTACAATTGCGATTTTCTATTGGAGCAGTTGTAAAACCGCTGCGGAATCCGCACAAAGAAGTGACATGCTGCGGAATGTAAACCGCTGCGTTTCCGTGCAGTTTTTCCGCAGCATGTGTACAGCGATTTTTGTTTCCCATAGGTTTACATTGAACTGTACACTCATGGGAAACTGCTGCGGATCCGCAGCGTGTGCACATACCTTTAGAATTAGGCTATGTGCACACGGTGCGGATTTGGCTGCGGATCCGCAGCAGTGTTCAATCAGGTTTACAGTACCATGTAAACATATGAAAAACCAAATCCGCTGTGCCCATGGTGCGGAAAATACCGCGCGGGAACGCTGCGTTGTATTTTCCGCAGCATGTCAATTCTTTGTGCGGATTCCGCAGCGTTTTACACCTGTTCCTCAATAGGAATCCGCAGGTGAAATCCGCACAAAAAACACTGGAAATCCGCGGAAAATCCGCAGGTAAAACGTAGTGCCTTTTACCCGCAGATTTTTCAAAAATGGTGCGGAAATATCTCACACGAATCCGCAACGTGGGCACATGGCCTTAGGGTTAGGGTTGGAATTAGGGTTGTGGTTAGGGTTGTGATTAGGGTTATGGCTACAGTTGGGATTAGGGTTAGGGGTGTGTTGGGGTTAGGGTTAGGGCTGTGATTAGGGTTATGGCTACAGTTGGAATTAGGGTTGTGGTTAGGGTTAGGGGTGTGTTGGGGTTAGTGTTGTGGTTAGGGGTGTGTTGGGGTTAGGGTTGTGATTAGGATTATGGCTACAGTTGGGATTAGGGTTAGGGGTGTGTTGGGGTTAGTGTTGGAGTTAGAATTGAGGGGTTACCACTGTTTAGGCACATCAGGGGTCTCCAAACGCAACATGGCGCCACCATTGATTCCAGCCAATCTCGTATTCAAAAAGTCAAATGGTGCTCCCTCACTTCCGAGCCCTGACGTGTGCCCAAACAGTGGTTTACCCCCACATATGGGGTACCAGCATACTCAGGACAAACTGCGCAACAATTACTGGGGTCCAATTTCTCCTGTTACCCTTGTGAATCTAAAAAAATGCTTGCTAAAACATAATTTTTGAGGAAAGAAAAATGATTTTTTATTTTCACGGCTCTGCGTTGTAAACGTCTGTGAAGCACTTGGGGGTTCAAAGTGCTCACCACATATCTAGATAAGTTCCTTGGGGGGTCTAGTTTCTAAAATGGGGTCACTTGTGGGGGGTCTCTACTGTTTAGGCACACCAGGGGCTCTGCAAACGCAACGTGACAGCCGCAGACCATTCCATCAAAGTCTGCATTTCAAAAGTCACTACTTCCCTTCTGAGCCCCGACGTGTGCCCAAACAGTGGTTTACCCCCACATATGGGGTATCAGCGTACTCAGGAGAAACTGGACAACAACTTTTGGGGTCCAATTTCTCCTGTAACCCTTGGGAAAATAAAAAATTCTGGGCTAAATAATTATTTTTGAGGAAAGAAAACGTATTTATTATTTTCACGGCTCTGCATTATAAACTTCTATGAAGCACTTGGGGGTTCAAAGTGCTCACCACACATCTAGATAAGTTCCTTTCAGGGTCTAGTTTCCAAAATGGGGTCACTTGTGGGGGGTTTCTACTGTTTAGGCACATCAGGGGCTCTGCAAACGCAACGTGACGCCCGCAGAGCATTCCATCAAAGTCTGCATTTCAAAACGTCACTACTTCAATTCCAAGCCCCGGCATGTGCCCAAACAGTAGTTTACCCCCACATATGGGGTATCACCGTACTCAGGAGAAACTGGACAACAACTTTTGGGGTCAAATTTCTCCTGTTACCCTTGGGAAAATTAAAAAATTCTGGGCTAAATAATTATTTTTGAGGAAAGAAAACGTATTTATTATTTTCACGGCTCTGCATTATAAACTTCTATGAAGCACTTGGGGGTTCAAAGTGCTCACCACACATCTAGATAAGTTCCTTTGGGGGTCTAGTTTCCAAAATGGTGTCACTTGTGGGGGGTTTCTACTGTTAAGCCACATCAGGGGCTCTGCAAACGCAACGTGACGCCCACAGAGCATTCCATCAAAGTCTGCATTTCAAAACGTCACTACTTCACTTCCGAGCCCCGGCATGTGCCCAAACAGTGATTTACCCCCACATATGGGGTATCAGCGTACTCAGGAGAAACTGGACAACAACTTTTGGGGTCAAATTTCTCCTGTTACCCTTGGGAAAATTAAAAAATTCTGGGCTAAATAATTATTTTTGAGGAAAGAAAACGTATTTATTATTTTCACGGCTCTGCATTATAAACTTCTATGAAGCACTTGGGGGTTCAAAGTGCTCACCACACATCTAGATAAGTTCCTTTGGGGGTCTAGTTTCCAAAATGGTGTCACTTGTGGGGGATTTCTACTGTTAAGCCACATCAGGGGCTCTGCAAACGCAACGTGACGCCCACAGAGCATTCCATCAAAGTCTGCATTTCAAAACGTCACTACTTCACTTCCGAGCCCCGGCATGTGCCCAAACAGTGATTTACCCCCACATATGGGGTATCAGCGTACTCAGGAGAAACTGGACAACAACTTTTGGGGTCAAATTTCTCCTGTTACCCTTGGGAAAATAAAAAATTGCAGGCTAAAAGATCATTTTTGAGAAAATAATTTTTTTTTTTATTTTCATGGCTCTGCGTTATAAACTTCTGTGAAGCACTTGGGGGTTCAAAGTCCTCACCACACATCTAGATTAGTTCCTTTGGGGGTCTAGTTTCCAAAATGGTGTCATTTCTGGGGGATCTCCAATGTTTAAGCACACAGGGGCTCTCCAAACGTGACATGGTGTCCGCTAATGATTGGAGCTAATTTTCCATTTAAAAAGCCAAATGGCGTGCCATCCCTTCCGAGCCCTGCCGTGCGCCCAAACAGTGGTTTACCCCCACATATGGGGTATCAGCGTACTCAGGACAAACTGGACAACAATATTTGGGGTCCAATTTCTCCCATTATCCTTGGCAAAATAGGAAATTCCAGGCTAAAAAATCATTTTTGAGGAAAGAAAAATTATTTTTTATTTTCATGGCTCTGCGTTATAAACTTCTGTGAAGCACCTGGGGGTTTAAAGTGCTCAATATGCATCTAGATAAGTTCCTTGGGGGGTCTAGTTTCCAAAATGGGGTCACTTGTGGGGGAGCTCCAATGTTTAGGCACACAGGGGGCTCTCCAAACGCGACATGGTGTCCGCTAACAATTGGAGCTAATTTTCCATTCAAAAAGTCAAATGGCGCGCCTTCCCTTCCGAGCCCTGCCGTGTGCCCAAACAGTGGTTTACCCCCACATATGAGGTATCGGCGTACTCGGGAGAAATTGCCCAACAAATTTTATGATCCATTTTATCCTACTGCCCATGTGAAAATGAAAAAATTGAGGCGAAAATAATTTTTTTGTGAAAAAAAAGTACTTTTTCATTTTTACAGATCAATTTGTGAAGCACCTGAGGGTTTAAAGTGCTCACTAGGCATCTAAATAAGTTCCTTGGGGGGTCTAGTTTCCAAAATGGGGTCACTTGTGGGGGAGCGCCAATGTTTAGGCACACAGGAGCTATCCAAACGCGACATGGTGTCCGCTAACGATGGAAATAATTTTTCATTCAAAAAGTCAAATGGCGCTCCTTCCCTTCCGAGCCTTACCATGTGCCCAAACAGTGGTTTACCCCCACATGTGAGGTATTGGTGTACTCAGGAGAAATTGCCCAACACATTTTAGGATCCATTTTATCCTGTTGCCCATGTGAAAATGAAAAAATTGAGGCTAAAAGAATTTTTTTGTGAAAAAAAAGTACTTTTTCATTTTTACGGATCAATTTGTGAAGCACCTGGGGGTTCAAAGTGCTCACTATGCATCTAGATAAGTTCCTTGGGGCGTCTAGTTTCCAAAATGGGGTCATTTGTGGGGGAGCTCCAATTTTTAGGCACACGGGGGCTCTCCAAATGTGACATGGTGTCCGCTAAAGAGTGGAGCCAATTTTTGATTCAAAAAGTCAAATGGCGCTCCTTCCCTTCCAAGCCCTGCCGTGCGCCCAAACAGTGGTTTACCCCCACATATGAGGTATCAGCGTACTCAGGACAAATTGGACAACAGCTTTCGTGGTTCAGTTTCTCCTTTTACCATTGGGAAAATAAAAAAATTGTTGCTAAAAGATAATTTTTGTGACTAAAAAGTTAAATGTTCATTTTTTCCTTCCATGTTGCTTCTGCTGCTGTGAAGCACCTGAAGGGTTAATAAACTTCTTGAATGTGGTTTTGAGTACCTTGAGGGGTGCAGTTTTTAGAATGGTGTCACTTTTGGGTATTTTCAGCCATATAGACCCCTCAAACTGACTTCAAATGTGAGGTGGTCCCTAAAAAAAATGGTTTTGTAAATTTCGTTGTAAAAATGACAAATCGCTGGTCAAATTTTAACCCTTATAACTTCCTAACAAAAAAAAATTTTGTTTCCAAAATTGTGCTGATGTAAAGTAAACATGTGGGAAATGTTATTTATTAACTATTTTGTGTCACATATCTCTCTGGTTTAACAGAATAAAAATTCAAAATGTGAAAATTGCGAAATTTTCAAAATTTTCGCCAAATTTCCGTGTTTATCACAAATAAATGCAGAATTTATTGACCTAAATTTACCACTAACATGAAGCCCAATATGTCACGAAAAAACAATCTCAGAACCGCTAGGATCCGTTGAAGCGTTCCTGAGTTATTACCTCATAAAGGGACACTGGTCAGAATTGCAAAAAACGGCAAGGTCTTTAAGGTCAAAATAGGCTGGGTCTTGAAGGGGTTAAGGTTGTTGCACCCTCGGCCAATGAAGCTAGTCATCAACGCAACATCCCTTCCGGCAGTGTAGGACCACCATTTAGCGCACCACCTGCTGTATCTGTGCAGGTATCTTTGCCAGGCCAAAGCAGTCAGGGTCAGGGAATCACCAGTTTCGTAGTAGGAAACACTGCATCTAGGGCACCGGCGGCAACAATACCATCTCCCACCGTCTCTCAGTCTGCCATGTCCACCGGCACCCCCGCTAGTTCCACGATCTCCATCTCTCCAGTCCAGCTCACCCTACATGAGACTATGGTTAGAAAAAGGAAATACTTAGCCTCGCATCCGCGTACACAGGGTTTGAACGCCCACATAGCTAGACTAATCTCGTTAGAGATGATGCCCTACCGGTTAGTTGAAAGCGAAGCTTTCAAAGACCTGATGGACTACGCTGTACCACGCTACGAGCTACCCAGTCGACACTTTTTTTCCAGAAAAGCCATCCCAGCCCTCCACCAGCATGTTAAAGAGCGCATCGTCCATGCACTCAGGCAATCTGTGAGCACAAAGGTGCACCTGACAACAGATGCATGGACCAGTAGGCATGGCCAGGGACGTTACGTGTCCATCACGGCACACTGGGTAAATGTGGTGGATTCAGGGTCCACAGGGGACAGCAAGTTTGGGACAGTTCTGCCTAGCCCACGGTCTAGTAAACAGTTGTCTGTAGCCGTTCGCACCCCCTCCTCCTCCTCCTCCTCCTCGTCCTCCTGCAGAAGCAAGAGCTCGTCCACAGACCGCAGTCGCACAAACACTCCATCCGCACCTGCCACTGTTGCACACCAGGTCTCCCATTATGGGGCAGCTACTGGCATACGTCAGCAGGCTGTATTGGCTATGAAGTGTTTGGGCGACAATAGACACACCGCGGAAGTTCTGTCCGAGTTCTTGCAGCAAGAAACGCAGTCGTGGCTGGGCACTGTAGATCTTGAGGCAGGCAAGGTAGTGAGTGATAACGGAAGGAATTTCATGGCTGCCATCTCCCTTTCCCAACTGAAACACATTCCTTGCCTGGCTCACACCTTAAACCTGGTGGTGCAGTGCTTCCTGAAAAGTTATCCGGGGTTATCCGACCTGCTCCTCAAAGTGCGTGGACTTTGCGCACATATCCGCCGTTCGCCTGTACACTCCAGCCGTATGCAGACCTATCAGCGTTCTTTGAACCTTCCCCAGCATCGCCTAATCATAGACGTTGCAACAAGGTGGAACTCAACACTGCACATGCTTCAGAGACTGTGCGAACAGAGGCGGGCTGTTATGTTTTTGTGGGAGGATACACATACACGGGCAGGCAGTAGGATGGCAGACATGGAGTTGTCAGGTGTGCAGTGGTCGAAGATTCAAGACATGTGTCAAGTCCTTCAGTGTTTTGAGGAATGCACACGGCTGGTTAGTGCAGACAACGCCATAATAAGCATGAGCATCCCCCTAATGCGTCTGCTGATGCAAAGTTTGACGCACATAAAGGATCAGGCGTCTGCACCAGAGGAAGAGGAAAGCCTTGATGACAGTCAGCGATTGTCTGGTCAGGGCAGTGTACATGACGAGGTACCGGGCGAAGAGGAGGTGGAGGATGAGGAGGATGATGGGGATGAGTATATTTTTAATGAGGAAGCTTTCCCGGGGGCACGGGAAATTGGTGGCGTGGCAAGGCCGGGTTCTGGTTTTTTGAGGGACACAAGTGACGTAGATTTGCCTGCAACTGCCCCTCAACCAAGCACAACCGCAGATTTGACAACGGGAACTTTGGCCCACATGGCGGATTATGCCTTGCGTATCCTCAAAAGGGACACACGCATTACAAAAATGATGAACGATGACGATTACTGGTTGGCCTGCCTCCTTGATCCTCGCTATAAAGGCAAATTGCAAAATATTATGCCACATGAGAACTTGGAACTAATATTAGCAACAAAACAATCAACTCTTGTTGACCGTTTGCTTCTGGCATTCCCTGCACACAGCGCCCGTGATCGTTCTCACACGAGCTCCAGGGGCCAGCAGACCAGAGGTGTTAGAGGGGCAGAAATCAGAAGTGGCGTTGGCCAGAGGGGTTTTCTGACCAGGTTGTGGAGTGATTTTTCTATGACCGCAGACAGGACAGGTACTGCAGCATCAATTCAAAGTGACAGGAGACAACATTTGTCCAGTATGGTTACAAACTATTTTTCATCCCTTATCGACGTTCTCCCTCAACCGTCATTCCCATTTGATTACTGGGCATCCAAATTAGACACCTGGCCAGAATTGGCAGAATATGCATTGCAGGAGCTTGCTTGCCCGGCAGCTAGTGTCCTATCAGAAAGAGTATTCAGTGCTGCAGGTTCAATACTAACAGAAAAAAGGACTCGTCTGGCTACCCAAAATGTAGATGATCTAACCTTCATTAAAATGAACCACAACTGGATTTCAAAATCTTTTGCCCCACCCTGCCCGGCTGACACCTAGCTTTCCTATGAAAAGGTCTTGCCTGTGGACTATTCTGAATGACTTTTCCAATCTCGTAATTTTCTTCACCTGATTGTCCAGCATACGACATGTTTCCACCTCACGAAATAGCCAAACTCCCCACACGGGGCCGTGCTATCGCCACTTTGCGCTTGGACCCTTGAGAGTGCTGTTTGTCTGAAGAGGTGGGTGTGGCCGCTTTTGGTCGACGGCACTGCCACTGGGTCCCTCATAGTACAATAAAGTGTCTCTGGCGGTGGTGGTGCGCACCCAACGTCAGACACACCGTTGTAATATGAGGGGCCCTGTGCCTGTACCGCCGGCCACAAGACAGTTCCCCCCCCAGCTCAAACAGTGCTCTACCACTAGCAAAATTATCTCTCACAGCTTCACCAATGTGTAGTCTAGGCGCTGACATCCTTCAATGCCTGGCACTGACAATACCATTGTTTTGACATTTTTGTTATGTTAGGCCTTCGAAGCCTGTCTGCAGTCCCTTCTTTCTACAACTACTACACTGACCAGGCCACTGCTGGCCGTGTTACCCTGGAACCAATTTAAAAGTGCCTACAGTCAGCCCAATTTTGTTATGTTAGGCCTTCGAAGACTGTCTGCCGTCACTCCTTCCACTAGACTTCCACTGACCATACACTGCTGCCCATGTACCCCTGGAACCAATTTAAAGTGCCTACAGCCAGCCCAATTTTGTTATGTTAGGCCTTGGAAGCCTGTCTGCGGTCACTCCTTCCACTAGACTTCCACTGACCAGACCACTGCTGCCCGTGTACCCCTGGAACCAATTTAAAAGTGCCTACAGCCAGCCCAAGTTTGTTATGTTAGGCCTTCGAAGCCTGTCTGCGGTCACTCCTTCCACTAGACTTCCACTGACCAGACCACTGCTGCCCGTGTACCCCTGGAACCAATTTAAAAGTGCCTACAGCCAGCCCAAGTTTGTTATGTTAGGCCTTGGAAGCCTGTCTGCGGTCACTCCTTCCACTAGACTTCCACTGACCAGACCACTGCTGCCCGTGTACCCCTGGAACCAATTTAAAAGTGCCTACAGCCAGCCCAAGTTTGTTATGTTAGGCCTTCGAAGCCTGTCTGCGGTCACTCCTTCCACTAGACTTCCACTGACCAGACCACTGCTGCCCGTGTACCCCTGGAACCAATTTAAAAGTGCCTACAGCCAGCCCAAGTTTGTTATGTTAGGCCTTGGAAGCCTGTCTGCGGTCACTCCTTCCACTAGACTTCCACTGACCATACACTGCTGCCCATGTACCCCTGGAACCAATTTAAAAGTGCCTACAGCCAGCCCAAGTTTGTTATGTTAGGCCTTCGAAGCCTGTCTGCGGTCACTCCTTCCACTAGACTTCCACTGACCAGACCACTGCTGCCCGTGTACCCCTGGAACCAATTTAAAAGTGCCTACAGCCAGCCCTATGTTATTATGTTAGGCCTTCGAAGCCTGTCTGCGGTCACTCCTTCCACTAGACTTCCACTGACCAGACCACTGCTGCCCGTGTACCCCTGGAACCAATTTAAAAGTGCCTACAGCCAGCCCAAGTTTGTTATGTTAGGCCTTGGAAGCCTGTCTGCGGTCACTCCTTCCACTAGACTTCCACTGACCATACACTGCTGCCCATGTACCCCTGGAACCAATTTAAAAGTGCCTACAGCCATGTGTTATTATTTTAGGCCTTCGATGCCTGTCTGCGGTCACTCCTTCCACTAGGCCTCCACTGACCACACCACTGCTGCCCGTGTACCCCTGGAACCAATTTAAAATTGCCTACAGCCATGTGTTATTATTTTCGGCCTTCGATGCCTGTCTGCGGTCACTCCTTCCACTAGGCCTCCACTGACCACACCACTGCTGCCCGTGTACCCCTGTAACCAATTTAGAATTGCCTACAGCCATGTGTTATTATTTTAGGCCTTCGATGCCTGTCTGCGGTCCATTCTTTCAACTACTACTACACTGACCAGGGCACTGCTGCCCGTGTACCCCTGGAACCAATTTAAAATTGGCTACAGCCATGTGTTATTATTTTAGGCCTTCGATGCCTGTCTGCGGTCACTCCTTCCACTAGGCCTCCACTGACCACACCACTGCTGCCCGTGTACCCCTGGAACTAATTTAAAATTGCCTACAGCCATGTGTTATTATTTTCGGCCTTCGATGCCTGTCTGCGGTCACTCCTTCCACTAGGCCTCCACTGACCACACCACTGCTGCCCGTGTACCCCTGGAACCAATTTAAAATTGCCTACAGCCAGCCCAATTTTTTTATTTTAGGCCTTCGATGCCTGTCTGCGGTCCATTCTTTCAACTACTACTACACTGACCAGGGCACTGCTGCCCGTGTACCCCTGGAACCAATTTAAAATTGCCTACAGCCATGTGTTATTATTTTAGGCCTTCGATGCCTGTCTGTGGTCACTCCTTCCACTAGGCCTCCACTGACCTGTCTACTGCGGCCCGTGTACCCCTTGAACCAACCTAATAAAATATTTAAAAAATTAATTTGATTATAAAAAATAAGATCGTGTTGAGATCTCAAATGCAGACATTTTAACAATCAAAACAAACACACAACAAATATCTGGAACTGTACTACAAAGGTCCAACAGCTACAATTTCTTTCTCCTGCAAGAAGTTAACTGAAAGTTTTTTGGAGTTGTTAACACAGATATGGCATCCACCGAGTGTTGTCCTGTCGCGTCTCCTTTAAATTATTTCCAATAAGATGTTAAACTATTAATTTAATAAAATCAATAATTAAAAAAATAATTGAGTAAGTCAAAAGCACATTGCAAATAAACATTAATTACAAATCAAGAAGCATGGCGCGTCCGAGGGTGAGTAGATACCGAATTAGAATATAATCACCCTCGGACGCGCAATGCTTATTTACAACAGCCTTCCTTCCTAAGAATCAGCCCTTCCGTGGTGTAGAGAGAGGTTGTGTTACACTCCAAGGTGTTCCCCAGGTTGCCTTTCCTGAGCTTCGATCTTCCGGCTCTCGTTTAGTAGCTGTTGGAAACTACGCTGCATTAGGCCTACTAATTGTGTATGGGGTGTAGAGACAGGTTGTGTTACACTCCAAGGTTTTCACCAGGTTGCCTTTCCTGAGCTTCGATCTTCATGCTCTCGTTTAGTAGGTGTCGGAAAGTAGGCTGCATTAGGCCTACAAATTGGGTATGGGGTGGAGAGAGATGGTGTGTTACACTCCAAGGTGTTCCCCAGGTTTCCTTGCCATTGCTTCGGTCTTCCGACTCTCGTTTAGTAGTTGTAGAAAAGTACACAGCATTAGGCCTACAAAATGGGTATGGGGTGGAGAGAGATGGTGTGTTACACTCCAAGGTGTTCCCCAGGTTGCCTTTCCTGAGCTTCGATCTTCATGCTCTCGTTTAGTAGGTGTCGGAAAGTAGGCTGCATTAGGCCTAAAAAATGGGGAATGGGGTGGAGAGAGATGGTGTGTTACACTCCAAGGTGTTCCCCAGGTTTCCTTGCCATTGCTTCGGTCTTCCGACTCTCGTTTAGTAGTTGTAGAAAAGTACACTGCATTAGGCCTAAAAAATGGGTATGGGGTGGAGAGAGATGGTGTGTTACACTCCAAGGTGTTCCCCAGGTTGCCTTTCCTGAGCTTCGATCTTCATGCTCTCGTTTAGTAGGTGTCGGAAAGTAGGCTGCATTAGGCCTACAAATTGGGTATGGGGTGGAGAGAGATGGTGTGTTACACTCCAAGGTGTTCCCCAGGTTTCCTTGCCATTGCTTCGGTCTTCCGACTCTCGTTTAGTAGTTGTAGAAAAGTACACAGCATTAGGCCTACAAAATGGGTATGGGGTGGAGAGAGATGGTGTGTTACACTCCAAGGTGTTCCCCAGGTTGCCTTTCCTGAGCTTCTATCTTCAGGCTCTCATTAAATTGTGGTTAAATGGAACAACTGCATTTGGCGTACTAGTTGGTTTGGGGCCTACTATCGGTGTCTGCCACTCCTTGCTGTTCTCCTGGTTTCCTGTCCTGAAATACCATTTTCAGCCTCTCGTTAAGTAGTTGTTAATGTTAGACTGCATTTGGCCTACTAGTTGGGTTGGGGCCTACTATCGGTGTCTGCCACTCCTTGCTGTTCTCCTCCACTGAACAAAGCTGTGCCGCCTGTTTACTACGGTTGCCAATTTTGAACTGCATTTCGACTACTTACTGATTTGGCCCTACTCTCTGTGTCAGCCTCTCATTCCAGTTGTCCTCCACTGCAGTGCCCCCTGGTTATTCCTGTGTTACCAATTTTGAACTGCATTTAGCCAACTTTATTCTTTGGGTCTATATCTGTGTTTCCTCCTCATCCTGCCCATTGCCCAGCCAGTGATAGATGAGTCTGCTGGTACATTGACCCATAACGCAACATTCCCCGTGCACGCTACACAACAACATTGTGACCCTGCTGAAAGTCAGGTTGCTCTTCCCGCATACCATACCACCTTACACGGGGACAAAGAGGAAGGTGCAGATGAAAGTGCAGGTTCCTTCATCAGGTGGGGGGAGGAATACTAGTTGGCGATGTCACTGGCACAGGGCCTCTCATAGTACGCAAAAGTGTTGCTGCCGGTGGGAGGCGCCCCCGCCGTGCAAACACACCGCTGTACTTTGAGGGGCCCTGTGCCAGTGCCAATGCCAACGAGTGGGCCCCCCCTGCTTGCTCAGGTTCACAGCACTTGCAAAGTTGAAATACTTACCTCTCCCTGCTCCACTGCCGTGACGTGGTCCAGATTTCCTGGGCCCACTAATTACTTGAACCAGCCCTACCCCCCACAACTTTAGCCAAATGACCCCCAATTTCAAATGCCTTCCAATTATTATAAGGTAAATTACGCTTGACAAGCTTCATTAAGAAGAATGGATGGTTTTGACATTAAAATGGGCACTCTAGGTGTTTTCCTGGCCCCCACTCACTGCCGACTATGCTGCCCCATTGACTTGCATTGGGTTTCGTGTTTCGGTCGATCCCGACTTTACGTCATAATCGGCCGATTTCACTCGACCCGACTTTGGACATAGTCGGGTTTCGCAAAACCCGGCTCGACTCTAAAAAGGTCAAGGTCGCTCAACTCTACTTTGGACCCTACAATGGCGTTCATTTCATAATCATCTGCGGATAAGCCCAATGTCCCGGCAGGTGACTCCGAAAACCGGTACATGTGAACCGGTTTTAGGAGGGACACTGTTATGATCTGGTGATTAAGGAGCGACATGCGTCTAGCTCTGAGCAGGTGGCAACTATACTGACCGCAGTCCCTAAGCTCAACACAACACTAGAAGTAGCCGTGGAATGCTCCTAACTCTGCCTAGGCATCTCGTCATAGCCTAAGAGCTAACTACCCCTAAAGATAGAAGCAGGAAAACTATCTTGCCTCACAGAAAATCCCCAAAGGATAGATTAGCCCCCCACAAATAATGACTGTGAGAGGAGAAGGAAATGACATACGTAGTATGAAACTAGATTTAGCACAGGAGGCCACTTCTAGCTAGACAGAAATAGTACAGGGCAGAACGCTGTGCGGTCAGTAATAAAAACTAGAAAAAGTCCACCACAGAGAAATGCAAAAATCTCCACACCTGACTAAAGGTGTGGAGGGCAAATTCTGCTGCCCAGAGCTTCCAGCTTAACTGAATAGATCCATACTGAAAAGCTGGACAAATGAACTAAAACAAAGAAAGTGCTGAACAACAAAATCCACAACAAGAGAACCGCAAAAGGACAAGCAAGGACTTAGCTTTGATGAACTGGTCAGAGTGTCAGGAAAGTCCTAAGAGCAATGACTCCAGGCAGGAACAATTGACAACTGGCATTGAATGAGGGATAAGGCCAGACTAATATAGCCGAGCCGGAAAGACGATCAGTGAAAACAGCTGCTGAAGCTAAATCCAAGAAGCAGCCATACCACTGAAAACCACAGGAGGGAGCCAAAGAGCAGAACTCACAAAAATGCTACTTACAACCACCGGACGGAGCCCAAAAGCGGAATTCACAACAGGACACATGAAAGGTACCTAGGCGTGGATGAAGAGCCAGATGGTAGACCACAGGGTTGGCCTGTTCCAGGAACTTGAAGGGACCTATGTAGCGAGGGGCAGACTTAGTGGACTCAGCTCGCAGCCTGATGTTACAGGCATAGAGCCACACTAAGTTGCCGGGGCAAAAATCGGAGTGGGGTGCCGATGTGCATCAGTGGAGGCCCTCATTCTCTCCTTGGAGGCCCGGATGGCATCCTGTGTGTGATCCCAAATGTCACGTGCCTCCACCACCAAGTCTGCCACCCTAGAGTCTGTGGACGACATGGGCATGGGCACGTAAATACGTGGATGCTGGCCATAATTAAGGAGGAAGAGGGTCTGCACAGTGGAGTTGGCAACAGCTTTGTTCAGTGCAAACTCCACCCACGATATCAAGGATTCCCTGTCATCCTGCCTGGTGGAGAGAAAATGTCACAAATATGTGACCAGGGTCTTGTTGGCACTCTCCACCAACCCATTCGCCTCAGGATGGTAAGCCGAAGAGAGATTTAGCTCAATGCTGAGCAGATGACAGAGCTCTCTCCAGAATCGAGACGTAAACTGGGGACCACGGTCAATGACTATTTTGTCAGGCATGCATGTAGGCAAAAGACATGTTTGATGATCAACGCTGCCAAAGCCCGTCCTGAGGGTACCCGCATAAGGAGCACCAAATGCACCATTTTAAGTAAATGGTCAATGACTACCCAGATAATGGTGCAGTTACAGGACTTGGGTAAACCCACTACAAAGTCCTTCCTGACCATCTCCCAGGGCCTATCTGCCACCAGCAGGGGGTCCAGTAAACCAGCAGACCACTGCTGAGGAGACCGATTCTTGGCGCTGGAGACACACACCCAAATATAGTCTCCGACATCACAGGCCATATGTGGCCACTGGTATGTCCTCGCCAGGAGCTCAGATGTCCTTTTGGTCCCAAAATGTCCACCCACCCTGAGCCCAAGAGAGAACCTCTGGTCGCAAATTACAAGGGATAAAAGTCTTGCCCGGAGGCACAGACTCAAGCGAAACTGGGGTCAAAGTTCTCAGGCTCTCTGAAGAGACAATAGGCTGAGCTCCTCTCCCTCCTCAGATGACACTACAAAGCGGGAGAGCGCGTCGGCATGAGTGCTCTTCTCCCCGGAGAGAAAATGAAGGGTGAAGTGAAAATGGGAGAAGAACAGGGACCATGTGGCCTGGTGAGAGTTCAGCCGCTGGGCTGTTTGTAAATACACCAAGTTTTTGTGGTCAGTGAAAACTTCCAAGGGGTAAAGAGCCCCTCCTGGAGATGTCTGCACTCAGAAAAAGCCAGCTTCATTGCAAGCAACTCCCTATCCCTGATGGAATAATTCCTCTCCGCCAGTGTGAAGGTCTTGGAGAAAAAGAAATAAGGATTCTTCCAACCTTGAGCATCCTTATGAAAAAGGATAGCTCCGGTACTGACGGAATAGGCATCCACCTTCATGATAAAAGGTTTATCAACATCAGGGCAATGTAAGATGGCAGTGCTAGCGAATTGTGACTTTATGGACAGAAAAGCCTTGGAGACCTCCTCCGACCACAATTTGGGGTTAGCTCCCTTCTTGGTGAGGGCAACCAGGGGAGCTACCAAAGTTGAGAAGTGGGGAATGAACTGGCGATAATAATGAACCCCATAAAATGCTGCACCACTTTAAGAGAATGGGGTTTCTGCCAGTTCATTACAGACTCTAGTTTAGCAGGATCCATGGCCAATCCCTGGTCCGAAATGATATAGCCCAAGAAAGGCAAGGACTCCTGCTCAAACACACACAATTCTCAAGCTTGGCATACAGGGAGTTTGCCTGAAGGAGGTCAAAGATTTTGCAGACATCTCTCCAGTGGGAGTCTATATCTGGGAAGTAGATGAGGATATAATCCATATAGACTAAGACCAAGGTGGATAGCAGATCCCAGAAGATGTTGTTCACAAAGTGTTGGAAAATGGCAGGGGCATTACAGAGCTTGAAGGGCATCACCAGATATTCATAGTGGCCATCCCTGGTGTTAAATTCTGTCTTCCACTTGTCCCCCTCACGGATGTGTATCAGGTTATAGGTGTCCTGGAGATCTAGTTTAGTAAATACCCTCGCTCCCCGCAAACTATCAGAGTTGAGAGATTAGAGGCAGAGGGTATTTATTCTTGATGGTTATAGCGTTAAGACCTCTGTAGTCTATGCATGGACATAACGCTCTGTTCTTCTTCTGCACAAAGAGGAACCGAGCCCCTGCAGGTGACACTGACTTCCTCATGGACCCTCTTGCGAGATTCTCCTTGATGTTCTGAGACATTGCCTCCTTGTCCGGGAGAGATAATGGATAGACTAAACCCTGGGGAGGCTCAGCACCAGGAAAGAGTTGAATAGAACAGTCATAGGGGCGGTGAGGCGGAAGGGTCTCCGCAGCTGTCTTGGAGAAATCATCTGCATATGAACAATAGTGTTTGGGGAGAGAGGATAGCTCTGTCGGCACAGCTGCGGAAGCTACCTTAATGCACTCCCACTGACATCTACCCTTACAAGACTCACTCCATCTCAAAATTTTCCAGCAGGACCACTCAATATGAGGAGAATGGTGGCGCAACCAAGGTACCCCTAACAGGACCTCATCTATACCATCATCAGGTATGACTAATAGGGAGATTGTCTCCTGATGGGCTGGAGACATGGTGAGAGTGTGAGATGGTCTGGTGTGTGATCTGTGAGGGCAGTGTCGATCCATTTACCACTCAGACGGTGACTGGCTGGGTGAGCATCACCAGAGGTATTGCGTGCCATTGGGCGAAGGCTGAAGACATAAAATTGCCCTCCGCTCCGGAATCCACACAAACCTCCACCGTGTGAGTGTTTGGGCCAAATGTGAGTGTCCCTTTAAAGAACAATTTGGAGGAAAATGCCACTATGTCTAGTGAGCTTCCTCCAATGGCCACTAGATGCGGTTGTTTCCCGACCACTGGGGACATTTGCTGGCAACATGTCCCGACTGCCGGCAGACATGACAGACCATGGGTACATGAGCGGTTAGGGACTTAGGTCCCGCGTGAGAAACCTCCATGGCCTCACGAGGCTCGAACACCTGGACCGGAGATTCCAGAGGTCTGGCGAAGTTAGGTGCCAACCAAAATCTCTGCCAACACTGGTCTCGTTCCAACCTTCACTCAGAGAAATGAAGGTCGATGCGGATAGAGACTGATATTAGCTTCTCCAGTGTGGCTGGAATCTCCCTAGTGGCAAGAGCATCCTTCACATGGTCAGCCAGCCCCCTCAAAAAGCCTGGGATGAGGACTTTATTCGGCCACTCCAACTCAGATGCTAAAGTCCAATGTGGACAGCAAAGTGACTGACCATGGATGAGCCCTGTTTCAATGCCAGCAGTTGGAGCACCGAAATCATGGGTGACTCGCAGTTATAGTCCATCTAGATACACTATGTGCACGGCGTCATCCTTTTGATGCCTGAAAAACAACAACTAAAGATTTAGCGCACTGAGTGCTCACAGCATCGACCTGGTGAACGCCACTAACCACCCTGTCAAGGAAATGTAGCGCTCTAGGAGTCAACGGTGTTGCCTGTAACAAACGCAACCCTAGCAGATTCATTGTACTGAGTGTGCGTGGTGTTGCACAGGCAAACACCAGTAACCGACGCTGTATCACATGTGCTGTGCCAATACTTGGCATTGTCCCTAGTTCCAAACACTCAGAACTCACTCACTATGTCATGAAAAACCATTCTCAGAATCAGTGGGATCTGCTTAAGCGTTACAGAGTTATTACATCATAAATTGACACTGACACTGAAAAAATTGTAAAAATTGGCCTGGTCATTAGCGTGCAAACCACCTTGGAGGATGAAGGGGTTAATGTGTAGTCACAAGAACCATTTACAACATAACACATACAAACATACATCAAAACATGTAGTCTCATAAATAAATCATGTAGCCACGATATAATGCAACATAATCAAAATTTTTCTATCAGAAAATCTACTTCAATATTTATTAGCAAACAAAGACCTTTTAGACTGTATTGGTGTAAATATCGGTGACTGCAGGCCTAAATAACCCAGCCACCACATGCAGTAGCCATGGAACTACTCCCAGCAATATTATTAACAAGGAATAAAATTGGAGTGAAAACAATCCACCAAAAAGTAAAATCCATATAGTTTATTTAAGATTATACATATATGGCACTGAAGAATACATTTAACACAATAAATAACAGGACATAAGCTCCTTTGAATTGAGGACTCAAGTGCAGCACCACATGCAGACCGACAGGACATCAGTGTAAGAAGAAACCAAAAAACTAATAAAGTGCTCGTGCTACAAATACAGTCTGTACCTTAATACCCATGCCAGGGATAGCCATAAACATACTAATACAGTCACAGTGACCTGTGATGGCATATCACATTAACAATATCATCCTATGGCATTTATATAAAGTATCGTGTGCAAATTAGTTACTCTTACCCATAGCTGTTAGGTCGACCGCACGTGTACCCCTATGCACGTTTTGCGTGGGCTTCGTCAGGGGGGCTGTGATAGTGTGAGTCTACCCCTAGCTCCCTTTATATGAAATACCCCGTCCAGCTGTGAGAGATCTCCATAATTGGCGCGTGTCTTCCGCATACAGGACCCGGAAGTTGCGTCGGATCTAAGGCGCCAAGATGGCGGTGCGGGCCACCGGGAATTCCGGGAGACGTCACTGACCCGCACACGTCATCAGGCGGCGCCAGGTCGACGCGCCGGCTGTTCCTGTGCAGTTGACATGCGCACAGGGGATTTCAATGTCAAGACAGTGCAAAAAATAGCCAACGGCTATACCAACGCTAGTTACGTATTGTATTCCCTTCTGTGCACACTACCGCAACGTGAAAATGGGGGAAAATAACCCAAAACTTATCGCTACCCCCTATATATTAAACATCATGATATCCATAATATATGTGAAGTAATAAAGAAGAAACAAAGAAAAAAACAAAACATAAAAATACAATGAACAGTGCAAAAAATCACATAAATATATCAATAAATTACAACACTCGTGCAAAGTGTAAATTATTATAATATAATTAATACCAATGATTGTGACACAACAATAATATATAAGGAATACAATGCTATTGTGGTTAATGATGTTGAGTCATCCAATGCAGATATTCGTCCAGATTAGATTGAATTATCCATCTTTTTATCCCTTTCGGGGAGTCCATATGGGAGAATATTCAAATATGCCTATTAATAACGAATGAATTACTAAAATACAAAAAGGACAAAAAACACACACATTAAAAATCCAGAACTATAAAAAAGAGGAGAACCTTAATTGCTCATTTAAACCTGCCGGGGCTAGTGTTCCCAAGACAGTGATCCAACGACATTCTTTTTGTGTAAGAAGTCGTATCGCATCACCGCCTCTCACCCCCATGTGAACTCGGTCGATCCCATAAATCTTAAGACTAGCCGGATTACAATTATGTCTCAATTTGAAATGTCTAGGTAATGACTTAAGACTTTCCACATCCTCCATATCACGGGCAGCCCCAATGTCCCTCACGTGCTCCCGTGTACGCACTCGTAATTCCCGTGAGGTCAACCCTATGTAGATCTTATTACAGCCACATCTAGCGTAGTACACTACATGTGTTGTTGTACACGTGATATTCTCATTGATATTAAAACTTTTTAGGCCGTCTGATGACACGAAGGATGTTGCTCGAACATGATTCCTACAAGCAAGACAATTCTGACATGGAAAAATCCCTTTCTTTTGTTTTCCCCACCAAACATGTTAGGCGGTTTAGTAACATAATGACTTTTCACTAACATGTCTTTGAGATTCCGACTTCTCCGAGCTGTCATCAATGGTTCTACCGGCAGCTCCCTACCCAAGGTATTTATTAATATACAATTACAAAATTTAAACAATTGGCCATTATATGTATATGTATATATATATATATATATACATATATATATATATATATACATATACATATATATATATATACAGTATATATATATATATATATATATATATGTATATATATAGCAGTGTAGCGATCACTAGCGGTTTGGGGTATACTCGGCTGTCAGCGATAACACATACAGGAAGACTGTATTTCTTTAAAAGTTATTGCTCCATAACCCTAGCAGCACAAACACAAATTTAGCAGCCTTTAGATCCTGCAAACAACATAACAAAGTCCATGAAAAGGGCTTTCTTTTGGCAGTCAGACCTGTGGTCACACAGGCCTGGTTATGGTCCAGTATTCAGGCTCAGTCTGGAGCCAAACACACACATAGTTCCCCTTCCCCAGGCTCAGGGTTACCTGCTTAAGAGGTCCTCATGTTTCCCAGCCTGGCTTCATATAGGTCCTGTCAGCCCGGACCTTCATTGCTTCCTGGACTGCAAAGGAGCAGTCCACCTCTCCTGTCTTACACATAAGCCTCTACTCCATGTGCTGCACACAGGAAATAAAATACCCTCCTGTTTTTACAGGAGCACACCCATTGGAAGGTGTGTGGTTAACAAGATCCACCCATCACTTCAGGTTAACCCTAAATCCAGCTCATTACTATAAATACAGGTTTATGCGACTATAAACCCCAGCAACCTGTCCTGGATTTAGATCACAGCAGACTTCTCTCTGTGCGATATACACCTGACTCTCCATTAACCATTAATTGGTACACCACAATATATATATACACTGCTCAAAAAAATAAAGTGACACTTCATGAGGTTTCTCTGTGGTTCTTCATCACCTTCATCCAGATTGGTGTTTTGTCTCTTCCTGGTGTTATATCTCCTAAAGCGATCTTCCTTCCGTCTTTGATTATACCGTGTATGGTTCTGTTCACCCACATTGCTCGAGGATATAGATGTGCCTGCGCTGGAAGTGCTGGCTACCTCAGATGTAGCTCCTCCTCTCTCTTGTGTACCAAGATGCACCCTTCTATACACTTTATTATCATTTCTGTCCTGGAGATCCCGTTGAAACTTTTTATTTTTATTAGCGGAAATATCCTTTTCCCATTCGTCACAGGAGGTATCAATCTCTTTTTTAAAATTATCAAATTCCTCCTGTGTACACTCCGCCTGGAGCTTTTTGTAAATCTCATCAATCTCCAATCCTAAATCATTAATGGATTTATTATTAATGTCCACAAGAATAGACATAAATGTCAAAGAACATGTATGACAAGCTGCCTCCCAGCGGGTCCTTAAAGCCACATCATTAACGGGAAATGAGGGAAAAATCTGTACCCGTAAACCTCTCGGGATCAGGTTCCTAGAAATATAACTCTCAAGAAATATTCTATTCCACCAGATGCGGGTACGACGATTCAATAGATTCTTAAAAGTTATTTTTAGTGCAACCTTTTGGACTGGTTCCTGTGCTTGTGGATTACCCTCACTAAAAACATTCTGAGCAAAAACTGTTCTAGAAGCATCTCTACTTCTGAAATCCATCTAGGATTCGGATACAAAACTGACCTATAGTCAAAGACAAAAAACACCTATAAGTATCCAATGTTTAAATACCATGAAGGGAAAAAAACTAGAAAACACCGAAAAAACTCATCCTTCATACAACGCCAATAAAATCAAGTATACTTTATTAACAATTATTTAAAAAGTTAAACAGTGATAAGTAAAAACACAGCACAAGAAAAAAGGTGGGCTATCCAGGGAAATACACTCCAAGTATGGTAACAACTCAATCCTAGTACATAACATTTGTGCCAAGTGACCATGAACATACATGCAATAGATAATATAAATAATGATAGTCAGAGTAAATACAAGTGTAATAATAGTTACCTACGGAGCGCTCCTGGAGACCCACCACACCCGATGCGCGTTTCGCAATGAAATGCTTCGTCCAGGGGTGGTTGGGTACTAGCCAGTAAAGGTATTTATGTCCCTAAGGACAAATGGAAATGGTGCATGGATTAATTAAAATAGAGAACTCCTGTGTGCACACATGCGCAGTAAAGTGACCTAAGAACGGCGATTAACCAATCAAACAAAGGAACAAGACATGCGTCAGAAACAAAAGGCCGTCACCATGACAACCACACCTAACCCGGCAGTTAGATCAACCGTATGAGAAAATACTCCTACCTTCAAAGCTGCCGTTGTCAGCCACACTTGTACACTGCGGACGCCACATCGGGTGCGCTCCAAGCGGTAACCAAGACCACAGTTGTACACCGCTGACGCCACATCCGATGCGCCCCAAGCGGTAACCATGGCCACAGTTGAACACCGCTGACGCCACATCCGATGGGCCCCAGGTGGTAACCATGATCACAATAGTACACCGCTGGCGCCACATCCGGTGCGCCTCAATCGGTAACCATGGCCACAGTTGCACGCCGCTGACGCCACATCCAGTGCGTCCAAAGTGGTAACCATGGCCACCAATGCACACTAAGAGCGCGCACATCAAATACCGCGCGCCTAGCCACCAAACCTTGCAGCATACATAGGCCAACAGTAAAACCCGGCGTGCAAGAAAGACACCTCACATACCTCATGTAGGAGGTGTACAACCGCCACACGCCACCGCTACAACTTCCTGCGCGCACGGGTCTGTTGTCATGGACACCGCTACGCCACCGAATGTACTAACAACCCAAACACCGCTACAGAATAAACCGCGCATGCGGCGAAAGAAAATGATGAAAAAACCGATCGCAACTCCAAGTACCCAATAAGATGACAACAAAAATTATATAGCTCAACCAGTATTAATTACTGAAGCGAAATGCATCAGAATCCGAAAGTGCAACAGTGCGTTAAAGTGAACTGTATAAGTGCGCAAAAAAAATATTTATACAAAACCTATAAGGAAAAAATAATTAATATTGCACAAAGGGCACATTAGTACCCAAATACAAAACGTAAGTGAACATGAGAAACAACAATTATAATATAATGATGTACAAAGATATACAATATATATCTATATATATATATATAGATATATATAGTGAAAACACCAATAAATTTCAGCGATAACCAACAATAAAGTGCAAAAAGTGATACAATTATTTATTAGATAAAATGCATAGTATGTACATGGGCACAAACACACCATAACAATTACATGAATAATAACCACGAACATCAATTATTGAAGGCTGATTATGAGCGATCAGGGAATCTAGGGTATAAAACTCAAGTACATCCAAATCGGTAATACTCTGTTCCATTTCACCAAAATCCATATAGGACCAACACCAAATCCTAAAAAATAAATAAAAATAAATAAAATAGACAACAATAACAGACAATAAATAGATAAAACCAGCTAAAAACCAGTCCAAAGATTGCCAATCTAATGAATTAATGGCATCCCGTTAACTAGAGGCCTAGCATAACCATCAAAACTATACCGGTAGGAAGGGAGCATAGCTATTGTGATCATTAACACCCAGAGGCATAATGGTGTCCAGCTTATAAATCCACCTAGCCTCCCTCTGGGCCAGCATCCTCTTCCAATTACCTCCTCTCTGTCCAATAAAAATCCGATCAATGCCCTTAACCCGTAACCCATTCGGGTCACATCCATGTAAGGCCTTAAAGTGCTGTGGAATAGGCTTTAATTTGTGAGGGTCATCCACAGTCCGAGCCCCCTCAATGTCTAACACGTGTTCACGTACCCTCCTACGAAGTTTACGTGTCGTCATTCCGACATAAATGAGACCGCATGGGCAAGTTGCGTGATACACCACGGCTTTCATTGTACATGTAATGGTGTGGGTAATACGGTAAGTCCTAACACCCTTTGAATCAGAAAAATCAGTGGCAGAATCAATGTTGGAACATGCCGAACATTTGCCACAACTGGTGCATCCCCATTTCGGGCCTTGAGCACCAAAGATAAATCTTGGTCCGGAACTCCTGTGGTAGCTATGCACCAGCTGATCCTTCAGGCTAGGGGAACGCCTAAATGTGATGGAGGGATGTGGCCCTAAACACTTGGCCAAAGTTTTGTCTGTCATAAGGACCGACCAATATTTATTGATAGCCCTCCTCACATCATCACACCTCGAATGAAAATCCAACACACAACGTACCTGATCAGGATTTTTGTCCATCTTACGTTTCTGCAAAAGAGTATTCCTTTGACTACAAAGTGCCCTTTGATAAGAGCGGCAAATGGCCCTCTTCCCATAACCGCGATCCTTAAAACTTACACACAGATCCTGGGCCTGTTTCACAAATAATTCGTCACTCGAACAAATTCTTCTGGCACGCAGAAATTGTCCAGTAGGGATGTTGTTAATTAAATGATGAGGGTGCTGCGAAGACGAATTCAGAAGGGAATTAACAGATGTTTCCTTGCGAAATAGGACTGTATGAACAATACCATCATTTCCTACCATTATGGAAATATCGAAAAAGTCTATTTTTCTGGTCTCATACTTGTATGTCAGCTTGATGTTCTTGACATTGGTATTCAATACATTGATGAAAACACCCAGTTCTTCCTGTGTACCCTGCCATACCATCAACACATCATCAATGTATCTCCACCATGAGACCACTTTGTTACTTAGGGGATGTGAATTGGTCTGAAAAATTTCCCTCTCCCATAAACCCAAAAATAAATTAGCATAAGAGGTCGCACAAGACGCCCCCATTGCGGTGCCCTGTAACTGAAGAAAAAAAGAATCCCGAAACATAAAAAAATTGTGTGCAAGAACAAAATCCAAAGCCTTAACTAAGAAACTACACAAATCACAATCCAACCCACTGCTACCAAGAAAGAACGTTACAGCGTCTAGGCCATCCTGGTGTCGAATCGAAGTATATAATGACTCGACATCACAGGTGACCAAAGACTAGTGTTGAGCGATACCGTCCGATACTTGAAAGTATCGGTATCGGATAGTATCGGCCGATACCCGAAAAATATCGGATATCGCCGATACCGATGTCCGATACCAATACAAGTCAATGGGACATCAAGTATCGGAAGGTATTCTCATGGTTCCCAGGGTCTGAAGGAGAGGAAACTCTCCTTCAGGCCCTGGGATCCATAGGGATGTGTAAAATAAAGAATTAAAATAAAAAATATTGATATATTTACCTCTCCGGCGGCCCCTGAACTCAGCGCGGGTAACCGGCAGGCTTCTTTGTTCAAAATCAGCGCTTTTAGGACCTGAGAATCACGTCCCGGCTTCTGATTGGTCGCGGGCCGCCCATGTGACCGCCACGTGACCAATCACAAGCCGTGACGTCATTCGCAGGTCCTTAACGCGCTCATTTTTTTAAAAATGAGCGCGGTAATGACTTTCAAAGACGTAGCGGCTTGTGATTGGTCGCGGCCACGCGACCAATCACAAGCCGCGATGTCACCGCAAGCTATTAACGTGCTCATTTTTAAAAATGAGCGCGTTAATAGCTTGCGGTGACGTCGCGGCTTGTGATTGGTCGCGTGGCCGCGACCAATCACAAGCCGCTACGTCTTTGAAAGCCATTAACGCGCTCATTTTTAAAAATGAGCGCGTTAATAGCTTGCGGTGACGTCGCGGCTTGTGATTGGTCGCGTGGCCGCGACCAATCACAAGCCGCTACGTCTTTGAAAGCCATTAACGCGCTCATTTTTAAAAATGAGCGCGTTAATAGCTTGCGGTGATGTCGCGGCTTGTGATTGGTCGCGTGGCCGCGACCAATCACAAGCCGCTACGTCTTTGAAAGCCATTAACGCGCTCATTTTTAAAAATGAGCGCGTTAATAGCTTGCGGTGACGTGGCGGCTTGTGATTGGTCGCGTGGCGGTCACATGGGCGGCCCGCGACCAATCAGAAGCCGGGACGTGATTCTCAGGTCCTAAAAGCACTGATTTTGAACAACGAAGCCTGCCGGTTACCCGCGCTGAGTCCAGGGGCCGCCGGAGAGGTAAATATATCAATATTTTTTATTTTAATTCTTTATTTTACACATCTCTATGTATCCGATACCGATACCCGATACCACAAAAGTATCGGATCTCGGTATCGGAATTCCGATACCGCAAGTATCGGCCGATACCCGATACTTGCGGTATCGGAATGCTCAACACTACCAAAGACATATTCTTCTCTAGGTGTAACCCATCTAGTTTCGTCAGGACATCAGTAGTGTCCTTGAGAAATGACGGCAATACCTCTACAAGCGGTTTCAGATAGAAGTCAAGTAATTTTGAGATGGGATCACATAAATTATTGACACCAGACACGATAGGCCTACCTGGGGGTGTAACCGGATCCTTGTGGATTTTAGGTAGGAGATATATACTCGCTACCGTGGGATATTCATTCCACAAACCATCTCTTTGTCTGGATGTCAATATGCCTCCAGATACCGCATCCTGGAGTAGACTCAAAAGTTCACTCCTAAACTTTGACAGAGGGTTGAATGTTAGTTTCTTGTAACACACAGAATTCCTCAGCTGTCTCATCATCTCTTTTTCATAAGCTGATTTAGACCATACCACCACATTGCCACCTTTATCAGATGGTTTAATGATTACCTCTTTTAAGCTTTTTAATTCTCTCAAAGCTTGACGCTCATCATACTTGAGGTTATCGCTCTTAATGGTTTCAGGGATGGCTTCAATATCCTTCATAACCAACTGAACAAACAAATCAATGGCAGGCACAGTACTGATCTGTGGAAAATTCTTAGACTTGGGAAGCAAATATTTGGGATAATGTTTAGAGGAAACTGCCTCCTCTGCAAGCTCTTCTAGAATCTGGAGTACTTCCGCTTCTGTTTCTATAGGGGATGAAACCACAGAAGGTTGTTGACAATATAATCTCTTAAAAAACATCTTTCGTGCAAATAAATTCAAATCTTTCAAGATAGAAAAATGATCGGGGGCAGAAGACGGAGAGAAAGAGAGGCCCTTACTCAAAACTGCCACCTGGGCCTCAGACAAAACTATGTCTGAAAGATTGATTACCTTCATGAGGTTTCTCTGTGGTTCTTCATCACCTTCATCCAGATTGGTGTTTTGTCTCTTCCTGGTGTTATATCTCCTAAAGCGATGCATTTCGCTTCAGTAATTAATACTGGTTGAGCTATATAATTTTTGTTGTCATCTTATTGGGTACTTGGAGTTGCGATCGTTTTTTTCATCATTTTCTTTCGGCGCATGCGCGGTTTATTCTGTAGCGGTGTTCGGGTTGTTAGTACATTCGGTGGCGTAGCGGTGTCCATGACAACAGACCCGTGCGCGCCGGAAGTTGTAGCGGTGGCGTGTGGCGGTTGTACACCTCCTACATGAGGTATGTGAGGTGTCTTTCTTGCACGCCGGGTTTTACTGTTGGCCTATGTATGCTGCAAGGTTTGGTGGCTAGGCGCGCGGTATTTGATGTGCGCGCTCTTAGTGTGCATTGGTGGCCATGGTTACCACTTTGGATGCACTGGATGTGGTGTCAGCGGCGTGCAACTGTGGCCATGGGTACCGATTGAGGCGCACCGGATGTGGCGCCAGCGGTGTACTATTGAGATCATGGTTACCACCTGGGGCGCACCGGATGTGGTGTCATCGGTGTTCAACTGTGGCCATGGTTACCACTTGGGGCGCATCGGATGTGGCGTCAGCGGTGTACAACTGTGGTCTTGGCTACCGCTTGGAGCGCACCGGATGTGGCGTCAGCAGTGTACAAGTGTGGCTGACAACGGCAGCTTTGAAGGTAGGAGTATTTTCTCATACGGTTGATCTAACTGCCGGGTTAGGTGTGGTTGTCATGGTGACAGCCTTTTGTTTCTGACGCATGTCTTGTTCCTTTGTTTGATTGGTTAATCGCCGTTCTTAGGTCACTTTACTGCGCATGTGTGCAAACAGGAGTTCTCTATTTTAATTAATCCATGCACCATTTCCATTGGTCCTTAGGGACATAAATACTTTTACTGGCTAGTACCCAACCACCCCTGGACGAAGCATTTCATTGCGAAACGCGCGTCGGGTGTGGTGGGTCTCCAGGAGCGCTCCGTAGGTAACTATTATTACACTTGTATTTACTCTGACTATCATTATTTATATTATCTATTGCATGTATGTTCATGGTCACTTGGCACAAATGTTATGTACTAGGATTGAGTTGTTACCATACTTGGAGTGTATTTCCCTGGATAGCCCACCTTTTTTCTTGTGCTGTGTTTTTACTTATCACTGTTTAACTTTTTAAATAATTGTTAATAAAGTATACTTGTTTTTATTGGCGTTGTATGAAGGATGAGTTTTTTCGGTGTTTTCTAGTTTTTTTTCCCTTCATGGTATTTAAACATTGGATACTTATAGGTGTTTTTTGTTTACTTGGGAAGCAACACTGTTTGACAATCAATTTCACATGCTCTTGTACAAATGGAAAAGACAACAGATGGAAATTACTGTCAATTATCAAGACATACTCAATAAAGTCATTCTGAAGGTGGGAACCACAGACCACATCTCAGTAACAATGCTTTCTGGCTGATGTTTTGGTTACTTTTGAATGTTGGTTGTGCTTTCCTACTTGTGGTAGCATGAGTCGGACTCTACAACCCACACAAGTGGCTCAGGTAGTGCAGCTCATCCAGACTGGCACATCAATGCGAGCTGTGGCAAGAAGGTTTGCTGTGTCTGTCAGCGTAATGTCCAGAGGCTGGAGGCACTACCAGGAGACTGGCCAGTACACCAGGAGACATGGAGGGGGCCGTATGAGGGCAACAATCCAGCAGCAGAACCTCTACCTCAGCCTTTGTGCAAAGAGGAACAGGAGGAGCACTGCAAGAGCCCTGCAAAATGATCTCCAGCAGGCCACAAATGTGCATGTGTCTGCACAAATAGTTAGAAACTGACTCCATGAGGATGGACTGAGTGCCCGACGTCCACAGATGGGGGTTGTGCTCACAGTTATACATCGTGCAGGGAGCTTGGCATTTGCCACAGAACACCAGGATTGGCAAATTCGCCACTGGTGCCCTGTGCTCTTAACAGATGAAAGCAGGTTCACATTGAGCACATGTGACAGACGTGACAGAGTCTGGAGATGCCATGGAGAGCGATCTGCTGCCTGCAACATCCTTCAACATGACCGGTTTGGCAGTGGGTCAGGTAATGGTGTGGGGTGGCATTTCTTTGGAGGGCTGCACAGCCCTCCATGTGCTCGCCAGAGGTAGCCCGACTGCCATTAGGTGCCGAGATGAGATCCTCAGACCCCTTGTGATACCATATAATGTTGCGGTTGGCCCTTGGTTCCTCCTAATGCAGGACAATGCCAGACCTCATGTGGCTGGAGTGTGTCAGCAGTTCATGCAAGATGAAGGCATTGAAGCTATGGACTGGCCCGCCCATTCCCCAGACCTGAATCCAATTGAACACATCTGGAACATGATGTCTCGCACCATCCACCAATGTTATGTTGCACCACAGACTGTCCAGGAGTTTTCGGATGCTTTAATCCAGGTCAGGGAGGAGATCCCTCAGGATACCATCCACCGCCTCATCAGGAGCATGCCCATGCATTGTGGGGAGGTCATACAGGCAGATGGTGGCCACACACACTACTGAGCATCATTTCCTTGTCTTGAGGCATTTCCACTGAAGTTGGATCAGCCTGTAACTTAATTTTCCTCTTTGAATTTGAGCATCATTCCAACTTCAGACCTCCGTATGATAATAGTTGTGGTTTATGTTGATCATTTGTAGGTTTTATTGTTCTTAACACATTCCACTATGCAATGAATAAAGATTTACAACTGGAATATTTCACGCAGTAATATCTAGGATGTGGGATTTCAGTGTTCCCTTTATTTTTTGAGCACGTTCCTCTGCTCCTAGCATTCTCATGGTATGTTCATGCACCCAGCTCTCCAGCCTGCTCTTCTGCCTTGTCTTTCTATGAAGTGCACATAGTACATCACCCAACTTTCCACACAGACTTTCCTCTGCTCCTAGCATTCTCATGGTATGTTCATGCACCCAGCTCTCCAGCCTGCTCCCCTGCCTTGTCTGTCTATGAAGTGCACATAGTACATCACCCAACTTTTCACACAGACTTTCCTTTGCTCCTAGCATTCTCATGGTATGCCTTTCAGCTAACCCCAGCTTACCCTGTGTTATTTATGACCTTGTTTACTCTGGCTTGATTGCATGCATCTGGTCCACCCTTAATTCTCTGACCAAGATGATCAGAGACCACTCCTCTCTGCTTCACACCTGAATGCACTTAGTTGTACAATATTGCATAGTACAAGTCTGCAATGACTTTAGTCTGCTGTGTGATTCTTATAAGTGTGTCCTAGAAATGTGAAGATTAATTTAGAATTAAAACCAGAATTGAACCAGAAGGGAATTAAAGGTAACAGGACACAGTCACTGTAAACAATGTTTCTGCTTGTTTTCACTTTCACCCTTATAATTCTTCACGTTCTGCAAACTCTCCTAATCCCTACTTTTAGTAAAGAACTGTTCATCTCCTCTTCAATCCTCCCCATCCATCTCACCTCCTCCTCAGAACTGTTCCTTAACATACAATCCTCTGTCTCCAAGCACAGACAGCCACCTCATGCCCTCTCCTGCTCCCACCTGCTAACACTTTCTCTGTTCCTTCTCACTGCTGGTGATATCTCTCCAAATCCTGGTCCTCCTTACCACATCCCCACAGTCAGTTCTACCTCCCATACATGCTCTATCACAAATTTCCATAACCTCTCTAACCTTATACCCATTCGCAAGGCCCCCGCTTCCCCAGTCCCACTAACAGGAGCTCTGTGGAACGCTTGCTCTGTCTGCAACAAGCTTTCCTACATCCATGATCTTTTTATTACTAACAAACTTTCCTTCCTCGCCATCACCGAAACCTGGCTCACCCCTTCTGACACAGCCTCTCCTGCTGCACTTTCGTTTGGTGGCTTCCACCTTTCTCAGACACCCTCCCCTAGCAACAAGCATGGCAGAGGAGTTTGTTTTCTCCTGTCAGATAACTGCTTCTTCACCCCAATCCCACTGCCACCCTCTGTTACCCTCCCTTCCTTTGAGGTGCACTCTGTGCGCATCTATGACCCCTCCAACCTCCAACTGGCTTTCATTTACCGCCCCCAGGGCTAGCCACTACCTTCTTTGACCACTTCACCACCTGGCTACTTCATTTCCTTTCTGCGGACATCCTCACTATCATCATGGGCAACTTCAACATCCCCATTGACACTTCCGTCTTAGCTGCCACAAAACTTCTATCTCTCACTTCCTCTTTTGGCCTCACTCAATGGTCTTCTGCAGCCACTCACAAAGATAGTCACACATTGGACCTCATCTTCACCCGCCTCTGCTCCCTATCTAACCTCTCTAACTCACCTCTTCTTCTTTCTGACCACAATCTACTCACATTCTCTTCCCTCTCCACTCTTTGTCTACAATCCCCACCCCACAAACTTGCACACCCTCGCAGAAATCTTAAACACCTTGATCTACATTCACTCTCTGAATCCCTCCTCCCTCTCACAGACATAGGCTCCCTACACAATGTGGATGACGCTGCCGCTCTATATAACACCACAATAGCTGCAGCTTTGGAATCTCTTGCCCCTCTCACACATACCAAAGCTCCCAAAATCAACAGACAGCCCTGGCACACCAGCCTGACCAAAGAACTGAGGTTAGCTTCCAGAGCTGCAGAGCGGAGATGGAAAAGATACCACTCCAACGAGTACTTTATCGCATTCAAACAGTCCCTCACTACTTTCAAGACAACACTCGCCATAGCTAAACAAACCTACTTCTCATCTCTTATATCATCCCTGTCTCACAACCCTAAACAGTTATTCAACACCTTCTACTCTCTCCTCCATCCCCCAGCACCTCCTCCCTCCCCACTCATCTCAACTGAAGACTTTGCCTCATTTTTCAAGCAGAAGATTGAGAACATCAGAGACAGTTTTAGTCGACAACCCCCAGAGCCCTTCCTCCCAACTACCCATCCCTGCACCTCCAAAACCAACTTCTCCACTATTACAGAAGATCGACTCTCCACTCTACTCTCAAGATCACATGTCACCACCTGTGCACTTGACCCGATCCCTTCCCACTTCATCCCAAACCTCGCCACAGTCTTCATCCCAACTCTAACCCATCTCTTCAACCTATCACTAACAACCGGTGTTTGCCCCTCAAGCTTTAAACATGCCTCAATCACACCTAACCTCAAAAAAGCCCTCTCTTGACCCATCCTCTGTATCTAGCTATTGCCCTATATCACTTCTCCCCTATGCCTCAAAACTACTGGAAAAACACGTCCATCTTGAACTGTCCTCCCATCTATCTTCCTGCTCCCTTTTCGACTGCTTACAATCAGGCTTCCGGTCATACCACTCCACTGAAACTGTCCTAACTAAGGTCACAAATGACCTATTAACCGCCAAGCGCAAGCAACACTACTCTATCCTCCTCCTCCTGGACCTGTTCTCTGCCTTTGACATAGTGGACCACTCCCTATTACTACAGGCCCTCTCATCTCTTGGCATCACAGACTTGGCCCTATCCTGGATCTCGTCATACCTAATTGACCGAACATTCAGCGTCTCCCAATCACACACCACCTCCTCACCTCGCCCCCTATCTGTCGGAGTCCCGCAAGGTTCAGTTCCAGGGTCCCTGTTCTTCTCCATTTACATTTTTGGCTTAGGACAGCTCATAGAATCTCACGGTTTTCAGTATCATCTCTATGCTGATGACACACAGATCTACATCTCTGGAACAGATATCACTAGGGTTGAGCGAAACGGGTCGAACATTTTCAAAAGTCGCCGACTTTTGGCTAAGTCGGGGTTTCATGAAACCCGATCCGACCCCTGTGCGGGGTCGGCCATGCGGTACGCGACTTTCGCGCCAAAGTCGCGTTTCAATGACGCGAAAAGCGCCATTTCTCAGCCAATGAAGGTAAACGCAGAGTGTGGGCAGCGTGATGACATAGGTCCTGGTCCCCACCATCTTAGAGAAGGGCATTGCAGTGATTGGCTTGCTGTCTGCGACGTCACAGGGGCTATAAAGAGGCGTTCCCGCCGACCGCCATCTTACTGCTGCTGATCTGAGCTTAGGGAGAGGTTGCTGCCGCTTTGTCAGAAGCAGGGATAGCGTTAGGCAGGGTCCATTAACCACAAAACCGCTTGTGCTGCAGCGATTTGCACTGTCCAACACCACCCTCGGTGTGCAGGGACAGTGGAAGTTTTTTTTTTTTTTTTTTTTTCCCCTCAGCGCTGTAGCTCATTGGGCTGCCCTAGAAGGCTCCCTGATAGCTGCATTGCTGTGTGTACGCCGCTGTGCAAACCAACTGCTTTTTTCAAAGCACAAATCCTCTTGTTCCTTCCTTTCTGCACAGCTATCTTTTTTGTTTGTCCACACTTTTTATTTCATTTGTGCATCAGTCCACTCCTTATTGCTGCCTGCCATACCTGGCTGAGATTACTGCAGGCAGGGAGATAGTAGCTGCCTGCCATACCTGGCTGAGATTACTGCAGGCAGGGAGATAGTAATTGTAGGACATTCCCTGTTTTTTTTTTTTTTTTTTTTTTGGTGGGAGATTAAGATTGGCAATTTGGCATTTCTGCGGGGGTGTTTTGTGGGGTGTATAAATTCTCCCTGATAAAAATACAGTGGGAGATTAATATTGGCCTTTGGGCTTGTGTGCCAGTCCTGAGTGTGCCATCTCTCTCACAAATAGTGGGCCATAGAAAGCCTATTTTATTTTTTTGGGGGTTTTATAAATTCTCCCTGAAAAAAAGGGAGATTAATATTGGCCTCTGGGCTTGTGTGCCAGTCCTGAGCGTGCCATCTGTGCCAGCCCTGAGCGTGCCATCTCTCTCACAAATAGTGGGCCATAGAAAGCCTATTAATTTTTTTTTTTGGTTTTATAAATTCTCCCTGAAAAAAAGGGAGATTAATATTGGCCTCTGGGCTTGTGTGCCAGTCCTGAGCGTGCCATCTGTGCCAGCCCTGAGCGTGCCATCTCTCTCACAAATAGTGGGCCATAGAAAGCCTATTTAATTTTTTTTTTGTTTTATAAATTTTCCCTGAAAAAAGGGAGATTAATATTGGCCTCTGGGCTTGTGTGCCAGTTGTGAGCGTGCCATCTGTGCCAGTCCTGAGCGTGCCATCTCTCTCACAAATAGTGGGCCATAGAAAGCCTATTTAAATTTTTTTTTGGTTTTATAAATTCTCCCAGAAAAAAAGGGAGATTAATATTGGCCTCTGGGCTTCTGTGCCAGTCCTGAGCGTGCCATCTGTGCCAGTCCTGAGCGTCCCATCTCTCTCACAAATAGTGGGCCATAGAAAGCCTATTTTATTTTTTTTGGGGGTTTTATAAATTCTCCCTGAAAAAAAGGGAGATTAATATTGGCCTCTGGGCTTGTGTGCCAGTCCTGAGCGTGCCATCTGTGCCAGCCCTGAGCGTGCCATCTCTCTCACAAATAGTGGGCCATAGAAAGCCTATTTTTTTTTTTTTTTGTTTTATAAATTTTCCCTGAAAAAAGGGAGATTAATATTGGCCTCTGGGCTTGTGTGCCAGTTGTGAGCGTGCCATCTGTGCCAGTCCTGAGCGTGCCATCTCTCTCACAAATAGTGGGCCATAGAAAGCCTATTTAAATTTTTTTTTGGTTTTATAAATTCTACCAGAAAAAAAGGGAGATTAATATTGGCCTCTGGGCTTCTGTGCCAGTCCTGAGCGTGCCATCTGTGCCAGTCCTGAGCGTCCCATCTCTCTCACAAATAGTGGGCCATAGAAAGCCTATTTTTTTTTTTTTTTGGGTTTTAGAAATTCTCCCTGGAAAAAAAAAGGGAGATTAATATTGCCCTTTGGGCTTGTGTGCCAGTACTAAGCGTTCCATCTCTCTCTCTCTCTCTCTCAGTCAGTGGGCCATAGAACGCCTATTTTTGGTTTTATTTGTTTTCTAAATTCTCCCTGAAAAAATCATTTTATTTTATTTGGTTTCTAAATTCTTCCTGATAAAATCACATTTTTTTTATTATTTTTTTTTCTAAAGTCTCCCTGAAAAAAAAAAAAAAAACAGTGGGAGATTAATATTGGCCTTTCTGCTTGTGTGCCAGTCTTGACTCCTGGGTGCGTCATCTCTCAGTCAGTGGGCCATAGAACGCCTATTTTTGGTTTTATTTGTTTTATAAATTCTCCCAGAAAAAATCATTTTATTTTATTTGGTTTCTAAATTCTTCCTGATAAAATCACATTTTTTTTATTATTTTTTTTTCTAAAGTCTCCCTGAAAAAAAAAAAAAAAAACAGTGGGAGATTAATATTGGCCTTTCTGCTTGTGTGCCAGTCTTGACTCCTGGGTGCGTCATCTCTCAGTCAGTGGGCCATAGAACGCCTATTTTTGGTTTTATTTGTTTTATAAATTCTCCCAGAAAAAATCATTTTATTTTATTTGGTTTCTAAATTCTTCCTGATAAAATCACATTTTTTTTATTATTTTTTTTTCTAAAGTCTCCCTGAAAAAAAAAAAAAAAAACAGTGGGAGATTAATATTGGCCTTTCTGCTTGTGTGCCAGTCTTGACTCCTGGGTGCGTCATCTCTCAGTCAGTGGGCCATAGAACGCCTATTTTTGGTTTTATTTGTTTTCTAAATTCTCCCTGAAAAAATCATTTTATTTTATTTGGTTTCTAAATTCTTCCTGATAAAATCACATTTTTTTTATTATTTTTTTTTCTAAAGTCTCCCTGAAAAAAAAAAAAAAAAACAGTGGGAGATTAATATTGGCCTTTCTGCTTGTGTGCCAGTCTTGACTCCTGGGTGCGTCATCTCTCAGTCAGTGGGCCATAGAACGCCTATTTTTGGTTTTATTTGTTTTATAAATTCTCCCAGAAAAAATCATTTTATTTTATTTGGTTTCTAAATTCTTCCTGATAAAATCATATTTTTTTTTTTTTTTTTTTTTTTCTAAAGTCTCCCTGAAAAAAAAAAAAAAAAAACAACCAAAAAAAACAGTGGGAGATTGATATTGGCCTTTCTGCTTGTGTGCCAGTCTTGACTCCTGGGTGTGCCATCTCTCTCTCTCTCTCTCTCTCTCTCTCTCTCCAATTGTGGTCCATAGAAAGCCTACATTTTTTTTCCTTGATTTGGGTTCCAAAATCTACCAGAGAAAATAACTCCATCAATCATTGGTAGAAAAATATTGGCCTCTGGGCTTGTGTGCCACTCCTGATTCCTGTGTGCGTCATCTCTCACTCAGTGGCCCATAGAAAGCATATAGTTTGTTACATTTGTTTTCTAAATTCTCCCTGCAAAAATCTTTTTTTTTTTTTGGGGGGGGTTTCTAAAGTGTTCCTGAAAAAAATAAAAATAAAAAAAAAATAATAGTGTGACATTAATATTAACATTTGTGCTTCAGTGACAGTCCTGCGTGTGGGGCATCTCTCTAATTTGCAGCCACCAAAAAAAGAGTGTGTAACATTGGGCCTGATTTTCGCTGTGGTCTCACCAACCTGTAAAGGGGTAGCTAAATCATACTGAAGTTATAGCTCACCGTGTAAGTTGTGTGACTGCAACAAATAACGTTAGTTTGGTTACGTTTTTAAAACAATGAGGAAGTCTAGTGGAAGAGGTCGTGGCCGGGGGCGTTCATTGTCAGCTGGTAATGAGGGTAGTGGTAGTGGTGGAGCATCAGGTGGTCGTGGGGGAAAAAATATTGCACCTAAGTCTGGAGCTGTGGAGCCAGGTTCGTCGTCCGGCTACACAAGGCCTCGAACGCTCCCTTTTCTGGGATTAGGAAAACCGCTTTTAAAGCCGGAGCAGCAAGAGCAAGTTTTGGCTTATCTTGCTGACTCAGCCTCTAGCTCTTTTGCCTCATCTCGTGAAACTGGTAAAAGTAAAAGCAGCGCGTCGTTAGTGGATGTTCACGGTCAGGGACAAGTCACTTCCTTGTCCTCTTCAGCAAAAACAACAACAGAGAAGAATGCAGCAGGCGACACAACGGGTTACTCCATGGAGCTCTTTACACATACCGTCCCTGGCTTAGAAAGTGAAGCAGTTAACAGTCCATGCCCATTACAAATTGAATCTGACATGGAGTGCACTGACGCACAGCCACAGCCAGACTACTATGCTGGTCCTTTGACTCAGACCACAACATTGCCCTCGCAGGGTGCTGATCAAGAATCAGACCCTGATGAGACTATGTTGCCCCATCACGAACGCTATACCACCGAACGACACGGTGACACAGACGAAGTTGCGCAGGAGGTACAAGAAGAGTTATTAGATGACCCAGTTCTTGACCCCGATTGGCAGCCATTGGGGGAACAGGGTGCAGGCGGCAGCAGTTCTGAAGCAGAGGAGGAGGAGGGGCCGCAGCAGGCATCAACATCGCCACAGGTTCCATCTGCCGGGCCCGTATCTTGCCCAAAACGCGTGGCAAAGCCAAAACCTGGTGGAGGACAGCGTGGCCATCCGGTTAAAGCTCAGTCTGCAATGCCTGAAAAGGTATCCGATGCTAGAAAGAGTGCAGTCTGGCATTTTTTTAAACAACATCCAATTGATCAGCGCAAAGTCATCTGTCAAAAATGTTCTACTTCCTTAAGCAGAGGTCAGAATCTGAAAAGTCTCAATACTAGTTGCATGCATAGACATTTAACCACCATGCATTTGAAAGCTTGGACTAACTACCAAACGTCCCTTAAGATTGTTGCACCCTCGGCCAATGAAGCTAGTCATCAACACAACATCCCTTCCGTCAGTGTAGGACCACCATTTAGCGCACCACCTGCTGTATCTGTGCAGGTATCTTTGCCAGGCCAAAGCAGTCAGGGTCAGGGAATCACCAGTTTCGTAGTAGGAAACACTGCATCTAGGGCACCGGCGGCAACAATACCATCTCCCACCGTCTCTCAGTCTGCCATGTCCACCGGCACCCCCGCTAGTTCCACGATCTCCAGCTCTCCAGTCCAGCTCACCCTACATGAGACTATGGTTAGAAAAAGGAAATACTTAGCCTCGCATCCGCGTACACAGGGTTTGAACGCCCACATAGCTAGACTAATCTCGTTAGAGATGATGCCCTACCGGTTAGTTGAAAGCGAAGCTTTCAAAGACCTGATGGACTACGCTGTACCACGCTACGAGCTACCCAGTCGACACTTTTTTTCCAGAAAAGCCATCCCAGCCCTCCACCAGCATGTTAAAGAGCGCATCGTCCATGCACTCAGGCAATCTGTGAGCACAAAGGTGCACCTGACAACAGATGCATGGACCAGTAGGCATGGCCAGGGACGTTACGTGTCCATCACGGCACACTGGGTAAATGTGGTGGATTCAGGGTCCACAGGGGACAGCAAGTTTGGGACAGTTCTGCCTAGCCCACGGTCTAGTAAACAGTTGTCTGTAGCCGTTCGCACCCCCTCCTCCTCCTCCTCCTCGTCCTCCTGCAGAAGCAAGAGCTCGTCCACAGACCGCAGTCGCACAAACACTCCATCCGCACCTGCCACTGTTGCACACCAGGTCTCCCATTATGGGGCAGCTACTGGCATACGTCAGCAGGCTGTATTGGCTATGAAGTGTTTGGGCGACAATAGACACACCGCGGAAGTTCTGTCCGAGTTCTTGCAGCAAGAAACGCAGTCGTGGCTGGGCACTGTAGATCTTGAGGCAGGCAAGGTAGTGAGTGATAACGGAAGGAATTTCATGGCTGCCATCTCCCTTTCCCAACTGAAACACATTCCTTGCCTGGCTCACACCTTAAACCTGGTGGTGCAGTGCTTCCTGAAAAGTTATCCGGGGTTATCCGACCTGCTCCTCAAAGTGCGTGGACTTTGCGCACATATCCGCCGTTCGCCTGTACACTCCAGCCGTATGCAGACCTATCAGCGTTCTTTGAACCTTCCCCAGCATCGCCTAATCATAGACGTTGCAACAAGGTGGAACTCAACACTGCACATGCTTCAGAGACTGTGCGAACAGAGGCGGGCTGTTATGTTTTTGTGGGAGGATACACATACACGGGCAGGCAGTAGGATGGCAGACATGGAGTTGTCAGGTGTGCAGTGGTCGAAGATTCAAGACATGTGTCAAGTCCTTCAGTGTTTTGAGGAATGCACACGGCTGGTTAGTGCAGACAACGCCATAATAAGCATGAGCATCCCCCTAATGCGTCTGCTGATGCAAAGTTTGACGCACATAAAGGATCAGGCGTCTGCACCAGAGGAAGAGGAAAGCCTTGATGACAGTCAGCGATTGTCTGGTCAGGGCAGTGTACATGACGAGGTACCGGGCGAAGAGGAGGTGGAGGATGAGGAGGATGATGGGGATGAGTATATTTTTAATGAGGAAGCTTTCCCGGGGGCACGGGAAATTGGTGGCGTGGCAAGGCCGGGTTCTGGTTTTTTGAGGGACACAAGTGACGTAGATTTGCCTGCAACTGCCCCTCAACCAAGCACAACCGCAGATTTGACAACGGGAACTTTGGCCCACATGGCGGATTATGCCTTGCGTATCCTCAAAAGGGACACACGCATTACAAAAATGATGAACGATGACGATTACTGGTTGGCCTGCCTCCTTGATCCTCGCTATAAAGGCAAATTGCAAAATATTATGCCACATGAGAACTTGGAACTAATATTAGCAACAAAACAATCAACTCTTGTTGACCGTTTGCTTCTGGCATTCCCTGCACACAGCGCCCGTGATCGTTCTCACACGAGCTCCAGGGGCCAGCAGACCAGAGGTGTTAGAGGGGCAGAAATCAGAAGTGGCGTTGGCCAGAGGGGTTTTCTGACCAGGTTGTGGAGTGATTTTTCTATGACCGCAGACAGGACAGGTACTGCAGCATCAATTCAAAGTGACAGGAGACAACATTTGTCCAGTATGGTTACAAACTATTTTTCATCCCTTATCGACGTTCTCCCTCAACCGTCATTCCCATTTGATTACTGGGCATCCAAATTAGACACCTGGCCAGAATTGGCAGAATATGCATTGCAGGAGCTTGCTTGCCCGGCAGCTAGTGTCCTATCAGAAAGAGTATTCAGTGCTGCAGGTTCAATACTAACAGAAAAAAGGACTCGTCTGGCTACCCAAAATGTAGATGATCTAACCTTCATTAAAATGAACCACAACTGGATTTCAAAATCTTTTGCCCCACCCTGCCCGGCTGACACCTAGCTTTCCTATGAAAAGGTCTTGCCTGTGGACTATTCTGAATGACTTTTCCAATCTCGTAATTTTCTTCACCTGATTGTCCAGCATACGACATGTTTCCACCTCACGAAATGGCCAAACTCCCCACACGGGGCCGTGCTATCGCCACTTTGCGCTTGGACCCTTGAGAGTGCTGTTTGTCTGAAGAGGTGGGTGTGGCCGCTTTTGGTCGACGGCACTGCCACTGGGTCCCTCATAGTACAATAAAGTGTCTCTGGCGGTGGTGGTGCGCACCCAACGTCAGACACACCGTTGTAATATGAGGGGCCCTGTGCCTGTAACGCCGGCCACAAGACAGTTCCCCCCCCCAGCTCAAACAGTGCTCTACCACTAGCAAAATTATCTCTCACAGCATCACCAATGTGTAGTCTAGGCGCTGACATCCTTCAATGCCTGGCACTGACAATACCATTGTTTTGACATTTTTGTTATGTTAGGCCTTCGAAGCCTGTCTGCGGTCCCTTCTTTCTACAACTACTACACTGACCAGGCCACTGCTGGCCGTGTTACCCTGGAACCAATTTAAAAGTGCCTACAGTCAGCCCAATTTTGTTATGTTAGGCCTTCGAAGACTGTCTGCCGTCACTCCTTCCACTAGACTTCCACTGACCATACACTGCTGCCCATGTACCCCTGGAACCAATTTAAAGTGCCTACAGCCAGCCCAATTTTGTTATGTTAGGCCTTGGAAGCCTGTCTGCGGTCACTCCTTCCACTAGACTTCCACTGACCAGACCACTGCTGCCCGTGTACCCCTGGAACCAATTTAAAAGTGCCTACAGCCAGCCCAAGTTTGTTATGTTAGGCCTTGGAAGCCTGTCTGCGGTCACTCCTTCCACTAGGCCTCCACTGACCACACCACTGCTGTCCGTGTACCCCTGGAACCAATTTAAAATTGCCTACAGCCATGTGTTATTATTTTAGGCCTTCGATGCCTGTCTGCGGTCACTCCTTCCACTAGGCCTCCACTGACCACACCACTGCTGTCCGTGTACCCCTGGAACCAATTTAAAATTGCCTACAGCCAGCCCAATTTTTTTATTTTAGGCCTTCGATGCCTGTCTGCGGTCCATTCTTTCAACTACTACTACACTGACCAGGTCACTGCTGCCCGTGTACCCCTGGAACCAATTTAAAATTGCCTACAGCCATGTGTTATTATTTTAGGCCTTCGATGCCTGTCTGCGGTCACTCCTTCCACTAGGCCTCCACTGACCACACCACTGCTGCCCGTGTACCCCTGGAACCAATTTAAAATTGCCTACAGCCAGCCCAATTTTTTTATTTTAGGCCTTCGATGCCTGTCTGCGGTCCATTCTTTCAACTACTACTACACTGACCAGGTCACTGCTGCCCGTGTACCCCTGGAACCAATTTAAAATTGCCTACAGCCATGTGTTATTATTTTAGGCCTTCGATGCCTGTCTGCGGTCACTCCTTCCACTAGGCCTCCACTGACCACACCACTGCTGCCCGTGTACCCCTGGAACCAATTTAAAATTGCCTACAGCCAGCCCAATTTTTTTATTTTAGGCCTTCGATGCCTGTCTGCGGTCCATTCTTTCAACTACAACTACACTGACCAGGTCACTGCTGCCCGTGTACCCCTGGAACCAATTTAAAATTGCCTACAGCCATGTGTTATTATTTTAGGCCTTCGATGCCTGTCTGCGGTCACTCCTTCCACTAGGCCTCCACTGACCACACCACTGCTGCCCGTGTACCCCTGGAACCAATTTAAAATTGCCTACAGCCAGCCCAATTTTTTTATTTTAGGCCTTCGATGCCTGTCTGCGGTCCATTCTTTCAACTACTACTACACTGACCAGGTCACTGCTGCCCGTGTACCCCTGGAACCAATTTAAAATTGCCTACAGCCATGTGTTATTATTTTAGGCCTTCGATGCCTGTCTGCGGTCACTCCTTCCACTAGGCCTCCACTGACCACACCACTGCTGTCCGTGTACCCCTGGAACCAATTTAAAATTGCCTACAGCCAGCCCCATTTTTTTATTTTAGGCCTTCGATGCCTGTCTGCGGTCCATTCTTTCAACTACTACTACACTGACCAGGTCACTGCTGCCCGTGTACCCCTGGAACCAATTTAAAATTGCCTACAGCCAGCCCAATATTTTTATTTTAGGCCTTCGATGCCTGTCTGCGGTCCATTCTTTCAACTACTACTACACTGACCAGGTCACTGCTGCCCGTCTACCCCTGGAACCAATTTAAAATTGCCTACAGCCATGTGTTATTATTTTAGGCCTTCGATGCCTGTCTGCGGTCACTCCTTCCACTAGGCCTCCACTGACCACACCACTGCTGTCCGTGTACCCCTGGAACCAATTTAAAATTGCCTACAGCCATGTGTTTTTATTTTAGGCCTTCGATGCCTGTCTGCGGTCCATTCTTTCAACTACTACTACACTGACCAGGGCACTGCTGGCCGTGTTACCCTGGAACCAATTTAAAAGTGCCTACAGTCAGCCCAATTTTGTTATGTTAGGCCTTCGAAGACTGTCTGCCGTCACTCCTTCCACTAGACTTCCACTGACCATACACTGCTGCCCATGTACCCCTGGAACCAATTTAAAGTGCCTACAGCCAGCCCAATTTTGTTATGTTAGGCCTTCGAAGCCTGTCTGCGGTCACTCCTTCCACTAGACTTCCACTGACCAGACCACTGCTGCCCGTGTACCCCTGGAACCAATTTAAAAGTGCCTACAGCCAGCCCAAGTTTGTTATGTTAGGCCTTGGAAGCCTGTCTGCGGTCACTCCTTCCACTAGGCCTCCACTGACCACACCACTGCTGTCCGTGTACCCCTGGAACCAATTTAAAATTGCCTACAGCCATGTGTTATTATTTTAGGCCTTCGATGCCTGTCTGCGGTCACTCCTTCCACTAGGCCTCCACTGACCACACCACTGCTGTCCGTGTACCCCTGGAACCAATTTAAAATTGCCTACAGCCAGCCCAATTTTTTTATTTTAGGCCTTCGATGCCTGTCTGCGGTCCATTCTTTCAACTACTACTACACTGACCAGGTCACTGCTGCCCGTGTACCCCTGGAACCAATTTAAAATTGCCTACAGCCATGTGTTATTATTTTAGGCCTTCGATGCCTGTCTGCGGTCACTCCTTCCACTAGGCCTCCACTGACCACACCACTGCTGCCCGTGTACCCCTGGAACCAATTTAAAATTGCCTACAGCCAGCCCAATTTTTTTATTTTAGGCCTTCGATGCCTGTCTGCGGTCCATTCTTTCAACTACTACTACACTGACCAGGTCACTGCTGCCCGTGTACCCCTGGAACCAATTTAAAATTGCCTACAGCCATGTGTTATTATTTTAGGCCTTCGATGCCTGTCTGCGGTCACTCCTTCCACTAGGCCTCCACTGACCACACCACTGCTGTCCGTGTACCCCTGGAACCAATTTAAAATTGCCTACAGCCATGTGTTTTTATTTTAGGCCTTCGATGCCTGTCTGCGGTCCATTCTTTCAACTACTACTACACTGACCAGGGCACTGCTGGCCGTGTACCCCTGGAACCAACATCAGAAAATATAAAAATAAGTATTTTGCTTATAAAAAAGAAAATACTGGTGAGATATCAAATGCAGACATTTTAACATTAAAAACAAACACACAACTAAAATCTGGTACAGTACTAAAAATGGCCACCAGCTACAATTACTTTCTCCTGCAAGTAGTTAACTGAAAGTTTTTTTAAATTGAAAACACACATATGGCATCCACCGAGTGTTGTCCTGTCGCGTCTTCTTTATATTATTGCCGAGAAGATGCAAAATAATGAAAATAATAAAATCATTAATTACCAAAATAATAGAGAAAGTCAACACCACATTGCAAATAAACATTCATTCCAAATAAAGAAGCAGGGCGCGTCCGAGGGTGAGTATATACCTAATAAGAATCTAATCACCCTCGGACGCGCAATGCTTATTTCCAACAGCCTTCCTTCCTAAGAATCAGCCCTTCCGTCGTGTAGAGAGACGTTGTGTTACACTCCAAGGTGTTCCCCAGGTTGCCTTTCCTGAGCTTCGATCTTCCGGCTCTCGTTTAGTAGTTCTTGGAAACTACACTGCATTAGGCCTTCAAATTGGGTATGGGGTGTAGAGAGAGGGTGTGTTACACTCCAAGGTGTTCCCCAGGTTGCCTTTCCTGAGCTTCGATATTCCGGCTCTCGTTTAGTAGTTGTTGGAAACTACACTGCATTAGGCCTTCAAATTGGGTATGGGGTGTAGAGAGAGGGTGTGTTACACTCCAAGGTGTTCCCCAGGTTGCCTTTCCTGAGCTTCGAAATTCCGGCTCTCGTTTAGTAGTTGTTGGAAACTACACTGCATTAGGCCTACAAATTTGGTATGGGGGAAACATTGGCGCATCTGCGGTCCCTCCTTCCTCTAGGCCTCCACTGACCTGTCTACTGCTGCCCGTGTTCCCCTGGAACCAATTTTAAATTGCCTACAGGCAGCCCAATTTATTATGTTAGGGCTTCGAAGCCTGTCTGCGGTCCCTCCTTCCACTAGGCCTCCACTGACCTGTCTACTGCTGCCCGTGTACCCCTTGAACCAACATCATAAAATAAAAAAAAAAGGATTTTGCTTATAAAAAAGAAAATACTGGTGAGATATCAAATGCAGACATTTTGACATTAAAAACAAACAAACAGCTAAAATCTGGTACAGTACTAAAAATGGCCACCAGCTACAATTACTTTCTCCTGCAAGTAGTTAACTGAAAGGTTTTTTAAATTGAAAACACACATATGGCATCCACCGAGTGTTGTCCTGTCGCGTCTTCTTTATATTATTGCCGATAAGATGCAAAATAATGAAAATAATAAAATCATTAATTACCAAAATAATAGAGAAAGTCAACACCACATTGCAAATAAACATTCATTCCAAATAAAGAAGCAGGGCGCGTCCGAGGGTGAGTATATACCTAATAAGAATCTAATCACCCTCGGACGCGCAATGCTTATTTCCAACAGCCTTCCTTCCTAAGAATCATCCCTTCCGTGGTGTAGAGAGACGTTGTGTTACACTCCAAGGTGTTCCCCAGGTTGCCTTTCCTGAGCTTCGATCTACCGGCTCTCGTTTAGTAGTTGTTGGAAACTACGCTGCATTAGGCCTTCAAATTGGGTATGGGGTGTAGAGAGATGGTGTGTTCCACTCCAAGGTGTTCCCCAGGTTGCCTTTCCTGAGCTTCGATCTTCCGGCTCTCGTTTAGTAGTTCTTGGAAACTACACTGCATTAGGCCTTCAAATTGGGTATGGGGTGTAGAGAGAGGGTGTGTTACACTCCAAGGTGTTCCCCAGGTTGCCTTTCCTGAGCTTCGATATTCCGGCTCTCGTTTAGTAGTTGTCGGAAACTACGCTGCATTAGGCCTACAAATTGGGTATGGGGTGTAGAGAGAGGGTGTGTTACACTCCAAGGTGTTCCCCAGGTTGCCTTTCCTGAGCTTCGATATTCCGGCTCTCGTTTAGTAGTTGTCGGAAACTACGCTGCATTAGGCCTACAAATTGGGTATGGGGTGTAGAGAGAGGGTTTGTTACACTCCAAGGTGTTCCCCAGGTTGCCTTTCCTGAGCTTCGATCTTCCGGCTCTCGTTTAGTAGTTGTTGGAAACTACGCTGCATTAGGCCTTCAAATTGGGTATGGGGTGTAGCGAGAGGGTGTGTTACACTCCAAGGTGTTCCCCAGGTTGCCTTTCCTGAGCTTCGATCTTCCGGCTCTCGTTTAGTAGTTCTTGGAAACTACACTGCATTAGACCTTCAAATTGGGTATGGGGTGTAGAGAGAGGGTGTGTTACACTCTAAGGTGTTCCCCAGGTTTCCTTGCCATTGCTTCGGTCTTCCGACTCTCGTTTAGTAGTTGTAGAAAAGTACACTGCATTAGGCCATACAAAATGGGTATGGGGTGGAGAGAGATGGTGTGTTACACTGCAAGGTGTTCCCCAGGTTGCCTTTCCTGAGCTTCTATCTTCAGGCTCTCATTAAATTGTGGTTAAATGGAACAACTGCATTTGGCGTACTAGTTGGTTTGGGGCCTACTATCGGTGTCTGCCACTCCTTGCTGTTCTCCTCCACTGAACAAAGCTGTGCCGCCTGTTTACTACGGTTGCCAATTTTGAACTGCATTTCGACTACTTACTGATTTGGCCCTACTCTCTGTGTCAGCCTCTCATTCCAGTTGTCCTCCACTGCAATGCCCCCTGGTTATTCCTGTGTTACCAATTTTGAACTGCATTTAGCCCACTTTCTTCTTTGGGCCTATATCTGTGTTTCCACTTCATCGTGCCCATTGCCCAGCCAGTGATAGATGAGTCTGCTGGTACATTGACCCATAACGCAACATTCCCCGTGCACGCTACACAACAACATTGTGACCCTGCTGAAAGTCAGGTTGCTCTTCCCGCATACCATACCACCTTACACGGGGACAAAGAGGAAGGTGCAGATGAAAGTGCAGGTTCCTTCATCAGGTGGGGGGAGGAATACTAGTTGGCGACGTCACTGGCACAGGGCCTCTCATAGTACGCAAAAGTGTTGCTGCCGGTGGGAGGCGCCCCCGCCGTGCAAACACACCGCTGTACTTTGAGGGGCCCTGTGCCAGTGCCAATGCCAACGAGTGGGCCCCCCCTGCTTGCTCAGGTTCACAGCACTTGCAAAGTTGAAATACTTACCTCTCCCTGCTCCACTGCCGTGACATGGTCCAGATTTCCTGGGCCCACTAATTACTTGAACCAGCCCTACCCCCCACAACTTTAGCCAAATGACCCCCAATTTCAAATGCCTTCCAATTATTATAAGGTAAATTACGCTTGACAAGCTTCATTAAGAAGAATGGATGGTTTTGACATTAAAATGGGCACTCTAGGTGTTTTCCTGGCCCCCACTCACTGCCGACTATGCTGCCCCATTGACTTGCATTGGGTTTCGTGTTTCGGTCGATCCCGACTTTACGTCATAATCGGCCGATTTCACTCGACCCGACTTTGGACATAGTCGGGTTTCGCAAAACCCGGCTCGACTCTAAAAAGGTCAAGGTCGCTCAACTCTAGATATCACCACTAGTGTTGAGCAATACCTCCCGATATTCAAAGGTATCAGTATTGGATGGTATCGGCCGATATCCAAAAAATATCAGATATCACCGATACCGATACCCGATACCAATGCAAGTCAATGGGACACAAATATCGGAAGGTATCCTGGATGGTTCCCAGGGTCTGTAGGAGAGGAAACTCTCCTTCAGGCCCTGGGATCCATATTCATGTAAAAAATAAAGAATAAAAATAAAAAATATGGATATACTCACCCCTCCGAAGGACCCTGGCTGTCACCGCTGCGAGCGTCTGCCTCCGTCCCTAAGAATGCAGTGAGTGAAGGACCTTCGATGACGTCGCGGTCAGGAGTGGCATAATGTCACCATAAAGCAGTGTGAAAGACTGGTGGAAAGCATGCCTTCCTGAGTTGAAGCATTAGTATTGTTGTTTCTAAATGATTATGAACTTATCTTTTTTGCATTATTTGAGGACTGCAAGCAATGTATGTTTTTGTTATTTTGACCATTTCTCATTTTCAGAAAATAAATACAACATTTATTGCTTGGAACTATGGAGACATGTTGTCAGTAGTTTATAGAATAAAAAGAACAATTTACATTATACTCAAAAATATACCTATAAAGAGAAAGAAAATTTTGCAGTGGTGTCTTAATTTTTGCCAGAGCTGTGTATGTATACTGTATATATATATTTATTTAGTTATATATTTATATTTGTATATATATATATATATATATATATATATATATATATATATATATATACATACACCATATATACTCAAGCATAAGCTAACCTGAGTATAAGCTGAGACCCCTAATTTTGCCACAAAAAACTTGGAAAACTTATTGACTCGAGTATAAGCCTAGGGTGGGATATGCAGCAGCTACTGATAAGTTTCAAAAATAAAAAAAATACAAATAAAATTAAAATTATTTGAGACATCAATAGGTTAAGTGTTTTTGAATATCCATATTGAATCAGGAGCCACATATAATGCTCCATAAATTTCATGATGGGTAACATAAGATGCTCCATATTAAAATATGCCCCATAGAATGCTGCATAAAAGGTTAATGATGGCCCCTTAAGATGCTCCATAGAATATTATGCCCCATATAATGCTGCACAAAGGTTGATGGCCCCATAAGATTCTCCATAGAATATTATGCCCCATATAATGCTGCACAAAGGTTGATGGCCCCATAAGATTCTCAATAGAATATTATGCCCCATATAATGCTGCACAAAGGTTGATGGCCACATAAGATGCTCCATAGATTTTTATGCCCCATATAATGGCACACAAAGGTTGATGGCCCCATAAGATGCTCCATAGAATATTATGCCCCATATAATGCTGCACAAAGGTTGATGGCCCCATAAGATGCTCCATAGAATTTTATGCCCCATATAATGGTGCACAAAGGTTGATGGCCTCATAAGATGCTCCATAGAATATTATGCCCCATATAATGCTGCACAAAGGTTGATGGCCCCATAAGATTCTCCATACAATATTATGCCCCATATAATGTTGCACAAAGGTTGATGGCCCCATAAGATGCTCCATAAAGGTTGATGGCCCATAAAATGCTTCGTATGCTGTCCTTGCTGCGATTAAAAAGAAAAATGACATACTCACCTCTCAAACCTGGGCACCGAGTGTCGGGAGCCTGAGCAGGCAGGGACACCGGCACTCTATGGGGGCCAGGTGCTGGAGTTACCACTGTCTCAGGACACCAGAACTTGCAGTATTCACCTGTCCCGGTTCCACCGCCGCGCACCGCTGTGTCTTCCAGCTCTCTGCAGTGACTGTTCAGGCAGAGGACGCGCACAAAACACGTCATCGCTCCCTCTGACCTCATTGTCACAGCCAGAGGACACAGAAGACACAGCACAGAGGTGGAACGGGGACAGGTGAGTATCACATGGCTCACCCTCCCCATCTTACTCACCCCCTCCTGGCATGGACTCTCTGTATGTCCCTGCTTTTCCGATGTTCTCCGGCAGCTTGTTCCTGTGTTCAGCGATCACATGGTACTGCTCATTAAAGTAATGAATATGCGCTCCACGCCTATGGGAGTATAAGCCAAGAGGGGCACTTTTAGCCTAAAAAAATGGGCTGAAAATCTCTGCTTATACTACTATAAATATATAATGAAATAAACATATATATACAGCTCTGGCAAAAGTTAGGAGACCACTGCAAAATTTTCAGTTTGTATGATTTTTCTCTTTATAGCTATATTTTTCAGAAAAATGTAAATTGTACTTTTATTCTATAAAGTACTGACAACATGTCTCATATATATATTGTAACCCACAAAGAGTATATAAAGGAAATATATATTTTTTTAAAAGAAAAATAATTATTTAAAGCTGGATGATGGACAAAAAATGTGAAACGAGGGTTTGAAATTATACAAAAAGCTAGAAAATCCCCAAAGTTCATTGAGACCACGAGCGGTCAAACATTTAAAAGGGCAATCCATTTGCATTCTTTTTGTGACTCTTTAAAAAAAATCCGCCTGAACCCAGCGAACCTGGATATTCTCTGGTTCACTCATAACTAAAGAGGAGCTAGCAGAGGATCGGGTGGAACGAGTTATTGGTTAGACAAGTAGGGCCGAGTATAAATGTGATTATAGGAATTTATTTTTTAGACTTATCATAGCTGATTAACCCGTTAATGACTGGCGATACCTGCCATTTAATGGCAGAAGTTAAGATTACTTAAAATACAGATTGGTTCATTCTGATCCTATCACAGTGATCAAAATAAAATATAGTAAATCAAACCCTCTTTAAACACTACCTTAGTTAGGAAAAATATTTTAATAAAAAATTTATATTTATTTCCATTTTTCCAGTAGAGTTAGCGTTGGGCTAAAATGAGATGGGCTAAAGTAAGTTGGGGTAAAGTTAGGGTTGGGCTAAAGTGAGTTGGGGTAAAGTTAGTGTTAGGGTTGGGCTAAAGTGAGTTGGGCTAAAGTTAGGGATAGGGTTGGGCTAAAGTTAGGGGTAGGGCTAAGGTTACGGTTGGGGTTATGGTTGTGGTTATGGTTGGGATTATGGTTGGGGTTGGGATTAGGGTTAGGGGTGTATTAGGGTTAGGTTTGTGGTTAGGGTTAGGATTAGGGTTAGGAGTGTTTTGGGGTTAGGTTTGTGGTTAGGGTTATGGTTAGGGATAGGGTTAGTGATAGCGTTAGGTTTGTGGTTATGGTTGGTATTACAGTGAGGGTTGGGATTAGGGTTATGGGTGTGTTAGGGTTAGGTTTGTGGTTATGGTTAGGATTGGGATCAGGGTTAGGGGCATGTTTGGGTTAGGCTTGTTGTTAGGGTTATGGTCAGGGTTGAGATTAGGGTTAGGGGTGTGTTAGGGTTAGGGTTGTGGTTAGGGTTATGGTTAGGGTTGGGGTTAGGGTTAGGGGTGTGTTGGGGTTAGGGTTGTCCTTACGGTTGTGATTAGGGTTGGTATTAGGGTAAAGGGTGTGTTGGGGTAAGGGTTGGAGGTAGAATTGGGGGGATTCTACTGTTTAGGTATGACAGGGGGTCTCCAAACGTGACATGGCGCCACCATTGATTCCAGGCAATTTTGTTGTTTTGAGTTCAAAAAGTCAAACAATGCTCCCTCCATTCAAAAGCCTGCGATGCACTCAAACAGTGGTTTTTTTATCAGCAGGTATCAGCATACTCAGGAGAAATTGAAAGACAATTTTATGGTCCATTTTCTCCTTATACCCTTGTGAAAAGAAAAAAAAATGGTTCCAAAGTAATTTTTTTTTGAAAATAGTAAAAAAAAGTAAAATGTTCATTTTTTCCTTCCACATTGCTTCAGTTCTTGTGAAGCACCTGAGGGGTTAATAAGCTTCTTAAATGTGGATTTGCACACCTTGAGGGGTGGAGTTTTTAGAATGGTGTCTCTATTGGGTATTTTCTGTAAATATTGACCCCCAATTTCACTTCAAATGTGAGGTGGTCCCTAAAAAAATGATTTTGTTAATTTTGTTGGAAAAATGAGAAATGAGATGGTCAGTTTTTAACCCTTATTACCTCCTAACAAAAAAAATTGTTTCCAAAATTGTGCTCATGTAAAGTAGACATGTGGGAAATATTATTTATTAAGTATTTTGTGTGACATGACTCTCTTATTTAAGGGCATAAAAATTAAAAGTTTGAAAATTGCAAAATTGTCAAAATTTTTGCCATATTTCTGTTTTTTTCATAAATAAACACAAGTCACATCGAATAAATTTTACTACTAACATGAAGTACAATATATGTTGAAAAATTATAAAGGTTGCACCATTATTTACGAAGAATGATTGCTCTAGAACATTGAAAATGCATTACTGCCATAGAAAATAGGAAAAAAAGCGCTATATAATGTACACATTAAATATTTATCTGCAAAAATTGCTATGAAAAAAGGAAGGTATGTGAGCCCATTTGCCACTTCAAGGCGTCCTTCGTAATTGGGTCCCTGTCCTGTTTTGTCACCTTTCCTGGGCAAAAAAAGCCTACGATTTATGAGTCAGGAGTAGTGTTGAGCGATACTTTCCAATATTTGAAAGTAACGGTATCGGATGGTATCGGCTGATACCAGCAAAATATCGGATCTCGCCAATACCGAGTTCCGATACCAATAAAAGTCAATAGGACACAAATATTGGAATGTATCCTCGATGGTTCCCAGGGTCTCCTTCAGGCCCTGGGATCCATATTAATGTAATAAATAAAGAATAAAAATAAAAAATTTGGCTATACTCACCCCTCTGAAGAACCCTGGCTGTCACCGCTGCAAGCGTCCGCCTCCATTCCTGAGAATTGCAGAGAGTGAAGGACCTTCGATGACATCACGGTCTGACCGCTCACATGACCGCTCACCTGACCGTGACGTCACCGAACGTCCTTCACTCACTACAGTCTCAGGAACGGAGGCAGACGCTCGCAGCGGTGACAGCCAAGGTCCTTCGGAGGGGTGAGTATAGCCATATTTTTTATTTTTATTCTTTATTTGTTACATTAATATGGATCCCAGGGCCTGAAGGAGAGTTTCATCTCCTTCAGACCCTTGGAGCCACATGCACCGCACACTCCGATACCGATTTCCGATATCACAAAAATATCGGAACTCGGTATCGGAATTCCGATACAGCAAGTATCGGCCGATACCCGATACTTGCAGTATGGGAATGCTCAACACTAGTCAGGAGTGGACCAGCTAACTACTTAAAATCTCCGGTGGCTATTGGGAGTGGGAGTGCACATGTCCAAAATGGCTTAATACATATAGAAAACAAGACCAGCAATAGCTAGTGTGAACAGGCGCCCACCAAAAAAACGCATAAGTTGAAAAACTATTAAGTTTGCACCATCATTCACTAAGAATGATTACTCTAGAACATTGAAAATGCGTTACTGACAAAGAAAATAGGAAAAAAGCACTATATGTACACTTTAATTTTTTATGAAAAAAGAAAGGCTCTTCTTGGATAAATTGGCCAATGTATGTTATCCCAATTGCCACGTCATGGCATCCTTCATAATTGGGTCCCTGTCCCTGGCTTTTTTGCACAACCTTTATCGTTTTTTAACTTACATGTTTTTTTGGTTGGCGCCTGTTCACACTAGCTTGGATGTGCTGGCCCTGTTCTCTATTTGTATGAAGTATAATATGTCACGAAAAAACTATCTCAGAATCAGCGGGATCCGTTAAAGCGTTCCAGAGTTATAACCACATAAATTGATGGTGATCAGAATTGCAAGGCCACGTGCACACGCTGCAGATTACTCTGCGTATTTTTCCGGACTGATTTTGGTAGATCCGCAGTTAAACTGCACTGCAGATTTCCTGCGGAATTACCGTGGAATTACCACAATTTTTTTGCTGATTTTGTGCGGATTCCACCTGCGGTTTTACACCTGCGAATTCCTATTATGTAGCAGGTGTAAACCGCTACGGAATCCGCACAAAGAATTGACATGCTGTGGAATAAACAATGCTACATTTCTGGGTGTTTTTTTCCGCAGAATGTGCACTGTGGATTTTGCTTTCCATAGGTTTACGTGGTACTGTAAACTCAGGGAAAACTGCTGCAAATCCGCAGCGGCCAATCTGCAAAGTGTGCACATACCCTAAAAATTGGCTTTGTCATTACGTACCAAATTTACTCTGTTACTAAGGGGTTAAGGTACCCCTGAACTTATTCAATGTTAAACAAAATGAATTCCCACTGGCGCAACTGATATGAGTAATAACTAGTGATGAGCGAATATACTCATTACTCGAGATTTCCCGAGCATGCTCGGGTGTCCTCCGAGTATTTCTTAGTGCTCAGAAATTTAGTTTTTATTGCCACAGCTGATTGATTTACATGTGTTAGCCAGCATAAATACATGTGGGGGTTGCCTGGTTGCTAAGCAACCCCCACATGTACTTATGCTGGCTAACAGATGTAGACCATTCATCTCTGGCAATAAAAACTAAATTTGCGAGTACTAAAAAATACTTGGAAGACACCCGAGCGTGCTCGGGAAATGTCAAGTAATGAGTACCGCTGTTGCGATGTAGATGGCTGATGCGGATCATCCTCCTCTGCTTCTGAGCTACTGGCAGCGGCACCCTCTTCCCCCAATGGCTGCCAATCAGGGTCAACAACTGGGTCATCTATCACCTCCTCTTCAATGTTCCTCTGTGTCACTGTGTAAGGTGCTATAGCTTTTGGGATGGGGCTCAGTACACTGTGAGGGCAATATAGTGATCTGAGTCAATGAAACAGCATAATAATATAGCTGTGGCTGTGAATCAGTGCACTCCATGTCCGATTCATCTTGTAATGGGCAGTTAACAATTTCCCTTTCTAACAAAGGCACGGTATGTGTAAAGAGCTCCATGGAGTAACCTGTAGTGTCGCCTAACGCATCCTTCACTTTTGGTTTGGGTGAGGGACACAAGGAAACATCTTCAGCATCAAATGACCAGCACTCCACTCGGGTGTAAATCTCCAAACGATATTTTATTTAGCCATGGTACAGCAACGTTTCAACCATATGCTGGTCTTTTTTTACACCCGAGTGGAGCGCTGTTCATTTGATGCTGAATCGTTTGGGAATATCCAGGAAGGTTCCCTGGACATGGAACGGGTGCCCCATTAATGTGAGTGCTGTCAGCCCTTCTTTTTCTACAAGGAAACGTCTTGTTCCTGACCGGGAGCATCCACTGACGACTCGCTGCTTTTATATTTGGAACTTTCTTAAGAGGCGAAAGAGCTAGAGGCTGAGTCAGCAAGGAAAGCCAAAACTTTTTCCTCCTGCTCCGGCTTTAAAAGCTGTTTTCCTACTCCCAGATAAGGGAGCCTTCGAGGCCTTGTGTAGCCAGATGCTGGCTATTGTGCTTTTGCCACTTACCCCAGATGCACCACCATCACTACCAGCTGGCAACCACAGCCCACGGGCTCTTCCACCAGACTTCTTCATTTTTTGGAAAATCTAAAATAACACCCTTTATATGGTACTGTACAACAAGGTAGAAGGTGTATATAAACTTGTTGAGAATTTAAATCTCCCTTTTTTTGGGAGACTGAACCAAAACTCAGGCCCTGTGCATAAAACAACACAATGCAAGTGGCAGAAAGTGGCTGGCTGACATACGACAAACTAACAGGACTGAAGTATATCCACTTTGTGAGAATTTGAATCTCACTTTTTTTTGGGGGGGGAGACTGAACCAAAACTCAGGCCCAATGTATATAACAACGCAATCTAAGTGGCAGAAAGTGGCTGGCTGACATACGACAAACTAACAGGACTGAAGTATATCCACTTTGTGAGAATTTGAATCTCACTTTTTTTGGGGAGACTGAACCAAAACTCAGGCCCTGGGCATAAAACAACACAATGCAAGTGGCAGAAAGTGGCTGGCTGATATACGACATACTAACAGGACTGAAGTATATCCTCCTTGTGAGAATTTGAATCTCCCTTTTTTTAGGAGACTGAACCAAAACTCAGGCCCTGTGCATAAAACAACACAATGTTAGTGGCAGAAAGTGGCTGGAAGATATATGAAAAAATACAAGGACTGTTGTACAATTTTAATCTCCCTACAATGATCTCAGGAAAAGTATGGCAGCAATAAAAAGGACTGCTGCACACAAAAGTGTGGACAAATATTCAAGATAACTGTGCAGAAAGGAGCAACAGGATTTTTGCTTTTAAAAAAGCAGTTGGTTTGCACAGCAGCGTGCAAACAGCAACGCAGCTATCAGTGAGCCTTATAATAATAATAATAATAATCTTAATTTTTATATAGCGCTAACATATTCTGCAGCGCTTTACAGGTTGCACACATTATCATCACTGTCCCCGTTGGGGCTCACAATCTAAATTCCCTATCAGTATGTCTTTGGAATGTGTGAGGAGACCGGAGAACCTGGAGGAAACCCATGCAAACAGGGAGAGAACATACAAACTCTTTGCAGATGTTATAAGGCAGCCTAATAAGCTACAGAGCTGATGCACAAAAATATAGCCTTCCCTGTCCCTGCAAAAAAATGGTGATGTTGGACAGTGGAAATCGCTACAGCACAAACAGTTTGGGGGTTAATCTTCCCTCCCTAACTATATCCCTTCTTCTGATGAAGCTGCAGCAACCTCTCCCTATTCTAAGATCAGCAGAAGTAAGATGGCTGTCGGCGTGCACGCCCCTTTATAGCCCCTGTGACGCCGCAGAAAGCAAGCCAATCACTGTCATGCCCTTCTCTAAGATGGTGGGGACCGAGACCTATGTCATCACGCTGCCCACACTCTGCCTCCTCCTTAATTGGCTGAAAAATGGCCCTGAAAGCGTCATATGAAACGCGACTTTTGCGCGCAGATCGGCGACCTCATGGCCGATCCTACACTAGGATCGGGTCGTGTTTCATGAAACCCGACTTTGCCGAAAGTCGGCGATTTTTGAATTTGTCAGATCCGTTTCGCTCAACCCTAATGACAACTGATGTGAAAGGAATACTTCAGGCTAAATACAAAAACTGTGTGCTGCTGAAAGTCATGTTCAGAATGTAAAGGATTTTGCATGTATGAAATCCTTGCAAAACTTGTAACATGTTGTTGTTAATAAAAAAGACAAAAGAACTGCCTATACTATTTGTTGGTACTAATTGTGGGCAATTCGTCTAACCATGTAAAAGTTATCTTACTTATAGGGCAGAGACACACTGCCGTATTTCTCGTGCGAGAATCGCATCGTAAAACTTGTACTGGCTGTTGGCTCTCCTGACCTGAGCTTGACAGCTGCATAGTAATCCATCATGCTGTCATGCTCAGGTCAGGAGAGGTGTCGGCCAGTCCATGCAGTGTGATGCGATTATCCCATGAGAAATATGGCAGTGTGTCTTTGCCCTTAACCCCTTTACCCCCAAGGGTGGTTTGCACGTTAATGACCAGGTCAATTTTTACAATTCTGACCACTGTCCCTTTATGAGGTCCCGTTGATTCTGACACTGTTTTCTCGTGACATATTGTACTTCATGATATTGGTAACATTTCTTTGATATTACCTGTGTTTATTTGTGAAAAAAACGGAAATTTGGCGAAAATTTTGAAAATGTTGCAATTCTACAACTTTGAATTTGTATGCAATTATATTACAGAGATATGTCACACAAAATACTTAATAAGTTATATTTCCCACATGTCTAATTTACATCAGCACAATTTTGGAACCAAATATTTTTTTTTATTAGGGAGTTATAAGGGTTAAAAGTTGACCAGCAATTTCTCATTTTTACAACACCATTTTTTTGGGGGGACCACATCTCATTTGAAGTCATTTTGAGGGGTCTATATGATAGAAAAAATCCCAGTGTGACACCATTCTAAAAACTGCACCCGTCAAGGTGCTCAAAACCACATTCAAGAAGTTTCTTAACCCTTCAGGTGTTTCACATGAATTTTTGGAATGTTTAAATAAAAATGAACATTTAACTTTTTTTTCACAAAAAATTTACTTGAGCTCCAATTTGTTTTATTTTACCAAGGGAAACAGGAGAAAATGGACCCCCAAAGTTGTTGTACAATTTGTCCTGAATACGCCGATACCCCATATGTGGGGGTAAACCACTGTTTGGGCACATGACAGAGCTCGGAAGCGAAGGAACGCCATTTGACTTTTCAATGCCAAATTGACTGGAATTGAGATGGGGCACCATGTTGCTTTTAGAGAGCCACTGCGTAAACATTGAATCTCCCCACAAATGACACCATTTTGGAAAGTAGACCCCCTATGGAACTCATCCAGATGTGTTGTGAGAGCTTTGAATCCCCAAGTGTTTCACTACAGTTTATAATAATGCAGAGCCGTGAAAAAACAAATTCTTTTTTTCCCACAAAAATTATTTTTTAGCCCCATATGTGGGGGGGGGAACCACTGTTTGGGCTCATGGGAGGGCTCGGAAGGGAAGGAGCGCCATTTGGAATGCAGACTTAGATGGAATGGTCTGCAGGCGTCACATTGCATTTGCAGAGCCCCTAATGTACCTAAACAGTAGAAACCCCCCACAAATGACACCATTTTGCAAAGAAGACCCCCTAAGGAACTCATCTAGATGTGTTGTGAGAGCTTTCAACCCCCAAGTGTTTCACTACAGTTTATAACGCAGATCCGTGCTAATAAAAAATCTTTTTTTTTCCCACAAAAATTATTTTTTAGCCCCCAGTTTTGTATTTTCCCAAGGGTAACAGGAGAAATTGGACCCCAAAAGTTGTTGTTCAATTTGTCCTGAGTACGCTGTACCCTGTTTGGGTACACAGGAGAGCTTGGAAGGGAAGGAGCACTGTTTTACTTTTTCAATGCAGAAATGGCTGGAATTGAGATCGGATGCCATGTCACATTTGGAGAGCCCCCCAATTATAACTGAAACCCTAATCCAAACACACCCCTAACCCTAATATCAATGGTAACCCTAACCACACCCCTAACCCTGACACACACCTAACCCTAATCCCAACCCTATTCCCAACCATAAATGTAATCCAAACCCTAACCCTAACTTTAGCCCCAACCGTAACCCTAACTTTAGCCCCAACCCTAACTGTAGCCTTAACCCTAGCCCCAACCCTAACCCTAGCCCTTACCCTAGCCCTAGCCCTAACCCCAGCCCTAACCCTAACCCTAGCCCTAACCCTAGTCCTAACCCTAACCCTAGCCCTAATCCTAGCCCTAATGGGAAAATGGAAATAAATACATTTTTTTTATTTTTTTATTTTTCCCTAACTAAGAGGGTGATGAAGGGGGGTTTAATATACTTTTATAGTGGGTTTTTTAGCAGATTTTTATGATTGGCAGCCGTCACAAACTGAAAGACGCTTTTTATTGCAAAAAATATTTTTTGCGTTACCACATTTTGAGAGCTATTATTTTTCCATATTTGGGTCCACAGAGTCATGTGAGGTCTTGTTTTTTGTTGACGGTTTTATTGGTAACATTTTTGGGCATGTGACATTTTTTGATTGCTTTTTATTCCGATTTTTGTGAGGCAGAATGACCAAAAACCAGCTATTCATGAATTTCTTTTGGGGGAGGCGTTTATACCGTTCCGCGTTTGGTAAAATTGATAAAGCAGTTTTATTTTTCAGGTCAGTACGATTACAGCGATACCTCATTTATATTTTTTTTATGTTTTGGCGCTTTTATACGATAAAAACTATTTTATAGAAAAAATAATTATTTTTGCATTGCTTTATTCTGAGGACTATAACATTTTTATTTTTTCGCTGATGATGCTGTATGGCAGCTTGTTTTTTGCAGGACAAGATGACGTTTTCAGCGGTACCATGGTTATTTATATCAGTCTTTTTGATCGCGTGTTATTCTACTTTTTGTTAGGCGGTACGCTGTTTTTTGCCTCGTTTTTTTTTTTACGGTGTTCACTGAAGGGGTTAACTAGTGAAATAGTTTTATAGGTGGGGTTATTATGGACACAGCGATACTAAATATGTGTACTTTTATTGTTTTTTTTATTTAGATAAAGAAATGTATTTATAGAAACAATATTTTTTTTTTTTAATTTTTTGAAAATTTTTTTTTACACATGTGAATATATATTTTTTTACACTATAACATTGCCCTGGGGGGGGGGAGGAATCATGTTATAGTGTAAGATCGCTGATCTGACACTTTGCTCTGCACTGTGTCAAATCAGCGATCTGACGTGCACTTCTCCAGGCTTACCGGCGCAGACCAGGTGCAGTGAAGCCACCTCCCTGCAGGACCCGGATGCCGCGGCCATCTTGGATCTGGGCCTGCTGGAGGGAGGAGGAGGTAAGAGACCCTCGGAGCAGCGCAATTACATTGCATTGCTCTGGGGGTCTCAGGAAAGCCCACAGGGAGCCCCCTCCCTGCGCGATGCTTCCCTATACCGCCGGAACACTGCGAACCTTTTTTGATCACGGTGTGTCAGGAGTTAATGTGCCGGGGGCGGTCCATGACTTCTCCTGGCACATAGTGCCGGATGTCAGCTGCGATAGTCAGCTGACACCCAGCCGCAATCAGCTGTGCTCCAACCGTGAGCACGGCCATTCGCGCTGGATGTACTATTCCATCCTTGGGAAGTAGGGCCCACCCCACATGGACGGAATAGTACGTCCAATGACAGAAAGGGGTTAAAGAGGTTGTCTAGGCTTTCTGTATGGTTTACGTGTGTATCTGGGCTGCAGAAAGCTGACAGTCTGTAATTTACTCAATGTCAGCATTCTAGTAGTTATATTCTTGAACATAGGGGCAGTATTATAGTAGTTATATTCTTATACATGGGGGCAGTATAATAGTAGTTATATTCTTGTACATACGGGCAGAGTCATAGGTAGCGCACCTAGTTATGTGAGCGCTTCTCATGATTCCAAGGAGCTATTCACTCTCCTACTAGGGTTTTCCTTTCTGGCAGAGACAAGTTGTTAATGCAACAAATGACACCACCCCCAGTCTCTGTCAGACTCTAAGGATATGTGCCCATGTTGCCGATTTGGCCCGGCGGATCTGCAGCAGCTCTCCATGCATTGTGTAGTACCATGTAAACCTATGGAAAGCCAAATCTGCAGTGTGCATGCTGCGGAAAATTCAGTGAAGAAACACTGCGGCTTATGTTCCGCAGCATGTCAAGTCTTTGTGTGGAATCCGCAGCGTTTTACACCTATTCCACTATAGGAATAGCTGTTAAAACACAGGTGAAATCCGCACAAAACCTGCAGTGAAGGTGTTTTACCTGCGTATTCTTCAGAATCTGCGGGGAAAAATCCGCAATGCAATCCGCAAAATGTGCCCATACCCTAACCCTGCCTCCTGCTCCAGCCTCCCCATGCAGCACACAGTGCAAGGCAGCAGAGGAGTAACTCAGCTGACCGGACTAACCAGGAAGGAAAAGGCTCATACATAGGTGAATATAATGTGCTGTGTGCATCCATCCATCCCTCCCTCACCCATCCATCCCACTTTCATCCATCCGCCCATCTATCTAAAGTGTTTTTTAAACCTAATACATGGAGATTTGTTTTTAACAAACTAAGGTGGTGATGCACATTGCTTCACTAACACCACACCGGGACCAGTTTAATAGCGAAAAATGAGGTGACAGGTTCCCTTTAAGGATTTTGGTGTTCTCTGAATTACTATGTAATCAACTCTTGCAGACTTTCGCAGACTCGAACATTTAATACAGTGTATCTATTTTGCCTGTAGAGTTCCTTGAAATTATATTGCAGGATATTGGTGTCATAATCCATCTCTATAAAGTGTAGCAAGAAAAAATGAAAGATCAACAAAAATACTGTATATGTTTAAAATATAAACTGAAAAATATGAAAAGTCTCCAAAGCTACATCCTGTTAAGTTGAAAAAAAAGAACTTAACTTCTCTATGGGTTATAAATGAATGTCCATTGAAAGAAAAGGCTATTATTTTATTTGCATTGAGTGTGGTCTACTTACACAGGTAATCCATAGAGATGAATATATTTAAATTAATCAGGTTTTATTTGTGTCAGAATAAATTTACCTGTCCCCAAGAGTAAAATCGCTACAATACATTAGCAAACACAGCTGAATTATTGTGTATATTGCTAAAAATATATAGAAAGCAGCGACTCGTGTTGCATAATTAGGCTTTCTCATGCCAAATTTCTGCAATATATATTATTCTTTCAAGCATAAGGTATATTCTTAAAGTGTTTACAAATAAATCTAAATGTGTGAGCAGATATGAACAGGTATGTGTTAGGACATGCTTGCATGAGCGAATACATCGGACAAGTGCAATCCAACGAAAAATTGGATTGCCCTCGGACCAATGTTATTCAATGAATCAGTGCTCATCTGTGATTCTTCTCACTGCACAAGGTAAAAATCCCTAAAATAAGGACAAATTAGAACCATTTAAAGAGACCAGGAAGGATGAAAACAAAGCTTAATCACTTGTTATCAAGGAAAAAAATAATGTTTATTAAATGGAAAAAGGGGGAATATCTAAAGAAGAATATAATGCTGTTTCCAGGGAATATGGGGAAAATATTAGAAGAGCTAAAGCCAGTAATGAAGTGAGGCTTGCAAGGGAGACCAAAAACAGTAAAATAGAATTTTGGAGTATGACAAAAGCAAAAGAAAAGTCAAAGATGCTATAGGATTTTTGCAGGATAAAAAGGGTGGAGTGGTCAAAAATTATGTTGAGAAGGCAGAACTTTTAAATTCCTATTTTGCAACTGTGTTTTCTAAGAAAGCAATTGTAACATAAGCTGATCTTCACAGAGACATGAAAGGAATAAAAGAATCCACACTATCCATAAACAAATAGATGGTGCAGGGAACTTTGGCTAATTTAAATTAACTTCAATCTCCTGGTCCAGATAAATTACATCCTAGGGTACTAAAAGAGTCAGGAGAGGAAAATTCAGAGCCACTAACAAGAATCTTTGAAAAATACGGAAGGACAGGAGAAGTTCCAGAAGATTGGAGAATGGCAAATGGTGTCCCTATCTTCAAAAAAGGAAAGAAGATGGAGCCAGAAAATTACAGGTCAGTAAGCCTTACTTCTATATCAGGAAATATCTTTGAACAAATTATTACCTATGTAAGTACTTGGATTAGAAAACAGTAATTAACCATAGCCAGCATGAGCTAGTAGCAAACAACTCATGCCAGGCTAATCTAATTTCCTTTTACGATGGAATCTCTGACTGGGTGGATCAGGGAAATGTGGTCCATATAGTATTTCTTGACTTCAGCAAAGTATTTGATAAAGTATCCCAGACTATCATTGTTAAAGAAATTGCCAAATATAGCTTTGGCAAGGCTATGGTTAGGTGGTTTCATAACTGGCTCATTGATTCTACTCAAAGAGTGGTAATAAATGGTTGCACATCCAATTGAAAGAGTGTTTCAATTGGGGTACCACATGGCTCTGTCCTGGTACCAGTATTGTTAATCATTTTATAAATTATCTAGATGAAGGTACCGTCACACATAACGATATCGTTAACGATATCATTGCTTTTTGTGATGTAGCAACGATATCGTTAAGGAAATCGTTATGTGTGACAGCGACCAACGATCAGGCCTCTGCTGGGAGATCGTTGGTCGCTGAGGAAAGTCCAGAACTTTATTTCACCGCTGGATCTCCCGCTGACATCGCTGGATCGGCGTGTGTGACGCCGATCCAGCGATGTCTTCACTGGTAACCAGGGTAAACATCGGGTTACTAAGCACAGGGTCGCGCTTAGTAACCCAAAGTTTACCCTGGTTACCAGCGTAAACGTTAAAAAAACAAACACTACATACTTACCTTCAGCTGTCTGTCGCCGGCGCTGTGCTTCTCTGCACTCCTCCTGCATCCTGTGTCAGCGCCGGCCAGCCGGAAAGCACAGCGGTGACGTCACCACTCTGCTTTCCGGCTGACCGGCGCTGACAGTGCAGAGGAAAGCAGAGCGCTGGAGGACAGACAGCGGAATGTAAGTATGTAGTGTTTGTTTTTTTAACGTTTACGCTGGTAACCACGGTAAACATCGGGTTACTAAGCGCGGCCCTGCGCTTAGTAACCCAATGTTTACCCTGGTTACCGGGGACCTCGGGATCGTTGGTCGCTGGAGAGCTGTCTGTGTGACAGCTCTCCAGCGACCAAACAGCGACGCTGCAGCGATCGACATCATTGTCGGTATCGCTGCAGCGTCGCTTAGTGTGATGGTACCCTAAGGGAACTTAAGGCAAACTAATCAAATTTGCACACTATGCAAAGCTAGGAGGCATAGCTAACACTAAATAAGAGAAAGAAAGGATTCAGAAGGATCTAGATAAGCTTAAACAATGGACAGTGACTAATAAAATGGTATTTAAAAGGGATAAATGTAAGATTCTACATCTGGGCAAGGAAAACAAAGATTCCATCTACAGAATGGGAGGAATAAAACTAAGCAACAGAATGTGCAAAAAAGACTTGGGTATACTAATAGTTCACATGCTGCACATGAGTCAACAATGTGATGCATCAGTAAAAAAAGCAAACACAGGTCTAGGATGAATTAAGAGAAGCATAGAGTCTAGATCATGTGAAGTAATTATTTACTTCACCTTGGTCTGGCCTCATCTGGAATACTGTGTCCAGTTCTGGGCACTACATTTTAAAAAAGATATTGAAAAACTGGAGCAAGTTCAGAAAAGAGGTACCAGGATAGAGTATGGGCTGAAAAATATGTTCTATGAGGAACAGTTAAAGGGAACCTGTCACCCCATTTTTTCAGATTGAGATATAAATACTGTTAAGTAGGGCCTGCGCTGTGCGTTACTATAGTGTATGTAGTGTACCCTGATTCCCCACCTATGCTGAGATTGTGCGCTGCTTCTTCACATGCGCGCAGTGGATTCGTCACTGCAACATGCGCACACCACTACGCCACCAACGTAAAGCTGGGGAAGAAAAGAGCGATGTCACCACGCCCACCTGACCTGACCAGCCTGATTGACAGGCGAAAACGGCGACTTTGGTAACGTATTTCTCAGCATAGGTGGGGAATCAGGGTACACTACATGCACTATAGTAACGCACAGCGCAGGCCCTATTTAACAGTATTTATATCTCAATCTGAAAAAACGGGGTGACAGGTTCCCTTTAAAGGATCTGGAAATGTTTAACTTGCAAAAAAAAAAGATGCCTAAGAGGAGACTTAATAGCTGTCTACAAATATCTGAAGGGATGTCACAGTGTAGAGCAGTGTTCCCCAACTCCAGTCCTCAAGAGCCACCAACAGGTCAGGATTTCAGGATTTCCTTAGCATTGTTCAGGTGATAATTGCAGCACTTGCACAGGCAACAAGTCCATCACCTGGGCAATACTAAGGAAATCCTGAAAATATGACCTGTTGGTGGCTCTTGAGTACTGGAGTTGGGGAACACTGGTGTAGAGGGATCATCCCTATTTTTATTTGTACATGGAAACATGAGAAGTAATGGAATGAAACTGAAACAGAGAAGATACAAATTAGATATTAGAAAACATTTTTTGGCAGTGAGGGTGATCAATAAATGGAACAGACTGCCACAAGAGTTGGTGAGTTCTCCTTCAATGAAAATCTTTAAACAGAGGCTGGACAGACATCTCTCTGAGATGATTTAGTAGATCCTGCATTGAGCAGGGGGTTGGACATAACAACCATTGATGTCCCTTCCACCTCTAATATTCTATGATTCTATGATTCTATGACAAAGGTATGTTTGATTTGAATAATGCCGGAATTCTCTCTTTCTTTGCATAGAATAGATATATAGATAGAGTAAAAGAAAAAAATGGTGTATGGTCCCACAAATTTTCTAAACCTGGTGAGGGAAAGCTGATAGTTGAAGGCTGATGTTTAGAGTTTGGGGAGGGGGTAATAAACCTGAAGTTTACCAGGCTATTAATATCAGCAAACAGCTGCCTACTTAGCTTTTAATGGTTATTTACAAGGAGTGACCACCAAAAAATGATGTAGGGCCCCCCTATTATTAATAGCCAGCAAAGAGTAGGCAGACAGCTGTGGGCTGATATTAATACCCTAGAAAGTGATAATTGATATTGGCCCCTTCCCAGACTGAGAACATCAGTGCTCAGCCACCCTAGAAATGGGGCATTCATTAGATGTGCCAATTCTGGCATTTAGCCTCTGCTCCTCCCTCTTGCCCTGATGCATTGGCAAGTGGGGTAATAGTGTTGGAGTTGATTTCAGCATTGTAATGTCAGCTGACATTAAGCCCTGAGGTTAGTAAAGGAGAGAAGAGAATTTTATCACGATGCGAGAGGTGACGTCAGTATGGTGACCGGGGGTTCATTGGTTACTCATGTCAGTGTTAGACACTGCAGGAGCATTCTCATGCTGCTGTTTCAGTGTTTTCCTGCTGGCTTGCTGAGTGTTGGCATTTTGCCAAACCATCCAGATGAAGGAGAGCTGGAGTTCTTCATGCGATAGTATCACATAGGGATTTTCTGTGGACAGGTGGGGATTGCTTTGTATTTTTATTTTTGTTTTAATATTAATGAATTAGTAAAAGAGGGTCAGGGAGTTTTTATTTAGAATAAAAGACTTCACTCTGTGTTTGTCTTTATTACATTTGACTATGGGGTTAGTAATGGGGTGTCTTATAGACGCCTCTCCATCACAAACCCTTGGGCTTTAAGCTGACATTACTGAGCTGACATCAATCTAAATGCTATTTCAGGGCAAGTGGGAAGAGTGAAGGCTAAGTGAAAGAACTGGCACATCTCATTTCTGGTGCAGCTGAGGGCTGATGTTGTTATTCTATCAGGAGACTAATATCCATGGCCCTATCCCTGGCTATTATTATCCTGCAGCTGTCTGTTTAGTCTTTGCTGTTTATTAACCCCTCTGTGACCTTAGACGTACTATCCCGTCGAGGTGCCCTGGGCTTATCTGACCCTGGACGGGATAGTACGTCATAGCCGATCGGCCGCGCTCACGGGGGGAGCGCGGCCGATCGCGGCCGGGTGTCAGCTGCTTATCGCAGCTGACATCCGGCACTATGTGCCAGGAGCGGTCACGGACCGCCCCGGCACATTAACCCCTGGCACACCGCGATCAAAGATGATCGCGATGTGCCGGCGGTGCAGGGAAGCACCGCGCAGGGAGGGGGCTCCCTGTGGGCTTCCCTGAGCCCCCCGCAGCAACGCGATGTGATCGCGTTGCTGCGAGGGTCTCCTCACCTCCCTCCCTGCTCGAGCCCCGGATCCAAGATGGCCGCGGATCCGGGTCCTGCAGGGAGGGAGGTGGCTTCACAGAGCCTGCTTAGAGCAGGCACTGTGAAGCCTGCAGCGCTGCATGTCAGATCAGTGATCTGACAGAGTGCTGTGCAAACTGTCAGATCACTGATCTGTGATGTCCCCCCCCTGGGACAAAGTAAAAAAGTAAAAAAAAAATTTTCCAAATGTGTAAAAAAAATAAAAAAAAAATATTCCAAAATAATGAAAAAAAAAAAAAAATATTATTCCCATAAATACATTTCTTCATCTAAATAAAAAAAAAAAAACCAATAAAAGTACACATATTTAGTATCGCCGCGTCCGTAACGACCCGACCTATAAAACTGTCCCACTAGTTAACCCCTTCAGTAAACACCGTAAGAAAAAAAAAAAAAAAACGAGGCAAAAAACAACGCTTTATTATCATACCGCCGAACAAAAAGTGGAATAACACGCGATCAAAAGGACAGATATAAATAACCATGGTACCGCTGAAAGCGTCATATTGTCCCGCAAAAAAAAGCCGCCATACAGCATCATCAGCAAAAAAATAAAAAAGTTATAGTCCTGAGAATAAAGCGATGCAAAAATAATTATTTTTTCTGTAAAATAGTTTTTATCGTATAAAAGCACCAAACCATAAAAAAATGATATAAATGAGGTATCGCTGTAATCGTACTGACCCGAAGAATAAAACTGATTTATCAATTTTACCAAACGCGGAACGGTATAAACGCCTCCCCCAATAGAAATTCATGAATAGCTGGCTTTTGGTCATTCTTCCTCACAAAAATCGGAATAAAAAGCGATAAAAAAAGTCACGTGCCCAAAAATGTTTTCAATAAAAACGTCAACTCGTCCCGCAAAAAACAAGACCTCACATGACTCTGTGGACCAAAATATGGAAAAATTATAGCTCTCAAAATGTGGTATTGCAAAAAATATTTTTTGCAATAAAAAGGGTCTTTCAGTGTGTGACGGCTGCCAATCATAAAAATCCGCTAAAAAACTCGCTATAAAAGTAAATCAAACCCCCCTTCATCACCCCCTTAGTTAGGGAAAAATAAAAAAAAATGTATTTATTTCCATTTTCCCATTAGGGCTAGGGTTAGGGCTAGGGCTAGGGTTAGGGCTAGGGTTAGGGCTAGGGTTAGGGCTAGGGCTAGGGTTAGGGCTAGGGTTAGGGCTAGGGTTAGGGTTAGGGCTAGGGTTAGGGCTAGGGTTAGGGCTAGGGTTAGGGTTAGGGCTAGGGTTAGGGCTAGGGCTAGGGTTAGGGCTAGGGTTAGGGTTAGGGCTAGGGTTAGGGCTAGGGTTAGGGCTAGGGCTAGGATTAGGGTTAGGGTTAGGGCTAGGGTTAGGGCTAGGATTAGGGTTAGGGTTAGGGTTGGGGCTACAGTTAGGGTTGGGGCTAAAGTTAGGGTTAGGGTTTAGATTACATTTACAGTTGGGAATAGGGTTGGGATTAGGGTTAGGGGTGTGTCAGGGTTAGAGGTGTGGTTAGGGTTACCGTTGGAATTAGGGTTAGGGGTGTGTTTAGATTAGGGTTTCAGTTATAATTGGGGGGTTTCCACTGTTTCGGCACATCAGGGGCTCTCCAAACACGACATGGCGTCCGATCTCAATTCCAGCCAATTCTGCGTTGAAAAAGTAAAACAGTGCTCCTTCCCTTCCGAGCTCTCCTGTGTGCCCAAACAGGGGTTTACCCCAACATATGAGGTATCAGCGTACTCAGGACAAATTGGACAACAACTTTTGTGGACCAATTTCTCCTGTTACCCTTGGGAAAATACAAAACTGGGGGCTAAAAAATAATTTTTGTGGGAAAACAAAAAGATTTTTTATTTTCACGGCTCTGCGTTATAAACTGTAGTGAAACACTTGGGGGTTCAAAGTTCTCACAACACATCTAGATAAGTTCATTGAGGGGTCTAGTTTCCAATATGGGGTCACTTGTGGGGGGTTTCTACTGTTTAGGTACATTAGGGGCTCTGCAAACGCAATGTGACGCCTGCAGACCAATCCATCTAAGTCTGCATTCCAAATGATGCTCCTTCCCTTCCGAGCCCTCCCATGCGCCCAAACGGTGGTTCCCCCCCACATATCGGGTATCAGCGTACTCAGGACAAATTGGACAACAACATTTAGGGTCCAATTTCTCCTGCTAACCTTGGAAAAATACAAAACTGGGGGCTAAAATATAATTTTTGTGGAAAAAAAAATATTTTTTATTTGCATGGCTCTGCGTTATAAACTGTAGTGAAATACTTGGGGGTTCAAAGCTCTTACAACACATCAAGATGAGTTCCTTAGGGGGTCTACTTTCCAAAATGGTGTCACTTGTGGGGGGTTTCTACTGTTTAGGTACATTAGGGGCTCTGCAAACGCAATGTGACGCCTGCAGACCATTCCATCTAAGTCTGCATTCCAAATGGCGCTCCTTCCCTTCCGAACCCTCCCATGCGCCCAAACGGTGGTTCCCCCCCACATATGGGGTATCAGCGTACTCAGGACAAATTGGACAACAACTTTTGGGGTCCAATTTCTCCTGTTACCCTAGGGAAAATACAAAACTGGGGGCTAAAAAATAATTTTTGTTGGAAAAAAATTTTGTTTTATTTTTATGGCTCTGCATTATAAACTTCTGTGAAGCCCTTGGTGGGTCAAAGTGCTCACCACACATCCAGATAAGTTCCTTAGGGGGTCTACTTTCCAAAATGGTGTCACTTGTGGGGGGTTTCAATGTTTAGGCACATCAGTGGCTCTCCAAACGCAACATGGCGTCCCATCTCAATTCCTGTCAATTTTGCATTGAAAAGTCAAACGGCGCTCCTTCCCTTCTGAGCTCTCCCATGCGCCCAAACAGTGGTTTACTGCCACATATGGGGTATCAGCGTACTCGGGACAAATTGGACAACAACTTTTGAGGTCCAATTTCTTCTCTTACCCTTGGAAAAATAAAAAATTGGGGGCAAAAATATAATTTTTGTGAAAAAATATGATTTTTTATTTTTACGGTTCTGCATTATAAACTTCTGTGAAGCACTTGGTGGGTCAAAGTGCTCACCACACCTCTAGATAAGTTCCTTAGGGGGTCTACTTTCCAAAATGGTGTCACTTGTGGGGGGTTTCAATGTTTAGGCACATCAGTGGCTCTCCAAACGCAACATGGCGTCCCATCTCAATTTCTGTCAATTTTGCATTGAAAAGTCAAACTGCGCTCCTTCCCTTCCGAGCTCTCCCATGCGCCCAAACAGTGGTTTACTGCCACATATGGGGTATCAGCGTACTCAGGACAAATTGGACAACAACTTTTGAGGTCCAATTTCTTCTCTTACCCTTGGAAAAATAAAAAATTGGGGGCAAAAATATAATTTTTGTGAAAAAATATGATTTTTTATTTTTACGGTTCTGCATTATAAACTTCTGTGACGCACTTGGTGGGTCAAAGTGCTCACCACACATCCAGATAAGTTCCTTAGGGGGTCTACTTTCCAAAATGGTGTCACTTGTGGGGGGTTTCAATGTTTAGGCACATCAGTGGCTCTCCAAACGCAACATGGCGTCCCATCTCAATTCCTGTCAATTTTGCATTGAAAAGTCAAATAGCGCTCCTTCCCTTCCGAGCTCTCCCATGCGCCCAAACAGTGGTTTACTGCCACATATGGGGTATCAGCGTACTCAGGACAAATTGGACAACAACTTTTTGGGTCCAATTTCTCCTGTTACCCTTGGTAAAATAAAACAAATTGGAGCTGAAGTAAATTTTTTGTGTAAAAAAGTTAAATGTTCATTTTTATTTAAACATTCCAAAAATTCCTATTAAACACCTGAAGGGTTAATAAACTTCTTGAATGTGGTTTTGAGCACCTTGAGGGGTGCAGTTTTTAGAATGGTGTCACACTTGGGCATTTTCTATCATATAGACCCCTCAAAATGACTTCAAATGAGACGTGGTCCCTAAAAAAAAATGGTGTTGTAAAAATGAGAAATTGCTGGTCAACTTTTAACCCTTATAACTCCCTAACAAAAAAAAAAATTGGTTACAAAATTATGCTGATGTAAAGGAGACATGTGGGAAATGTTACTTATTAAGTATTTTGTGTGACATATCTCTGTGATTTAATTGCATAAAAATTCAAAGTTTGAAAATTGCGAAATTTTCAAAATTTTCGCCAAATTTCCGTTTTTTTTACAAATAAACGCAGGTACTATCAAAGAAATTTTACCACTATCATGAAGTACAATATGTCACGAGAAAACAATGTCAGAATCACCAGGATCCGTTGAAGCGTTTCGGAGTTATAACCTCATAAAGGGACAGTGGTCAGAATTGTAAAAATTGGCCTGGTCATTAACGTGCAAACCACCCTTGGGGGTAAAGGGGTTAAATATAAGGGAGACCTCACGTAATTTTTTTAGGGGTCCCCACCTTGGAATAACCAGGAAAGACGGCTGTGAGATTATATTAATAGCCTGGGAAGCTCCATGTTTATTATCTCCTTTCCCGGCTATTAAGACCAGTCCTCAACTGTCTGCTTTCCCTCAGCTGGTTATTAATTATAAGGGGGACCCCACACCATTTTTTTTATTTATTTAATTTTAAAATAAGTGCAGAAAACTATACACGCAAAGCACTGATTATATATCTCAATTACATCTTTCAACCTATCTATCTATGAAAAGAAAGCTAGTAATTGCAGCTTGCACATGTTCACACTAAGGAGGTACTGGTCAGGTTTGCCACGATATCTATCTATCTATCTATCTATCTATCTATCTATCTATCTATCTATCTATCTATCTATCTATCTATCTATCTATCTATCTATCTACAGGTGCATCTCACAAAATTAGAATATCATCAAAAAGTTAATTTATTTCAGTTCTTCAATACAAAAAGTGAAACTTAGATATTATATAGAGTCATTACATCAGAGTGATCAATTTCAAGTGTTTATTTCTGTTAATGTTGATGATTATGGCTTACAGCCAATGAAAGCCCAAAAGTCATTATCTCAGTTACTTAGAATACTTTAAAACACCAGCTTGAAAAAATTATTCTAAAATCCAAAATGTTGGTCTACTGAAATGTATGTTCAGTAAATGTACTCAATACTTGGTCGGGGCTCCTGTTGGATCAATTACTGCATCAATTGGGTGTGGCATGAAAGCGATTAGCCTATGGCACTGCTGAGGTGTTATGGAAGCCCAGGTTGCTTTGATAGCAGCCTTCAACTGCATTGTTGGGTCTGGTGTCTCTAATCTTCCTCTGGACAATACCCCATAGATTCTCTATTGGGTTAAGGTCAGACAAGTTTGCTGGCCAATCAAGCACACTGATACTGTTGTTTTTAAACCAGGAATTGGTACTTTTGGCAGTGTGGACAAGTGCCAAGTCATGCTGGAGAATGACATTTCCATCTCCAATAAGCTTTTCGGCATAGGGAAGCATGAAGTGCTCTAATACTTCCTGGTAGAAGGCTGTGCTGACATTGGTCTTGATAAAACACAATGGACCTACACCAGCACCAGCAGATGACATGACTCCTGAAATTATCATTGATTGTAGATACTTCACACTAGGCCTTGGAAATCAAGGTCCCAAAGTCTGGAGGAAGAGTAGAGAGACACACAATCCAAGCTTCTTGAGGTCTAGTTTGAAGTGTCCACAATCAGTGATGGTTTGTGGAGTCATGTCATCTGCTGGTATAGGTACACTGTGTTTTATAAGGACCAAAGACAGCGCAGCCATCTACCAGGAAATTTTAGAGCACTTGATGCTTCCCTCTGCCGACAAGCTTTTTGGAGTTGAAAACTTCATTCTACAGCAGGATTTGGCACCTGTCCACACTGCCAAAATTACCAATACTTTGTTTAAAAACAACAGTGTCACTGTGCTTGATTAGCCCGCAAACTCGCCTGACCTTAACCTCATAGAGAATCTACGGAGTATTGTCAAGAGGAAGATGAGCCACCAGACCCAATAATGCAGACAAGCTGAAGGCTGCTATCAAAGCAACCTGGGCTTCCATAAAACCTCAGCAGTGCAACAGACTGTTTGCCTTCATACCACACTATTGATGCAATAATTTATGCAAAAGGTGCCCCGACCAAGTATTGAGTGCATTTATTGAATATACTTTTAAGTAGGCCAATATTTTGAATTTTAAAATCACTTTTTCAAGCGGGTGTTATAAAGTATTCTAATTTACTGAGATAATAACATTTGGGTTTTCATTGGCTGTAAGCCATAATCATCAACATTAACAGAAATAAACACTTGAAATAGATCACTCTGTTTGTAATGACTCTATATAATATATGACTTTCACTTTTGTACTGAAGAACTGAAATAAATTAACTTTTTGATGATATTCTAATTTTGTGAGAAGCACCTCTATCTATCTATCTATCTATCTATCTATCTATCTATCTATCTATCTATCTATCTATCTATCTATCTATTTTTTCCATCCATGATAAACTGACCTTTTTTTTTCTTCTCATGTGTCATCCATTTTGCATCAGTAAAGCATCTGTGTTACACCTGTTTTTTGTCTAATCTGTTCTTTTAAACTGAAGGAGTACATGTGTTTACAAGCCAGTTAAAAAAGCCCCTGGAAGGTATTTTGTTTTTGCTCAAATATATAATTAAGTAGCCTATCAATTAGACCCAGATGCAAAACAGAAGCCAGGACAGGCATGATAGGTATCCAGGGTAGGCTCTTGCTTGGTGTGCTACTACTTGCCTCCATAAGGAGGCGCACTTTGTGAGAAAAAAAGCTAACATTCACTAATACATGTAACCTCCAGGCACCTTTCTCTGGCCACTAGTGTTGAGCGATACCTTCCGATATCCAAAAGTATCGGTATCAGATTGGATCGTCCGATATTCAAAAAATATCGGATATCGCCGATACCGATACCAGATACCAATGCAAGTCAATGGGACCAAAATATCGGAATTAAAATAAACCCTTTCTTTCCTTGTAGGTTAATTCTATATGAAGGAAAACATCTAAGAATAATGTAGGATGTATTGGGGGAGGTGGAGGAGACATTAAAGGCATAGAGGTTTAGCCCAATCAAATGGAATAGCAGGAATTATTTTTTTTTAAGACGTTCGGAGTTACAAAGCTATTGACTATGTTATCATTTTTCTTCTTCTTTATCATATTCTTATTTGTGACAGCCAGGCCTTCCTGTAGTTGTTATCTATAAAAGTTTGAAGATTACACCTTCTGTTCTGCCTGTCACAAAAGATTTACAACAGGATTTTTTCAGTTTGGCCTGCAGCAGCAGGTTTTTTCCAGGGGCACCACGAGGAGGAACGGACTCACCCCCATACACTGCTTAGTCTTCTTCTGCTTATAATTTAGATATCTTTTGCTCTGATTTTTAGTCTTATGCTTAATGTTCTTCTGCTTTTTGTTCTGTAGCTTCTTGTTCTTCTGCTTCTCGGTCTTCAGGGTCTTCATCTTTAGGGTCTTGAACTTGGAAATGTAGCAGAAGGTACAAGAGCAAAAGACACTGCCGAGAACCAGCTGACGGTACTGGAACCCAGATGGGTAGCTGAAGGTACAAGAGCTAATGGAACAACCGAGGACCAGCTGACGTTACTGGAACCCGGTTACTAAGCAGGAGGTACCCGTGCCAGAAAACACTACCAAGGACCACCTGATGTTGGTGGAACTCGGATACCCAGAAGGAGGCACCTAAGCAAAGGCTCTGCCCGGAACCAGCTGACGGTACTGGAACGAGGATGGGGAGCAGAAGGTACAAGAGCAAAAGACCCTGCTGAGAACCAGCTGACGGTACTGGAACCCAGATGGGTAGCTGAAGGTACAAGAGCCAATGGAACAACCGAGGTCCAGTTGACGTTACTGGAACCCGGTTACTAAGCAGGAGGTAGCCCGTGCCAGAAAGCACTACCAAGGACCACCTGACGTTGGTGGAACTCGGATACCCAGAAGGAGGCACCTAAGCCAAAGACTCTGCGCGGAACCAGCTGATGGTACTGGAACCAGGATGGGCAGGAGGGACAACCCGTGACACAGACACTTCTGAGCAGCAACTGGCGGTGTTGGAGCCGAGGAAATCCAGGAGAAGAAGAGTATAAGCTGAGGCCTAATTGGAGCCAGTTGAAAGGGAACCTTTAACCCCCAAAGGTGTTTGCAACTAAAAGAGCCTCCTTGTGCGGCACTAATGCTGCACAAGGAAAAGGTGCCTCTTTTCATTATGCTCCTAGTACACGCTGAAGTTAACACTTATAAAATGTGTCCCCTCATACCCTGAAACCGTCCCAGACGTGGGACTTTCCTTCTTAATGAGACGCAGCACAGCTGTCATTCACACCCCCTTGGTGCTGTGCGCCACCTTCTCAGCATGTTTGAATCTGTCCCGGAGCCTGCGCTGTTATGTTATCCCTTGGCCATGTGCAGTTAGCGCTGCCCGTCTTCAGACATCATTTGTTGTCAATAAATAACAAAACCTCAGGGACATTTTCAATGTCATATAAATATTGATAAGAGATAATTCCCCATATAAAAGAAAAACAAATACCCACTCCTAGAGATCATAAGGAAAGGAGGCACTGGAGTAACTTGGTATAAAAGTAATTTTATTATTAAAGATAATACTAAATATATAAACCAAAAAGTAACACCAAGAACATTAAATAGAATACAAATACAGGGTAGAAGCAGAAAACGCCCAGAAAATCACTGTTGCACATGCCCATATAAATAAGTACCAGGATCAATAGGTAAAGTGTCAGTGCAAAGAGATCCATTGCTATGGTAAGATTGCCATTATATATACGTCTTTTATATTAGTAACACCATAGAAGGGAGATCACAAAAGGACAAAGCTTACCAAGGGCAGAGCAAGGGGACCCTGGGCGCAGGTGTAGGCAGACCCCGATGCGCGTTTCGCGTGACAGAAGCACCGCTTTATCATTTGTTGTCAGGCTGACTGAGTCTGTGCAACTACCCTGCCAGAGATCCCTCCCCGCTGTGTCTTCTGCACCCGCAGTGCATATCTTCCCCTCTCACTCATCTCTTTCCGCCTTCTTCAGACTGTGCCGCGCCAGCTGATCCCAAATTGCATGCCACGGCTGTGACGCAGCACAGTGAGAAGAAGGCGGAAGGAGATGAGTGAGAGGCGAATAAATGCACTGCGCATGCCCATGAATCACAGGCCCGCAGTGTGAATAAATCTGAAGACATTGCGGACCTGGGATTCATGGTCATCCGCAGTGCATATCTTCGCCTCTCACACATCTCCTTCCGCCTTCTTCAGACTGTGCCGCGCCAGCTGATCCCAAATTGTATGCCACGGCCGTGACGCGGCACAGTCAGAAGAAGGCAGAAGGAGATGAGTGAGAGGCGGATAAATGCACTGCGCATGCCCATGAATCACAGGCCCGCAGTGTGAATAAATCTGAAGACACTGCGGACCTGGGATTCATGGTCATCCACAGTGCATATCTTCGCCTCTCACGCATCTCCTTCCACCTTCTTCAGACTGTGCCGTGCCAGCTGATCCCAAATTGTATGCCTCGGCCGTGACGCGGCGCAGTCAGAAGAAGGCAGAAGGAGATGAGTGAGAGGCGAAGATTTGCACTGCGCATGCCCATGAATCACAGCCCCACAGTGTCAATAAATCTGAAGACACTGTGGGGCGTGATCTCGGGTAGGGTGGCCGCACTGGCCCAGCCTGACAACAAATGATGTCTGAAGACGGGCAGCGCTAACTGCGCAGGGCCAAGAGACAACATAACAGCGCAGGCTTCGGGACAGATTCAAACAATGCTGAGGAGGCAGCGCACGGTGCCAAGGGGGTGTGAATGACAGTTGTGCTGCATCTCATTAAGAAGGAAAGTCCAGCCTTCGGGACGGTTTCAGGGTATGAGGGGACACATTTTATAAGTGTTAACTTTAGCGTGTGCAAGGAGAATGATGAAAACAGGCACCTTTTTCTAGAGCAGCATTAGTGCCACACAAGGTGGCTCTTTTAGTTACAAACGCCTTGGGGGGGACAGGTTCCCTTTCATATCTGTTGTAGTGTCAGCGTGGTGGTCGACACATTGCCGGCTACACAGCAGGGGAACAGCTGACGTTACTGAACCCCACTAACACAGTGGCGAGTGTTTTTCTCTGTGCAGCCAGCAGTTCCGAACACCAACTGGTGGTATTGGAGCCCAGGGAATCTAGGAGGAGCAGAGTGTAGGCCGAGGCCTGCACTTGAGGCAGTTTAATGTCTGTTGTTGTGTCTGAGTGGCGGTCGCAGGACACGTTGCTGGCTACACAGCAGGGGAACAGCTGACGTTACCGAATCCCACTGACACATGAGCGAGTGCTTTTCTCTGTGCAGCCTGCACTTCTGAGCACCAACTGAGGGTATTGGAGCCCAGGGAATCTAGGAGGAGCAGAGTGTAGGCCAAGGCCTGCACTAGAGGCAGTTTAATATCTGTTGTGTCTGCGTGGCGGTTGCAGGACACGTTGCTGGCTGCACAGCAGGGTGGATCTAATACACAAGGTGGCTCTTTCAGTTACAAACGCCTGGGGGGTTCAAGGTTCCATTTAAACTTGCTACAATTAGGCCTCGGCCTACACTCTGCTCCTCCTGCTTTCCCCGGGCTTCAACACCACCAGTTGTTGCCCAGAAGTGCTGTCTGCACAGTCAACAGTTGCTCCTCTGTTATTAGGGTTCAGTAACGCCAGCTGTTCCTCTGCTGTGTATGTGGCAAAAACTAAAGTCTGCTCCTCCTGCTTTCCCTGGGCTTCAACACCGCCAGTTGTTGCCCGGAAGTGCTGTCTGCACAGGTTGGCCAAGGTTGAACATAACAGCGCAGGTTACGGGACAGATTTAAACAACGCTGGGGAGGCGGCACCTGGCGCCAATGGGGTAGGAATGATGGCTGCGTTGCATCCCATTAGGAAGGAAAGTTCCACCTCCAGGCCATTTTCATGGTGTGAGGGGACACATTTTATAAGTGTTAAGTACAGAGTGTGCAAGGAGCATAACTAAAAGAGCCACCTTTTCCTTGTGCAGCATTACTGCTGCACAAAGTGGCTATTTCAGATACAGATGTCTGTGGGGAGGGGAAAGATTCCCTTTAATTTCAGTTGTAGTGTCAGTGTGGCGGTCGCAGGACACATTGCCAGATACACAGCTGGGGATCAGCTGACGTTACTGAAACCCAATAACACTGGGTCATGTGTTTTGACTGTGCAGACGGCACTTCTGAGCAGCAACTGGCGGTGTTGGAGCCCAGGGATTACAGTTCAGGTGGTAGAAACATGAACACAACAGGAGACCTGGATACTGTAGCCAACCAATTTTTTAATCTGGAAGAGGAGTTGCAAATTCCTGATAGATCCAGGCCTTGTTCATTTTCAGAAAAGTAAGCTGGTCAACGTTATTGGAGGATAGTCGCATGCGACAGTCTGTTAGTACACCACCTGCGACACTAAAGACGCATTCTGATAATACACTAGCGGCAGGGCAAGACAGCACCTCCAATGTATACTGGCTAAGCTCTGGCCATGTATCCAGCTTAGAGAACCAAAACTTGAAGGGGAAAGAGCCGTCTGGGAGTACACTGAGAGGGCAAGCCATGTAGTCTGTCACCATCTGACGGAAACGTTGCCTCCTGCTGACTGGAGCTGTTTGTGATGGTGTCGAGATTTGTGGCGGGCACACAAAAGTTTGCCACAGTTGCGCCATACTGGTCTTGCCTTGTGCTGAGGAACTGCTTCTGCTCCCTGTTTGTGCTGACCTTCCTCTGCTGCCTCGACGCACTGAGCTGCTTTGTAAAGCACTAGCAGCACTGCTCTCAGTTGGACAGGAGAAGATGATGGAATGCACCAGTGTGTCTATGTACTCCCGCATTTTACGCTCCCGGTTCAGAGGTGTTCTGAAGGTTTGTAAGTTGTCTTGGTAGCACGGATCTAGGACGGTGTACACCCAATAATCAGCCGTGTTGAGAATGTGGGCGATGCGGCGGTCCTTTCTTAGGCACTGCAGAATGAAATCAACCATGTGCTGCAGACTGCCAAAAGGCCAAGAAACGCTGTCCCCTGCTTGAGGCGTGATCTCTGCCTGCTCTGCATCACCCCACCCTCGCTCTACACACTGACTACTTGAGAATTGTGTAACTCCCTCCTCTGTCTTCCACCTCCATTGACTCCTCCTCATCCTCCTCACAAAGTGTCCCCTGCCTAGGCCTTTGGGAGAAACCACGTTGTGCTGACTGTCCAGAAGCAGATGGAATTGGTGACTCCTCATCTTCCACAACATCATCCCTTAGCGCTTGCAGTGTTCTTTCAAGCAGGCAGATAAGGAGGATAGTCATGCTGACTAGTGCATCATCTGCACTCGCCATCTGCATGGATTCATCAACGGCACACAAAACCTAGTAGATGTCCTTCATAGTGGCCCACTCAGTGGTTGTGAAGTCTGAACGGCGCGCAGTGCGACTTCTTTGCGCCAGATGCAGCTGGTACTCCATTACTGCTTGCTGCTGCTCACACAACCGATTCAACATATGTAACGTGGAATTCTACCTGGTGGGTAGGTCACATATGATGCAATGTTCCGGAAGGCAGAATCGGCGCTGCAGAGCTGCAATGCGCGATCTTACCATGCTGGAACGCCGCCAGTGAGCACACTCTAGGTGGACTTTGTGCAGCAGGTCATCAAGATCCGGATAGTCCCTCAAAAAACTCTGCACGACCAAGTTAAGCACATGTGCCAGACATGGGATGTGAATGAGGTTGCCTAGGGCCAGAGCTGCCACCAGATTTCAGCCATTGTCACACACTACCATGCCTGGCTGGAGATTCGCTGGCACAAGCTACATGTCGCTCTCCTGCTTGATGGCATTCCAGAGCTCCTGCACTGTGTGGCTTCGATTCCCCAAAGAAATTAATTTCAGTATGGCCTGTTGACATTTTGCCATGGCTGTGCTCATATCGGTCGGAACAGGTAAGCGTTCACGGGTCAAGGTGGAGGTAGACCGTGACGGCTCCTGCAGCGATGATTCTGAGGAACTGGAGTATGAGGATGAGGCAGTGTGTACAGACTGGATTCCTGCAATCCTTGGAGTTGGCAAAACACGTCCTTCGCCACTCGCATGATCTGTACCTGGCTCCACAACATTAACCCTATGGGCAGTGAGGGAAATGTATCTTCCCTGTCTATGGTGACTGGTCCACGCATCGGTGGTAAGGTGGACCTTACTACTGACGGCATTCAGAAGCGCATGTTTTATGTGTCCCTCCACATGCTTTTTCAGGGCACGGACGGCTTGCCTGCTGAAATAAAAGCGGCTGGGCACATTGTATTGTGGGACTGACAATGCCATCAAGTTACGGAAGATGTCAGTCTCCACCTGCCTGAATGACAGCATTTCATGGGACAGTAGTTTTGGAATGCCAGAATTCAGAGCCTGTGCTCGGGGGTGGTTTGCCGAGAATGGCCGCCTTTTCTTCCATGCCTGTGCTACCGATGGCTGTAGACTGGGCTGAGAGTGTGAGGATGACTGGGAGCATGGTGATGTGGGTGGAATTACACTGGGCCTCTGGACAACAGTGCCAGAGGTTCTTCCATGGCAATCCTGTGAGGAAGCCGAACCAGCTGTGTGTGAGCTGAAGGAAGAGGCAACAGCACAAGCTGAAGATGTGGTAGGTGCCGCTGTAGGTTGGCCTAGGTCTTCAGTGTGTTTTTGTAACTCCACCGCGTGCTTGGTCCGCACATGTTTCCACATATTTGTGGTATTGAGGTTCCTGACACTTTTCCCTCTTTTGACTTTCTGATGACACAGCTTGCATTTGACTAAGCAAATGTTATCTGCAACTGTGTCAAAAAAGGACCATGCACTGCAAGTCTTGGGAGCACCCGTTTTGGCTTTTGGAAGAGCCATGCTCCGAATGGGTGCCGAAGTGGAGGCTGCAGGCAACGCAGCCTTACCCCTCTCTCTCCCTCTTTGGGCCATTCGGGGAATCTCTTCGTCAGAGCTGCTCCCACCACCTTCCTGTACCTCACGCCACGATGGGTCAAGGACCTCATCATCTACACTACCCTCTTCCACCAACTGCTTCTCCTGGGTAGTCTCGGCAGCACAGTACACACCAGAAAGTGGCACCTGAGTCTCATCATCAGATGCATACTGAGGTGTGCTGACTGGAGGCACTGGCCCACCCGCCTCTTCAGACTCAGAGAGACAAAGCTGTTGGGCATCACTGCATACTGCATCTTCTTCCATTTCTCCAATGCTGCTTGGCTGGCCCCCTCTTTACAAGCCAAGAGATTCAGAGAACAGAAGCAGAGATGGCTCCTGTCCTGGGCTCTCTGACTGCCTGGGCAATTTGGCAGGTGGTGGAGAGACAGATGGGTGCACTCCAGTGCTCTGTGCCTGAGAGGATGTGGCACTAATTGAAGTCGATGCATTAGCTGCCATCCATCCGACAACGGCTTCAATTTGTTCTTCCCGCAGCAGCGGGGTACGGCGATCTCCTACAAAGCTGCGCATGAAGGACTGTTCCCTGCTGAAACTGGGTGATGATGAGTCACTGGTGCCCGGAGCAGGCACAGAATCCCCACATCTTCTCCCTGCTCCACGACCATGTCTTACTCCCTGCCTTCTTCATCTTGGTAGACTGATAAAGATAGACAGAAAAGTACTAAGGGCTTAGTGTGCTTATTCCTGAACTGCTCCTAACAGGTATAAGGAACACTAATTTTCTAAAGTGTGGACTAGACTTTTATATGTACTAATGTGGCCTACACAACTGTAAAGTGGTGTGTTTGGTGAACTTTATTATTATTTTTTTTTTTGCAGAACAGACTACAGAGTGAGCTGCACTCACACACAGATCGTGCAGACAGCCGTGAACGGCGCTGCAAGGCCAAAACAAGCTCCTCTATGTAATCCTATATAGTGTTTTTCCACAATCTAGCAGGATATGGAGGGAAAGCCACTAATAGGATAAATTTGAAAAAATGTGCAGCAGGCTGCACTAATTGAGAAACAGACAATGGAACGGTATGAGGCAGTGACGCACCCTGAGCTGACTACAACCGGCTGTGGCAGTAGAACAGACTGCAGAGTGAGCTGCACTCACACACAGACTGTGCAGACAGCCGTGATCGGCGCTGCAAGGCCAAAACAAGCTGCTCTATGTAATCATATATAGTGTTTTTCCACAATCTAGCAGGATACAGAGGGAAAGCCACTAATAGGATAAATTTGAACAAATGTGCAGCAGGCTGCACTAATTGCAGAAAAGGACAATGGATTGAACAGTATGAGGCAGTGACGCACCCTGAGCTTACTACAACCAGCGGTGGCTGCGGACAGACTACAGAGTGAGCTACACTCACACACAGAGAGATCTTGCAGACAGCTGTGAACAGCACTGCAAGGCAAAAGCAAGGTTCTCACACAGCGGTTGATAAATTAGCCTGGGTAAAGCACAATGAAGCAAATCGCTATCTCTAAACTGGCCCTCAGTCAGAACACAGTGTCCTGTCCCTAACTGAATTCACAGCAGAGTGATCCCAAAATGGCGGCGGCGACTTTTATAGTGCATCATGACATCATTTCAGCAGCCAATCACAGCCATGCCAGTAATTACATGCCTACCATGCAGAACAGGATGTGCCCACACTTCTAATCATTCCTCATTGGCTGAATTAAATGAAACTGGCTCTTTGAATTATGGGAACTTCCGATTCCGGTATCTGATATACTGAAAGTATTGGAACTCGGTATCAGAATTCCGATACCGCAAATATCATCCGACACCCGATACTTGCAGTATTGGAATGCTCAACACTACTGGCCACAGGCATTCAGCAAGCTGATGGCTATTTTGCTGGCACAGACGTGAGCAATGTCAGAGAGTCACTGACACCACTCACCCATTTCTCTGCCTGGACACTTTGCCATTGCTCCCCCTGCACTAAATTGTATTCATGTCTAATCTGCAAGGACCTCCATCCAAACACAGGCTACTTCCACTGTTGGAGACGGCTTACACAGAGGGCGTCGGACTGCACAATGCAGGATAGGAAGCTTGACTTACAGTAGGTGGGTATAAGCTTTTTTATTTTTCCTATATAAGTTTGCCAATGAAGAGGAAAGAGCTGTTTTAACATCACAAGTGGTGATGGCTGTGGGGACATCACAAAAGAGGCTATGGAAACAATACAAGGGGGGCTGGATGTGGCAGCCTTCACAAGAATGTATCACCAGAAGCCATCAGTAGTACATGAATACTACACCAAAACAAACATCATTAAATGAATATGTCACCAGAATCATCATACATACAGGAATACAACACCATAGACTTCATCATTACATGAATATCAGTTTTGATGACAAACTGTATTTGTCATAAGATGGACGTAAAAGACATCATACATATTACTTTATCTATAATAGAGTCTGTTTAGTTACCATTAGGCCGGTGTCACACTAGTGTTTGGCATCCGATGCGAAAGCATCAGATGAGATATGCTAATGACCCTCAGCTCCTGTTCTGCTGCGAGTGGGAGCCGAGTGTCATGCGTCTGTGCCTCTCGCACAGAGAGGATCAGAGCACAGCTGCGGAGGAGGCAGAGAAATTAATTTCTACATCTCTTCCATTGCCAGGATCAGCGTATAATGCACATCACACAGATGATATCCGAGTGATGTGTGTTGTCTCACTCGCACTCATAGGCTTATATGGGTGCAAGTGAGCCGAGAGTCAGCCGAGTGTCGGTGACAGTCGCAGCATGCTGCAATTTCACTCACACACTGAAAACGGCCGAAAAAAAATACGGTGATGTGAGCTATCCCATAGATGAATACTGGTCTGAGTGCTATGCAATGTTTTATCGCATAGTTCTCGTCCGTATTCAACAGTAGAGTGACTCTGGCCTTAGGACGACTTCCAAATGCTGGACACCATAATTGAAACCAAATAGCCTAAAATATAGTTAAGCTATATTATTTTCTATGACTATTCTTGGGTTTGATATTTAAAATAAGAATGTCAATGTTACATATTATTTGTCCATAGTTTTGTATAAATGGTCTGCAAGCAATGACTGATTCTATATCTAATTTTGAAAACACACTCCTTATTGAGCATTATCTGTAAAGCACACCACTTTTTTAAATTTGATGGAATTTTTTCTGAAAAAGGTAGTAATTCTATAGGAAGTGGTTGTCAGAGCTTGATGCCTAGCCCATCGGAAGCCTTCTGATTTGCATTTTTTGCTTCACAGATCCCCATAGATTTCAAAAACTGATTATGATTCTCAAAATGAATCAGAATACCTGCTCTAAGTCTCATAGATATCACACATGGATATGTGTTTTTTTCACAGATGTGTGTATACAGATATGAAACTCAATGAGTCGGAATGCTGTCAAGGAAAAAAATGGACAGATCCCCAACATGTCGCAAGGATGTGTGAATGTAGCCTTAAGTGTTGGAGCTTGGGGATCACTTAGCCTCATAAATCAAAATAATTAATGTAATTGAATTTAAAGTCAGATTGTATATATAAAATATAATTTTTTCAGTATGAATATTTGAGATATTATTGACTGTGCAGTTTGATCAATCTTCCTATTTTTATTTGTTCACAAGTGAGATGTTTCTGATGTTGAAATTGAGCTGCCTCCTTGAATTCTCAAAATCTGTTAGCAATAGTGTTGAGCGATACCGTCCGATACTTGAAAGTATCGGTATCGGATAGTATCGGCCGATACCCGAAAAATATCGGATATCGCCGATACCGATATCCGATACCAATACAAGTCAATGGGACATCAAGTATCGGAATGTATCCTGATGGTTCCCAGGGTCTGAAGGAGAGGAAACTCTCCTTCAGGCCCTGGGATCCATAGTGAGGTGTAAAATAAAGAATTAAAATAAAAAATATTGATATATTCACCTCTCCGGCGGCCCCTGGACATCACGCTGGTAACCGGCCGGCTTCTTTGTTTCAAATGAGCGCATTTAGGACCTGCGAATGACGTCGCGGCTTCTGATTGGTTGCGTGCCGCTCATGTGACCGCCACGCGACCAATCAGAAGCCGCGACGTCATTCGCAGGTCCTCAATTCCTAGAATTAGGAGTTTAGTGAATGAGAATGACGTCGCGGCTTCTGATTGGTCGCGTGGCGGTCACATGGGCGGCACGCGACCAATCAGAAGCCGCGACGTCATTCGCAGGTCCTCAATTCCTAGAATTAGGAGTTTAGTGAATGAGAATGATGTCGCGGCTTCTGATTGGTCGCGTGGCGGTCACATGGGCGGCACGCGACCAATCAGAAGCCGCGACGTCATTCTCAGGTCCTAAAGGCGCTCATTTGAAACAAAGAAGCCGGCCGGTTACCAGCGTGATGTCCAGGGGCCGCCGGAGAGGTGAATATATCAATATTTTTTATTTTAATTCTTTATTTTACACATCCCTATGGATCCAATACCGATACCCGATACCACAAAAGTATCGGATCTCGGTATCGGAATTCCGATACCGCAAGTATCGGCCGATACCCGATACTTGCGGTATCGGAATGCTCAACACTAGTTAGCAATATAGAGTATAGAAAACATAATATTTTCAATATCTACAACTGACCTCAGATTAAACATACACATGTCACAAGGACATATCAATTATTAATAGCAACTCTCAGAGAAACGGGGTAGTAGTGACTAGAGATGATTGAATCTGTTGAGGTCCCTCCTTATTTGGCAAACTATAGCGCTTACCGAATAAGCTGCAGAGGGAACTCGGCTACCTGGATCGCTCCTGCTGATCGGCGCTGCAGCTGCATGTTTCGCGGCTGCTTCACTGTAACAACACATGTATGGACAACTCAACATACAGGCTCTCCATGCATGTTTTGTGACAGTGAAACAGCCTACTTCCCTCTGCAACTTATTCAATAAGAGCTATAGCTTGCCGAATAAGGAGGGACCCAAACACACTGACTCATCTCTAGTAGCGACCTCTACCGATTGTATATTGGAGAGGCATAAAAAGTTGTTATATGCCGTTCATTACACCTCCCTTAATTTTAACCTTTTTGTACTCTGGTTCTTTGCTACCTTGATATGCTCTCTCTCCCTTCTTTGACAAAATATCATCTGATTAGGTGATCAAAGAGGTTTGGGTTGTGAAACAGAAGCTGGTAGGAGTGAATGAGCTGAAATCACATGAAAATCTCTTTGCTCACTTCATCTTATTTTACCTCAAAACAGAAGGCAATGAGGTTGCCAACTTGACTTTTTATTTTTTTCTGGACAGATCATAAAAAAATCACGGACATACAATATTTTTCTGGAAAACCATTATAAATCATCATGGATATGTGATACATATCCATAGTTTTGATGTGTATATATCAGCTGCATTCAATCTAAACTATATGTGAATACTTTTCTGCCCAATGATGACAGAAGTATTCTGGGAGTGATACCTTTATTGGCTAACCAGAAAATAATATGCTTGCAAGCTTTCAGAGCACAGAGGCTCCAACATCAATCTAATCTATAAAATGATGATATGTAAAGGTAAAATTATCTGTATAAATTTCTTCAGGTTCAACAAAATCATGGACATTTTTTTTACAGAGAGGACAAAAATGTGCCCTATTTTTGTGGACTGTTCTTGAATTTTTGGACGGTTAGCAACTCTGGAAGACGTGGATAATTTTTCTCCATGTAAAGACAGCTAAAAAATTGAAATGTTCTGAAACAGAAAGAAAGCTCTGAAAGTGATAAATGCAATTAAAGACAAGATTTCCTGCTGACAATATGACCAGTTTTGATAAAATAACACATTGTTGGACATGCTTGTGGTATATGTATCTATAAATGGTGACCTGTGGTTTAACCCCTTAAGGCCAGGAGTATTTCCATATTTGCGTTTTCATTTTTTGCTCCCCTTTTTCCCATGGCCATAACTTTTTTATTTTTTGGTTAAAATGGCCGTGTGAAGGCTTGTTTTTTTGCGGCACGAGTTGTACTTTAGAATGACACCATTGATTTTACCATGTCATGTACTCAAAAATGGGAACAAAATTCCAAGAGAAATTGCCAAAAAAATGCAATCCCACACTTATTTTTTGTTTAGCTTTTTTTTTTTTTTTACTAGATTCAGTATATGCTAAAACTGACCTGCAATCATGATTCTCCAGATCATTAAAAGTTCATGTGCACAAAACATGATTAGGTTTTTTTTTGTTTAAGTGGTGAAAAAAGATTCCAAACTTTGTAAAAAAAAAAAGTCCCATTTTCTGATACCCATAGCGTGTTCATTTTTCATGATTTGGGGTTGGGTGAGGGCTTATTTCTTATGAGTTGAGCTGACGTTTTTAGTGATACTATTTTGGTGCAGATATGATTTTTTTGATCGTCCATTATTACGTTTTAATACAATGTCACAGTGAATGAAAAAATGCAATTCTGGCATTTTGACGTTTTTTCTCCCTATGCCGTTAAAAGAACTGGTTATTCCCTTTTTTTGTAATTCTTTAATTAATTTCAACACAAACAAAAGATACATACTGTTGCCAATCCCAAGGTGAAGTCTGAAGAAGGACATATCGTAGAGAACTACTGACATCAAGTAGAAACATAGCAGAGGAGAAGACAGTAGAGCATACTACTTACTACTGAGAGATTTGCATAGTATAAAAAACAAAAACAAGTTAACATCAACAACAATTTTTAGGTTCAGGCAAATAATTAACAAGTAGACCAACACTATTGGTTCACAGGGAACCAGCTGGGTAACTAAGATGATGAGACAAAAGGACTTCTGAAAAATAGAAAATCAGCTAGTAAGTGAGGACAATTAATATTGTGAAGAGCCAGTAAGATAAAGGGACTAGAGTTTATAAAACAAGGTGGTGGGCTCGACCACTGTGGCATACACAGGAAGGGAGGGGGGGAGATTAGCTGTATTTTCAAGATGATACAGGTTGGAGCTCACCGAGGACAAGTGATATGGAAATTTGGGTTGGATAAATCTATCCCGTGTGTGCTGCGGCCGTTCCAAATAAGACTGAGTATTTTGAGCGCTCATCAAGAATGGACTGTACACCATTGTGACAGAAAAGCATTCCATCAATACTGATCATTTATTGTACATACATATTTTGCCCCTTGAAAAAGCAGCATCGAAACGCGCGTTGGGGTATCTGTGCGGTGGGTCACGGCGTCCACGGGTAAGATATGCCTATCATTTCATCCCTATGTACTTTTGGCGTTGCACTGTCAGCTTTATTATAATGTGGCCGGGTTATTACATGCTACTTTCTACTCACATCCTGGTCTGTTTTTGCCTGTGATATGTGGTGTACTCTTTCCCCATTTATCTTAGTGGATTTCCATTAGGTAGCTCTGTCCTCCATACATACCATGTGATATGACATTCTGCCTTTATATTTATTGTGCATTTCTTGGTATGTAGACTTATCATATATTTGTGAGCGCCTCTGTTCTATTGGATTGCCAGCCCCTGCCGGTTTGTATCATCATTCTGTAGACCTGTCCAGTTTTGTTTGTTTTCTTTGTTTTTATGTTTTGTACTTGTGTGTTTGGCTTTAATATTTGTACTATAATAAAGTTATACATTTTTATACACCCCTTTCTTGCCTAACACTAGTTTATTTATTTTTTTGTAGCATTTTTTGTCATGTTTTGGAATTTAAAAGCTCTGTTTTTTTCATATGTTTTCTATACATAGTTTTATAATTGCATATAGAAAGGAGTGGTTAGGGGTGGTTAGTTAATTAACATATTGTCTAGCTCCTCTGTTATTGGTTATCTAAATATATATATGGAATATTGTGATGAATGCACATCTGAATGATGATTAAGCAACTAAAATGAAGTTCTCTGCATCTAGGACAAAGTTGAGACATCTCATCAGCACTTAAGACATCTGGAGTTCTTCCGCTTTTTTGGGTGGAAATCACCGAACAGTCTGTCTGGCTTATATCAGTTTATGTCAGCCATTTTAAGCAATTGATTATAGTGTATGTAGATATATTTGCGTTTATATGAGTATATATGATTATAGAGGAGCATACATGCAAGTGAGATCTACATGATATAAATATTTCTATCACACAAGAAGTGAAAAAACGGATTACATATAAGAATTCTATGAAATAGTGTGGGAGTTATTAGACCATGGACATGGGTATTTAGAAATTTGATATGTGTACGAGTTTCCCATCAAGATAGCTCCTCTAGATGGTGTAAGTTGGGTGCCTTAGTGATCCAAAAATATTTAGAATTGAGAGTACTCAGTGGTTGATACCTTTTAATGGCTAACTGAAAAGATGGTAACAAATTGCAAGCTTTCAAGACTACTCAGGTCTCTTCATCAGGCTTGGACTAATACAAAATCTGAAGAATCACATATTTATGCACAACACAGCAAAAAAATAATGTGCATGTAGATAAGAAAAAAATTTCGCTGTCCATTTGTGCACGTTTCTTCAGAAGTGGTTTTAGTTCCATGAAGATTACTGAGTAGTCTCAAATGCTTGCAATTTGTTACCATCTTTTCAGTTAGCCATTAAAAGGTATAAACCAATGAGGACTCTCAATTCTAAATATTTTTCTATCTACTGGCTAACATGGTACAAAGATATATATCTTTCCTGTATCTTAGTGATCCAGTCACTCAACGTAGGAGGAGATGTTTGTCTCCAACGTGTCGATATCAAGTGTTTTGCTGCAGCTATCAGAAGAGGGAGTAAGTCATGTTTCGTCGGAGCATATGTTTTTGAGGGAAGTGAGAGCTAATCTTCTTGAGGAGCTTAGTCTTGCTATATTAATCACAAGCAACGAAGATAATTATTTATGTCTGTCCAAAATTTAGAAATTCCAGGGCACTGCCAAAAAATGTGAGTTAACCCCTTCCCGACCTTTGACGCATACGCTGCGTCATGAAAGTCGGTGCCATTCCGACCCATGACGCAGCATATGCGTCATGGAAAGATCGCGTCCCTGCAGGCCGGGTGAAAGGGTTAACTCCCATTTCACCCGATCTGCAGGGACAGGGGGAGTGGTAGTTTAGCCCAGGGGGGGTGGCTTCACCCCCTCGTGGCTACGATCGCTCTGATTGGCTGTTGAAAGTGAAACTGCCAATCAGAGCGATTTGTAATATTTCACCTAAAAAACTGGTGAAATATTACAATCCAGCCATGGCCGATGCTGCAATATCATCGGCCATGGCTGGAAACACTTATGTGCACCCACCCCACCCCTCCGATCGCCCCCCCAGCCCCCCGATCTGTGGTCCGCTCCCCTCCGTCCTGTGCTCCGCTCCCCCGTCCTCCTGTCCGCTTCCCCGTGCACCAATCACACCCCCTGTGCTGCAATCAAATCCCCCGCACTCCGATCCCCCCCCCCGCACACAGCGACCCCCCCCCCGTGCTCCGATCCACCCCCCCGCACAGCGATCCCTCACCCCGTGCTCCAATCCTTCCCCGTGCTCCAATCCTCCCTCCCGTGTTCCGATCCACCCCCCCATGATCCGATCCACCCCCCCGTGCTCCGACGCCCCCCCCCGTGCCCTGATCTCCCCCCCCTTATACTTACCTGGCCGCCCGAGGTCCGTCCGTCTTCTTTCCTGGGCGCCGCCATCTTCCAAAATGGCGGGCGCATGTGCAGTGCGCCCGCCGAATCTGCCGGCCGGCAGATTCGTTCCAGAGTGAATTTTGATCACTGAGATATATCCTATCTCAGTGATCAAAATAAAAAAAATAGTAAATGACCCCCCCCTTTGTCACCCCCATAGATAGGGACAATAAAAAAAATAAAGAATTTTTTTTTGTTTCACTAAGGTTGGGGTAAGAACTAGGGTTAGGGTTAGGGGTAGGGTTAGGGTTAGGGTTAGGGGTAGGGTTAGGGTTAGGGGTAGGGTTAGGGGTAGGGGTAGGGTTAGGGCTAGGGTTAGGGGTAGGGTTAGGGGTAGGGTTAGGGCTAGGGTTAGGGTTTCGGTATGTGCACACGTATTCTGGTCCTATGCGGATTTTTCCGCAGCAGATTTGAAAAATCCACAGTGCTAAACCGCTGCCGATTTATCGTGGATTTACCGCGGTTTTTCTGCGCATTTCACTGCGGTTTTACAACTGCGATTTTCTATTGGAGCAGTTCTAAAACCGCTGCGGAATCCGCAGAAAGAAGTGACATGCTGCGGAATGTAAACCGCTGCGTTTCCGTGCAGTTTTTCCGCAGCATGTGTACAGCGATTTTTGGTTCCCATAGGTTCACATTGAACTGTAAACTCATGGGAAACTGCTGCGGATCCGCAGCGTTTTCCGCAGCGTGTGCACATACCTTTAGAATTAGGCTATGTGCACACGGTGCGGATTGGCCGCTGCGGATCCGCAGCAGTGTTCCATCGGGTTTACAGTACCATGTAAACATATGGAAAACCAAATCCGCTGTGCCCATGGTGCAGAAAATACCGCGCGGGAACGCTGCGTTGTATTTTCCGCAGCATGCCAATTCTTTGTGCGGATTCCGCAGCGTTTTACACCTGTTCCTCAATAGGAATCCACAGGTGAAATCCGCACAAAAAAACACTGGAAATCCACGGTAAATCCACAGGTAAAACGCAGTGCCTTTTACCCGCGGATTTTTCAAAAATGATGCTGAAAAATCTCATACGAATCCGCAACGTTGGCACATAGCCTTAGAGTTGGGTTGGAATTAGGGTTGTGGTTAGGGTTAGGGGTGTGTTGGGGTTAGGGTTGTGGTTAGGGGTGTGTTGGGGTTAGGGTTGTGATTAGGGTTACGGCTACAGTTGGGATAAGGGTTAGGGGTGTGTTGGAGGTAGAATTGAGGGGTTTCCACTGTTTAGGCACTTCAGGGGGTCTCCAAACGCAACATGGCGCCACCATTGATTCCAGCCAATCTTGTATTCAAAAATTCAAATGGTGCTCCCTCACTTCCGAACCCCGACGTGTGCCCAAACAGTGGTTTACCCCCACATATGGGGTACCAGCATACTCAGGACAAACTGCGCAACAATTACTGGGGTCCAATTTCTCCTGTTACCCTTGAGAAAATAAAAAATTGCTTGCTAAAACATCATTTTTGAGGAAAGAAAAATGATTTTTTATTTTCACGGCTCTGCGTTGTAAACGTCTGTGAAGCACTTGGGGGTTCAAAGTGCTCACCACATATCTAGATAAATTCCTTGGGGGGTCTAGTTTCCAAAATGGGGTCACTTGTGGGGGGTTTCTACTGTTTAGGCACACCAGGGGCTCTGCAAACGCAACGTGACGCCCGCAGACCATTCCATCAAAGTCTGCATTTCAAAAGTCACTACTTCCCTTCTGAGCCCCCACGTGTGCCCAAACAGTGGTTTACCCCCACACATGGGGCATCAGCGTACTCAGGAGAAACTGGACAACAACTTTTGTGGTCCAATTTCTCCTGTAACCCTTGGGAAAATAAAAAATTCTGGGCTAAAAAATTATTTTTGAGGAAAGAAAACGTATTTATTATTTTCACTGCTCTGTGTTATGAACTTCTGTGAAGCACTTGGGGGTTCAAAGTGCTCACCTCACATCTAGATAAGTTCCTTTCGGGGTCTAGTTTCCAAAATGGGGTCACTTGTGGGGGGTTTCTACTGTTTAGCCACATCAGGGGCTCTGCAAACGCAACGTGACGCCCGCAGAGCATTCCATCAAAGTCTGCATTTCAAAACGTCACTACTTCACTTCCGAGCCCCAGCATGTGCCTAAACAGTGGTTTACCCCCACATATGGGGTATCAGCGTACTCAGGAGAAACTGGACAACAACTTTTGGGGTCAAATTTCTCCTGTTACCCTTGGGAAAATAAAAAATTGCGGGCTAAAATTCATTTTTGAGAAAATAATTTTTTTTTTTTATTTTCATGGCTCTGCGTTATAAACTTCTGTGAAGCACTTGAGGGTTCAAAGTGCTCACTACACATCTAGATTAGTTCCTTTGGGGGTCTAGTTTCCAAAATGGGGTAATTTGTGGGGGATCTCCAATGTTTAGGCACACAGGGGCTCTCCAAACGCGACATGGTGTCCGCTAATGATTGGAGATAATTTTCCATTTAAAAAGCCAAATGGCGTGCCTTCCCTTCTGAGCCCTGCCGTGCGCCCAAACAGTGGTTTACCCCCACATATGGGGTATCTGCATACTCAGGACAAACTGGACAACAACATTTGTGGTCCAATTTCTCCTATTACCATTGGCAAAATAGGAAATTCCAGGCTAAAAAATCATTTTTGAGAAAAGAAAAATTATTTTTTATTTTCATGGCTCTGCATTATAAACTTCTGTGAAGCACCTGGGGGTTTAAAGTGCTCAGTATGCATCTAGATAAGTTCCTTGGGGGGTCTAGTTTCCAAAATGGGGTCACTTGTGGGGGAGCTCCATTGCATAGGCACACAGGGGCTCTCCAAATGCGACATGGTGTCCGCTAACAATTGGAGCTAATTTTCCATTCAAAAAGTTAAAAGGCGCGCCTTCCCTTCCGAGCCCTGCCGTGTGCCCAAACAGTGGTTTACCCCCACATATGAGGTATCGGCGTACTCGGGAGAAATTGCTCAACAAATTTTAGGATCCATTTTATCCTATTGCCCATGTGAAAATGAAAAAATTGAGGCGAAAATAAATTTTTTGTGAAAAAAAAGTACTTTTTCATTTTTACGGATCAATTTGTGAAGCACCTGAGGGTTTAAAGTGCTCACTAGGCATCTAGATAAGTTCCTTGGGGGGTCCAGTTTCCAAAATGGGGTCACTTGTGGGGGAGCTCCAATGTTTAAGCACACAGGGTCTCTCCAAACGCGACATGGTGTCCGCTATCGATGGAGATAATTTTTCATTCAAAAAGTCAAATGGCGCTCCTTCCCTTCCGAGCCTTACCATGTGCCCAAACAGTGGTTTACCCCCACATGTGAAGTATCGGTGTACTCAGGAGAAATTGCCAAACAAATTTTAGGATCCATTTTATCCTGTTGTTTATGTGAAAATGAAAAAATTGAGGCTAAAAGAATTTTTTTGTGAAAAAAAAGTACTTTTTCATTTTTACGGATCAATTTGTGAAGCACCTGGGGGTTTAAAGGGCTCACTATGCATCTAGATAAGTTCCTTGGGGCGTCTAGTTTCCAAAATGGGGTCACTTGTGGGGGAGCTCCAATTTTTAGGCACACGGGGGCTCTCCAAATGTGACATGGTGTCCGCTAAAGAGTGCAGCCAATTTTTCATTCAAAAAGTCAAATGGCGCTCCTTCCCTTCCAAGCCCTGCCGTGCGCCCAAACAGTGGTTTACCCCCACATATGAGGTATCAGCGTACTCAGGACAAATTGGACAACAACGTACGTGGTTCAGTTTCTCCTTTTACCATTGGGAAAATAAAAAAATTGTTGCTGAAAAATCATTTTTGTGACTAAAAAGTTAAATGTTCATTTTTTCCTTCCATGTTGCTTCTGCTGCTGTGAAGCACCTGAAGGGTTAATAAACTTCTTGAATGTGGTTTTGTGCACCTTGAGGGGTGCAGTTTTTAGAATGGTGTCACTTTTGGATATTTACAGCCATATAGACCCCTCAAACTGACTTCAAATGTGAGGTGGTCCCTAAAAAAAATGGTTTTGTAAATTTCGTTGTAAAAATGAGAAATCGCTGGTCAAATTTTAACCCTTATAACTTCCTAGCAAAAAAAAATTTTGTTTCCAAAATTGTGCTGATGTAAAGTAGACGTGTGGGAAATGTTATTTATTAACTATTTTGTGTCACATAACTCTCTGGTTTAACAGAATAAAAATTCAAAATGTGAAAATTGCGAAATTTTCAAAATTTTCGCCAAATTTCCGTTTTTATCACAAATAAACACAGAATTTATTGACCTAAATTTACCACTAACATGAAGCCCAATATGTCACGAAAAAACAATCTCAGAACCGCTAGGATCCATTGAAGCGTTCCTGAGTTATTACCTCATGAAGGGACACTGGTCAGAATTGCAAAAAACGGCAAGGTCTTTAAGGTCAAAATAGGCTGGGTCATGAAGGGGTTAATGAGCCTACAGAGTTGGAGCATCTTCAGCATAGTGGCTAGTCAATCAGGCCTAGATGGAACAGTCGTTCCAGAGTTCTATTCCACTGGGAGAGGATTTTAAAAGCATTTTCTTGTAGCAGGATGCATATTGAAAACCTGTGAGAGTTGTCCAAGATTTGTCTTATTTCATAGAAGATAAGGAAATGTTTAGTTCCGCTTCCCAAGAAAGTAAGTAAAGGGGTTTGAATCGAGTTGGAAGTTTAAGGAGATTCGCATATAATGTTGATATAAATTTAGAAATTGTGGACCTTGGCCTGACCAAAAATTCCAGCCAAAGCCAGTCAGAGTGGTGTTTTAGCTCAGTTTTAAATTTCGTCATAATGTAGCAGACATAATGGTTTTGGAAAAAATCAAAGGGATGTTGTTTGGCTGAGGTCGGCCAAGTATCTGTCCAAGAGATCTGATTAGAAAGAAGATGTGAGACTGGAAGGTTTGGCAGGGCATCCCAGAGGCCATAAGCATCTTCGTAGTCAGGGTCCATTAGCCAAGGGATGATTTTTAGTGGGATATTGTCCAGAAATAGGCAATGAGAGAGTTTTTTTGGGATGAGGGAGCGTCTGATGGCTAAGGTATTTGAGGTTATTTAATCAAACTTTTGAGGAGGGGGAGCAGTGTAAGACCAAAAATATATATCCGCATTTTTTCCCATCAGAGTAGGTTCCAGATTTGTACTTAAGTTTTCTGAGCTCTATTTAGTCAATTTTATCCAACGGGCAAGATGAATAGCAATGTAGTATGTTTTGAAGTCAGGAAAGTTTAGTCCGCAGGCCGTCTTTGGTAGGGAAAGGATTTTTAAAGGGTGTCTGGCTTTCTTGTGTTTCCAGACAAAATTAGAGACAAGTTGATTCGCAGCATGCAAAAATGAGTTTGGGAGAGGTATGGGGACATGATCATGGTGTAGAAGCTTTTTGGGAGGATGTAGGATTTTTTGACGTTGATCCTTCCTATCCAGGATAGATATGGTAGGTTGCACAATTTGAGAAGAGTTTGTAGTCTTTCCAGCAGAGGTAAGAAGTTGTATTTATACAAGGAAAGGCTAATCCTTTTTTAATTGATAGATCGGGCGATTCTGAACACAGCAATGCCAAATATGTGTTTGATTTTTTCATTGTTTTATTTTGAATGGGGCTAAAGGAGGTCATTTTTTTTTACTTTCAACAGTCTCCATGGGAGCTAAAAGCTGCATTAACTTGATCAGCTCTGCTACATACAAGTGATGATCAGATCACCTGTATGTAGTAGAATTGACATTGTGACACTGTCGCCAATGGGAGGAGGTAATGATGCACTTCCTGCACATGCATGTTAAATGCCATTGTCAAAGTTTGACAGTGGCATTTAAGATGTTACCAGTCGTGGATGGATCGTGATTCTACCCGTGGCTGTTAGGGGCACATGTCATCTGGTCAGATCAGCTGTCATGTGCCGGAAAAGGTGCAGGCTCATTGCCAAAGCCAGCACCAAATGGCAGGAGGAATCCAATGACAAACTATGTTCATCATTGGACGTTACAGGGTTAAGATATGCATTATAGCCTGTTGAATATTTTGCTATCATATCACGGTAATGTTGAAATTTTTTGTCAAGAGAAATTGGATTCCTTATCAAAATTCACAGAAAGGTAAGGCTGGAAGGGCAGACACAACTTTATATAAATGAAATGCAACAATCTGGGCAATATCAAATTCAATTTCTTGGGTAACAGTAACTGCATTGCTCCATAACTTCTCACTATAGATAAAGAAAAACAAATCACCGTCCATGTTGTGATATCAAATAAAATGATTGCTGTCACCAGACATATTTGTTCTTAAGCTGCAATACTGCTAACTAATGCTTAAAGCTTTTGATTATTACAGATGATTATTTACATGATTTAGTTTGCAAACCTAAATATGTTCACATCTGGATGGCTGAGTGCCAGATTCCTCAGTACCCTGTATAACACTTATCTTCCTTAATTGATGGAGACTTTACATCAAACATAGCTTTACATAACATTTGTTAATGGAATAATTTAGTCTTTCGACATTTTGTACTTGACACAGTTTAAAGAAAACATAATATTTAACTTCCCCGAAGATAATGAAAATACCCCAGTTAGTCTTATGAATCTGGGCACTTGTAACATACTGAAAAAAAACTTGTTATGGATGTTTGCAAACTAACTATGTTAATTAAAGGTATACATTTTTATCATTAATCTCCAAATTAAAGCAAACAATGTATCTGTTTTGCCTATACCTGACTAGCCCTTTAACTAGCCCATTTTAAAGTTTACCAATCCACAAGTCCATGGAATTATTATTAGATTAGTTTAAAGCTTTCTACATAAAGGCACTCTGCAACTTCATAAACCTTTCTGATCGCAGACTATTTTATTTATTATGCTTTTCGTTTTTTCCTCCTCTTTGTCATGCAGCTGCAGTGCAGTACAATGCAACCTCCACCAGGGGGAGCTTGGTAAGGAAGCCAGACTGCACACACATAGCAACTGAACAGACGTCTCCTAGTGGCGAGAGCGAGGTCAGGAAAGCCAAGTCAGAGCACAAGACAGCACAACAGTACAAAAAGGATTTTAGACAAAATAGATAGTCAGGACTAGGGTTGAGCGAAACGGGTCGAAATTTTTCAAAAGTCGCCGACTTTTGGCAAGGTCGGGTTTCATGAAACCCGACCCGACCCCAGTGTGGGGTCGGCCATGAAGTCGGCGATCTTTTGAATCTAGAATCGGAATTCCGATACCGATTCCCGATATGTTTAAGATATCGGGAATTGGTATCGGAATTCAGATTTAAGTGTAAAATAAAGAATTAAAATAAAAAATATCGCAATACTTACCCTCTGACGCGCCCTGGTACTAACCGGGAACCTTCCTTCCTTAGAGTCAGCCTTCCAGGACCCTGCGGTATACTCACCCTCGGACGCGCCCTGCTTCTTTCCGGCAGCCTTCCTTCCTAAGAATCAGCCCTTCCAGGACCTTCGGTGACGTCGCGGGTGACGTCGCGGCTTGTGATTGGCCGCGCGAGCGGTCACATGGGCGGCCGCGCGGCCAATCACAAGCCGCGACGTCACCGCGACGTAACCGCAAGGTCCTGGAAGGCTGATTCTAAGGAAGGAAGGTTCCCGGTTAGTACCAGGGCGCGTCAGAGGGTAAGTATTGCGATATTTTTTATTTTAATTCTTTATTTTACACTAAAATATGGTCGCAGGGCCTGAAGGAGAGTTTCCGATCCTTCAGACCCTGGGAACCATGGAAACCCAATGCACTGCATTGGGTTTCAGGTTTCGTCCGACCCCGACCCCGACTTTTTTATAGGATCGGCCGATTTCACTCGACCCGACTTTTTCAAAAGTCGGGTTTCATGAAACCCGACCCGATCCTATAAAAGTAAAGGTCGCTCAACCCTAGTCAGGACGTAGCAAGGGATCAATAAACCAGGACGAGCAAAATACGGTACAAAAAGGACAGACTGAAATGGAATAAAAAAAACCAAGCCAGGAGGTCAGAACCAGAGAGTCAAGCAGATTTACAGACAAACAAAGAGATACTAGGAAAGGGCAGGCAGGGGGAGATAACAGACACAGGACAAGTCAGGGTTCACAGTAGGACAAATTAAGGGCTTCCAGAGTCAGGTTCACACGCCAAAGACAGAGCTATAGCTGACACCACCCTCAGGACACCTGGGAGCTAAATAGCAAACCCGAGCCCAGAATGAGGCAGAGCAAAGTTAACCCTTGACATGATCCACCCAGAGAAAGAGCAGACAGGACTAAACTCCGGAACAGATCATGACACTTTTCTTCCCCAAAAGATTACTTTTATATTTTTCTGTCAAAATTGCCATTTGGTAACTTGTTTTTTGCAGACCTAGTTGTAGATTTGAACATTAAGTTTATCATTTAATGGACTTAAACATGTGGAAAAAATCAAACTGGGATGAAATTTTGAAAACAATTTTTTTTAAGACAGAACCTTTTGGGTTAATTTTTACAACATCACATGTGCAGTCAGTATGACTACAGAGTTACAAAATATAAAAGTTTTTTTTTTGTATTTTAGTAGTTTTAAAAAATCCAAAACTTTGTAAAAATAAATTGTGTCTCTGCTTTCTGAGACCAAACTTTTCATTATTTCATCAATTCAGCTATTTAAGGACCTATTGTTTTGCATGCCTAGTTGTAATTTTAACGGTATTTCTATGGGGTACTTATGACATTTTTATAGCATTTTTGAGAGCGGTTCTATATTTATGGATCAGACTTGTATGGATACAGTTATACAAAATATGCTTATTTTTTAAAAAATTTTATTTCTTTATTTTTTGCTTGAAAACAAAGAGGTGATTTAAACATTTACGTTTCTTTTAGCTATGGTTTTGAAGTGTTTTTACTACATTTTGCTCTTTTTAAGGGGTTTGAGCTTGAAATTTTTTGATCGCATTTACTATTTACAATACTGTGTGACTAATCAGTGATATGGAACAGATGGCATGCGAAGCATTGCATTTTAATTAAAATAGTACATAGGTTTACATAGGTTTCTTCACTTTTATTGCAATAGAAAGCATTAGAATATTTTTAACATAAAAAAATCTGAAATCAATGTTAATCAGTGATGATGGACTTTCTTTTCACAAACGACCCTACTAAGTCAAGGTGCTGAGGCCCTTAGCAAATGGGGCAGCACACTCTTCATCAGGGACACTGGCATGCTACAGGGCAAGTGAGTCCAGGGAGCCTGGTGCCAGTGCTCACAAATGGCCCCCCTCCCCCCCCCACTTGCTCATAGCATCTGCACTTGCAATATTTTCCTCTCCCTGTTTCTCCGCAGCTCTGGTGTCTTCCACCTTTTTTTTGATTCTGGGACATCTCAGGGTGGAGGCTGCAATGACGTCAGTACAGTTCACCCTCTGCTCTGAGCAATCACAGTGCAGACAAGTGGAAGATGGCGACGCTGAGGAGTACGGACGTGATGAGTGTTTGATTTTTTTATATATGGAGCAATTTATGGTTCCCATACTGTATGGAGCATTATATGCAGCCCAGTCTGAATGGTGCATTAAAAGGAGCTCCATTCTGTATGGAGCAATATGTGGGGCCCATACTTTATGGAGCATTATATGGGGCTTATTCTGTATGGAGCATTATATAGGGCCCATTCTGTATGTAGCAATTTATGGGGCCCATTATTTATGGACCAATATATGGGATCCATTCTGTGTGGAGCATTATCAGGGACCTGTTCTGTATGGAGCAATATATGTGGCCCATTCTTAATGGATTAATACACAGGGCTCATTCTGTATGGAGCATTATGTGGGACTCATTCTGTGTAGAGGAATATATGGAGCCCACTCTGTATGAAGTATTATACAGCTTAAGACCCATTTTGTATAGTCCATAATAAGGGGTCCATTCTGTATGGAGCATTATATGGGGACCATTCTGAATGGAGCAATATATGGGGCTCATACTGTATGGAGCATTATATACAGTAGGGCCCATTATACTGTATGGAGCATTATATAGAGTCCATTATACTGTATGAAGCATTATATGGGGCCCATTATTCTGTATGAAGCAATATATGGGGCTCATTTTACTGCATGGAGGACTATGTCGTGCCATAGTACTGTATGGAGGACTATGTGGTGCCGATAATACTGTATGGAGGACTATGTGGTGCCCATAATACTGTATGGAGGACTATGTGGTGCCCATAATACTGTATGGAGGACTACATGGTGCTTATAATACTATATGGAACACTATGTGGTGTCGATAATTCTGTATGGCACACAATGTGGTGCCCAAAATACTGTATGGAGGACCATGTGGTGCCCATAATACTAAATGGAGGACTATGTGGTGCCCATAATAGTGTATGGAGGACTATAGTCTCTTGTCTAAAATGAAAAATTTTGAATCCCCCCAGGGAACGCGCTATGCGTTTTAAGGATTCACCGGTTTCTGAGCTATTGTAGAATTTACAATAGATATCACTTATATAATGCAAGTAGTAAGTGAAATCTTTGGCATTGTACTATATCTGTATTTATCTGCCATATCTATGCATCATAAATCATGGTATGTGTTAAAGCGGCCCACTGAGACTCTTTTGCCCGGACCCACAAAAACCTGGAGCTGGCCCAGGCTGTTAGTGTTGAGGAAAGTGGAGGGCATTATGGATGATGTTACCTTACACTGTAAGTTTGAGTCAGTTTTCTGCAAAGAATGGTCTGCCTGATCACAAATTTTGCATATTTTTTTAATTAATAAAAACATTAAAAGTCTGTCAGGGCGCTTTTTTATTCAATGGGCTTTTAACGACTAATCGGTTGTCATCCGTCTCTATGAGGAGGTCACTTTGACATTACTAAGACTGTGTTTGTGGTAAAGAGCTTGAAAGGGATTGGATACAGTCCTAGGAAGCACACATCATTTCAGGACAATTTAAGGTTTTGCAGTAGTTCAATTTGCAGTCAATCAATTCACTACAAACCAGTTTTCTTGCAAATTTCATGAATTCTATAATTTCTAGTAATTATGTCATATGTGTTTACTGTATATACTCGTGTATAAGCCGTGCTTTTCAGCACATTTTTTGTGCTGAAAACGCCCCCCTTGGCTTATACATGAGTCAATTGTCCAGAAAGCCGTTGGGGAGGGGGAGCGGTGGAGTAGAGGGTCACAGAGGCAGGAGATGGCGGCTGCGGCTGTAAATGTTCCCACTGCTAAAGAGAAATTTATATTCATTTCTCTTATAGCAGCGCACAGTGACAGCCGCCGACTTCCAGAAGGCATCCTATTCACCCACCAGCATGCCCTTGGAGCATCTCGTTGGTCCCTGTGCCTTTTCAGCATCTTGATGGTTCCAGCTTCCAGCAGCTCTTCCGGTGCAATCACGTGGTGCCGCACATTAAGGTAATGAATATGTACGCGTCTCCACTCCCATAGCCATGGAGTGCAATTTAATTACCTTAATGAGCGGCACCACGAGATCGCTCAGCCCAGGAAATGTTGCAAGAAGCTGGAACCATCGACATGCTGTGAAGGTGCCGGGACCAGCGAGAAGCTGCGAGGGCACACTGGGGGGTGAGTAGCATAGGGGATAAGAAGCCATGCATACCAGGAGGGGATGGGGGAGCCATGCATTGCAGGACAGGGACCGGGGAGCCATGCATACAATGACAGGGACTGGGGAGCCATGCATACCAGGACAGCGATGGGTGGAGCCATGTATACCAGGACAGGGACAGGGAAGCAATACATAAGAGGACAGGCATGCGGGGACAATGCATACCCGGCTTATACTATAGTCAATAAGCTTACCCAGTTTTCCTTGGCAAAATTAGGTGCCTCAGCTTATACTTGGGTTGGCTTATACTCGTGTATATATGGTAAATATCAGAAATGTTGGTACAGTATTTTATTTGAGTCACATGTATATCTCTAAGGCAATGATACGAAACTATTATTATTTTGGATTTCATATCACAGAAAATTTATAATTTAACAGATTTAACACACTTTCAAAGTGGCTAAATATTTCCTATTGTTTTAGCGTTTGCAAAATGTATGCACACATGGATTTTTCCTCTCTGAACCCTGTTCACACAGGTTATATACAGATGATCAGGTTTTTAAATACATCAGATAGGGATTGCATACATTAGTTAGGACTGCTCTGATAAGGGTATACCGTGAAGATTGGTAGAGCAGCTTAGTATACATTTTTTGCAAAAAACGTATCAACCAAATACCCTGTTTTTTACATCTTTTACTAGCACTTGCGGATTACTGCAACATTTTTTCAAACTGAGTGTTTTTGGTTTTACTATTCTCTTTTGTGTCTTCAGGTTTCTTGGTGGTGTGTGAACATGATCATACAGACTTGTTCACTGTGCAAGTAGCCCATGTGTTCCTGTTTCCATAATTGTTCTCTTGTGTCTACAAGACTGGGGAGTTCCACCACTCCTCTTGGGCTATCTGCACAAAAGCTGTTCTACCCTGTATGCACACATGGATTTTTCCTCTCTGAACCCTGTTCACACAGGTTATATACAGATGATCAGGTTTTTAAATACATCAGATAGGGATTGCATACATTAGTTAGGACTGCTCTGATAAGGGTATACCGTGAAGATTGGTAGAGCAGCTTAGTATACATTTTTTGCAAAAAACGTATCAACCAAATACCCTGTTTTTTACATCTTTTACTAGCACTTGCGGATTACTGCAACATTTTTTCAAACTGAGTGTTTTTGGTTTTACTATTCTCTTTTGTGTCTTCAGGTTTCTTGGTGGTGTGTGAACATGATCATACAGACTTGTTCACTGTGCAAGTAGCCCATGTGTTCCTGTTTCCAAAAAAAGTCAATTTTGTATGATGAAGTCTTAGAGTAGGCACTGCTGTTTTAATTACTCTATTTAACTTATGCTATCAAAAAATTCCTTGAGTTTACATACACTAATCAAAGCTGGCACCTTCTATTATATTATTAGTACAAAAGAACCGTATATACTCGAGCATAAGGCGACCAGAGTATAAGCCAAGACCCCTAATTTTGCCACAAAAAACTTGGAAAACTTATTGACTCTAGCATAAGCCTAGGGTGGGAAATGCAGCAGCTAATGGTAAATTTCAAAAATAAAAATAGATACCAATAAAAGTAAAATTGATTGAGACATCAGTGGGTTAAATGTTTTGAATATCCATATTGAATTAGGACCACCATATAATGCTCCATAAAGTTCATGATGGGCCCCACAAGATGCTCCACACAAAAATATGCCCCATATAATGCTGCACAAATGTTAATAATGGCCCCATAAGATGATCCATATTAAAATATGCACCACATAATGCTGCACAAAGATTAATGATGGCCCCATAAGATGCTCCATAGAATAATATGCCCCTTATAATGCTCCATAAAGTTTGATGGCCCCATAAGATGCTCCATAGAATAATATGCCCCATATAATGCTACATAAAAGTTGATGGCCCCATAAGACGCTCCATAGAATAATATGCCCCACATGCTTCTCCATAAAGGTTGATGGCCTAATTAAAAAAAATCACATATCAAAAAATTACCGCACACTCAGACTGGATATGCTGAAAAAAGGTTATTAACCAATTTATTATAACAAAAAAAGGAAAAAATAGCCACAGAAAAAGTAGGAACAAATGTGTTCATATGAGACCGAACCCAATGTTTCGACCCACCAGGGTCTTTTTCATAGGGTTACTGGGGAGATAAAAAACAGTGTAAACAAACAACAGTGGTATGGCAATAATACAGTGAAGAGAAGTCAAATAATCTGTACAAACATAGAATCACCGAGCTATATATACAAATGGAAAATATACAGACATAGAACCAGAATATACATACTAGATGCAATAGAGGTAATAGATGATATTACTATTAAGGTTCAAACTAGTGAATTAAGTAGAGTATCTCTAGGAGGGAGGGGGGAAAAAGGGAGGAAAAAAAAAAGGGAGAAAAAAAGGGAGAAAAAAAGGGAGAAAAAAAAGGGGGAGGGGAAGAGGGAGGAGGAAGAAAGGAACGAAAATACGAGAACGATAGTAGTAAAGCGGGATGATTACCTTGGCTTCCAGAGGTATGCGCATATGTGGCAAAGAGGAGGGAAAGGCAGGAAGGCAAATTTTTGTAGTACAAGTCCTGTCACTATGATAAACAAGGTACTGTTATGAAATTATATATGCCTAGCGGTCCCAAATTTAGAGAGCTAAAGGAAAGAATCGAAGGGAGAGAGGAATGTACAATAATAATATGTATGTCATAGTTTATAGTGTACCATATATAGATATACCTGAAATGTCCTAGGTGGGCGCTCCAGTGTCGAGATGATCGACTGATATATACTGGAACAGGCTGTAGGCCGATAGTGTGTCCCAAATAGTACAGTTTAGTACATAGTAGTCCTAAAATATGAGGAGGCTATATAAGGTAAGCGGAAAGGATGGACAAGTGAATAATGTAATAGGTAGAAAGGTACCTAAGGTGTCCTTGTGCAGTGATACCAGGTATGGTCCAATAGGGTATACGGGAGGTGGCAATTCCACATGCCCTGGGAGAAGTAGCCGGATTAAGCATACTAAAATGATAAGGGGAACTAATAAGGGTGGTATGTACACAAAGTGTAAGAAAGTAACAGATAGAGCGTCACATATGGTACCTGCTTTGTCCTGAAAAGGCTGTGTGAAGTTGCCCACTGGAATGACAGGGGATAAAGGACAAGTGGGTCCAAGGGCTCCTGCTGGCCCTGGGGTAGTAGACCTAAAGATAAGGTCATAAATGATGAAGGTGCAGTAGGGTGAAAAATAAAATAGAAGACCAATGGTGGCACAGCGCAGAGAGACAGCTAAAGTACCTGTAAGGTCCTAAGTTTCTCGCGGGGTAGAGTGGTGGAGCGGCACTCCCGTGCCTTGCTCTAGGCCGTGTGCTGAAGAGGAGCTAATCGGAGCTATAAATGGTACCGGCGGTCCGATAATCCGGAAGTGCGGCCGCCGGACCGGAAGTGACGAATCGTAACTGAGAACAGGCTAGGCGCCTGCGCGATGGGCGCTAATGGTCTAAGGCGGACGGGGGGGGGGAAAGGAGGAAAAAGATGTAGGGGCGCCTGCGCAGAGGTAGATGAGTGCGGCGCCATAATGGATGAGCGTGGGCGCCTGCGCAGTAAGCATTAGTGTAAAAAGCGGCGTCCAAATATGCTGCCGCTTGCGCAATGGGCACAAATGGGCATGACTGAGGAGTCAGATATGTAAAGTACAGGGGAGGGTGTATTGCGAAACAGCCTAATCTATGCGGGCAAGATTAGCAGGACAAGGTGATGGAGTAGTGATGCTGTATGGGGGCACACAAGGTCCATACATATATGGGGATGGGACAAGCTAGGGATGGGGCATGGAAATGGAGCTAAGAGAATATAAAAAGGGGGGCAGGGGCCAAGGGGGCAGTAAGGCCAGAAGACTATAGGAGGCGATAAAAAAGGTATAAGGAAAAGGACTCACCTAATGGAATGTAGATTCAGCGTGTCTAGAAAGAAAACCAAGAGGATTAAGGAGGCATTACAATAACCAGTTAATCTCCCTATTCAGACCCTTGGGGGTTAATGTCTCTAGTTTGTGGATCCAATAAGTTTCCCTGAGTTTAAGTAATCTGACATGATCTCCACCTCTCCTGGGTCTGGGAACCTGTTCAATAATCTGATATTTTAATTGCGCTATCGTGTGTCTAGACTTAATGAAATGATCCGGGATGGGCAGCCACGTTTTTCCACAACGTATGGTAGATTTGTGGCTGGCTATTCTGTCCTTGGCATGTTGTGTTGTCTCACCCACATAAAGTAGGCCACAGGGGCATTTTATTACGTAAATCACGAAGTTAGAGTTACAGGTGAAATACCCTTGTATGGGATATGATTTACCTGTTCTGGGGTGAGTAATGTTGTCGGACTTGATAATATTAGAGCAGGATGCACAATTGAGGCAAGGAAATGTACCGTGACGATGTTTCGAGAGAGTACTCTGACTGGTAGTAGGATGAGTGCTGCCAATGTCGGCCCGGACTAGCCGGTCCCTGATGTTGGGTGCCCGCCTGTTACACATGAGAGCTGGACGGGAGAAGCTGTCAATGTTAGGGTATGCTCTAGCCAATAAAGGCCAGTGTTTCTTAATTACTGCTTCGACCTTTGGCATGAAAGGGTGGTAGGTATGGACAAAAGGCACTCTATCTGAATTGGTTTGCCTAAGTGGTGGTGGTTGGGGATGGAGTGCCCGCAATCTTTCTTGGTCCAGTAGGCGTTGAGGATAACTCCTTTCTCTAAATTTATCTGACATACTCGTAAGACGTGTAGGGAGGACCTCGGGGTCAGAGACAATTTTGGATACTCTCGTGAATTGTGAGCGAGGGAGGCTGTCACGTGTTGCCTTTGGATGGCTGCTAGAGTAGTGTAGCAGGCTGTTGCAATCGATGGGCTTGGAGTATAGATCAGTTGAAAGGTGACCCTGGTTGTTTTTACATACGAGAGTGTCCAGGAAGGAGATTTGTCATAGTGCATCGTAAACTCTAGTTCCGGGTGAATCCCATTCAGAGACTCATGGAATGTAACCAATGTTTCTACAGGGCCTGTCCATATGAAAAAAATATCGTCTATATAGCGATGGTAGCACTGTGCGTGTTGTTTGAATCTGTCGTCTGTGTACACAAAATCAAGTTCAAATGTGTTCATGTATGCATTAGCATACGCGGGCGCGACATTTGAGCCCATGGCGGTCCCCTGTTGTTGAATGTAATAAGTGTCCTCATATAGAAAGAAGTTGTCATAAAGGATGAGCCTTAATAAGTCCAGACAAAATTGTATCGAGTCATTAGATAAATTGGATGACTCTAGTAAAGATTTAGCTGCTGTAATGCCTTTTTCGTGAGAGATGGAAGTGTAAAGACTATTGACATCCATAGTAACCAGGAGACTGTCAGGTGGTATGGTATCGAGCTGTCTGAGAAAACTAAGGAAGTGGCCAGTATCCAATAGGAATGACCTTGTGGTTTTAACAAGAGGTGTCAGGATTTTTTCCAAATAGACCGAAAGTGGTGAGAGTATAGAGTCGGTGGACGCTACAATAGGGCGGCCCGGGGGGTTGGTTAATGATTTATGGATCTTGGGGAGTATGTAAAAAACTGGGGTTATCGGATGGGGGTTGGAAAGAAATTTAACTGTCTGTTGGTCGATAGTGCCGTTATCCACATAGGTATTGAGTAAAGACTGGATTTTTTTACGGATTTCAAAGGTGGGGTCCCTCGGAATAACCATATATGTGTTAGAATCAGCTAATTGGCGTAGTATTTCCCTTGAGTATAGAGAGCGGTCCATAACAACCGTGGCCCCACCCTTGTCTGCTGGTTTAATGACAATGGTTTTATTGTTATGGAGGGATGTGAGTGCTTGTTTTTCAGACAGAGTAAGGTTAGTGCGTGTTGGAAAAAAACCTAGCCGGTGCTGATGTGACAGATCCTTAATTTCTCTATCTACAAAAGAAATAAACGTTTCAGTCGCGTGTGACGATTGAGGTGGGTTGAAGGAACTGGGGTTCCTTAGTCCCAGTGATGAGAGGGGAATCTCCGCAACAGAGACGTCCCCGAGGGGAGACACTCTGTTCTCGGAGTTCCCCGTCAGAGTCCCAAAATGAGTCTTGAGCCTCACCAGATGGTAGAATCGATGCAGGTCCCTCTCCAGCTGGAAACTGTCCCAGTTGGGAGTGGGACAGAAGGAGAGTCCTTTTTGTAGTAGGTTCAGTTCCGCAGGGGAGAGCGTATATCCCGAGATATTGATCACTAGATTAGGTATCTTACCTGTGAACGGGTTGTCATTCTTTCTTGATCTTCTTGTCGGTCGGTACGCTGATGACCTCCCCTGCGGCCTTTCGCTAAAAAACGAGGTCTGTTGGAGCCTGTAGAGGAGTCGCTCTCTGTGCTGAATGAGCCGGCCTTGCGCTGGTATGGACGGCGCCAGGGATTGTTTCCTGCAGTATCGCTCCATTTATAGACTCTGTTATGAGTATAGTCGTCGTTATCACGTTGAAACTTCTGGCGTTTTCTTTCTTGTAGAAATTTCTGATGATCCGCAAGGCTTTTGTCTGTTTTTTCTTTGAGGTTGGTCCAGTCAGAAGAAGCTAGGGTTGACAACAGTTGAGTTTCAATAGCCTTAATACTGTCCTTGGACTCCGCGATGGCCTTTTGGAGAAATTCGATAGTTAAAATGATAATGTGCAGAGAACACTTGTTCAAAATTTTCTTATACTTATCACAGAAGTCAGGATTGTCAGAAAAAAGGGTAGGGCGTAAGTTGCATCCAGGAGCCCTTGGACCCACTTGTCCTTTATCCCCTGTCATTCCAGTGGGCAACTTCACACAGCCTTTTCAGGACAAAGCAGGTACCATATGTGACGCTCTATCTGTTACTTTCTTACACTTTGTGTACATACCACCCTTACTAGTTCCCCTTATCATTTTAGTACGCTTAATCCGGCTACTTCTCCCAGGGCATGTGGAATTGCCACCTCCCGTATACCCTATTGGACCATACCTGGTATCACTGCACAAGGACACCTTAGGTACCTTTCTACCTATTACATTATTCACTTGTCCATCCTTTCCGCTTACCTTATATAGCCTCCTCATATTTTAGGACTACTATGTACTAAACTGTACTATTTGGGACACACTATCGGCCTACAGCCTGTTCCAGTATATATCAGTCGATCATCTCGACACTGGAGCGCCCACCTAGGACATTTCAGGTATATCTATATATGGTACACTATATACTATGACATACATATTATTATTGTACATTCCTCTCTCCCTTCGATTCTTTCCTTTAGCTCTCTAAATTTGGGACCGCTAGGCATATATAATTTCATAACACTACCTTGTTTATCATAGTGACAGGACTTGTACTACAAAAATTTGCCTTCCTGCCTTTCCCTCCTCTTTGCCACATATGCGCATACCTCTGGAAGCCAAGGTAATCATCCCGCTTTACTACTATCGTTCTCGTATTTTCGTTCCTTTCTTCCTCCTCCCTCTTTCCCCCCCCCCCCTTTTTTTCTCCCTTTTTTTTTTTTTCCTCCCTTTTTCCCCCCTCCCTCCTAGAGATACTCTACTTAATTCACTAGTTTGAACCTTAATAGTAATATCATCTATTACCTCTATTGCATCTAGTATGTATATTCTGGTTCTATGTCTGTATATTTTCCATTTGTATATATAGCTCGGTGATTCTATGTTTGTACAGATTATTTGACTTCTCTTCACTGTATTATTGCCATACCACTGTTGTTTGTTTATTCTGTTTTTTATCTCCCCAGTAACCCTATGAAAAAGACCCTGGTGGGTCGAAACGTTGGGTTCGGTCTCATATGAACACATTTGTTCCTACTTTTTCTGTGGCTATTTTTTCCTTTTTTTGTTATAATAATTTGGTTAATAACCTTTTTTCAGCATATCCAGTCTGAGTGTGCGGTAATTTTTTGATATGTGACTGTTTGGGCCTCCTGGTCTGTTTTACCAGCACCTCGAACTATTATTCTTGATCTGAGTGCATACCATTATTCTCCTTATATAATTTAAAAAAATGACATACTCACCTCTCATCGCTGGTCGCCGATGTCGTGAGCTGGCAGCGACAGCAGTGCGCTATGGCAGCCTGGTGCAGGAATCGCCGTTGGCCCATGCCCCCAGCACTTGCAATATTCACTTGCCCCCATTCCACCGCCGCATGCCGCTGTGTCTTCCGGCTCTCTGCAGTGACTGTTCAGGCAGAGGGCGTGCACTAAGCACATCATCACACCCTCTGACCCGAACGTCACAGCCAGAGGACGCGGAAGACATAGCGCAGCGGTGGAATGGGGACAGGTGAGTATCACATGGCTAACCCTCTCCCCATCATTCTCATCCCCACCTGACACATCTCTGCAAGTCCCTGCTTCTCCGATGGTCTCTGGTGCGTGATGGCAGCTTATTCCTGTGTTCAACGGTCGCATGGTACAGCTCATTAAAGTAATGAATATACGCTCCACGCCTATGACAGTGGAGACACATCCATATTCATTACTTTAATGAGCGGTACCGTGTGACCGCTGAACACAGGAAGAGCTGCAGGCGCCAGAGACCATCTGAGAAGCAGGGATGTGCAGAGACGCGTCAGATGGGGGTGAGTATGATGTGACAGCTGCCGTTCCCCTCCCCCGCCGACCCCCTGGGACAATGACTCGAGTATAAGCCAAGAGAGGAACTTTCAGCCTAAAAAATGGGCTGAAAATCTTGACTTCTACTCGAGTATATACGGTAATTGCAATGAATAAATGACAACTAGAATTCTACAAAACTAAATAAAACATTTCTATTTAAAGTTTGGTATTTGATATATAAAGATTAAAAGGGGTTTTGCAGACTGAAAAATCTGACATTGACAGTGTGCATATAGTTTCTCCTCTATTCTGAGTAAAAATGTATGACCACATGACCACATATGCATCCTGCAAATATAGGAGAATCATTACAATGTGAGCAAGATGAGCAAATTGTGTGAAACTCAAACTCTTCTAAAAATATGATTCAAAATGTAATACAGCAAAATCTCTAATTGCCATGAAAATACATGTATAACACTCTGATATTTCTTAGGTGTGTATTTAATCCATTTTAGTTCTGGAATGCAAACACAGCCGAATTAATGTTCAAGTGACTTCATCCTATCTAGCTAGGTGTAAACGTATGAAAAAAATTGGTGGTAACTAGCAGCTCATTTAACCACACACACACACACACACATACACACACACACACACACACACACACACAATGTGGAACAGATGCATGCCTTGCTAATGTTTGTATGCAGTTGGTGAAAATGGAAGAAACTATGGTTTACTACCAGCCATCCAAAACTGTTCCCTTTACTTAAGAAAACAAAATGGGTGAACTATTTTAAACATGAATGGGTAATGGCTTCTCAACTAGCAGTGAAAAAATGTCTGTTTATGGAATCCACAATAAGTTTCCTATTGACAAAATGATTAGTCAATTACAAAGGCTTTTTATCAAGCTGTCCAAAAATTATTACATTTTTAAGGACCATGACCAGCTTCCAATAAATCAATTGGTAGAAACTTTTCATATCTAGTATGTTCCTTAACACCTGGGGTTTCTGGGAAACGGTACTATGGGGCATAATATAAACACTAAACAACTTTACGTCTTGGCTCAGCAGAACACTGACTTAAACTTAACAAAGGCCATATAATCCTCTTGTGATTGAGATGTGTTGTGTTCTATGTTTGCAACTACTGATGTCTGTATATTTGCTGCCAGCAATGCTGATGGTTTTGGTGTTGTTAGTGGCTCTCCCATATTTTACCATGATATGTATTTTTTTCTATCATGTTGCCAGTGCTAAATAACATACATTTTTTTATGAACATAATGTTTAGTTCATGTCCAAAACTTGCTACTACACTTAGCCAATCAAGGAAATGCGTGAAACCATCCGGAAATGCTGGGCAGATTTCCTGAGATGTACAAAAAGGATAATTTAACAGCCTGCCAATAATCTTGATACGGCTTGTAAGCATCTTCAATTTGACAATTAAAACAGATATGGCAAAAGAGAACTGCACAGTTAAACGTGCTGAATTGCTGCAATAATTTGTTTGAAGATTTTGTGCAAAAGCACATTAATTTTCACTGGCCATAGTGGACCACATAAAAACCAATACCAGGAGATAGAAACACCACCTAAAATTGCTGCAACAGACCTCAGTATAGTTGTGTAGTATAATGTTACCAAAATTACATATTAAAAGAGTAAAGTGTCTCTGTGTCTAGTTATTTAAAAAAAAATTTCAGGGGGATAATTATTTTTTGGTTTAAATTCTCCTTTACCCTACTTACTGTATAAAAAATTGCCTACTTCTAAAAAACTAGTTAGCTACGCTATGGAAAGTAACTTGCAGCAACAGCCAGCAATATTGTTATGTCACCTATGATTGAAGAATGCGACTAGACAAACCATTGCAAAACCTTAATCTTTATTTATATATACAGTGAGGACAATAAGTATTTGATGCACTGTTGATTTAGTAAGTTTTTGCACCAACAAAGAATCGAGAGCTCTGTAATTTTTATTGTAGGTACACTTCAACTGTGAGAGACAGAATTTAAGAATAGATTAAATAAGTATTTGATACAATAGAAAAACAGAACTTAAAGGGAACCTGTCACCCCCAAAATCGACGATGAGCCAAGTCCACCGGCATCAGGGGCTTATCTACAGCATTCTCTAATGCTGTAGATAAGCCCCCGATGTATCCTGAAAGATGAGAAAAAGAGGTTATATTATACTCACCTAGGGGCGTTCCAGCTGCGGTCCGGGTCGATTGGCATCACGGTCTGGTCCGGGGTCTCCCATCTTCCTACGATGACGTCTTCTTCTTGTCTTCACGCTGCAGCTCTGGCACAGGTGTACTTTGTCTGCCTTGTTGGGGCAGAGCAAAGTATTGCAGTGCACATGTGCTTGGCCGCTCTGACCTTTCCCAGCGCCTGCGCACTGCAGTACTTTGCTCTTCCCTCAACAGGGCAGACAAAGTATGCCTGCACAGGAGCCGCAGTGTGAAGACAAGAAGAGGAATATCACCGTAAGAAGATGGGAGGCCCAGACCGGATCGCGACGCCCACTGCAGCGTGACCGCCCCTGGGTGAGTATAATCTAACCTCTTTTTCTTATCTTTCAGGATACATTGGGGGCTTATCTACAGCATTCCAGAATGCTGCAGATAAGCCCATGATGGTGGTGGGCTTAGCTCACCGTCGACTTTGGGGGTGATAGGTTCCCTTTCATATTTGGTAGAGAAGCCTTTTTTTACAATTACAGAGGTCAGATGTTTCCTGTAGTTCTTCACCAAGTTTGCACAAACTGCATCAGGGATATTTGCCCACTCCTGCATACAGATCTTCTCCATATCTTCTAGATTTCGGGTCTGTCGTTGGGCAACATTCAGTTTCAGTTTCCTCCAATGATTTTCTATTGGGTTCAGGTCTAGAGACTAGCCGGGCCACTTCAGGACCTTGAAATGCTTCTTATGGAGCCACTAGAAAGAAAGCAACCATAATTAATTTCCCAAACGCAAGCAATAGCCTGTGTATTCAGGTGATCTGTTCGGGTATAATATTGGAGTATAAAAAATACAGTTTATTACAACAAACACACTTTGTGAGATAAGAAGTTGTTAAAATTTCTGGATTATGGCAAATTTTCTTTGCGATGTGAAAAAAAAAGCCTTGCCCATCTTACAATCCAAATAGCACACATGCAGTGATGCAGCTTTGGATCCAGGATATTCAAGGTTTTGGTTTAGCAGCAAAAATCGTACTATAGGTTGTCTGAAATATGGGAAGAATATGAAAATGCTGTTATTAAGGTGCTGTAGTGCAGTACATCTCAGATCGGTCAATTCACAGTCATAGTAACTTTACAACCTTTACAATTACTGCACCTCCAATCTTTGGATTACCATTTACAGACTGAGACTATCCACTACCATTTTCAATCTAATTGAGCACTGAAGGTAATACACCACAATCAGATAAAGCCTTTTTCTATCCTTAAGGTACTGTCACATTTAGCGACGCTGCAGCGATCTAGACAACGATCCCGATCGCTGCAGTGTCGCTGTGTGGTCGCTGGAGAGCTGTCACACAGACAGCTCTCCAGCAACCAACTATGCAAAGTCCCCTGATAACCAGGGTAAACATCGGGTTACTAAGCGCAGGGCCGCGCTTAGTAACCCGATATTTACCCTGGTTACCAGCGTACACGTAAAAAAAAACAAACACTACATACTTACATTCCGGTGACTGTCCCCCGGCACTGTGCTTCTCTGCACTGACTGTGAGCGCCAGCCGGAAAGCACAGCGGTGACATCACCGCTGTGCTCTGCTTTCCGGCCGGCGCTTACACAGTGCAGGGAAGCACAGTGCCGGGGGACAGACACCGGAATGTAAGTATGAAGTGTTTGGTTTTTTTTACGTTTATGCTGGTAACCAGGGTAAACATGTTTACCCTGGTTACCAGTGAAGACATCACTGAATCAGCGTCACACATGCCGATTCAGAGATGTCTGCAGGAGTCCAGCGACGAAACAAAGTTCTGGACTTTCTGCTCCGACCAACGATGGCACAGCAGGATCCTGATCGCTGCTGCCTGTCAAACTCAACGACATCACTAGCCAGGACGCTGCAACGTCACGGATCGCTAGCGATATCGTTCAGTGTGAAGGTACCTTTAGCTGAAATGAGCTGCCAGCTCTTAACTCCAGTCCTAATAATATACAAATATAAAATTAACTTTAATTTGTCTGTGGCCATAAATTATCTTAGAGCAGCTCAGAGAAAAACAGGTACAAGAGTTATAAACTTCCATCAGACCATCAGAGTGAGCTTATGACAGATTCTCAAATAACTCATTCTGCAGCCAGCAATACATAGTGCAACATGTAGGTTAGAAATGGCTAAAGTTGTAACATTTTTGATTAATCCCAAATGTAACAATTATTCTTAGCCCCAAATTCTTATATTTAAGTAAAAAAAAAAAAACTTTTCCCAAAAATGGACAACCCGCTTGACCATTTCAAAATTAGGCAATTTGCGCCCATTCCTGACTAGGCACATTTTATTTATTTTTTTTGTATACATTCATTTTAAATAGCTGAAATATTACATATTTATACAGTGATTGGGAGGACAGAATAGGTAGAAAAACAACTCTGCCTTCTCTAAGGGAGGGTCAAGCTGTGTATGACAGCCATCTCTCCACTCCCACAGTTACGTGGTGTAAAATTTAGAATGTCACTGCAGATTTGAACGCTGATTGCCTGGAAGTTTATCGTCTATGAGCGGTCCAAAAGTAATGTCTATGGTAAAGGGACACATCTCATGTTAGAATAATTTACACAAACATATATTTTTAGTTATTTTATATTAACTTGTTAGCAGAGGATGTGTATAATATTGGTCTATTGGGCAGGCAGGATAACTAAAGACCATTTCCCTTCTTAAGTCAATTAGCTTACTATGAAATTGCAACCTATGTGTGTATAGCTGAGATAAATGTGAGTAAAAAAAGGAAAATGTAATCCAATTGATGACAAGGGCTTATGTGAACAGGGATATCAGTCTTATTACCGTTCTCTTACATATCAAAAAGGTTGAATAATGGGCAGGTAATGCATTCTATAATTATTGCCTAGCACTAGATGGTGATTGAGATGAGTTGAATGTCTTACCAGCTGATCGAAATCATTTTTGTCTACTCTACTGAAATAGTTACAGATCTGCTGAATTCTGGATCGGAGGAACCCCATAGTTTAAGGGAATATGGTGGGATAACAGTGACAGATCTGCTGTGTTCTTGATTCTGAGGAACCCCAACATTTTATGAAATATAGTGGATTACCATCTACGTACAACATAACTGAAAGGTTATTTTTTTATAAATAAGGTGAAATAAAATGTACCTGTGGTCTCCAGCTGCAATGACAGTCTGCTAGAGAGCCATAGGTGGGCAACCATGGGTTTAGAAAACATAACGCAAAATATTAAAACATCTGTCTATATTGCTAAAAAAATTACTGTATAATTAATGAGTTCATTATTTTTTTTAACATTTATGATGGCTTTAAAGGGTAATATTGTGTTTATTGAACTCTTCATTGTTTGTTTTCTTGACCAAGTGATTTTTTTTCTTACGGAGGTTTTTTTTTTTACCTTTTACTAAACTGATACCTTTGTCATGCCATCATTCAGTTTAAGTACTTCTATGTTTTTTAACAGTGGAAGTTAATAATAAATATCACCTTTGTTTTCTAATTTTCCAGACTTGATTTGAATGCTTTTGACACCTCCAATCTAATTTCGCCATTCAAGCTGACAAGCATGACATACAACTCTGCATACAAGCTCTCAGTTATACATAATCCAATGTTTTCTTCCGTTTTAATTGAATCACTAGTCTCGAACTTGTTATTTTTAATTTACAACATTTGATTTCTGACACTGGTCCCTCTATGTTATCAATTATGCAAGAAAGAGGCCGTAGTCATGGAGGTGAAAAAAACAAAACCAATTAGGCCTGATTAAAAATAAAATAAAGCAGAGAAGTTTTAAAATGCACGTTATCACATAAAGCAAACCTCGCTATACTACAAATGCGTGGTTTTCTTTTTCTTTTCCAAGGACTTGCTTTCATTTCGCTTGTACTTGATTGATTTTGACAGAAATGAGAGCAAATGTAGGACTTATTTTTTTTTTTTTTTCTGCATATTTTCAGAAATTGCATTACATGGCCCTGTTGATGTGAAATTCTCCCACAGCTCATTGAGTGTAATTTTGTTAAGTGGGTAGGAAACTGAATATAAAGAAAACTGACTCTAATCCAAGATTTTCCTTGGCAGGCAAGCTCAGTAAGGCTCAGCCTTTACTGGCTAGGTGCAATTAATTGCCTTACCTATTTAATTCCTCTGCCATCACAGTAATGTTAGTGCCTCAGACAGGAAAATGGGAACAGTATTCCTGTTTGGAAAGAAATAAGTGAACAAACTGTGGCACTAGTTCACTTTATATAAGATTACAAAGGTAGATTGCTTTGTAACTGACAAACCTTAAGGTATGAAACAGAAATAAGGACTAGTAATCTAATGTGGGAGACTTAGCAAAGAAATCATGGGTAGCATTCTACATGAAAAGAATGTATGAGACAAATGCCCTTTTCTGTGGTGATCTATGACCAAACTTGTTGCAAACAGTCTATATTTCAGTCCTTAACATTTTTTTTTTTTTACTAGGTAATTAAACACATCTTTTCTTATTTAAATAAAGCTTCATAATATCTTGGATATTTTTTACAGTGTCAGAATGAAATAAGAAAAAGTTAAAATAAAAAAATGACAATAGAGAGCACAGAAGTAGGAAAAATACATTGTACATACGTACTGATGCTTCTCACAAAATTAGAATATTATTGAAAAGTTAATTTATTTCAGCTCTTTAATACAAAAAGTGAAACTCATATATTATATAGAGTCATTACAAACAGAGTGATCTATTTCAAGTGTTTATTTCTGTTAATGTTGATGATTATGGTTTACAGCCAATGAAAACCCAAAAGTCATTATCTCAGTAGATTAGAATACTTTATAACTCTAGCTTGAAAAATGATTTTAAAATCCGAAATGTTGGCCTACTGAAATGTATTTTCAGTAAATGCACTCATTACTTGATCGGAGCTCTTTTGGCATCAATTACTGCATCAATGCGCTTGGCATGGAGGCGATCAGCCTGTGGCACTGCTGAGGTATTATGGAGGCCCAGGTTTGATAGCAGCCTTCAGCTCGTCTGCAGTTGGGTCTGGTGTCTCTCATCTTCCTCTTGACAATAGACCATAGGTTCTCTATGAGGTTAAGGTCAGGTGAGTTTGCTTACCAATCAAGCACAGTGATACTGTTGTTTTTAAACCAGGTATTGAGTGTGTCAATGACTGCCTTCTGGACATGTGTCAAGTCAGCAGTCTTCCCCATGATTGTGGAGCCTACTGGAACAGACTAAGGGACCTTTGTAAATGCTTATGAAACCTTTGCAGGTGATTTTGTTAATTATTCTAATTTCTGGAGATAATGACTGTAAGCCATAATCATCAACAAAAACAGAAATAAACACTTGAAACAGATCACTCTGTTTGTAATGACTCTATAGAACATATGAGTTTCACTTTTTTTTATTGAAGAACTGAAATAAATCAACCTTTTTATGATATTTTAATTTTGTGAGAAGCACCTGTATACCTGAATAATGAAACTGTGTGCAATAAGCACTTTAGCGGTAGCTGCATGCAGACATTCTATCACTGAACCCTATGCCTTTGCAGGGAACTTAGAGCTTAAAACTGAACACTTATTGCTATAAAGAAGCATTTTACAAGACAAAATTTTGTAATTAAAAATAGTGCTTTTTAGAGATGACTGAATCTTTTCAATGGAAATCAAATGTGTGTCAAATTATTAGAAATTTCCTTAACTTGGCACATTTAAACAATTCAATTTACAAAAATCAGTTAAAATGGCCACTACCATTTTACACATTGCATAAGATTGTATTAGCAGCAAAAGGTTATCATGACTGTTAGGGGTCAAGTTCCCACCTCTGCACAGGGGGAATCTCGGGCCATCTCCGCTGCGGTCTCCCATTCTTCTCCTGCCGCAGTGGAGCCTGCTCCGCGGAGACATCGGTCCCAGTATCTCGCTCAGTCTGACTCTGTGCAAAAGGTTACTGCTGCTTTTCCAGCTTCGGCCATTGAAGCCAGTGCTGGGCATCGGCGAGCAGATGCTTTTGGGACTAAGTCCTGCTTTTTCCCTTCTGAGCATGCCCATGCAGCCTGCCACCTAGATGTAGCAGAGCTAGATCCTTCATGGGACAAATAGATTATCATCTCTGTGAAAAGTTGACGATATGGTTGTTTACTTTTCAACTCTTTTACAGAAGACAATGGCGTTGGTTGAATGGGCGAGGTCGTAAGTATGGTTTAATTAAGATTTATTAAAGGAGTCTGTGTCATTCTTTCAATTAAAGGACTTTTTCTGGGTGTCTGTGTTTTTATACGATATGACAATAGGGTTAGTAATGGGAGTGTCTTATTGACACCTCTCCCTTACTAACCTCAGAGCTTGATGTCACCTGACAATACAAAGGTGACATCAACCCCCCCAACTATCACCCCACTTGACAATGCTACAGGGCTAGTCGGAAGAGTAAGGCCAAGTGCCAGAATTGGTGCATCTTAGAGATGCGCATTTTCTGGGGCTGCAGAGAGCTGATGTTTTTAGCCTGGAGGGCTAGTATCCATGGCCCTTTTCTAGGCTATTAATATCAGCCAGCAGCTGTCTGCATAGCCTTTGCTGGTTCTTAATTATAGGGGAACCCTATGTAATTTTTTTTAGGGTCCCCTATTTTAATAGCTAGTAAAAGCTAAATATACAGCTGTGAGCAGATAGTAATTGCCTGGAAAGCTCAATGGGTATTACACCATTCCCAGGCTATAAACATATGCCCCCAGCTGTCAACTTTCCCTCTGCTGGTTAAGAAAAATACACAGGAACCCGTGCCATTTTTTTCAGAAAAATAATCTTTATTAGTTAAATACATGTACAGCAAGTGGCACACACTATACTAATTGTATATGTCACTGACATCTATATATCTATCTATTCTATGCTGTGATTTTACACTACGCAGCTGTTGAATTGCCAGTTTTTCTTCAATCTTTCTATCTAGTTATGTAATATATACATATATCTATATATAGAGATGTCACTAACATCTATATATCTATATATTCTATCTGTATATATCTATTCTATTCTAACCTGTCATGCTGTAAATTTACTGTACTCGGTAGATGAATTGCTGGCTTTTCAAAGAACATCGGTGTGTAAAAATCAGAAAGCACTTGCATGGTCCGTGTGATGTCTGAGTTTTTCTAGCACCCATAGGTTTGCATTGACAAATCTAGGGCGATATACATGTACAATCGCAGCATGCTGCAATTTTACACACACTTCGAATACGCCTGTGATGTGAGCTGCCCCATAGATAAACACTGGGCCGAGTGCTATGCGATGTTTGATCACATAGCACTCCGCTGTATTCTATGGTAATGTGACTCTGGCCTAAGTCTCCTGGTCATGATCTGGTTAAAACATACTCCAAAACATTGTTTTTATGAAAAGATAGTTGTGAGTTTTTGGTGTGAGAGCTTGAAGAAATGTACTGATTGCCTCCTCTGTAACAAAAAATAAAATAAATTATGTGTTATTATTATTAAATACCTAATATGGTAATATAATAATTTTGTATGCTCTGTCTCTGGAACAATAGAGAAGTTGGAATTATTTACTCTAGAGTCCTGCTTGTTGTATGCATGTATACAATATCAATCTCTTAGATATTACTGACCTTGATTAAAATGTAGGCAGGATAGTGGGTGATTGGTTTAGCAATGTTGCTTTGCAGCGCTTGGGTTATGAGTTTAAATCCCACCAAGGAGTTTGTATGTTCTCCTCCGTGTTTGTGTGGGTTTCCTCCTGATAGGGAATCTAGATCATGAGCCCCACTGGGGGACAGTAATTATGTCTGTAAGGTGCTGTGAAATTAATGGAGCTATGAAAGTGAATATAAAAATAATTACATTACATTTTTATAATCAAGATATTTATTGATAACATGAAAGCAATGACATGATATAGCTAGACAAATTAATATATGAATGGTTCACAATTCTACAAGAAAATTACCAATCCAAGTTTGTATCTAAGTGAAGAGTAGAAATATTTTAGGAGGTGATCAGGCCATAGTTTTCTAACCTATCAATAAAATTCTGCTTGGCACTCGATTGGTGATAGTGGGGCTCTGTGCTGGTTACATCACTCCAAAAATTGGAACAAACTTCCTTGACACTCTGAGACATGTGCAGATAATTGATACATTAGTTATTGTTTTATTTATTACCAAAACCAATGTCTTGTATCAACCAAAACAACTTTTCTATTTCTGCATGCTGACTTTTCTATCAGGCAGGGCAGCACGGTGGCGCAGTGGTTAGCACAGCAGCCTTGCAGCGCTGGGGTCCTGGGTTCTAATCCCACCCAGGACAACATCTGCAAAGAGTCTGTATGTTCTCTCCGTGTTTGCGTGGGTTTCCTCCGGGCACTCCGGTTTCCTCCCACATTCCAAAGACATACTGATAGGAATTCTAGATTGTGAGCCCAATCGGGGACAGTGATGATAATGTGTGCAAAACTGTAAAGCGCTGCGGAATATGGTAGCGCTATATAAAAATAAAGATTATTATTATTATTATTAAATAAAGATTATTATTATTTTCTATGAAATTTAAACCCTAGCCACATAACCAAGTGAGTTTCATGATGTTTTTTACTATTGTCCTAAGAAACGCACATAACACTATGAAACCAAATGTTATCAATAAAAATACATTTCAAGGTAAAAATACAGGGTTATCAATGGATATTCAAAACACGTCATGCAAATGTATTAATATTATAAACTAATTATCTGTATAAATATCATTATATACTTTAAACTTGATAACTTCTGTACCCTTTCAAGAAGTGTAAGATATATCCAAGTAGCTGTAAATATTTTTCATGTGTTTCACTGTGTTATAACACAGAATTTACTGAATTAGAAAGTTATATGGTGTACTTAACAACAGCAAGAAAGCAGAGTATCTGGTATACAACCTTATACCGCATAAAACTGTAATATCCTGTGCACTTGGTAACAAAAATACTTGTGTTGTTGGAAAGGCATAGTGTCGGGTTCTAATATAGAGTCTTCTTACTAATCTGTATAAAATTACATAATCTCTGGTCCAATCTAACACATATTTCACTGACGATATAATATGCTGCAGCTATTATTTATGAGTAGAGAAATTCAAAACCTTGAACTTAGGTATATATTAAATGCCGGAGCAATGAAAATGTAATGATCTACAGAACTTCACACATATATCTCTGGAGGCATTATTACTGACTCATTGTAAGTAAGGGCTTTTACTTGTGCTTACATATTATTCCAAACTCTAAGTTCATCAAATTGTTCTAATGTGCGATTGCTGTGCTGACCACCTCCTACACTTACAATGTAGAAGACGTGAATCTAGTGTACAAAGCTGCTGGTAGAGAGACATTGAATAAGTTGCTGAAAATGGCTAGAATAGGACGTGTTTAATAGCATATAAGTATGAAAAAGTCTTCTACACAATGTTAACTACAAAACTGATATTTTTTGTTTTGTATAATGTGCTATCAGTGCTACCAGAATAGTCACTAGCAATATAAAAAAGAAGACTGGCATAGCGCATTCCAGCCTTAGTGAAGAACTCAACACTTAATGAATTTAGAACATCCACCAGAAATGCCATACAAGTCAGGAACTGGAGTAATATTTCTGGCATAAAAAGTTTAGTCATACCCTATACCCATTTTGCCAGAGTTGCTACAAAATACCAAAAGTCTCATCTATAGTCACAATCCACGTAAAAAGGTTTGAAAGCATAAGTATAGATAACCTCAGTAAAATAGGTTTATAAACACGCCAACTAAAATATAATAACTTAATTTCAATATACTATTTTTTTTTTAAATACATAAAAAATGAAACAGCTCAATGAAGCTTCTTATTGATACACCTGGAAAAATAATAAAAATATAGATATAAAAATCATGTTAATAAATATAATGTTTTATCCAACAATTCAATGGTGCACATAATCTAAGGCTTCAGCCATATGAAAAATCTAAATATAGATGTCACGCTCCCACGGAGCGGGGAGGAAGAGGACGCAGCTTAGCATAGCTCCCACGCCGCCAGGCCACGTCGACGTGGGGCGTGCATCCCAGGTGGTAATGGAATGTGGACCCACTGGACCACAGAGAGGGACCCGGGCCTACCCAGACTAGGGAAGGGCAGTGACCAGTGTCTGTGGCAGCTGAGCATGTGGGCAAGGTGGTAAGATGCAGAACTAGATGACACCGCACAACTTCGGGTATAAAAAAACATAAAGTTTACTTAGACAAAGTCATAACACAGAACACAGGACATAATGTTAGGCTCCCGATTCCGCACATCATAGAAGGGGCGAATCATCACAGGACAGCAGACGTTACACGCTGGCAAGAGGTCATCACAGGTTTATGCAGTCCAGGGTAATCTGGCACAGACATATCAGGAGAACCTCTCTCTCAGGCCCCAGGCATAACACTGGCACAGCAGGAGAACAATGGACAGGAGCTGGATGGAGCAAGCACCGCAGAGTATGCTGAGCACAGAAAAGTAGATACTCAGCACGGTTATCAGGCTCCAGGACATCAGACACCAGACTCCAGACATTGGACACAACCTAGAAAGGAACTCAAGTGGTCTGGTGCAAGCACCACAGCAATGGACCAGAGCTGGATGGAGCAAGCTCCACATAATAAGCTGAGCACAGAATATACAGAATTGTAAGCTCTCACCAGAAACTCCGGGCCCCATTTTAAGAAGACGAACACATGTTTATTCTCAAGACACAGGTTTCAGAAAGTTCACAGTCTCTGGGTACATGTTTCAAGGCACGGAAGGACTTCAGGAATATCACACAGCAGGAAACCAGATTCAAGGGCAAGGACTTTGGTACCAACAGATAGAAAGGACAGGTCCAGGGACAAAGACATCAGCTTTCCTAGAACTGATTGCAAGCAGAACAGGAGTGGGAAAACAGGCAGACCAAGAGCAACCAGGAGGACCAAACGCATATGGCTAGGTTAAGAGGCCTAATGAGAAGCTCTGACAATGCCCAATGGGGAAGAGGAACTTTAAATAGGAGCTGCCCCTCAGCAGTAGGCTGGGGACAGCAATTCAAGCACACCCACTTCCCCTAATGTTATGTCTGCTAATGAAAGGTGTAATGAAGGCAATCCAGAGACACAGTGTGCCTAGCGATCCGAGCGCACACAGTGATCTGACAAATACCAAAAAACAAAAGAACGAGCTCTGAGACGTGGAAACTCTGTAGACTGCAACCTGATCCTATCCTAAACACAACTAATAGCGGCTGTGGATTGCGCCTAGCAACTACCTATGCAACGCGGCACAGCCTAAGAAACTAGCTAGCCTGAAGATAGAAAAATAGGCCTGACTTGCCCCCAGAGAAATACCCCAAAGGAAAAAGCAGCCCCCCACATATAATGACTGTGAGTAAGATGAAAAGACAAAACGTAGGGATGAAATAGATTCAGCAAAGTGGGGCCCGATAATCTTAGAGAGAGCGAGGATAGTAAAGCGAACTTTGCAGTCTACAAAAAACCCTAAAGCAAAAACCACGCAAAGGGGGCAAAAAAGACCCACCGTGCCGAACTAACGGCACGGCGGTACACCCTTTGCTTCTCAGAGCTACCAGCAAAACAAAAGACAAGCTGGACAGAAAAAAAGCAACAAAATAGCAAAAAAGCACTTAGCTATACAGAGCAGCAGGTCACAGGAACAATCAGGAGAAGCTCAGATCCAACACTGGAACATTGACAAGGAGCAGGGATAGCAGCATCAGGCGGAGTTAAGTAACGAAGCAGTTAACGAGCTCACCAGAACACCTGAGGAAGAAAGCTCAGAAGCTGCAGTACCACTTGTGACCACAGGAGTGAATTCAGCCACAGAATTCACAACAGTACCCCCCCCTTGAGGAGGGGTCACCGAACCCTCATCAGAGCCCCCAGGCCGACCAGGATGAGCCGCATGAAAGGCACGAACAAGATCGGGAGCATGAACATCAGAGGCAAAAACCCAGGAATTATCTTCCTGAGCATAACCCTTCCATTTAACCAGATACTGGAGTTTCCGTCTAGAAACACGAGAATCCAAAATCTTCTCCACAATATACTCCAATTCCCCCTCCACCAAAACCGGGGCAGGAGGCTCAACAGATGGAACCATAGGTGCCACGTATCTCCGCAACAACGACCTATGGAATACATTATGTATGGAAAAGGAGTCTGGGAGGGTCAAACGAAAAGACACAGGATTGAGAACCTCAGAAATCCTATACGGACCAATAAAACGAGGTTTAAATTTAGGAGAGGAAACCTTCATAGGAATATGACGAGAAGATAACCAAACCAGATCCCCAACACAAAGTCGGGGACCCACACGGCGTCTGCGATTAGCGAAAAGTTGAGCCTTTTCCTGGGACAAGGTCAAATTGTCCACTACCTGAGTCCAGATCTGCTGCAACCTGTCCACCACAGAATCCACACCAGGACAGTCCGAAGACTCAACCTGTCCTGAAGAGAAACGAGGATGGAACCCAGAATTGCAAAAAAATGGAGAAACCAAGGTAGCCGAGCTGGCCCGATTATTAAGGGCGAACTCAGCCAACGGCAAAAAGGACACCCAATCATCCTGGTCAGCAGAAACAAAACATCTCAGATATGTTTCCAAGGTCTGATTGGTTCGTTCGGTCTGGCCATTAGTCTGAGGATGGAAAGCCGAGGAAAAGGATAGGTCAATGCCCATCCTACCACAAAAGGCTCGCCAAAACCTTGAAACAAACTGGGAACCTCTGTCAGAAACAATATTCTCAGGAATGCCATGCAACCGAACCACATGCTGAAAGAACAAAGGCACCAAATCAGAGGAGGAAGGCAATTTAGCCAAGGGCACCAGATGGACCATTTTAGAAAAGCGATCACAGACCACCCAAATGACTGACATCTTTTGAGAAACGGGAAGGTCAGAAATGAAATCCATCGAAATATGTGTCCAAGGCCTCTTTGGGACCGGCAAGGGCAAAAGCAACCCACTGGCATGAGAACAGCAGGGCTTAGCCCTAGCACAAATCCCACAGGACTGCACAAAAGTACGTACATCCCGTGACAGAGATGGCCACCAGAAGGATCTAGCCACTAACTCTCTGGTACCAAAGATTCCAGGATGACCAGCCAACACCGAACAATGAAGTTCAGAGATAAGTTTATTAGTCCACCTATCAGGGACGAACAGTTTCTCCGCTGGACAACGATCAGGTTTATTCACCTGAAATTTTTGCAGCACCCGCCGCAAATCAGGGGAGATGGCAGACACAATGACTCCTTCCTTGAGGATACCCGCTGGCTCAGATAAACCCGGAGAGTCGGGCACAAAACTCCTAGACAGAGCATCCGCCTTCACATTTTTAGAGCCCGGAAGGTACGAAATCACAAAGTCGAAGCGGGCAAAAAATAACGACCAACGGGCCTGTCTAGGATTCAAGCGCTTGGCAGACTCGAGATAAGTCAAGTTCTTATGATCAGTCAATACCACCACGCGATGCTTGGCTCCTTCAAGCCAATGGCGCCATTCCTCGAATGCCCACTTCATGGCCAGCAACTCTCGGTTGCCCACATCATAATTACGCTCAGCGGGCGAAAACTTCCTGGAAAAGAAAGCACATGGTTTCATCACTGAGCAATCAGAACCTCTCTGTGACAAAACCGCCCCTGCTCCAATCTCAGAAGCATCAACCTCGACCTGGAACGGAAGAGAAACATCTGGCTGACACAACACAGGGGCAGAACAAAAACGACGCTTCAACTCCTGAAAAGCTTCCACAGCAGCAGAAGACCAATTAACCAAATCAGCACCCTTCTTGGTCAAATCGGTCAATGGTTTGGCAATGCTAGAAAAATTACAGATGAAGCGACGATAAAAATTAGCAAAGCCCAGGAACTTTTGCAGACTTTTCAGAGATGTCGGCTGAATCCAATCCTGGATGGCTTGGACCTTAACTGGATCCATCTCGATAGTAGAAGGGGTAAAGATGAACCCCAAAAATGAAACTTTCTGCACACCGAAGAGACACTTTGATCCCTTCACAAACAAAGAATTAGCACGCAGGACCTGAAAAACCATTCTGACCTGCTTCACATGAGACTCCCAATCATCTGAGAAGATCAAAATGTCATCCAAGTAAACAATCAGGAATTTATCCAGATACTCACGAAAGATGTCATGCATAAAAGACTGAAACACAGATGGAGCATTGGCAAGTCCGAACGGCATCACTAGATACTCAAAATGACCCTCGGGCGTATTGAATGCAGTTTTCCATTCATCTCCTTGCCTGATTCTCACCAGATTATACGCACCACGAAGATCTATCTTAGTGAACCAACTAGCCCCCTTAATCCGAGCAAACAAGTCAGATAACAATGGCAAGGGATACTGAAATTTAACAGTGATCTTATTAAGAAGGCGGTAATCAATACACGGTCTCAGCGAACCATCCTTCTTGGCTACAAAGAAGAACCCTGCTCCCAGTGGTGATGATGATGGGCGAATATGTCCCTTCTCCAGGGATTCCTTCACATAACTGCGCATAGCGGCGTGTTCGGGCATGGATAAATTAAATAATCGACCTTTAGGGAATTTACTACCAGGAATCAAATTGATAGCACAATCACAATCCCTATGCGGAGGTAGGGCATCGGACTTGGGCTCTTCAAATACATCCTGATAATCAGACAAGAACTCTGGGACCTCAGAAGGGGTGGATGACGAAATCGACAAAAATGGAACATCACCATGTACCCCCTGACAACCCCAGCTGGACACCGACATGGAATTCCAATCCAATACTGGATTATGGGTTTGTAGCCATGGCAACCCCAACACGACCACATCATGCAGATTATGCAACACCAGAAAGCGAATAACTTCCTGATGTGCAGGAGCCATGCACATGGTCAGCTGGGCCCAGTACTGAGGTTTATTCTTGGCCAAAGGTGTAGCATCAATTCCTCTCAATGGAATAGGACACCGCAAAGGCTCCAAGAAAAACCCACAACGTTTAGCATAATCCAAATCCATCAGATTCAGGGCAGCGCCTGAATCCACAAACGCCATGACAGAAAACGACGACAAAGAGCATATCAGGGTAATGGACAGAAGGAATTTGGACTGTACAGTACCAATGACGGCAGACCTAGCGGACTGCTTAGTGAGCTTAGGACAATCAGAAATAGCATGAGTGGAATCACCACAGTAGAAACACAGCCCATTCAGACGTCTGTATTCTTGCCGTTCAACTCTGGTCATAGTCCTATTGCACTGCATAGGCTCAGGTTTAACCTCAGGCAATACCGCCAAATGGTGCACAGATTTACGCTCGCGCAAGCGTCGACCGATCTGAATGGCCAAAGACAAAGACTCATTCAAACCAGCAGGCATAGGAAATCCCACCATGACCTCCTTAAGAGCCTCAGAGAGACCCTTTCTGAACAAAGCTGCCAGCGCAGATTCATTCCACTGAGTGAGTACTGACCATTTCCTAAATTTCTGACAATATACTTCTATATCATCCTGACCCTGGCACAAAGCCAGCAAATTTTTCTCAGCCTGATCCACTGAATTAGGCTCATCGTACAGTAATCCGAGCGCCAGGAAAAACGCATCGACACTACTCAATGCAGGGTCTCCTGGCGCAAGAGAAAATGCCCAGTCTGGAGGGTCGCCGCGCAAAAAAGAAATAATAATCAAAACCTGTTGAATAGAATTACCAGAAGAATGAGGTTTCAAGGCCAGAAATAGCTTACAATTATTTTTGAAACTTAGAAACTTAGTTCTATCTCCAAAAAACAAATCAGGAATAGGAATTCTTGGTTCTAACATAGATTTCTGATCAATAGTATCTTGAATCTTTTGTACATTTATAACGAGATTATCCATTGAAGAGCACAGACTCTGAATATCCATGTCCACACCTGTGTCCAGAATCACCCAAATGTCTAGGGGAAAAAAAAAAAATGAACACAGAGCAGAGAAAAAAAAAAAATGGTGTCAGAACTTTTTCTTTCCCTCTATTGAGAATCATTAGTTGGTCTCCTTGTACTGTTATGTCTGCTAATGAAAGGTGTAATGAAGGCAATCCAGAGACACAGTGTGCCTAGCGATCCGAGCGCACACAGTGATCTGACAAATACCAAAAAACAAAAGAACGAGCTCTGAGACGTGGAAACTCTGTAGACTGCAACCTGATCCTATCCTAAACACAACTAATAGCGGCTGTGGATTTCGCCTAGCAACTACCTATGCAACTCGGCACAGCCTAAGAAACTAGCTAGCCTGAAGATAGAAAAATAGGCCTGACTTGCCCCCAGAGAAACACCCCAAAGGAAAAAGCAGCCCCCCACATATAATGACTGTGAGTAAGATGAAAAGACAAAACGTAGGGATGAAATAGATTCAGCAAAGTGGGGCCCAATAATCTTAGACAGAGCGAGGATAGTAAAGCGAACTTTGCAGTCTACAAAAAACCCTAAAGCAAAAACCACGCAAAGGGGGCAAAAAAGACCCACCGTGCCGAACTAACGGCACGGCGGTACACCCTTTGCTTCTCAGAGCTACCAGCAAAACAAAAGACAAGCTGGACAGAAAAAAAGCAACAAAATAGCAAAAAAGCACTTAGCTATACAGAGCAGCAGGTCACAGGAACAATCAGGAGAAGCTCAGATCCAACACTGGAACATTGACAAGGAGCAGGGATAGCAGCATCAGGCGGAGTTAAGTAACGAAGCAGTTAACGAGCTCACCAGAACACCTGAGGAAGAAAGCTCAGAAGCTGCAGTACCACTTGTGACCACAGGAGTGAATTCAGCCACAGAATTCACAACACCCTAATAAAAGTGGGGAAGGTGTGGCCACGTGCACCCTAAGCACAGACAGAAACCAGCAAAATGATGGTATTAATTGGCAACATTGCGTGAAAAGAAAAACAATACACACCCAGTCGTAACTACATCATATCACAAGGAAAAAGGGGGGAATGTGGAAACCACAAAAAATACGACCAAAAGAGCAAAAATTGAAAAATATAAAATAGTAATCTTTATTAATAACAATATAAATATGAGACTACAAAACATGACTTAGGACGCAGTAGAGAAACAGTGTAACACACAGAGGGACCGCAACTGTGCAGAAATATGACCTGCAGGACAAGGATTGGCTCACAGTAGATATATGTTGTGAATTCTGTTGTCGGGCTCCCTCCTGTGGTCATGAATGGTACTTCGGCTGGTTCTGTCCATGGACTTCCTCTGGTGGGTGTTTCTGAGTTTCCTTCCTCAGGTGACGAGGTTAATTCGTTAGCTGGCTGCTCTATTTAACTCCACTTAGATCTTTGCTCTATGCCACCTGTCAATGTTCCAGTATTGGTCTAGTTCACTCCTGGATCGTTCTTGTGACCTGTCTTCCCAACAGAAGCTAAGTTCCAACTTGTATTTCTTTGGTTTGCTATTTTTCTGTCCAGCTTGCTATTTTCATTGTTGTCTTTCTTGCTGGAAGCTCTGGGACGCAGAGGGAGCGCCTCCGCACCGTGAGTCGGTGCGGAGGGTCTTTTTGCGCCCTCTGCGTGGTCTTTTTGTAGGTTTTTGTGCTTACCACAAAGTAACCTTTCCTATCCTCGGTCTGTTCAGTAAGTCGGGCCTCACTTTGCTAAATCTATTTCATCTCTGTGTTTGTATTTTCATCTTTACTCACAGTCATTATATGTGGGGGGCTGCCTTTTCCTTTGGGGAATTTCTCTGAGGCAAGGTAGGCTTTATTTTTCTATCTTCAGGGCTAGCTAGTTCATTAGGCTGTGCCGAGTTGCATAGGGAGCGTTAGGCGCAATCCACGGCTATTTCTAGTGTGTTTGATAGGATTAGGGGTTGCGGTCAGCAGAGTTCCCACGTTCCAGAGCTCGTCCTTTATTATCAGTAACTATCAGGTCATTCCGTGTGCTCTTAACCACCAGGTCCATTATTGTCCTGACCACCAGGTCATAACAGATATCCATCTGGACGTCCACAAGATGTACTTTCTGATACATTGTATAACATGGTCCAGTGTTCTTTCTGATTATATAATATGTGCTATATGGTCTTAAGTCTAGATCCACCTAGAGACTTATGGTTTAGCCCCCACACATTTTTTTGTAGCCTGCTACTTCCTCTTGTTCCACTTTTGGATATCTACTGTGAGCCAATCCTTGTCCTGCAGGTCATATTTCTGCACAGTTGCGGTCCCTCTGTGTGTTACACTGTTTCTCTACTGTGTCCTAAGTCATGTTTTGTAGTCTCATATTTATATTGTTATTAATAAAGACTACTATTTTATACAGACAGAAACCAGTACAACATAGCAAGCACAGGAACTGCGGCTTGAAGCACCTGGCAGCAGCTGCAAGCCTGGGCACACGTGGAAAGTCATGCACCAGCTGCAGAGGACCTTGTAAACCGTGGATAGCTTCCACAGCGGCAGCCAGGGACCGCACACATGGATGGTTGTGCAGCAGAGCAAAGACCTTACAAAACATGTATGGCTACGCAGCATAGCAGGGAACTGAACAGCATCCATACAGGTAACAGACAACAGTATCCTAGCTGGTTAGGGGTAAAGGGGCAAAGGGTAAAAGCACTGACATGCAGTTTAACGCCAGGGAAACAAGGCACAGAAACAAGAACTCAGACCAGGGTACAAAGCCCCACTGGGTGGCTGAAACAAGGACTCAGGCCAGGGTACAAAGCCCCACTGGGTAGCTGAAACAAGGATTCAGGCCAGGGTACAAAGCCCCACTGGGTGGCAGAAACAAGGCATAAAGACACCGGCATTAAAATAGATTTATAGCAAATAAACAATATCAGACATGCTACTCACAGAACCCTTAAACAGCAAACAAAAGTACAAATGTTTGATGCCAGAATCATGCATATGAGACCACCCAACATACAAGGGAGATACCCAGGTAAATAAAAATATACATTGGTCAAAGGAAAATGTAAGCAGGATAAATAACCTAAAAAATACATGTCCATGTACCCATCATACCCAATTCGCATTTCACATTCGAATGCTTGAAATGCTTCATCCAAAGGTCCAAAATAGCAAAACTCTCAAAGTATTCCTTTGCGCAAATATTTTGCAACTTTCCAAAGCCTATTATGCCAGTTTTATGGTGTAAAAGCTTTGATGAATCACCCCCAAATTTCTTCTGCCAAAAAATATTGTATTTTATATAAATATTATAGTCCATAACCCAATGCTATAATTTTCTTAATTTGCAGTAAAAAGTACAATCTAAATTTAAAGGCAAGTCAATTGATTGTCTACACTGTCATTTTTTTACAACTTTTTTACTTTGCTATTGACAATGCTATATGAGAACTCAATTTTTGTGAGCAGTATTTTTTTATTGGAACGATTTTGGCACAGTTTCACACATCTCACATGCAAATTTTATACTTGTGATCATGAGCCTTCTTCTCTTCAACTTCCATCTATTCAGACCATTAAGATTAGAGGAAGAGACAGTGATGGCGCATGATTGTAAGTATGCAAGTTGCATTTAGGCAGTAGCACGATGATTAATGAGAGTGAAGAAGTGTCGAATATTAAGTAAATGGTTACACTATATCTTTTTCTGCCATTTTTTGAGTGGGCCTGTTAAATTAATGCACTGATAAAACATTCAAATGCAGGGTTCTGTTAATTTGTATAGGAAAGTGACTTGATATTCATATTTTCAGGCTTTTCAATGTCTTTTAAGTGCTTCAAGTTTCCAAAGACGTCAAACCTTTAAAAGAACTACCATGAACATTGGTTTGGCTTATTACTGTCTATGCTTTCTCCATTACTTCTGTATGGGGACTCTGCTTCTGCAGGAAACACAATCATGTGTAGCTGTGCTGCTAAGCAGTCTTATTTTAGACCATCAATGCAGAGTAGGAGCAGGACTGCCAGATATTTCAAGTTTGTGGACTTCATGCAACTTCATGATCCCTTTTATATTTCAGTAGAATTATTTAATTCCAATGCATAACTGACACTCAGTGTAACGCCGGGGTCTCACCGGACAAGTAAGGGAGCGGAACGCATTAAACAACTGACATGATACCCAGTTGATTGCCAAGACTGGATTCACCGATGATTTAAATTACCCATTGGAAGTGATGATTAGGGTTGAGCGAAATGGATCGGACAAATTAAAAAATCGCCGACTTTCGGCAAAGTCGTGTTTCATGAAACCCGACCCGATCCTAGTGTGGGATCGGCCATGAGGTCGGTGAAAAAAGTGAGATTCAAATTCTCACAGAGTGGACATACTGCAGTCCTGTTAGATTGTCGTATGTCAGCCAGCCACTTTCTGCCACTTAGATTGCGTTGTTATATACACAGGGCCTGAGTTTTGGTTCAGTCTCCCCAAAAAAGTGAGATTCAAATTTTCACAAAGTGGATATACTTCAGTCCTGTTAGTTTGTCGTATGTCAGCCAGCCACTTTCTACCACTCATCTCCTGGACGAGGTGGCGGATGAAGAGGAGGAGGAGGAGGATGATGGAGATGAATATTTATGGGAGGAGGATGCTTCTCAGGGGGCAATACAAACTGGTGGCGTTGCAAGGTCAGGTACAGGGTTTTTGCGGGACACAACTGATGTTGATTTGCAAGAAAGTGGTCCTCAACCCAGCACAAGCAGTGAATTGACACTTGGAACATTGGCCCAAATGGCTGAGTATGCCTTGCGTATCCTAAAAAGGGACCCCTCGCATTATCAAAATGATGACCGATGACGATTACTGGTTGGCCTGCCTCCTGGATCCACGATATAAAGGAAAATTACAAAATATCATGCCACATGAGAACCTTGAGCAAATATTGGCTACCAAACAAGCAACTCTTGTAGACCGCTTGGTTCAGGCATTCCCAGCACACAGCGGCGGTGATGGTTCTCACACGAGCCGTAGGGGGCAACATGGCAGAGGTGTTAGAGGTTGACAAATCCGAAGTGGCGTTGGACAGAGGGGTTTTATGACCAGTTTGTGGAGTGATTTGGCAATGACCGCTGACACGACAGGTACTGCTGCATCGATTCAAAGTGACAGGAGACAGCATTTGCCCAGTATGGTTACAAACTACTTTTCCTCCATTATCGATGTTCTCCCTCACAGATCATTCCCCTTTGATTACTGGGCATCTAAAATAGACACCTGGCCAGAATTGGCAGAATATGCAATACAGGAGCTTGCCTGCCCTGCTGCTAGTGTGCTATCAGAAAGAGTCTTCAGTGCTGCTGGTTCAATACTGACCGAAAAAAGGACACGTCTAGCCAGAATGTTAATGATCTAACCTTCATTAAAATGAACCAATCATGAAATTATTTTGCCCCACCTTCCCCTGCTGACACGTAGCTTGCCGGAAAAATGTCTTGCTTTTGGCCTCCTCTTACTGACTTCTCCAATTCCTCCATTTGCAGCTGCTGAATGTCCACCATAGGCCATTTTTATTCCTCCCTAAAGGGGCTGACTCCCCCCACAGGGCCGTGGTCGCTACCTGGCGCAAGCACACGTGCGAGTGCCGTTTGCCTGGACAGGTGGGTGTGCCCACTCTTGGGCGACGGCACTGGCACAGGGTCCCTCATAGTACAATGAAGTGTCTCTGATGGTGGTGGTGCACAACCAACGTCAGACACACCGTCGTAATATGAGGGGCCCTGTGCCAGTACCGCCGCCCACGAGAGAGTGTTCCCCCCAGCTCGAACAGTGCTCTACCACTTGCAATACTTACCTCTCCTTGCTCCACCACTGTGTAGTCTGTGCTATTAAGTCCTTCAATGGCACTGCTAATACAAATTTGTAGAAATGATAGATGATAGTTAAAATATACAGGGGCCCTGACCTCCATTTAGATCAGTTAATACTTTGCGCCTACTACCACTGTCTGCTACTCAGCAGAGGAGCCCACCCCTGTACCTAGCTATGCCACCTGTTTAGTCCTGTTACAAATTTTGAACTGCATTTAGCTTACTTTAATATTTGGGCCTACTAACTGTGTTGGCCACTCATTACAGTTGTCCTCCACTGAACAAAGCAATGCCACCTGTTTAGTCTTGTTATTAATTTTGAACTGCATTTAGCCTACACACATACAGCCCCGCACACACACAGCTCCGCAAACACACATACAGCTCCACACACACACACAGCCCCGCACATACAGCTCCGCACACACAGCTCTGCACACACAAATACACAGCCCCCCACACACATACAGCTTTGCACACACATACATACAGCTCCGCGCACACACACAGCTCCGAACACATACAGCTCCACACACACACACATATATACAGCTACACACACATATACAGCTACACACACAGTTCTGCACACACACATACACAGCTCCACACACAGACATATACAGCTCCGCACACACACATACAAAGCTCTGCACACACATACAGCTCCGCACACACACACATACAGCTCTGCACACACACAGCTGCACACACATACAGCCCCACACATACATACAGCTCTGCACACACACACACAGCTCCGCTGCCCGCACACACACATACACATACAGCCCCACACACATACAACTCCGCACACACACAGCACCCCACAGACACACACATACATACAGCTCCACACACACACACACATACAGCTCTGCTCCACACACACTCATACAGCACTACATAGACACACACATACATACAGCTCCACACACACAGCTCCGCACACACAGCCCCACACACAGCTCTGTGCACACACACACATACAGCTCTGCTGCCCACATACACACACAGCTCTGCACACACACAACCCTACACACACAGCTCTGCACACACACACATACAGCTCTGCACATACACAGCTCCGCACACACATACTGCTCTGCGCTCATGCACACACACAGCTCTGCTGCCTGCACACACACACATATACAGCTACACACACAGTTCCGCACACACACACAGCTCCACACACAGACATATACAGCTCCACACACACACATATAAAGCTCCGCGCACACATACAGCTCCGCACACACAAATACAGCTCCACACACACACACATACAGCTCTGCACACACAGCTCTGCTGCCCGCACACACATATACACATAGAGCCCCACACACATACAGCTCTGCACACACACAGCACCCCACAGACACACATACATAGAGCTCCATACACACACACATACAGCTCTGCTCCACACACACACATACAGCACTGCACAGACACACACATACATACAGCTCCACACACAGCTCCGCACACACACAGCCCCACACACAGCTCTGTGCACACACATGCATACAGCTCTGCTGCCCGCATGCACACACAGCTCTGCACACATACAGCTCTGCACACACATACAGCCCCCCACACACATACAGCTCTGCACACAAACACACAGCTCCGCTGCCCGCACACATATACACATACAGCCCCCCACACATACAGCTCCGCACAGACAGCACCCCAGACACACACATAAATACAGCTCCACGCACACACACAAACACCTCTGCTCTGCACACACACAGCTCCGCACACACATACAGCACCGCACAGACACACACATACATACAGCTCCATACACACACACAGCCGCACACACACAGCCCCAGGGTCAGGACACAAGGCGCCGCCGCTCCACCTCAGCAGTCAGTCACAGTCACATTCTTGCTGGGCACCAGTGAGGCTGTGAGCAGGGGCATCACTGTGTGTCAGCAGGGGGAGTAGGGAGAGAGGGCACCAGCACCACGTGCTTTGGCTGCCGCTCTGCTGCCCCCTGTCATCAGGAAGGGACGCACAACTAGAGCCAGGACTAGTATAAAAAAACCTTGCTCAGGTGCCGCGCCCCCCCGCTTGTTCCCACCCTAGGCATGTGCCCTCAAGTGCCTAGTGGCAAATACAGCGCTGTGTGTCATTGAACATGATAACTATAATAAAGACAGATGTGGTTTTTGTCTAATTTGTCTACTAAGTTCTCAGACACACAGTACTAAATAAGCTTTCTGTATGAAATATAGGCAGAAATTTTTTTTTAAAAAAAGTCAAAATCTAAGTAATCTAAAAAATACACATAATACATTCTTCTAAAATACTTAGAAACCAATTGAAAAATGACATTGAAAACTAAAAATTAAAAAAATATAAACCTTATGAACACAAAGATTATTAAAAAAGAAACCTGCATTGGGCACCACAAAAATAAATACCAGAACTTACAAGTTGCTAGCCCAACATGTAACAATTTTTTAAAGGCATTAAATTAACACAAACTAAATACAATTAAATATTCTCTGGTTCAAAAGACCCAAAACTAGACTACGTGCAAATAACATCTGAGGGAACATCTGATAAGGTCATAAAGTTTTTTACAAATATTTTGAAAATGAGAAATCCCTTTTTATTATAGGGTTGTCATTAACTGTGTTTTTTTTTTTTCGCATAATTATTGTTATGTTGTCCCTGGCACAATACATGGTGTGTAAATTGAACATGTGAGAAGCTTTATGGCACCAACATACACTCACTATAGCTTAATAATTTTGGTTAAAAAAAATATCAATTATGTAATAAATCTAATGTTATTCACTGATTTTTTAGAAAAAATAATTAAAATTCAGTATGGTTCCAAATAATTGTAATAAATGAAACACTCATTCATATGACATGTATAACTTGTGATAACTCAATAGTGAAAGGGCAAAGTCGTCTGTTCACTGTATTTTAATATCATCTAATATTATGAAGCAATTAATGTAAATTGAGTTTATATGAGCTGTCCATGGAGCATCTATATTTGTATGGCACATCATTGTCTAATGTAAATTTTGTTGGAATACACCTAAGTTAAATTGAAAATAAATGAACTTCAGTTAAAATACTGTATGTGTTCCAGCTTCTGCCTTTTACCTTGTATTGCTGCCAATATAAGATTATCACCCAAACTCCTTGTCATTCATGGTAACATTAGCTCAAGCTGTTCCTATGAACCAAAAAAACAATAATGCCTAAAGACTGCAGCCCAATATTCTCCAATTCTTTGATGTTGATAGAAAACACAGATTTCACCAAATGACTCTTAATCACAAAAGCAGCCTATAAATCCCATGAAAAGAGTTTTATGTGAGCAATAGAGTGATTGGTCCCAGATCTCGTTTTCATCATGCTTCACACACACACAGCTTTTTATGGCTTCTTTCAGAATCTAAAATTGTAGAACTAGATTTTTTTTTATTGAATAATAATGAAACGATTCACACTGTATGTTCATCATCTTTTTAATTAAGTAGTTGGTGTAATGTACATTTTTAGTGTCAAAATGCAAATATTTAAAATCTCTAAATTTGATGGCATATAATGTTATACAATTGGCATTTTAATACCATATCATGGCTATGTTTACACATACAGCATATTTCTTCAATCAAACCACTATGCAGAAAAAAATGTATACCTATCTCAAAGAGTTAAGGTTATAACAAATATCTGAATAATTTCCAAAACAAATATGAATTGGTTTTCTTGAACAAACAGTATATTTTTTTTTTACATTTCAAAAGTTACCACAATAATTTATGACACTTTGGAAAATGAGTCTTTTAAACATGTGGTCATTTAAATTCTTTTATTTTCCACATATTGTATATGTTTGTAAAGAAAAGTATAAAACTAATTGTCCCACTGGGATTAGCTTGAAAGTGCTTGTAAGCACTTTCACAATTATTTCAAACTTGCATTTCATGTTTTTACATTTGTGTGGAATGTTTCAAAGTGAAATAAGTTGGTGGTCTCAATGTCAACTGATTGAAAAACAGTTGTAGATCATGGTATCAGTATTGTCAATTAAAATGCTTAGCTTAAAATATATTATCAGTGCATTGTGCTTTACTAAAATCTGAAGTATAATTATTTTATTGAATTCTAATATTACGCAGGCAGTATGACTAATCCAGATTGCAACAATTGCTAAATATGAGATTGTAAATAGCAGCACTCACTACTAGTATGTGAAACCAGCAACTTTATTCAGACAACATGTGAGGAGCCTAGACCTGGAGAAGTTAAGCGAGTGACAGCTGTTTCGCATGACAAGCTTCTTCAGGCTCTTGCATCACTGGGAACCACACCTCCTACTTAGCAGGTCTCCAATTAACAATGCATATAATTTACGAAATTCACATGTGACAAAAATATCTAAAACCACACATGATGTATACACTTAATTATTGTGAAATTGAGCTCAAATCATGTTGATCATTAGGTGCCAAAGGATTTTTTTGATTAAATAAATCTCCTACTTAAGTAAAACATTATATCGATCAACACCTATCATCGCTACTGGTTCAAACTGTAAGCCCAAAAACCGCATGCAATTGGGGTGATTGCTATGTGTTTGTCTCATGTGAGAAATCAACTTTTTCCAGATGAAAACGAGTGTTCAATAATATGTTTTTTAACGCGACTAGTTTATCCTATATATTATCTCCCACAGTCACATTTAGCAGAGTATAATCTAAGTAGTTATTCTGACATGCAAAGAAGTGATTAGAATTATGAATATAACTATCTAATTTTGCTTGGTTATTGCAATATATAATAGTTTCAATATTTGCATCTACAATTCCCTTTCGGTACACTCCTATTCAGCCTTTATTTTTATTTTTTTGTGTGTCAATCTTTAACTAAAAAATTCCCCACATTTTTAGATCTTCTGAATTAAATTAATGGCTGTTTGCTAGCAATATCTATTAAAAGATGATTGCTCTCTATCTTGTACCTGTACTTGCGAAAAATTGTCTTGATAGTTACGCTCAAATGAGTATATTGAAAAGAGAGTGCAAACCTGTTATCGTTATTTTTGTACCATTCTGTTCAAATGCTATTTGAAAATCAATATTAATAATTTGTCTGGGATAACTGTGCTGTGACAATCTAAATTTCAAATTCTCAGATAGTTGTAAAAAAGTACTGTGGGAACTATTTATATGTCACAGCCTCAAAAACTAGCTGTATGGTAGAGAAATCTTCATGTGAAAATAGTGATAAATATCAAATCTCATTAATGAATTGGTAGCAGTAGATTTGTAATACCCTTCTGTATGGATGGTCCTCTCAATGACTTAAATTTGAACATCCAAAAATTCTATGGACTTGGTTTGAGCTCCAAAGTACACTGCACTATAGATAACTGGAGCAGCAACTGTGGCAACAATAGATGACATTCATAGCTCACAGGGTGAATGTTTTCAGCAGAAAAATGGACCTCTGGGTTTGGGACAGGAGGTGAACAGAGATGAGCAAACCTTTCAAGGTTCGGTTAGATTCGATTCGCCGAACGTTTAGACGTTCTCCTAACATATTCGCTGAATGTACCTGAAACCCATTAGATTCAATGGGAGGCCAAACCAAACGTATACACAACACCTTAAGGGGTGACAAAAAGTTTCCCAAACAGCTAAAATTAGGGGCAGACACCATGAAAAGGGACATTAATTGACCCACAGTAGAAATTTCCGAATGGCACAGCAGTCATCCATGGGCCATGCATGAGGTATCAGGGTGTGGACCAGCATTTACAGCTTGGAATTGAAGCTTCAATTAGGACTTGGTGGTTAAGGAAGTGGTGTAAGCCTTCTTAGCTGGGAGACTTGATAACTCAAGCAACAACTCCAATTTTTTTTCTTTTTTATTCCAGCCACACTCAGATGGCACAAACATCAACTTCATACAGTACTATTGGTAGAAAAATGTAAGGAAATTAACACAGGTTTTGACTGATCAATTGACCCACAGTAGAACTTTTTCTAATGACACCGAAGTAGTCAGCCATAGGCCATGCATGAGGTATCAGGGTCTGGCCCAGCATTTATAGCTTGGAATTGAAGCTTCAATGAGGAACCTGGTGGTTAAGGGAGTGGTGTAAGCCTTCTTACCTGGGAACCTTCATAACTTATGCAACACCTCCAATTTTTTTTATTCCAGCCACACTCAGATGGCACAAACATCAGTTTTATACAGTACTATTGGTTGAAAAATGGAAGGAAAGTAGCACAGATTTTTGACTGATCAATTGACCCACAGTAGAAGTTTTTATAATGGCATAGAAGCAGTCAGGCAGCGGCCATGCAGGAGGAATCAGGGTCTGGCCCACCTTTTACAACTTGGAATTGAAGTTTAAATGAGGACCTGGTGGTTAAGGGAGCGGAGTAAGCCTTCTTTGCTGAGAGACCTGATACCTCATGCAGCAGCTACTTTTCTGAGCTGGAGATTGTATATGAAGCTCCAGCAGGCTGGTGTTCTACTGGTTGGGCCCAGTCCTGTTGTCTGCCCTTATTCACACTGAGGTCAACATTGACACATGGTAAGGTTTTTAATATTACACAGTGTACGACTGTCCCAATCAGAGATACCTTGTCATGATGGGATGGCTTTTATGCTATTTTTGATCATAAACAATATTACTAAAATCTCTGGGTTATTTAGATGCACTTTTTGCTTATTTCTTATTTACAGCATGGTTTTTGTTCATTTTTTCTCTTGTAGGTTGTAAATGCTTTATGGCCAATAAGAACATGCGCTTATGTGCAGCATGTGTACCAACTTTAGTCAAGCTCAATAATTGTGCTTTTTCTTTGTATTATTGCATTCTGTGCAAGTCAAGGTGTGGCCACCTTTTTCTGAGCTGGAGATTGTATATAAAGCTCCCCCAGGCTGCTGTTCTACTGGTTGAGTCCAGTCCTGTTGTGTGAGCTTATTCACACTGAGGTCAACATTGATACATGGTAAGGTTTTTAACATTAGACAGTGTAAGACTGTCCTGATCAGAGTTACCTTGTCATGGTGGGATGGCTTTTATGCTATTTTTGATGAAAAACAGTATTACTAAAAACTCTGTGTTATTTAGATGCACTTTTTGCTTATTTATAGCAGGGTTTTTGCTCATTTTTTCTTTTGTAGGGTTTATATGTTTTATGGCCAATGTGATCATGCGTTTATGTGCAGCATGTGTACCAACTTAAGTCAAGCTCAATTTTTGTGTTAATTCATTGTTGAATCTCATGTCTGATTAAGGGAGAGGTTGAGGGCACAGGTGGAGGCCCTAGAGGAGGTAAAGGAGGCAGAAGTAGTGGAGGAGCAATTAGATTCAGTGGTTTGTACTGAAGTTTGGGAATTAAAATACTTGTGGAGTAGCCCCTTGACCACCTGACTCCATAGCCACCCAGTCACCCAGCGCATAGTCAGTGAGATGTATTGCCCCTGCCCATATTTGCTCATCCAGGTGTCAGTGGTGAAATGCACCCTGGCAGACATAGATTTTTTCAGGGAATGGGTGATGTTGTCTGCAATATGCTGGTCTTAAGGTACCGTCATATTTAGCGATGCTGCAGCAATCTAGACAATGATCCCGATCGCTGCAGCATTGCTGTGTGGTCGCTGGAGAGCTGTCACACAGACAGCTCTCCAGCGACCCACTATGCGAAGTCCCCTGGTAACCAGGGTAAACATCGGGTTACTAAGTGCAGGGCCGCGCTTAGTAACCCGATGTTTACCCTGGTTATCAGCGTAAACGTAAAAAAAAAAAACACTACATACTTACATTCCGGTGTCTGTCCCCCAGCGTTCTGCTTTCCTGCACTAACTGTGAGCGCCGGCTGGCGCGACAGACAGCAGAATGTAAGTATGTAGTGTTTGTTGTTTTTTTTTTAGCCAGGACGCTGCAACGTCACGGATCGCTAGCGATATCGTTGTTAAGTTGGCCAGTGTGATGGTACCTTTAGCTTTGGTATGTATAGGAGGATGCTTTCTTTTATGTGACCAAAGTTGCGGGACGAGGGCTAGCTGCTGTGCTGAGAGTGGGTGGAGTATGGACAAACTGCAGGACTGTGAGTGAGGTGCAGGTGGAGATGTTATGGTGAACTGAGAAAGATATGCTTTGCTAGGTGACCCAAAAAACAGCAGTCATGTCCACATAACTAATAACTTACGGGCTCTCACTCACCCCAACTGTAGGGATAAACAAGTGGAGTTTCTGCAACCTGTGTGAGAAGACATGGTATGGTGATAGAGGAGAAAGATGCAGCACATGTGGTTGATGGTTGGCCTGTGGTTGGTGAGGCCCACTTGTTGGCATTTTAGCGAAGTGAGATACCCACACTAAGGCATGTTGATAATGCATTTTCCAGTTCATGCATGTAGTAGTCAAATTATTGCAATTTTTGCCTCTACTGAAAATTTGTTTGCAAATTTTTCAGATAACATGAGTGGGGTCATCCTTTGCGATCTCAAAAGAGGCCAAGGCTGGGCAACCCTTGCCGCCCCTGCGAACTCTCACAGCCAGAGTTGGGGCCACGTAACCTCCTTGTCACCTCCTCTTATGAGCTACTCAGCTGAATGCCTCTGAGTTCATACCAAGTGGGATCTGCAACCTCATCGTCATCCTCTCTGTTCTCATTCTTCTCACCCTGAGAGTCACTGTCCTCCTCTTCCTGCCCTGACACTACAGTACAGTCTGTGTGCGCTTCTGGCATCTGAGTCTCATCAGGATCACCTCTACCTTTGGTGATTAACGTCTGGTGACAAGAGTCTGTGTTCTGCTCTGACCCTACTTTGTCCGGACCCATAGTCAACAGAAAAAATGTGGACATCAGTGCAGATGCTTTCCTCTGGGTTCTGTAAATATTTTGAGCAAACCTCTGATGCCTATGGAACACAATGTGTGAACAACTCTGCAGAATGGCCCATCAGTGGTCTCCCACAGTCAGTTGGAAATTTGTGACATGGGGGAAACAAGGGTGATTGAGGTGCCACCTCTGAGGATTGTACTGCCTGTGATTTTAAGGTGGAGGAACAGGAGGAGAGGCCACTTGATGCAACGCTTGCCATCCACTGAAGCACATGCTCTTCCTGAGCCTCATGAACAAGGCATACCAATGTGCGGCTGCCAAAGAAGTTGAGTGGGTAGTCCAGTAATAGATGTTGTCAGTGGTCTTTAAATATGACGAAACTGTGTTTGTTCACCTAACCCAAGTACAGATCGAACACCAAGTCTATTCCCCCTTCCAAGATTACCTCACTTATTCACACTCATGTTGTATGTAGACTTCCCCTCTTGTAACCGGCTGTTTCATAACATTAGGTCCATAGCTGTCAGTCACCTGTGACTAAATTAACAGTCAGTATTTATTTTCTTAGTGTGCTTGAACAACACTGTTATACCTACATAGTAACATACATAGTAACATAGTTAGTAAGGCCGAAAAAAGACATTTGTCCATCCAGTTCAGCCTATATTCCATCATAATAAATCCCCAGATCTACGTCCTTCTACAGAACCTAATAATTGTATGATACAATATTGTTCTGCTCCAGGAAGACATCCAGGCCTCTCTTGACCTAATGATTTTTAAGTTGAAATCTGGCCTTCTATTTTGTCAGTGAAACACAGTGTTATCACAAACGATTTGGAATAGCTAATTGGGCTCCTATCTACACCTCAATATTAGACCTAGTGATTTTTATGTGAAAACATGGCCTTCTGAATTGTCTTTGAAACAAAGTTTCATCACAAACATTTTGGATTAGCTAATTGTATTTCGTGGTTGCACCCCAATATTACACCTAACAATTTTTAAGTGGAAATCTGACCTGATTTGTCACTCAAACACAGTTTTATCATAAACTATTTGGATTAGCTTTTTGGACCTCCTCGCTGCACCCCAATATTAGGCCTAACGATATTTAAGTGGAAATATTGCCTTTTGATTTGCCACTGAGACACAGTTTTATCACCAACGATTTAAATTAGCTAATTGGTAGGGATGGGTGAACACTAAAATGCTCGGGTGCTCATTGATCGGGTTGAGCAAATTGGATTACTTGGATACTCGACCCGAGCAAAGAGCCCAATGTAAAGGTACCGTCACACTGAACGATATCGCTAGCGATCCGTGACGTTGCAGCGTCCTGGCTAGCGATATCGTTCAGTTTGACACGCAGCAGCGATCAGGATTCTGATGTGACATCGTTGGTCGCTGCAGAAAGTCCAGAACTTTGTTTCGTCGCTGGACTCCCTGCAGACATCGCTGAATCGGTGTGTGTGACGCCGATTCAGCGATGTCTTCACTGGTAACCAGGGTAAACAGTGCTAGTTACAACGGCTGAGCCTAAAAGATCAGTAGTAACCAAGCGCACAGTATCTGACTGAGCCAAACACTGGGACCGACGTCTCTGCTGAGCAGGCTCCACTGCGGCTGAAGAAGAATGGGAGACTGCAGAGGCGGGAACTCGGCACCTAACATTACCCCCCTCCTAGGGCCCTCCCCTCCTTGGGCCTTGCTATGCTCGAAGGCATCCATGAGTTGCAGAGTCCGAATGTGCTCAGCAGGTCCCAGGACCTGTCCTCTGGGCCATAGTCCTTCCAATCCACCAAATAAAATTTCTTGCCATGTACCACCTTACACCCCAAGATAGTGTTCACCTCAAAATCATCCGTAGATGAACCCGATATCTCAGCAGATGACTCAGAAAACCAGGACACATGAAAGGTGTCGGTGATACCTAGGCGTGGAGGAAGGGCCAGATGGTAGACCACAGTGTTAACCTGTTCCAGGACCTTTAAGGTACCCAAGTAGCAAGATTCAAACTTAGTGAACTCAACTCGCAGCCTGATGTTACGGGCGAGAACCACAATAAGTTGCCAGGAGCAAAGGTCGGAGCGGGGCGCCGATGTGCATCGGCGGAGGACCTCATTATTTCCTTGGAAGCACAGATGGCATCCTGAGTGTGGTCCCAAATGTCACAAGCCTCCACAGCCCAATCTGCCACCCTGGAATCAGCAGAAGACACTGGCATAGGCACAGGAACCCGCGATTGCTGCCTGCAGTTAAGGAGGAATGGGGTCTCTCCAGTGGAGTCAGCTACGGCGTTGTTTAGCACAAACTCCGCCCACGGTAGCAAGGATGCCCAGTCATCCTGCCTAGCAGAAACAAAATGTCGCAGATATGTGACCAAGGTCTGGTTGGCCCTCTCTACCAACCCATTTGTCTCGGTATGGTATGCTGAAGAGAGATTCAGCTCGATGCTGAGTAGACGACAGAGCTCTCTCAAGAACCGAGATGCAAACTGGGGACCCCAGTCACTGACAATTTTGTCTGGCATACCGTGTAGGTGGAAACTGTGTTTAATAAACAACGCTGTCAAGGTCAGTGCAGAAGGTAGTCGTGGAAGAGGCACCAAGTGCACAATTTTAGAAAAATGGTTGGTGATTACCCAAATGATGGTGCAGCCACAGGACTTGGGTAAGCCCACCACAAAGTCCATCCCGACCATCTCCCAGGGCCTCTCTGCCAGCGGCAGGGGGCAAAGTAACCCAGCTGGCCGTTTTCGAGGGGACTTATTCTTGGCGCAGGAGAAACCCGCCCGAATATAGTCTCCAACGTCACAGGCCATATGCGGCCACCAGTACGTTCTCGCCAGAAGCTCAGATGTCCTTTTGGTCCCAAAGTGTCCACCCACCCTGGATGAGTGAGCCCAAGAGAGAACCTCCAGTCACAAATTTGATGGCACAAAAGTCTTGCTCGGTGGCACAGACTCTAGCGAAACTGGAGCCATGGTCCTCAGGCTCTCAGAAGGGACAATACGCCGAGGTTCCTCCTCCTCTGCTGATGACACTACGGAACAGGAGAGGGAGTCGGCACAAAAGTTCTTCTCTCTGGAGAGAAAATGGGGAGTGAAATGGAACCGGGAGAAGAACAGGGACCATCTGGCCTGGTGAGAATTTAGCCGCTGGGCAGTCTGTATATAGACCAAATTCTTGTGGTCAGTGTAAACTTGGAAGGAAAAGCGAGCCCCCTTCAGGAGGTGTCTCCACTCTGAGAAAACCAACTTCATGGCTAGCAAATCCCTGTCCTTGATGGAATAATTTCTCTCTGCTGGTGAGAAGAGGACTGCTCCAGCACCTACGGAAGAGGCATCCACCTCCATAATAAAAGGTTTATCAACATCGGGGTGATGTAAAATGGGAGTGCTAGCGAAGTGTGACTTAATTGAGAGAAAGACTCTGGAAACCTCCAACCACAATTTGGGATTTGCTCCCTTTTTGGTGAGGGCAACCAAGGGAGCTACCAAAGTTGAAAAGTGGGGAATGAACTGGCGATAGTAATTAATGAACCCAAAAAGCGCTGCACCACTTTGAGAGAATGGGGTTCCTGCCAGTCCATCACAGCTTGTAGCTTGGCAGGATCCATAGCCAATCCCTGGGCGCAGATGATATAGCCAAGAAACTTTTGTGCAAGGACTCCTGCACAAACACACACTTCTCCAACATGGCATACAGGGAGTTTGCCCATAGTAGGTCGAAGACTTTGCAAACCTCTCTCCGGTGAGAGTCTATATATCTGGTGAGAGTCAACTCCTCTCTGGTGGTGCCGGAATTCTAGTGGCTATATGCCAGCCCTAAATTCACACACACAAACTCCTCTCCGGAGGTGCCGGAATTCTAGTAGCTATACAGCCGACCCTGAGCACATGCTGACACAGACCACCAAGTAGCTCAGCTCATACACTCATAAACATAAGTTGATACTAGCGAATGGCCATGCGCCATGCAGCCATGCAAATCTTTTATAAAGAAAGCTCTCCAGGTCCTTCCTAGTGGTCCAATAGGAACTGCTTCAGGACCTGAGCATGTGACCCCCGACCTCAAATGAGAGGTTGTCCCTTGGGCATGCTCAGTAGCGGAAAGGCAGGACTTTGCGCTGAACAATGCTGGTTACAATGGCTGAGCCTGGAAGCTCAGTGCACAGTATCTGACTGAGCCAGATGCTGGGACCGACGTCTCCACTTAGCAGGCTCTTCTGCGGCTGAAGATTAATGGGATACCACAGCGGAGGGGGCTCAAGATTCTGCCTGTGCAGTGGCGGAACTCGACACCTAACAAGCATTTCCCTATTGGGGGTACATTTTTAAAAAATATTTTATGGGCATCATAGACAGCCTTGCCAAAAATTGGACTGGCTTCTGCAGCATGGAATGGATGATGAGGCATGGAGGAAGGCATCATCAAAAACAAGGCCAATTTAAAGGAGCAGGACTCCTAGACTTGTAATGCCCAAACATTAAGGCTGACAAACATTTCGTCCTGGAGGAGAAACATTTTTTTGGTTTAAAATTAGTAGCGGCATCATAAAAACACCCTTGCACAAAAATTGAGTGACTTTTGCCTCACAGAATAAGTTTACCCTCGTGTTCTAGTGGTTGTGAATGATGAAGATGAGGTTAAGGAGGATAACACCAAACAGACCAAATCAGGAAGCGTATACCCATGTGTGGTTGTGAAGAAGTGCATAAGAATACACATCCACCAAAAAACAATGTATTTGAGGTTATGTTTCACTGTTTTCATTTGGTGGTGTACAGAAGTCTTGCCCAATCCAGCCCTTGTTCATTTTTATAAGAGTCAGCATTTTCAGCTGACAGGCAGATGCACTTATCTTTTATAATTCCACCAGCGGCACTAAAAACCCGCTCTGACAGAATGCTAGCAGCAGGGCAGGAAGGACCTTTAAGGCGTAGGGAGCCAGTTCATGCTACGTGTCCAACTTGGATGCCCAATAATTAAAATGCACAGAGGAATTACTGAGGATGTTTGTATGATCAGCCAGGTAGTCCCTCAGCATCTTCCCAAACATTGCACTTCTTGAGAAACTGCACCCCTTGCCTAAGTGCCGACACAATGGGAGGGTCTAAGAAAACTGTCCCAGAACATTGCTATTGTTCCCCTGCCTGTGCTGGATTTTACTTCTGTCTCTCTCACTTGGACTCCTTGGTTGTGAGAATCCTGTGGATTTTACTGAGGCACATCTCGCTATGGTAACTTTCACAAGAGTATGGGGCATGTAAAGGGGACAAAACCCCAATGGTAAACAAGCCAGAGGACCTGAATGTGCATACGTGCCTGGAGAAAGAAGCAGCGTCTTTCTCCAGGCACGTGCTCACATTCAGGTCCCCTGGCTTGTTTACTATTGGGATATTTTCCCCTTTAGACGCCCCATACTCTTGTGAAAGTGACCATACCGAGACGTGCCTCACTAAAATCCACAGGATTCCCACAAATCCCTGACACTCCTGCATAGTTTGTAATTGATAAAGGCCAGATGCTGCCTTGGCTACATTAAAAGTCAAAAAATTCATCCTTAAGTTGAGTGCCTAGTTTATTTTGTATTACTTCATGGTGTGGGATCCAACTACGGCACCTTCCTTAGTAGTGCACTCGGTTCTCTATTAATCATGCATGCTAGACTGCTAACAGGCAAGACTTCCGTGTCCTCATCAACAGGACGACTGACCATGATGTCCTCCTCCTCCTCCTCCTCCCTGTCCTCAGGCCATCCATGCTGAACAAATGATATGACAGCTGTGCTTGTAGTATCATCTATAGCGCATGAATGTAGTTCCTGTTCTACCTCCTCCTCTTCCTCATTGTCTACCAATCCACGTTGGGACGATATGAGGCTGGGTGAGTGTAATCACCCTGTATGGTTCCTTGCTCCATGTCCTCGTGCTCCGCCTGAAATGCATCCTCTTTAATTGTGAGCAGAGAGGTTTTCAGAATACAGAGAAGCGGAATGGTGATGCTAATTATGGCGTCATTGCCACTCACAATCTTGGTGCAGTCCTCAAAGTTTTTGAGGATGGTACATATGTCTGACATCCATGTCCACTCCTGAGGTCTTATGTGTGGAGTCTGAGCTGAATAACAATGGCCTTGTTGATGATGATAGTCAACAACTGCCCTTTTCTGCTCACAAATCCTTTCTAACATATGCAGTGTAGAGTTCCAACGTGTGGGGACATCACACACCAGTCGGTGAGACAGAAAATGCAAATGCTGCTGAAGCACGGCAAGGGCGGCTGAAGCTGTAGCTGACTTTCTAAAATGGGCAGACAGGCGGTGTACTTTCACTACAGATCTGGCATCTAAGAGAAGCTTTTGAGAAAAAGTTGAACGATGAGGCTAAGCACATGGGCTAGGCAAGGTACATGTGTGAGCTCACCTGGCCTCAGAGCCGCCACCAGGTTCCAGCCATTGTTACACATGACCATGCCTGTCTGTAGGTTCAGTGGTGTCATCCAAAAATCTGACTCTTCTTTTAGCGCTGTCCACAACTCTTCAGCATTGTGCGGTTTGTCATCTAAGCAGATTAGCTTCACCACAGCCTGTTGCCACTTGGCTGACGCAGTGCTGCAGTGCTTCCAGCTTCTGACTGATGTGCTTATTTCAGAGATGGAGGCTGAAGAGGAGGAGGAGGTGCAGGAGCTATAGACTGTGGGGGCAACCCTTATTGATGTAGGTCCCGCAATCCTTGGTGTCTGGAGGATGTGTTCCATCCCAAGGTCTGATTGGGTCCCGGCTTCCACTATGTTAACCCAGTGTGCCATCAGTGAGATGTACTGTCGCTAACCACAAGCATTTGTCCACATTTCCGTGGTTACTTGGACTTTCCCAGTAATAGCATGGTTGAAAGGCATGGGTAATGTTGTGGGACATGTGCTGGTGTAATGCCAGTACAGCACATCGGGAGAAATAGTTGTGACTGGGGACCAAATACCTTAGGCCTCCGCCATCAGGTTGTGGAAACCTGTCTCAACAAGCCTAAAAGGCAATATTTTGAGCGCAAGCAGATGAGAAATGTTACAATTTAGTACTGTGGCCTGTGGGGCGTTGGCTGCGTATTTCCACTTGCGTTTCAATGACTGGGGTATAGACAGCGAAAGGCAGCGCTGGGACATGGACGTGGACAAGCTTGATGATGGTGCTGGTTGACTGTGAGCAACAACTGGTGCAGGGCACGAGGCATCTTCACATGCACCATGGACAGGTGATTGGCTTCTACACAAAACAGTGGAAGAAGCAGTTGTGTTACCTGCAGACAGAGTTCCTGGAGTCTGGGGTTTGGCCCACAAAGTTGGGTGATTTGCTGCCATGTGCCTGATCATGCTGGTGGTGGTAAAGCTTGTAGTTTTGCTACCCCTGCTGATGCGGGCATGGCAGGTGCTGTAAATGTCCTGTTTGGAGTTATCGGAAGAGTCTTTAAAAAATAACCAGACACGGAAAGATCTACAGTTTGAATGGCAACTTCCATCATGTTGGTGTTACGGGGAACGAATGCATGCCTTCTATCTGTAGCCACCACACTGCTTTTTCCTGCCTGTTGGGGTGATATGCCTCCGTCCCCATGTGTGCTGCTGTCCTTGCTCTGCATGTCCTCCTGCCAGGTTGGGTCAGTTACTATGTCTTCCACCACCTCGTCTTCCACATCCGCTCCCTGCTCCTCCTCCTGACTTTCTGGCAATTGTGTCTCATCATCGTCCACCTCTTATAACATTTTCCCGCCAGCGCCTTCTTTTTACCGTGGTTGCTCAAATCTTTGTGCATCGCTACATGCAATCTCATCTTACCCGACTTCAAGTTGACCTGCCAAGAGTCTGGAATATTTAAAGGGAAAACTGAACAGCTCTTCGGAGTGTCCAAGTGTGGGATCAGTTGTCTCAGGGCACTCGGCACGGTGGGAGGAAGGAGTATCAGGGTGAGTAATATGCTGTCCACACTCATGGCTACTCAAGCTTGACAGTGTGGAAGGCATGGTGGTGGTGGTCGCCAAGTGACTGGAAGCATTATCCGCTATCCAACCAACAACCGTTTCACACTGCTCTGGCTTCAATAGTAATATGCTGCGGTCCCCTAAAAACTGTGACAGGAAGGTCGAGCGAGAAGATGTGGGTCTCTGTTGTGGCCCACTTTCATTTTGGCCATTTCCTCGTCCTTTGCATGCACCATCAGCATCATGTCCACTTCCCCGTCCCTTGCCCCTTGCCTTGCCCATTTTAAATGGACTGCTGAAATATTTTAAAAGTTCAGTACAAATGTATTAATTTTGAGAAAACTTATATGTGATCAGCATGCCTGAAATTAAGGATTTGGAGACCACAGATAGAGCAGGAGTCTAACTGAGATAACAGACTGTTTCAATATGTGGCTTGAATTTTTTTAACCACAAAATACTGTATAGACCAAGGGTAGCAGACAAAAAACTGAAATGTATGCGTGAAAAGCACAGATTTGGAGATCACAGATAGACCTGGCATCTGACTGAGATAACAGACGGTTTCAATATGTGACCTTTTTTTATTGTTGGACTACAAAATACTGTACACACCAAGTGTAGCAGACAAAAACCTGGAGTGTATTCCTGAAGAGCAAGGATTTGGAGACCACAAATAGACCAGGCGCCTGACTGAGATAGCAGACTGTTTCAATATGTGGCCTGTATTTTTTTTTACATTTTTGGAACCACAAAATACTTTATACACCAAGTATAGCAGACAAAATACTGGAAAAAATGCCTGAAAAGCAAGGATTTGGACACTGTTTCAAAATTCGGCCTTTTCTGTAAAACTTTTTAAAAAACAAAAAATAATGTATAGAAAAAGGCCTAGCAGACAAAAAAAATGCAATGTATGCCTGCAAAGCGAGGATTTGGACACCACAGATACATCAGGCATTTGACAAAGATAACAGACTGCTTCAATATGTGGCATTTAAAAAAAAAATTTAAACCACAAAATACTGTATAGACCAAGGCTAGCAGACAAAAAAAATGCAATGTATGCCTGCAAAGTGAGGATTTGGACACCACAAGTACACCAGGCGTCTGATAGAGAAAACAGACTGTTACAATATGTGTCCTTTTTTTCTTTTTAATTTTTTTAAAACTAAAAATACTGTATAGACCAAGACTAGCAGACAAAAAAATGTAACGTATGCCTGCAAAGCGAGGATTTGGATACTACAGATACATCGGGAGTCTGACAGAGATAAAAGACTTTTTCAATATGTGGCCTTTAAAAAAAAAAATTTAACCACAAATACTGAATAGACCAAGGGTAGCAGAGAGACAAAAAAGTGGAATGTATAGATTTTCACGCTCTTGTATTGAAATTACCTGGCTGTAGTCTGCAGTTTGACGAAATAAATAAATGTAGAAAAAAGGGGGTTATGGATTGCTTTGTATTAAAATTAGCAGGTATAAGGTGCAAACAAAAATTTGCCAGGAACACCTGCAGCTACGTTTATAGAAAATATGCAGCAGCAGCCAACAGTAATGGAGCTTTTTGAGGTATGCAGTAAGATCTATATACTCACATACAGTGCCTGTATGCCTTGCACTGATGTGGATATGTGCACATAGACTCCCCTGCCTACCTAGTGCTGCAATCTATGTACCCCCGAATTAGCCCTAAAAAGGACTGTTAGTTTATCAGGATTTGTGAATTGAACACTAGTAGACCCACACTAACTAATAAAAGGTAAGAATCTGACCCTATCTCAGCAGCAGCTCTCCCTACACTAGCTGAGTCCAAAGCAGAATGCGGCGAGCAGGGTGGCGTCAGGTCTCTAATAGACCTGATGATGCTGTGCAGCCAGCCAATCACTGTAATACCACAACAAAGATGGCTGCGGTATTACAGTGCATGGCAGACAATCCCTGTATGTTGATTGGTGCTCTAAAAAGCGCCAAAATTAAAAGAAGGAGACCCGAGCTCCCGACGAATAATCCTGGAAATACTTGGTGTGCGCTGAGTACACCAAGCATAGTGATACTTGGGCGAGTAACAAGAAGTGGCGATCACGTTCGCTCATCACTAGTGTTGAGCGATACCGTCCGATACTTGAAAGTATCGGTATCGGATAGTATCGGCCGATACCCGAAAAATATCGGATATCGCCGATACCGATATCCGATACCAATACAAGTCAATGGGACATCAAGTATCGGAAGGTATTCTCATGGTTCCCAGGGTCTGAAGGAGAGGAAACTCTCCTTCAGGCCCTGGGATCCATAGGGATGTGTAAAATAAAGAATTAAAATAAAAAATATTGATATATTTACCTCTCCGGCGGCCCCTGAACTCAGCGCGGGTAACCGGCAGGCTTCTTTGTTCAAAATCAGCGCTTTTAGGACCTGAGAATCACGTCCCGGCTTCTGATTGGTCGCGGGCCGCCTATGTGACCGCCACGCGACCAATCACAAGCCGCGACGTCACCGCAAGCTATTAGCGCGCTCATTTTTGAAAAATGAGCGCGTTAATGACTTTCAAAGACGTAGCGGCTTGTGATTGGTCGCGGCCACGCGACCAATCACAAGCCGCGACGTCACCGCAAGCTATTAACGCGCTCATTTTTAAAAATGAGCGCGTTAATAGCTTGCGGTGGCGTCGCGGCTTGTGATTGGTCGCGGCTACGCGACCAATCACAAGCCACTACGTATTTGAAAGCCATTAACGCGCTCATTTTTAAAAATGAGCGCGTTAATAGCTTGCGGTGGCGTCGCGGCTTGTGATTGGTCGCGGCTACACGACCAATCACAAGCCACTACGTATTTGAAAGCCATTAACGCGCTCATTTTTAAAAATGAGCGCGTTAATAGCTTGCGGTGACGTTGCGGCTTGTGATTGGTCGCGTGCCGGTCACATGGGCGGCCCGCGACCAATCAGAAGCCGGGACGTGTTTCTCAGGTCCTAAAAGCGCTGATTTTGAACAAAGAAGCCTGCCGGTTACCCGCGCTGAGTTCAGGGGCCGCCGGAGAGGTAAATATATCAATATTTTTTATTTTAATTCTTTATTTTACACATCTCTATGTATCCGATACCGATACCCGATACCACAAAAGTATCAGATCTCGGTATCGGAATTCCGATACCGCAAGTATCGGCCGATACCCGATACTTGCGGTATCGGAATGCTCAACACTACTCATCACTACTAATTGGGCCTCCTCGCTGCACCACAATATTAGGCCTAACAATTTTTAAGTGGAAATCTGGTATTCTGATTTGTCTTTGATCAAAGTTTTATCACAAACAATTTGCATTAGCTAATTGGGCCTCCTGGCTGTACCCCAATAATTAGGCGTAACGATTTTTAAGTGGAAATCTCGACTTCTTATTTCTCACAAAAAAACACAGTTTTATCACAAATGTGGTCTCCTAACACTGCCACATGGTTTTTGCATAATCCAGTTAGGTGCTGGAAGATCGATTTCACACAGGACAGAATCCTATCTAGCTACTGACAAGTTAATTTGCAGCGTTATGAGGCGTAGCTTCTCTGCACTGTGACAGTAAGAAAATGGTGCCAGCAAAACAAGATGTCCGCTTTTTATATGGCCAGGGACATGTGACTTCAGCAGCCAATCACAGAAGACCTTGTGTTATGATGTTGTGTATGGTTTCTGCGCCCTGGCTGAATCAACACACATCACATAAAATTAAAGGGAAAAAAATGAGAGTACACCACTTCCCTAACCTCTCCATACACCTTCCCCTCATCAAACACATCCCCCTGTGCCCCACTCATCATACAGCACCACTATCCTAGCCAAAGTAATATGAAAGGCATTAGTGGAAACGTGATGACTTACTGAACTGAGACCAAATTTTGTCGACTTTGAGTAAAAATGCTCCTGAAACTGAACACGAATCCAAACGTGCTACATTTGTGCCGAATTTAAGATTGTCAAATGTTTTCTGAACAAATTTTCTCATTTTTAGTGAAGCCTTGGCAACTGGGAACTATATCTGTTTCCACCACCACATGGCAGTTATCTGTCTCATCCTAGAACTCCTTCAAATCCTACTCAACTGACATTACCTCTTCCCCAACAAATATAGGTCTCATCATTGATTACACAAAGTGACCTCATTATTTGCACTCATGCAAGGTAAAGTGCTGCCAAGCAGTTTTACAGCTGGAAAGCCTATAGGAGAAAAGCCACATGGTAGAAGAGTTGCTCCTATGCGCCAAGAGGCAACTCACCTAATAACTGGGTCCCTGGAAACTACAACTTGGAATTGTCATGAGCAACAATGCTGAAAACATTCTTGCTACCTTAAGGTCAGGCAAAAAGACCCACGCTTTATGCATGGCCCACTTCCTTAGTTTAATAGTGCAAGATTTCTTTCCCAAATATGCATGAACATTGAAAGGGGCTAGAAATGTTTTACCCTATTTCAGTAGGTCTTTTATGGCAAATCATGCCTTCTTGGCTTTGCAATGAAAAAGCACCACCAGAGCACCACCTGGTTTGCTTCATTGCAACCCACTGGAATTCGACTGTGTCAATGTTGCAGCATTTATAAAAGCAGCGTAACAGAGTAAATTACGCAACAGTCAAAATAGAGTATGGTTTACTTAAAAATCCAACATTGGCAGCTAATGAGGGATGTGTTTTACCTATGTAAGCCATTTGAGGAGGCATCAAAATTTGTCAGTAGGTACACATGTGGAATTAGCTATGTAATCACCCTTAAATATATCTTGGAAAAACACTCACCAGCATGTAATAGGGAATGGAGGAACAACACCAAGTTGCATTTGTTCAATGTAACCCCATCTCTGAAGGTCCATGTCAAATGCTGCAGGATTTGGAGGAGTAAGAGAAGGAGGAGGGAGGAGAGGATGAACAGCAGATTGAAGTGGAAGAGGGCCTAGACTTAGCACACGCAGGGGAGGGCAGACAGAGCCAACATGATGATGACTACTACACTGGCAATGACAAACAACCATCATAGTAAAGTTATGATAATGAAACAACTGGGCCCTCTTTCATACTTGTGGGCATGGCAAGTTGTATGCTGAAGTAAAGTGATGACTATTGAAAAGCCACTCTTTTGGACCCTTGCTAAAAAAGTAAAATGGAATTTTTTTCTACCTTCCAAATGATCATCTAAACTGGATTTGTCCCAGGATAAATTCTTTTACCCGCTTTGCAAAACTTTTGCTGAGCAAACCCCTGCCGCCTGCATTACTGAACAGCAGATCCCTCTGGGATCCACATAGACACAGTGTTCCCCCGCCAGTGCCAGTATTAGGGCTAAAATAAATAGCTGAGGCTGAAGCAGCAACACTTAGGGTATTGCAAGAACATGGTGCACTTCAGCAAATACAGATGCACCATCAGAACAGAAAAGTTCAGTTGTACCTAGACTGCATCTTTTCAGGTAACCCACAGGCGACCCATACTTTGCTCTCCCTATTAGCCATGTGTTTTATTTCAATCCTCCTTTGTTCCCTTGCCATCCACATTCACCGCAACATCTCCCCTCCATCACGACACATACACATCAGCCCTTCCCTACTTCCCTCTCTCATGTATAGCTCCCATGCACTTCTCACTTTCCTGAAAAACCTCAGCCCATCTTGCCCAAACACATCGCACAAAAAAACTTCTTACAATTCCAATAACTACTTGCTCTTTTTCTTCCTACTCCTACTGATTCCAGGGGACATCTCCCCCAACCCTGGTCCACCATCCTCCAAACTCAACCCCTACCCTACCTCACATCGAAACCTTACTAACCTTATTAACCCCTTTCTGCCATTGGGCGTACTATTCCGTCCATGTGGGGTGGGCCCTAATTCCCAAGGATGGAATACGTCCAGTGCAATCGTCCGCGCTCACTGGGGAGCGTGGCCGATCGCGGCCAGGTGTCAGCTGCCTATCACAGCTGACGTCCGGCACTATGTGCCAGGAGTGGTCACGGACCGCCCCCGGCACATTAACCCCGGCACACTGCGATCAAACATGATCGCGGTGTGCCAGCGGTATAGGGAAGCATTGCGCAGAGAGCCCCCTGTGCTTCCCTGAGACCCCCAGAACAACGGGATGTGATCGCGTTGCTGCGAGGGTCTCTTACCTCCCATACCTGCAGCAAGCCCGGATCCAAAATGGCCGCGGCATCCGGGTCCTGCAAGGAGGGAGATGGTTTACCAAGTGCCTGCTCAGAGTAGGCGCTTGGTAAGCCTGCAGCGCTGTAAGTCAGATTGCTGATCTGACAGAGTGCTGTGCAAACTGTCAGACTAGCGATCTGTGATGTCCCCCCTGGGACAAAGAAAAAAAGTTTAAAAAAAAATGTCCACATGTGTAAAAAAAAAAAAAAAATTCCTAAATAAAGAAAAAAAAATATTGTTCCCATAAATACATTTCTTTATCTAAATAAAAAACAAACAATAAAAGTATACATATTTAGTATTGTCGCGTCCGTAATGACCGAACCTATGAAACTGTCCCACTAGTTAACCCCTTCAGTAAACACCGTAAGAAAAAAAAATGAGGCAAAAAACAACGCTTTATTATCATACCGCCGAGCAAAAAGTGTAATAAGGCTACTTTCACACTAGCGTCGGATTCGGCCCATCGCAGTGGATGCGCTGCACATTGGGTGCAGCGGATGCATTTCTCCGGCGCATCCACTGCCCCATTGTAAGGTGCGGGGAGGTGGGAGCGGAGTTCCGGTCGCGCATGCGCGGTCGGAAAAAGCGGTCCGTCGGCAGCAAAAAACGTTACATTTAACTTTTTTGCTCCCGGCGGTCCGCCACAATACGTGTCAATACGTTGTAATGCGTTGGTAATGTTACTCTATGGGGCAAAAGCGCATCCTGCAAACAACTTTGCAGGATGTGTTTTTTCCCCTAAATGACGCAGTGCGACGTATTAAAAAAAACTCCAGTGTGAAAGTAGCCTGACACGTGATCAAAAAGACAGATATAAATAACCATGGTACCGCTGAAAACGTCATCTTGTCCCGCAAAAAACGAGCCACCATACAGCATCATCATAAAAAAGTTATGGTCCTCAGAATAAAGTGATGCAAAAAGAATTATTTTTTCTATAAAATAGTTAAACGCGCCAAAAGATAAAAAAAGATATAAATGAGGTATCGCTGTAATCGTACTGACCCGAAGAATAAAACTGCTTTATCAATTTTACCAAACGCGGAACGGTATAAACGCCTCCCCCGAAAGAAATTCATGAATAGCTGGTTTTTGGTCATTCTGCTTCACAAAAATTGGAATAAACAGCGATCAAAAAATGTCACGTGCCCGAAAATGTTACCATTCACAACGTCAACTCGTCCCGCAAAAAAAAAGACCTCACATGACTCTGTGGACTCTAATATGGAAAACTTATAGCTCTCAAAATGTGGTAATGCAAAAAATATTTTTTACAATAAAAAGCGTCTTTCAGTGTGTGATGGCTGCCAATCATAAAAATCTGCTTAAAAAAACAGCTATAAAAGTAAATCAAACCCCCCTTCATCACCCCCTTAGTTAGGGAAAAATTAAAAAATTAAAAAAATGTATTACTTCCATTTTCCCATTAGGGTTAGGGCTAGGATTAGGGTTAGGGCTAGGGTTAGGGTTAGGGCTAGGGTTAGGGCTAGGTTTAGGGTTGGGGCTAGGGTTAAGGCTAGGGTTAGGGTTGGGGCTAGGGTTAAGGCTACAGTTAGGGTTGGGGCTAAAGTTAGGGTTAGGATTATATTTACGGTTGGAAATAGGGTTGGGATGAGAGTTAGGGGTGTGTCTGGGTTAGAGGTGTGGTTAGAGTTACCGTTGGGATTAGGGTTAGGGGTGTGTTTGGATTAGGGTTTCAGTTATAATTGGGGGTTTCCACTGTTTAGGCACATCAGGGGCTCTCCAAACACGAAACGGCGTCCGATCTCAATTCCAGCCAATTCTGCGTTGAAAAAGTAAAACAGTGCTCCTTCCCTTCCAAGCTCTCCCGTGTGCCCAACCAGGGGTTTACCCCAACATATGGGGTATCAGCGTACTCAGGACAAATTGGACAACAACTTTTGGCGCCCAATTTCTCCTGGTACCCGTGGGAAAATACAAAACTGGGGGCTAAAAAATAAGTTTTGTGGGAAAAAAAGATTTTTTATTTGCACGGCTCTGCGTTATAAACTGTAGTGAAACACTTGGGGGCTCAAAGTTCTCACAACACATCTAGATAAGTTCCTTAGGGGGTCTAGTTTCCAAAATGGTGTCACTTGTGTGGGGTTTCTACTGTTTAGGTACATTAGGGGCTCTGCAATCGCAATGTGACGCCTGCAGACCATTCCATCTAAGTCTGCATTCCAAATGGCACTCCTTCCCTTCCAAGCCCTCCCATGCGCCCAAACAGTGGTTCCCCCCAACATATGGGTTATCAGCATACTCAGGACAAATTGGACAACAACGTAGTGTCCAATTTCTCCCGTTACCCTCAGGAAAATACAAAACTGGGGGCTAAAAAATAATTTTTGTGGGAAAAAATTTTTGTTTTATTTTTACGGTTCTGCATTATAAACTTCTGTGAAGCCCTTGGTGGGTCAAAGTGCTCACCACACATCTAGATAAGTTCCTTACGGGGTCTACTTTCCAAAATGTTGTCACTTGTTGGGGGTTTCAATGTTTAGGCACATCAGTGGCTCTCCAAATGCAACATGGCGTCCCATCTCAATTCCTGTAAATTTTGCATTGAAAAGTCAAATGACGCTCCTTCCCTTCCGAGCTCTCCCGTGCGCCCAAACAGTGATTTACCCCCACATATGGGGTATCAGCGTACTCAGAACAAATTGTTCAACAACTTTTGGGGTCCAATTTCTAATCTTACCCTTGGGAAAATAAAAAATTGGGGGCGAAAAAATAATTTTTGTGAAAAAATATGATTTTTTATTTTTACGGTTCTGCATTATAAACTTCTGTGAAGCACTTGGGGGGTCAAAGTGCTCACCACACCTCTAGATAAGTTCCTTAGGGGGTCTACTTTCGAAAATGGTGTCACTTGTGGGGGGTTTCAATGTTTAGGCACATCAGTGGCACTCCAAACGCAACATGGCGTCCCATCTCAATTCCAGTCAATTTTGGATTGAAAAGTCAAACGGCGCTCCTTCCCTTCCGAGCCCAAACAGTGGTTTACCCCCACATATGCGGTATCAGCGTACTCAGGACAAATTGTACAACAACTTTCGGGGTCCATTTTCTCCTGTTACCCTTGGTAAAATAAAACAAATTGGAGCTGATGTAAATTTTTTGTGAAAAAAAGTTAAATGTTCATTTTTATTTAAATATTTCAAAAATTCCTGTGAAACACTTGAAGGGTTAATAAACTTCTTGAATGTGGTTTTGAGCACCTTGAGGGGTGCAGTTTTTAGAATGGTGTCACACTTGGGTATTTTCTATCTTATAGACCCCTCAAAATGACTTCAAATGAGATGTGGTCCTTAAAAGAAAATGGTGTTGTAAAAATGAGAAATTGCTGGTCAATTTTAACCCTTATAACTCCCTAACAAAAAAAAATTGGTTCCAAAATTGTGCTGATGTAAATTAGACATGTGGGAAATGTTACTTATTAAGTATTTTGTGTGACATATCCCTGTGATTTAATTGCATAAAAATTCATAGTTGGAAAATTGCGAAATTTTCAAAATTTTTGCCAAATTTCCATTTTTTTCACAAGTAAACGCAGGTAATATCAAAGAAATTTTACCACTACCGTGAAGAACAATATGTCTCGAGAAAACATTGTCAGAATCACTGGGATCTGTTTAAGCATTCCAGAGTTATAACCTCATAAAGGGACAGTGGTCAGAATTGCAAAAATTGGTCTGGTCATTAACATGCAAACCACCCTTGGGGGTAAATGGGTTAATATTAGTTGTTTTCTTTCATCTCCTTCTTTTAATTGTGCCCTCTGGAATCCACGGTCTATATGTAAGAAACTTCCTTTCCTGCACAATTATTTTTTGAACAACTCTCAATCTGTTGGCCCTCACAGAAACCTGGATTCAGGATTCAGACACTGTCTCCCCTGCTGCCATTTCCCATGTTGGCTTACAATTTTCCCATTCCCCGAGACCCACAAACAGACTTGGTGGAGGAGTTGGCATACTCCTGTCCCAACAATGCACTTTCCAGGTTATTCACCCTGTTCCATCACTCTCATTCCCTTCTGTTGAGGTCCACACCATCAGACTCTTCCATCCCCTCTCCCTCAGAGTAGTATTCCGGCCTCCATGCTCACCCACCCACTTCCTTGACCATATCTCTTCCTGGCTGCCGCACTTCATGTCCTCAGAACTCCCAACCCTTATCCTGGGAGACTGCAACATCCCCATTAACAGCCCCACTTCAACATCTGCATCCCAGCTTCTATCACTAACCACTTCTCTCAGCCTGTCACAGCCCCCAACCTCTGAAACACACAAAGACAGTAACACCCTGGACCTTGTCTTCGTCAGGCTCTGTTTAATCTCTTACTTGGAAAACTTATTGCTTCCCTTCTCTGACCACAACATTCTCTCCTTCATGCTCACAAATCCTCGGAAAAAAAAACAGCCCTGGCTCACTCTCCACATTTGATCCCATCACAGAAGAAGAAGTCTACAGTCTCCTCTCTTCTCATCTGACCACATGCTCTACTGACCCCTTTCCCTTACATCTCCTCCAGTCTCTCTCTCCAGTCATCACAACTCACCTAACTACAATCTTTAATCTCTCCTTCTCCTGGGGCATTTTCCCCTCCTCCTGCAAACACTCTATCATTACTCCATTATTAAACAAACCCGCTCTCGACCCATCCTGCACAAACAACTACAGACCAGTCTCCAATGTCCCCTTCATCTCTAAACTTTTGGAGCACCTAGTCTACTCCCGCCTTACCCATTACCTCTCCACTGATTCCCTCCTAGACTCTTCACAGTCCGGCTTCCACCCCCTACATTTGGCAGGCACTGCACTCATCAAAGTGACCAATGACTTTCTGCCAGCAAAATGTAACTGGGTCCACTCTCTGCTAATTCTTCTTGACCTTTTTGCAGCTTCCAACACTGTTGACCATGATCTCCTACTCTCTAGGCTCCAGTCACTTTACATTAAGGACACTGCTCTCTCCTGGTTCTCTTCCCATCTTTCTGACCGCTCCTTCAGTGTTTTGCTCACTGGCTCCACTTCATCTCCTCTTCCTCTCACTGTTTGGTACCTCAGGGCTCAGTCCTTGGCCCACTTCTCTTCTCTCTCTACATGACCCCAATTGGACAGACCATCAGCAGATTTGTAGGGTTGAGCGAAACGGGTCGAACATTTTCAAAAGTCGCCGACTTTTGGCGAAGTCGAGTTTCATGAAACCCGATCCGACCCCTGTGCGTGGTCGGCCATGCGGTACGCGACTTTCGCGCCAAAGTTTTCAGCCAATGAAGGTAAACGCAGAGTGTGGGCAGCGTGATGACATAGGTCCTGGTCCCCACCATCTTAGAGAAGGGCATTGCAGTGATTGGCTTGCTGTCTGCGGCGTCACAGGGGCTATAAAGGGGAGTTCCCGCCGACCGCCATGTTACTGCTGCTGATCTGAGCTTAGGGAGAGGTTGCTGCCGCTTCGTCAGAAGCAGGGATAGCGTTAGGCAGGGTCCATTAACCACAAAACCGCTTGTGCTGTAGCGATTTCCGCTGCCCAACACCACCTTCGGTGTGCAGGGACAGTGGAAGCTCCTTTTTTTTTTTTTTTCCTCAGCGCTGTAGCTCATTGGGCTGCCCTAGAAGGCTCCCTGATAGCTGCATTGCTGTGTGTACGCCGCTGTGCAAACCAACTGCTTTTTTCAAAGCACAAATCCTCTTGTTCCTTCCTTTCTGCACAGCTATCTTGTTTGTTTGTCCACACTTTTTATTTAATTTGTGCATCAGTCCACTCCTTATTGCTGCCTGCCATACCTGGCTGAGATTACTGCAGGGAGATAGTAATTGAAGGACAGTTCCTTTTTTTTTTTTTTTTTTGTGGGAGATTAAGATTGACATTTCTGCTAGAGTGCCATCTCTGTCTGTGTCATCTCTCACTCAGTGGGCCATAGAAAGCCTATTTATTTTTTTGCTTGATTTGGGTTCCAAAATCTACCAGAAAAAATCACAACATCAATCAGTGGGAGAAAAATATTGGCCTCAGGGCTTGTGTGCCACTCCTTACTCCTGTGTGTGCCATCTCTCACTCAGTGGGCCATAGAAAGCCTATTAATTTTTTTGCTTGATTTGGGTTCTAAATTCTACCTGAAAAAATCAATAAATCAATCAGTGGGAGATTAATATTGGCCTTTGGGCTTGTGTGCCAGTCCTAAGCGTGCCATCTCTCTCTCTCTCAGATAGTGGGCCATAGAATGCCTATTTTTTTATTATTTTATTGGGTTTATAAATTTTCCCTGGAAAAAAAAAAAAGTGGGAGATTAATATTGGCCTCTGGGCTTGTGTGCCAGTCCTGAGCGTGCCATCTCTCTCACAAATAGTGGGCCATAGAAAGCCTATTTATTTTTTTGGTTGATTTGGGTTCATAATTCTACCTGAAAAAATCAATCAATCAATCAGTGGGAGATTAATATTGGGCTTTGGGCTTGTGTGCCAGTCCTAAGCGTGCCATCTCTCTCTCTCAGATAGTGGGCCATAGAAAGCCTATTTATTATTATTTTTTTTATTGGGTTTATAAATTTTCCCTGGAAAAAAAAAAAATGGGAGATTAATATTGGCCTCTGGGCTTGTGTGCCAGTCCTGAGCGTGCCATCTCTCTCACAAATAGTGGGCCATAGAAAGCCTATTAATTTTTTTGCTTGATTTGGGTTCCAAAATCTACCAAAAAAAATCACTAAATCAATCAGTGGGAGATTAATATTGGCCTCTGGGCTTGTGTTCCACTCCTGACTCCTGTGTGCGTCATCTGTCACTCAGTGGGCCCTAGAAAGCCTATTTTTTGTTTTATTTGTTTTCTAAATTCTCCCTGAAACAATCATTTTATTTTCTTTGGTTTCTAAATTATTCCTGAAAAAAATCATTTTTTTTGTATTTTTTTTTTCTCTCAAGTCTCCCTGAAAAAAAAAAAAAAAAAAAATCTGTGGGAGATTCATATTGCCCCTTCTGCTTGTGTGCCAGTCTTGACTCCTGGGTGTGCCATCTCTCTCTCTCTCCCCAATTGTGGGCCATAGAAAGCCTATTAATTTTTTTGCTTGATTTGGGTTCCAAAATCTACCAAAAAAAATCACTAAATCAATCAGTGGGAGATTAATATTGGCCTCTGGGCTTGTGTGCCACTCCTGACTCCTGTGTGCGTCATCTGTCACTCAGTGGGCCCTAGAAAGCCTATTTTTTGTTTTATTTGTTTTCTAAATTCTCCCTGAAACAATCATTTTATTTTCTTTGGTTTCTAAATTATTCCTGAAAAAAATCATTTTTTTTGTATTTTTTTTCTCTCAAGTCTCCCTGAAAAAAAAAAAAAAAAAAAAATCTGTGGGAGATTCATATTGCCCCTTCTGCTTGTGTGCCAGTCTTGACTCCTTGGTGTGCCATCTCTCTCTCTCTCCCCAATTGTGGGCCATAGAAAGCCTATTAATTTTTTTGCTTGATTTGGGTTCCAAAATCTACCAAAAAAAATCACTAAATCAATCAGTGGGAGATTAATATTGGCCTCTGGGCTTGTGTGCCACTCCTGACTCCTGTGTGCGTCATCTGTCACTCAGTGGGCCCTAGAAAGCCTATTTTTTGTTTTATTTGTTTTCTAAATTCTCCCTGAAACAATCATTTTATTTTCTTTGGTTTCTAAATTATTCCTGAAAAAAATCATTTTTTTTGTATTTTTTTTCTCTCAAGTCTCCCTGAAAAAAAAAAAAAAAAATCTGTGGGAGATTCATATTGCCCCTTCTGCTTGTGTGCCAGTCTTGACTCCTGGGTGTGCCATCTCTCTCTCTCTCCCCAATTGTGGGCCATAGAAAGCCTATTAATTTTTTTGCTTGATTTGGGTTCCAAAATCTACCAAAAAAAATCACTAAATCAATCAGTGGGAGATTAATATTGGCCTCTGGGCTTGTGTGCCACTCCTGACTCCTGTGTGCGTCATCTGTCACTCAGTGGGCCCTAGAAAGCCTATTTTTTGTTTTATTTGTTTTCTAAATTCTCCCTGAAACAATCATTTTATTTTCTTTGGTTTCTAAATTATTCCTGAAAAAAATCTTTTTTTTGTATTTTTTTTTCTCTCAAGTCTCCCTGAAAAAAAAAAAAAAAAAAAAATCTGTGGGAGATTCATATTGCCCCTTCTGCTTGTGTGCCAGTCTTGACTCCTGGGTGTGCCATCTCTCTCTCTCCCCCCAATTGTGGGCCATAGAAAGCCTATTAATTTTTTTGCTTGATTTGGGTTCCAAAATCTACCAAAAAAAATCACTAAATCAATCAGTGGGAGATTAATATCGGCCTCTGGGCTTGTGTGCCACTCCTGACTCCTGTGTGCGTCATCTGTCACTCAGTGGGCCCTAGAAAGCCTATTTTTTGTTTTATTTGTTTTCTAAATTCTCCCTGAAACAATCATTTTATTTTCTTTGGTTTCTAAATTATTCCTGAAAAAAAATCATTTTTTTTGTATTTTTTTTTCTCTCAAGTCTCCCTGAAAAAAAAAAAAAAAAAAAAAATCTGTGGGAGATTCATATTGCCCCTTCTGCTTGTGTGCCAGTCTTGACTCCTGGGTGTGCCATCTCTCTCTCTCTCCCCAATTGTGGGCCATAGAAAGCCTATTAATTTTTTTGCTTGATTTGGGTTCCAAAATCTACCAAAAAAAATCACTAAATCAATCAGTGGGAGATTAATATTGGCCTCTGGGCTTGTGTGCCACTCCTGACTCCTGTGTGCGTCATCTGTCACTCAGTGGGCCCTAGAAAGCCTATTTTTTGTTTTATTTGTTTTCTAAATTCTCCCTGAAACAATCATTTTATTTTCTTTGGTTTCTAAATTATTCCTGAAAAAAATCATTTTTTTTGTATTTTTTTTCTCTCAAGTCTCCCTGAAAAAAAAAAAAAAAAAAAATCTGTGGGAGATTCATATTGCCCCTTCTGCTTGTGTGCCAGTCTTGACTCCTTGGTGTGCCATCTCTCTCTCTCTCCCCAATTGTGGGCCATAGAAAGCCTATTAATTTTTTTGCTTGATTTGGGTTCTAAAATCTACCAAAAAAAATCACTAAATCAATCAGTGGGAGATTAATATTGGCCTCTGGGCTTGTGTGCCACTCCTGACTCCTGTGTGCGTCATCTGTCACTCAGTGGGCCCTAGAAAGCCTATTTTTTGTTTTATTTGTTTTCTAAATTCTCCCTGAAACAATCATTTTATTTTCTTTGGTTTCTAAATTATTCCTGAAAAAAATCATTTTTTTTGTATTTTTTTTTCTCTCAAGTCTCCCTGAAAAAAAAAAAAAAAAAATCTGTGGGAGATTCATATTGCCCCTTCTGCTTGTGTGCCAGTCTTGACTCCTGGGTGTGCCATCTCTCTCTCTCTCCCCAATTGTGGGCCATAGAAAGCCTATTAATTTTTTTGCTTGATTTGGGTTCCAAAATCTACCAAAAAAAATCACTAAATCAATCAGTGGGAGATTAATATTGGCCTCTGGGCTTGTGTGCCACTCCTGACTCCTGTGTGCGTCATCTGTCACTCAGTGGGCCCTAGAAAGCCTATTTTTTGTTTTATTTGTTTTCTAAATTCTCCCTGAAACAATCATTTTATTTTCTTTGGTTTCTAAATTATTCCTGAAAAAAATCATTTTTTTTGTATTTTTTTTCTCTCAAGTCTCCCTGAAAAAAAAAAAAAAAAAAAATCTGTGGGAGATTCATATTGCCCCTTCTGCTTGTGTGCCAGTCTTGACTCCTGGGTGTGCCATCTCTCTCTCTCTCCCCAATTGTGGGCCATAGAAAGCCTATTAATTTTTTTGCTTGATTTGGGTTCCAAAATCTACCAAAAAAAATCACTAAATCAATCAGTGGGAGATTAATATTGGCCTCTGGGCTTGTGTGCCACTCCTGACTCCTGTGTGCGTCATCTGTCACTCAGTGGGCCCTAGAAAGCCTATTTTTTGTTTTATTTGTTTTCTAAATTCTCCCTGAAACAATCATTTTATTTTCTTTGGTTTCTAAATTATTCCTGAAAAAAATCATTTTTTTTGTATTTTTTTTCTCTCAAGTCTCCCTGAAAAAAAAAAAAAAAAAAAAATCTGTGGGAGATTCATATTGCCCCTTCTGCTTGTGTGCCAGTCTTGACTCCTTGGTGTGCCATCTCTCTCTCTCTCCCCAATTGTGGGCCATAGAAAGCCTATTAATTTTTTTGCTTGATTTGGGTTCCAAAATCTACCAAAAAAAATCACTAAATCAATCAGTGGGAGATTAATATTGGCCTCTGGGCTTGTGTGCCACTCCTGACTCCTGTGTGCGTCATCTGTCACTCAGTGGGCCCTAGAAAGCCTATTTTTTGTTTTATTTGTTTTCTAAATTCTCCCTGAAACAATCATTTTATTTTCTTTGGTTTCTAAATTATTCCTGAAAAAAATCATTATTTTTGTATTTTTTTTTCTCTCAAGTCTCCCTGAAAAAAAAAAAAAAAAAAATCTGTGGGAGATTCATATTGCCCCTTCTGCTTGTGTGCCAGTCTTGACTCCTGGGTGTGCCATCTCTCTCTCTCTCCCCAATTGTGGGCCATAGAAAGCCTATTAATTTTTTTGCTTGATTTGGGTTCCAAAATCTACCAAAAAAAATCACTAAATCAATCAGTGGGAGATTAATATTGGCCTCTGGGCTTGTGTGCCACTCCTGACTCCTGTGTGCGTCATCTGTCACTCAGTGGGCCCTAGAAAGCCTATTTTTTGTTTTATTTGTTTTCTAAATTCTCCCTGAAACAATCATTTTATTTTCTTTGGTTTCTAAATTATTCCTGAAAAAAATCATTTTTTTTGTATTTTTTTTCTCTCAAGTCTCCCTGAAAAAAAAAAAAAAAAAAAATCTGTGGGAGATTCATATTGCCCCTTCTGCTTGTGTGCCAGTCTTGACTCCTGGGTGTGCCATCTCTCTCTCTCTCCCCAATTGTGGGCCATAGAAAGCCTATTAATTTTTTTGCTTGATTTGGGTTCCAAAATCTACCAAAAAAAATCACTAAATCAATCAGTGGGAGATTAATATTGGCCTCTGGGCTTGTGTGCCACTCCTGACTCCTGTGTGCGTCATCTGTCACTCAGTGGGCCCTAGAAAGCCTATTTTTTGTTTTATTTGTTTTCTAAATTCTCCCTGAAACAATCATTTTATTTTCTTTGGTTTCTAAATTATTCCTGAAAAAAATCATTTTTTTTGTATTTTTTTTTCTCTCAAGTCTCCCTGAAAAAAAAAAAAAAAAAAAAATCTGTGGGAGATTCATATTGCCCCTTCTGCTTGTGTGCCAGTCTTGACTCCTGGGTGTGCCATCTCTCTCTCTCTCCCCAATTGTGGGCCATAGAAAGCCTATTAATTTTTTTGCTTGATTTGGGTTCCAAAATCTACCAAAAAAAATCACTAAATCAATCAGTGGGAGATTAATATTGGCCTCTGGGCTTGTGTGCCACTCCTGACTCCTGTGTGCGTCATCTGTCACTCAGTGGGCCCTAGAAAGCCTATTTTTTGTTTTATTTGTTTTCTAAATTCTCCCTGAAACAATCATTTTATTTTCTTTGGTTTCTAAATTATTCCTGAAAAAAATCATTTTTTTTGTATTTTTTTTTTCTCTCAAGTCTCCCTGAAAAAAAAAAAAAAAAAAAAATCTGTGGGAGATTCATATTGCCCCTTCTGCTTGTGTGCCAGTCTTGACTCCTGGGTGTGCCATCTCTCTCTCCCCAATTGTGGGCCATAGAAAGCCTATTAATTTTTTTGCTTGATTTGGGTTCCAAAATCTACCAAAAAAAATAACTAAATCAATCGGTGGGAGATTAATATTGGCCTCTGGGCTTGTGTGCCACTCCTGACTCCTGTGTGCGTCCTCTCTCACTCAGTGGGCCCTTTTTTTTTTTTTTTTTCCTAAATTCTCCCTGAAACAATCATTTAATTTTATTTGTTTTATAAATTCTTCTGTAAAAAATAATTTTTTTTCAATTTTTTTTTTTTCTGAAGTCTCCCTTTTAAAAAAAACAAACACAAATCAGTGGGAGATAAATATTTACATTTGCGCTTCAGTGACAGTCCTGCGTGTGTGCCATCTCATTTGTTGCCAACAACAACAGAGTGTGTAACATTGTGGCTGATTTTCGTTGTGGTCTCACCCACCTGTAAAGGGGTAGCTAAATCATACTGAAGTTATAGCTCACCGTGTAAGTTGTGTGACAGCAACAAATACCGTTCGTTTGGTAACGTTTTTAAAACAATGAGGAAGTCTGGTGGAAGAGGTCGTGGCCGGGGGCGTTCATTGTCAGCTGGTAATGAGGGTAGTGGTAGTGGTGGAGCATCAGCTGGTCGTGGGAAAAAAAATATTGCACCTAAGTCTGGAGCTGTGGAGCCAGGTTCGTCGTCTGGCTACACAAGGCCTCGAACGCTCCCTTTTCTGGGAGTAGGAAAACCGCTTTTAAAGCCGGAGCAGCAAGAGCAAGTTTTGGCTTATCTTGCTGACTCAGCCTCTAGCTCTTTTGCCTCCTCTCGTGAAACTGGTAAATGTCCAAGCAGCGCGTCGTTAGTGGATGTTCACGGTCAGGGACAAGTCGCTTCCTTGTCCTCTTCAGCAAAAACAACAACAGAGAAGAATGCAGCAGGCGACACAACGGGTTACTCCATGGAGCTCTTTACACATACCGTCCCTGGCTTAGAAAGTGAAGCAGTTAACAGTCCATGCCCATTACAAGTTGAATCTGACATGGAGTGCACTGATGCACAGCCACAGCCAGACTACTATGCTGGTCCTTTGACTCAGACCACAACATTGCCCTCGCAGGGTGCTGATCAAGAATCAGACCCTGATGAGACTATGTTGCCCCATCACGAACGCTATACCACCGACCGACACGGTGACACAGACGAAGTTGCACACGAGCTACAAGAAGAGGTAATAGATGACCCAGTTCTTGACCCCGATTGGCAGCCATTGGGGGAACAGGGTGCAGGCGGCAGCAGTTCTGAAGCGGAGGAGGAGGGGCCGCAGCAGGCATCAACATCGCAACAGGTTCCATCTGCCGGGCCCGTATCTTGCCCAAAACGCGTGGCAAAGCTAAAACCTGTTGGAGGACAGCGTGGCCATCCGGTTAAAGCTCAGTCTGCAATGCCTGAAAAGGTATCCGATGCTAGAAAGAGTGCAGTCTGGCATTTTTTTAAACAACATCCAATTGATCAGCGCAAAGTCATCTGTCAAAAATGTTCAACTACCTTAAGCAGAGGACAGAATCTGAAAAGTCTCAATACAAGTTGCATGCATAGACATTTAACCACCATGCATTTGCAAGCCTGGACTAACTACCAAACGTCCCTTAAGGTTGTAGCACCCTCGGCCAATGAAGCTAGTCAGCAACGCAACATCCCTTCCGGCAGTGTAGGGCCACCATTTTCCGCACCACCTGCAGTATCTGTGCAGGTTTCTTTGCCAGGCCAAAGCCGTCAGGGTCAGGGAATCACCAGTTTCGTAGTAGGAAACACTGCATCTAGGGCACCGGTGGCAACAATACCATCTCCCACCGTCTCTCAATCTGCCATGTCCACCGGCACCCCCGCTAGTTCCACGATCTCCAGCTCTCCAGTCCAGCTCACCCTACATGAGACTATGGTTAGAAAAAGGAAGTACTTAGCCTCGCATCCGCGTACACAGGGTTTGAACGCACACATAGCTAGACTAATCTTGTTAGAGATGATGCCCTACCGGTTAGTTGAAAGCGAAGCTTTCAAAGCCCTGATGGACTACGCTGTACCACGCTACGAGCTACCCAGTCGACACTTTTTTTCCAGAAAAGCCATCCCAGCCCTCCACCAGCATGTTAAAGAGCGCATCGTCCATGCACTCAGGCAATCTGTGAGCACAAAGGTGCACCTGACAACAGATGCATGGACCAGTAGGCATGGCCAGGGACGTTACGTGTCCATCACGGCACACTGGGTAAATGTGGTGGATGCAGGGTCCACAGGGGACAGCAAGTTTGGGACAGTTCTGCCTAGCCCACGGTCTAGGAAACAATTGGCTGTAGCCGTTCGCACCCCCTCCTCCTCCTCTTCGTCCTCCTGCAGAAGCGAGAGCTCGTCCACAGACCGCAGTCGCACAACCACTCCATCCGCAGCTGCCACTGTTGCACACCAGGTCTCCCATTATGGGGCAGCTACTGGCAAACGTCAGCAGGCTGTATTGGCTATGAAGTGTTTGGGCGACAACAGACACACCGCGGAAGTTCTGTCCGAGTTCTTGCAGAAAGAAACGCAGTCGTGGCTGGGCATTGTAGATCTTGAGGCAGGCAAGGTAGTGAGTGATAACGGAAGGAATTTCATGGCTGCCATCTCCCTTTCCCAACTGAAACACATTCCTTGCCTGGCTCACACCTTAAACCTGGTGGTGCAGTGCTTCCTGAAAAGTTATCCGGGGTTATCCGACCTGCTCCTCAAAGTGCGTGGACTTTGCTCACATATCCGCCGTTCGCCCGTACACTCCAGCCGTATGCAGACCTATCAGCGTTCTTTGAACCTTCCCCAGCATCGCCTAATCATAGACGTTGCAACAAGGTGGAACTCAACACTGCACATGCTTCAGAGACTGTGTGAACAGAGGCGGGCTGTTATGTTTTTGTGGGAGGATACACATACACGGGCAGGCAGTAGGATGGCAGACATGGAGTTGTCAGGTGTGCAGTGGTCGAAGATTCAAGACATGTGTCAAGTCCTTCAGTGTTTTGAGGAATGCACACGGCTGGTTAGTGCAGACAACGCCATAATAAGCATGAGCATCCCCCTAATGCGTCTGCTGATGCAAAGTTTGACGCACATAAAGGATCAGGCATCTGCAGCTGAGGAAGAGGAAAGCCTTGATGACAGTCAGCCATTGTCTGGCCAGGGCAGTGTACAGGACGAGGTAGCGGGCGAAGAGGAGGAGGAGGACGAGGAGGATCATGGGGATGATTATATTTTTAATGAGGAAGCTTTTCCGGGGCCACTGGAAATTGGTGGCGCGGCAAGGCCGGGTTCTGGTTTTTTGAGGGACACAAGTGACGTTGATTTGCCTGAAACTGCCCCTCAACCAAGCACAACCGCAGATTTGAGAACTGGAACTTTGGCCCACATGGCGGATTATGCCTTACGTATCCTCAAAAGGGACACACGCATAACTAAAATGATGAATGATGACGATTACTGGTTGGCCTGCCTCCTTGATCCTCGCTATAAAGGCAAATTGCAAAATATAATGCCACATGAGAACTTGGAACTAATATTAGCAACCAAACAATCAACTCTTGTTGACCGTTTGCTTCTGGCATTCCCTGCACACAGCGCCCGTGATCGTTCTCACACGAGCTGCAGGGGCCAGCAGACCAGAGGAGTTAGAGGGGCAGAAATCAGAAGTGGCGTTGGCCAGAGGGGTTTTCTGACCAGGTTGTGGAGTGATTTTGCTATGACCGCAGACAGGACAGGTACTGCAGCATCAATTCAAAGTGACAGGAGACAACATTTGTCCAGTATGGTTACAAACTATTTTTCATCCCTTATCGATGTTCTCCCTCAACCGTCATTCCCATTTGATTACTGGGCATCAAAATTAGACACCTGGCCAGAATTGGCAGAATATGCATTGCAGGAGCTTGCTTGCCCGGCAGCTAGTGTCCTATCAGAAAGAGTATTCAGTGCTGCAGGTTCAATACTAACAGAAAAAAGGACTCGTCTGGCTACCCAAAATGTTGATGATCTAACCTTCATTAAAATGAACCACAACTGGATTTCGAAATCTTTTGCCCCACCTTGCCCGGCTGACACCTAGCTTTCCTATGAAAAGGTCTTGCCTGTGGACTATTCTGAATGCCTTTTCCAATCTCGTAATTTTCAGCACCTGATTGTCCAGCATACGACATGTTTACACCTCACTAAATGGCCAAACTCCCCACTGGGGCCGTGGTATCGACACTTGGCGACAGCACCCGTGAGAGTGCAGTTTGTCTGAAGAGGTGGGTGAGCCCGCTTTTGGTCGACGGCACTGCCACTGGGTCCCTCCTAGTACAATAAAGTGTCTCTGGCGGTGGTGGTGCGCACCCAACATCAGACACACCGTTGTAATATGAGGGGCCCTGGGCCTGTACCGCCGGCCACAAGACAGTTTCCCCCCACCCCAGCTCAAACAGTGCTCTACCACTTGCAAAATTATCTCACAGCTCCACCAATGTTTAGTCTATGCGCTGACATCCTTCAATGCCTGCCACTGACAATACCATTGTATTGACATTTTTGTTATGTTAGGCCTTCGATGCCTGTCTGTGGTCACTCCTTCCACTAGGCCTCCACTGACCACACCACTGCTGCCCGTGTACCCCTGGAACCAATTTAAAATTGCCTACAGCCATGTGTTATTATTTTAGGCCTTCGATGCCTGTCTGTGGTCACTCCTTCCACTAGGCCTCCACTGACCACACCACTGCTGCCCGTGTACCCCTGGAACCAATTTAAAATTGCCTACAGCCAGCCCAATTTTTTTATTTTAGGCCTTCGATGCCTGTCTGCGGTCCATTCTTTCAACTACTACTACACTGACCAGGGCACTGCTGCCCGTGTACCCCTGGAACCAATTTAAAATTGCCTACAGCCATGTGTTATTATTTTAGGCCTTCGATGCCTGTCTGCGGTCACTCCTTCCACTAGGCCTCCACTGACCACACCACTGCTGCCCGTGTACCCCTGGAACCAATTTAAAATTGCGTACAGCCATGTGTTATTATTTTAGGCCTTCGATGCCTGTCTGCGGTCACTCCTTCCACTAGGCCTCCACTGACCACACCACTGCTGCCCGTGTACCCCTGGAACCAATTTAAAATTGCCTACAGCCAGCCCAATTTTTTTATTTTAGGCCTTCGATGCCTGTCTGCGGTCCATTCTTTCAACTACTACTACACTGACCAGGGCACTGCTGCCCGTGTACCCCTGGAACCAATTTAAAATTGCCTACAGCCATGTGTTATTATTTTAGGCCTTCGATGCCTGTCTGCGGTCACTCCTTCCACTAGGCCTCCACTGACCACACCACTGCTGCCCGTGTACCCCTGGAACCAATTTAAAATTGCCTACAGCCAGCCCAATTTTTTTATTTTAGGCCTTCGATGCCTGTCTGCGGTCCATTCTTTCAACTACTACTACACTGACCAGGGCACTGCTGCCCGTGTACCCCTGGAACCCATTTAAAATTGCCTACAGCCATGTGTTATTATTTTAGGCCTTCGATGCCTGTCTGTGGTCCATTCTTTCAACTACTACTACACTGACCAGGGCACTGCTGCCCGTGTACCCCTGGAACCAATTTAAAATTGCCTACAGCCATGTGTTATTATTTTAGGCCTTCGATGCCTGTCTGTGGTCACTCCTTCCACTAGGCCTCCACTGACCACACCACTGCTGCCCGTGTACCCCTGGAACCAATTTAAAATTGCCTACAGCCATGTGTTATTATTTTAGGCCTTCGATGCCTGTCTGCGGTCACTCCTTCCACTAGGCCTCCACTGACCACACCACTGCTGCCCGTGTACCCCTGGAACCAATTTAAAATTGCCTACAGCCAGCCCAATTTTTTTATTTTAGGCCTTCGATGCCTGTCTGTGGTCCATTCTTTCAACTACTACTACACTGACCAGGGCACTGCTGCCCGTGTACCCCTGGAACCAATTTAAAATTGCCTACAGCCATGTGTTATTATTTTAGGCCTTCGATGCCTGTCTGCGGTCACTCCTTCCACTAGGCCTCCACTGACCACACCACTGCTGCCCGTGTACCCCTGGAACCAATTTAAAATTGCCTACAGCCATGTGTTATTATTTTAGGCCTTCGATGCCTGTCTGCGGTCACTCCTTCCACTAGGCCTCCACTGACCACACCACTGCTGCCCGTGTACCCCTGGAACCAATTTAAAATTGCCTACAGCCAGCCCAATTTTTTTATTTTAGGCCTTCGATGCCTGTCTGCGGTCCATTCTTTCAACTACTACTACACTGACCAGGGCACTGCTGCCCGTGTACCCCTGGAACCAATTTAAAATTGCCTACAGCCATGTGTTATTATTTTAGGCCTTCGATGCCTGTCTGCGGTCACTCCTTCCACTAGGCCTCCACTGACCACACCACTGCTGCCCGTGTACCCCTGGAACCAATTTAAAATTGCCTACAGCCAGCCCAATTTTTTTATTTTAGGCCTTCGATGCCTGTCTGCGGTCCATTCTTTCAACTACTACTACACTGACCAGGGCACTGCTGCCCGTGTACCCCTGGAACCAATTTAAAATTGCCTACAGCCATGTGTTATTATTTTAGGCCTTCGATGCCTGTCTGCGGTCACTCCTTCCACTAGGCCTCCACTGACCACACCACTGCTGCCCGTGTACCCCTGGAACCAATTTAAAATTGCCTACAGCCAGCCCAATTTTTTTATTTTAGGCCTTCGATGCCTGTCTGCGGTCCATTCTTTCAACTACTACTACACTGACCAGGGCACTGCTGCCCGTGTACCCCTGGAACCAATTTAAAATTGCCTACAGCCATGTGTTATTATTTTAGGCCTTCGATGCCTGTCTGCGGTCACTCCTTCCACTAGGCCTCCACTGACCACACCACTGCTGCCCGTGTACCCCTGGAACCAATTTAAAATTGCCTACAGCCAGCCCAATTTTTTTATTTTAGGCCTTCGATGCCTGTCTGCGGTCCATTCTTTCAACTACTACTACACTGACCAGGGCACTGCTGCCCGTGTACCCCTGGAACCAATTTAAAATTGCCTACAGCCATGTGTTATTATTTTAGGCCTTCGATGCCTGTCTGCGGTCACTCCTTCCACTAGGCCTCCACTGACCACACCACTGCTGCCCGTGTACCCCTGGAACCAATTTAAAATTGCCTACAGCCAGCCCAATTTTTTTATTTTAGGCCTTCGATGCCTGTCTGCGGTCCATTCTTTCAACTACTACTACACTGACCAGGGCACTGCTGCCCGTGTACCCCTGGAACCAATTTAAAATTGCCTACAGCCATGTGTTATTATTTTAGGCCTTCGATGCCTGTCTGCGGTCACTCCTTCCACTAGGCCTCCACTGACCACACCACTGCTGCCCGTGTACCCCTGGAACCAATTTAAAATTGCCTACAGCCAGCCCAATTTTTTTATTTTAGGCCTTCGATGCCTGTCTGCGGTCCATTCTTTCAACTACTACTACACTGACCAGGGCACTGCTGCCCGTGTACCCCTGGAACCAATTTAAAATTGCCTACAGCCATGTGTTATTATTTTAGGCCTTCGATGCCTGTCTGCGGTCACTCCTTCCACTAGGCCTCCACTGACCACACCACTGCTGCCCGTGTACCCCTGGAACCAATTTAAAATTGCCTACAGCCAGCCCAATTTTTTTATTTTAGGCCTTCGATGCCTGTCTGCGGTCCATTCTTTCAACTACTACTACACTGACCAGGGCACTGCTGCCCGTGTACCCCTGGAACCAATTTAAAATTGCCTACAGCCATGTGTTATTATTTTAGGCCTTCGATGCCTGTCTGCGGTCACTCCTTCCACTAGGCCTCCACTGACCACACCGCTGCTGCCCGTGTACCCCTGGAACCAATTTAAAATTGCCTACAGCCAGCCCAATTTTTTTATTTTAGGCCTTCGATGCCTGTCTGCAGTCCATTCTTTCAACTACTACTACACTGACCAGGGCACTGCTGCCCGTGTACCCCTGGAACCAATTTACAATTGCCTACAGCCATGTGTTATTATTTTAGGCCTTCGATGCCTGTCTGCGGTCACTCCTTCCACTAGGCCTCCACTGACCACACCACTGCTGCCCGTGTACCCCTGGAACCAATTTAAAATTGCCTACAGCCATGTGTTATTATTTTAGGCCTTCGATGCCTGTCTGTGGTCACTCCTTCCACTAGGCCTCCACTGACCACACCACTGCTGCCCGTGTACCCCTGGAACCAACATCAGAAAATATAAAAATAAGTATTTTGCTTATAAAAAAGAAAATACTGGAGAGATATCAAATGCAGACATTTTAACATTAAAAACAAACACACAACTAAAATCTGGTACAGTACTAAAAATGGCCACCAGCTACAATTACTTTCTCCTGCAAGTAGTTAACTGAAAGGTTTTTTAAATTGAAAACACAGATATGGCATCCACCGAGTGTTGTCCTGTCGCGTCTTCTTTATATTATTGCCGAGAAGATGCAAAACAATGAAAATAATAAAATCATTAATTACCAAAATAATAGAGAAAGTCAACACCACATTGCAAATAAACATTCATTCCAAATAAAGAAGCAGGGCGCGTCCGAGGGTGAGTATATACCTAATAAGAATATAATCACCCTCGGACGCGCAATGCTTATTTCCAACAGCCTTCTTTCCTAAGAATCAGCCCTTCCGTGGTGTAGAGAGACGTTGTGTTACACTCCAAGGTGTTCCCCAGGTTGCCTTTCCTGAGCTTCGATCTTCCGGCTCTCGTTTAGTAGTTGTTGGAAACTACGCTGCATTAGGCCTTCAAATTGGGTATGGGGTGTAGAGAGATGGTGTGTTCCACTCCAAGGTGTTCCCCAGGTTGCCTTTCCTGAGCTTCGATCTTCCGGCTCTCGTTTAGTAGTTCTTGGAAACTACACTGCATTAGGCCTTCAAATTGGGTATGGGGTGTAGAGAGAGGGTGTGTTACACTCCAAGGTGTTCCCCAGGTTGCCTTTCCTGAGCTTCGATCTTCATGCTCTCGTTTAGTAGTTGTCGGAAACTACGCTGCATTAGGCCTACAAATTGGGTATGGGGTGTAGAGAGAGGGTTTGTTACACTCCAAGGTGTTCCCCAGGTTGCCTTTCCTGAGCTTCGATCTTCCGGCTCTCGTTTAGTAGTTGTTGGAAACTACGCTGCATTAGGCCTTCAAATTGGGTATGGGGTGTAGAGAGAGGGTGTGTTACACTCCAAGGTGTTCCCCAGGTTGCCTTTCCTGAGCTTCGATCTTCCGGCTCTCGTTTAGTAGTTCTTGGAAACTACACTGCATTAGGCCTTCAAATTGGGTATGGGGTGTAGAGAGAGGGTGTGTTACACTCCAAGGTGGTCCCCAGGTTGCCTTTCCTGAGCTTCGATCTTCCGGCTCTCGTTTAGTAGTTGTTGGAAACTACACTGCATTAGGCCTACATATTTGGTATGGGGGAAACATTGGCGCATCTGCGGTCCCTCCTTCCTCTAGGCCTCCACTGACCTGTCTACTGCTGCCCGTGTTCCCCTGGAACCAATTTTAAATTGCCTACAGGCAGCCCAATTTATTATGTTAGGGCTTCGAAGCCTGTCTGCGGTCCCTCCATCCACTAGGCCTCCACTGACCTGTCTACTGCTGCCCGTGTACCCCTTGAACCAACATCATAAAATAAAAAAAAAAGTATTTTGCTTATAAAAAAGAAAATACTGGAGAGATATCAAATGCAGACATTTTAACATTAAAAACAAACACACAACTAAAATCTGGTACAGTACTAAAAATGGCCACCAGCTACAATTACTTTCTCCTGCAAGTAGTTAACTGAAAGGTTTTTTAAATTGAAAACACAGATATGGCATCCACCGAGTGTTGTCCTGTCGCGTCTTCTTTATATTATTGCCGAGAAGATGCAAAACAATGAAAATAATAAAATCATTAATTACCAAAATAATAGAGAAAGTCAACACCACATTGCAAATAAACATTCATTCCAAATAAAGAAGCAGGGCGCGTCCGAGGGTGAGTATATACCTAATAAGAATATAATCACCCTCGGACGCGCAATGCTTATTTCCAACAGCCTTCCTTCCTAAGAATCAGCCCTTCCGTGGTGTAGAGAGACGTTGTGTTACACTCCAAGGTGTTCCCCAGGTTGCCTTTCCTGAGCTTCGATCTTCCGGCTCTCATTTAGTAGTTGTTGGAAACTACGCTGCATTAGGCCTTCAAATTGGGTATGGGGTGTAGAGAGATGGTGTGTTCCACTCCAAGGTGTTCCCCAGGTTGCCTTTCCTGAGCTTCGATCTTCCGGCTCTCGTTTAGTAGTTCTTGGAAACTACACTGCATTAGGCCTTCAAATTGGGTATGGGGTGTAGAGAGAGGGTGTGCTACACTCCAAGGTGTTCCCCAGGTTGCCTTTCCTGAGCTTCGATCTTCATGCTCTCGTTTAGTAGTTGTCGGAAACTACGCTGCATTAGGCCTACAAATTGGGTATGGGGTGTAGAGAGAGGGTTTGTTACACTCCAAGGTGTTCCCCAGGTTGCCTTTCCTGAGCTTCGATCTTCCGGCTCTCGTTTAGTAGTTCTTGGAAACTACACTGCATTAGGCCTTCAAATTGGGTATGGGGTGTAGAGAGAGGGTGTGTTACACTCCAAGGTGTTCCCCAGGTTGCCTTTCCTGAGCTTCGATCTTCCGGCTCTCGTTTAGTAGTTCTTGGAAACTACACTGCATTAGGCCTACAAATTGGGTATGGGGTGGAGAGAGATGGTGTGTTCCACTCCAAGGTGTTCCCCAGGTTGCCTTTCCTGAGCTTCGATCTTCCGGCTCTCGTTTAGTAGTTCTTGGAAACTACACTGCATTAGGCCTTCAAATTGGGTATGGGGTGTAGAGAGAGGGTGTGTTACACTCCAAGGTGTTCCCCAGGTTGCCTTTCCTGAGCTTCGATCTTCCGGCTCTCGTTTAGTAGTTCTTGGAAACTACACTGCATTAGGCCTACAAATTGGGTATGGGGTGGAGAGAGATGGTGTGTTACACTCCAAGGTGTTCCCCAGGTTTCCTTGCCATTGCTTCGGTCTTCCGACTCTCGTTTAGTAGTTGTAGAAAAGTACACTGCATTAGGCCTACAAAATGGGTATGGGGTGGAGAGAGATGGTGTGTTACACTCCAAGGTGTTCCCCAGGTTGCCTTTCCTGAGCTTCTATCTTCAGGCTCTCATTAAATTGTGGTTAAATGGAACAACTGCATTTGGCGTACTAGTTGGTTTGGGGCCTACTATCGGTGTCTGCCACTCCTTGCTGTTCTCCTGGTTTCCTGTCCTGAAATTCCATTTTCAGGCTCTCGTTAAGTAGTTGTTAATGTTAGACTGCATTTGGCCTACTAGTTGGGTTGGGGCCTACTATCGGTGTCTGCCACTCCTTGCTGTTCTCCTCCATTGAACAAAGCTGTGCCGCCTGTTTACTACGGTTGCCAATTTTGAACTGCATTTCGACTACTTACTGATTTGGCCCTACTCTCTGTGTCAGCCTCTCATTCCAGTTGTCCTCCACTGCAATGCCCCCTGGTTATTCCTGTGTTACCAATTTTGAACTGCATTTAGCCCACTTTATTCTTTGGGCCTATATCTGTGTTTCCACTTCATCGTGCCCATTGCCCAGCCAGTGATAGATGAGTCTGCTGGTACATTGACCCATAACGCAACATTCCCCGTGCATGCTACACAACAACATTGTGACCCTGCTGAAAGTCAGGTTGCTCTTCCCGCATACCATACCACCTTACACGGGGACAAAGAGGAAGGTACAGATGAAAGTGCAGGTTCCTTCATCAGGTGGGGGGAGGAATACTAGTTGGCGATGTCACTGGCACAGGTCCTCTCATAGTACGCAAAAGTGTTGCTGCCGGTGGGAGGCGCCCCCGCCGTGCAAACACACCGCTGTACTTTGAGGGGCCCTGTGCCAGTGCCAATGCCAACAAGTGGGCCCCCCCTGCTTGCTCAGGATCACAGCACTTGCAAAGTTGAAATACTTACCTCTCCCTGCTCCACTGCCGTGACGTGGTCCAGATTTCCTGGGCCCACTAATTACTTGAACCAGCCCTACCCCACACAACTTTAGCCAAATGACCCCCAATTTCAAATGCCTTCCAATTATTATAAGGTAAATTACGCTTGACAAGCTTCATTAAGAAGAATGGATGGTTTTGACATTAAAATGGGCACTCTAGGTGTTTTCCTGGCCCCCACTCACTGCCGACTATGCTGCCCCATTGACTTGCATTGGGTTTCGTGTTTCGGTCGATCCCGACTTTACGTCATAATCGGCCGATTTCACTCGACCCGACTTTTGAGATAGTCGGGTTTCGCGAAACCCGGCTCGACTCTAAAAAGGTCAAGGTCGCTCAACTCTACAGATTTGGCTTTCAGTGCCATCTGTATGTTGATGACACACAACTATACAACTCATCCCCTAACCTTATCCCCACTGTACTGCATAACATGAGCGACTGTCTGTCCGCAGTCTTCAACATCATGTCTGCTCTCTATCTGAAACTCAACCTTTCCAAAACTGAACTTCTTCTACTCTCACCGTCTACTAACCTCCCTAAATCTGACATTTCCCTCTCTGTGGGTGGCACTATAATAACACCTCAGAAGCAGGAGTGCTGTCTGGGTTTTTTGTTTGACACCAATATCTCCTTCACCTCCCATATACAATCTCTTACCCCCTCTTGCCATTTACACCTAATGAACATCTCGAGAATCTGCCTTTTTCTTACCATTTAAACAGCAAAAACTCTTACTGTCACCTGGATCCACTCCCGCCTGGACTACTGTAATTCTCTATTAATTGGCCTCCCCCTCACTCGACTTTCCGCTCTCCAGTCTATCCGTAACGCAGCAGCCAGGGTCGTCCATCTGGCTAATCAGTACTCAGACGCGTTCACTCTTCGCCAGTGATTACACTGGCTGCCCATTCATTATATCATCCAATTCAAAGTACTGGTACTCACCCACAAAGCTCTCCACGGGGCGGCATCCCATTACATCTCCTTCCTCATTTCTGTCTATCGGCCTAGCCGATCGCTGCGCCATGCAAATTACTTTTAACTAACCTCTGCACTAATCCATAACTCTCACTCCCAACTCCAAGACTTCTCCTGCATTGCGCTAATGTTCTGGAATGCTCTACCCCAAGAAATTCAGACCAGCCACAACTTGCACAGTTTTAGTCACTCCCTCATAACACATTTGTTCAGCGCAGCCTATCATGTTCCCTAATCAGTCATTTTATGTGTAAGTTTTATGTGTAGCCCATTCACTATCACTATCAATTCCCCACTTCTTCAAGATGGCTGGACCATCATTGTAAATACACACCTGTACCTTGTATCTCCCCCACCTCATTGTAGATTGTATGCTCATGAGCAGGGCCATTTTATTTTTGCTTCAATTATTGTATTATTGTTAAAGTTGTTACTTATGACTGTTGTGTTTCAAACTGTGAAGTGCTGCGGAAAATGTTGGCACTATATAAATAAAGATCATTATTATTTTTATTTTCTCAGACAGATACCTTGAGCCCCGATTCCATGAATTTCTGGGTCAACAAATTGGACTAATGACAAGAATTGGCCAAGTTTGCCATTGGAGTACTGTGGTGCTTATAAAAAAGCTGTTGCTTTTTCTTTAGCTAAATCCCAAACTTTTTATACTCCCCAAACATTGATATTGTTGCATTCCACCATATGAACATGCCAAGTGGGAATGGGTAAATAACTGTACAAAGTGACTATAACAAAGATGTTTCGACCCATTATGGGTCTTAATCATTACATTGCTGGTTATGGAAGAGTAGCATGGTATAGTCGCTTTGCACTGTTATTTACCCATTTCCATTTGTTTCCCCATTATTCAAGGAGTTGAATAAAAACATTTTGCATCACTTGAACCCAAGAGTGCATGATGAATCTTGACTTTCTCAATCAACTCCTTCACGTATTTCCTTGCAAATTAATGGATTTTAATTATTCAACTCATGCTAATTTATTTACCACAAATCTAAGTGTTCAGGGAAATTCAAAAGATCCACTCATCCTCTCTTGTTGTTAGTACTTCACTTCTTCCTATAAAACCAATCACTTTTAGTCCCAGACATCCCTTTTTCAAATACGGTACATTACATACTGCCCCATACATGCTATAGCTTATCTGGCAGTTCACACATCTGTAGTTTTTTTTTTTTTGCATACCAAATGTCCACAAAATAAAGATGAACACATCCAATTTTGATCTGAATCATGGATCAAACTCATTGATGCAAATCATTGGGACTGTAAAAATATACAATAGCACAAGGTTGCCATCCATGTGTATTGATTTTGCATATGAGTATAGATTTTGCAATGAATGCCACACTGATGGTGAAATGGACACACAATGGACACGCAAACCAAACACTGATGAAAATCTGATATAGCATAATGATGGAAATCAGTCCATTTTCCTCTCATATATGAAAAAACAGACATTCGATTAGGGCCTTAGTGAGAGAAAAAAGTAGATTTTTGCTTCTCCTTCACAGCCTTTTAATGACACTAGTTCCCTTTTATCAATGACCATAAGACAAATCAGAAGATTATGCCCAGTGAACATAAATTATTTTCTCTACCTATTGCAATAAATACCTTTTTGTAGCCAAAAGAATAACAGGGGTTGCCCACTATTAGGACAAACCCCTCTGAATCTGAATGTATGCCCCTCTTAAAAAAAAAAATCTCTACTGCACGTTTGATCCACTCCCGTCCCACCTCATCCCTAACCTCGCAACAGTCTTCATCCCAACCCTAATACACCTCTTCAACCCCTCACTCACAACTGATGTCTTCCCCTCATAATTCAAACATGTCAAGATCACATCCATCCAATAAAGGCCCTCCCTCATCCCATCCTCTGTGTCTAGCTATTGCCCGATATCTTTTCTCCCTTATGACACAAAACTACTGGAACAGCATGTCCATCTTGAACTGTCCTCCCACCTCTCCTCCAGCTCCCTCTTTGACCTGTTGAAATCTGGCTTCTGATCCCATTACTCAACTGAAACTGCACTAACTAAAGTCACCAATGACCTACTAACCGCCAAGAGCAAGCGACACTACTCTGTCCTCCTTCTCCTGGACCTGTCTTATGCCTTTGACACTGTGGACCACTCCCTCCTGCTACAGATTCTATCATCTCTTGGCATCACAGACTTGGCCCTATCCTGTATCTCATCATATCTAACAGACCGAATATTCAGTGTCTCCCTCTCCAACACCACCTCCTCACCTCGCCCCTTGTCTGTCAGTGTTCCTCAAGGCTCAGTTCTAGGACCCCTACTCTTCTCCATCTACACCTTCGGCCTGGGACAGCTCATAAAATCAGTACCAGCTCTACGCTGATGACACGCAGATCTACCTATGCGGACCTGACCGCACCTCCTTACTCACCAAAATCCCACACTGTCTGCTATATCGGCCTTCTTATCTGCTCGCTCTCTAAAACTGAACATGGACAAAACAGAATTCATCTCTTTCCCCCATCTCACTCTTCCCCTCCACCAGACCTATCCATCAATGTCAATGGCTGCTCACTTTCCCCAGTCCTGCATGCTCTGTGCCTCAGGGTGATCCTCGACTCTGCCCTCTCTTTCAAGCCACATATCTAAGCCCTTGCCTCCTCCTGCCATCTCAAACTCAAAAATATTTCCCAGATGCAGGCATTCCTTAACCACAAAACCACAAAAATATTAGTGCACGCCCTAATCATCTCCCGCCTTGACTACTGCAACCTCCTTCTCTCTGGCCTACCCTCCAGTACTCTGACAACACTCCAATCCATCCTTCACTCTGCTACCCGACTAATCTACCTGTTTCCCCGCTATTCCCCAGCCTCTCCCCTATGCCAAGCCCTTCACTGGCTTCCTATCATCCAGAGACTCCAGACCAAAGCCCTTACTATGACATACAAAGCCATCCACAACCAGTCTCCTCCATACATTTGTGACATGGTCTACCGGTACTTACCTACATGCAACCTTCCATCCTCACAAGATCTCCTTCTCTACTCCCCTCTTATCTCTTCTTCCAACAACTGCATCCAAGACTTCTCCCATGCTTCTCCCATACTCTGGAACTCTCTACCCCAACACATCAGACTGTAAGGATCTGAATTGTGTACTTGTTTTGCCTTGTCTTGCCCTTAGTTCTGCTGGAACTTGCCCTTATCTAAGATGAAGTTAGTGGCTTCATGGGGGCCATCTTGTTTCCTGTCTGATATTCCTTGTTTCCTGTCTGCTGCATATATGAAAGGACTCTGAACACTATACCTTGCTTGTGCATCTTGTATTTCACCTGCTGCCAAGCTAGAAGGACTTGTATCTTGCCCGTCTCTTCTGTTCATTGGGATACCCAGTTCGCTACTGGTCTGCCTCCCATCTGAAAGACTCTACTTCTCCGGATCTGCTCTGTACCCACCTCCGCTGTAGCCTGCTCTCTGCCAAGAGCCCAGTCCAGGCTCCGGACCTCTGGATCCTGCATTCCTAGGCTTGAATTCTCATCATTGGTCTGTACTGACAACACCCTTTTATTTCTGAGTATGCATATGTCTGTTGCTTGATTCTTAGAGCCTCTGTTTGCTTTCCACCTGTTAACTGAAGCCTGTTTTCATACAATATACTCTATTGAGTCTTGATATACCATGTTTTTGTCTTCACTCTGATCCACATCACCGGTCTCCATAGAATATCAGTATAATCTTATTACACAGACTCTCGCCTACCGTACAAACTTTTAAAAAGAAACTGAAGACTCATCTCTTCCAACAAGCCTACAGCCTGCAGTGATCCTCAACCTACTGAACCACCACACAACAAGCTCTACCATCTCCAAGTGTATCCTCACGCATCCCCTGCAGACTGTGAGCCCTTGCGGGAAGCGTCCTCCTTCTGTTAGTGCCTTGTTTTTTTGCTAATGTTTATTGTATTTGTCTATATTTGCCCCCTTTTTCACATGTAAAGCGCCATGGAATAAATGGCGCTATAAAAATGTATAATAATACTAATAATAAAAATAATACTCACCACCCAAGTAGGAGCTGTTCCAGCTGTGTCTGCACTCCCATTTCTTGGACTCATGTGAAGTTGCTACATCACGTGAGCCCTGCACCCAATAAGCGATGGTGCCACTGTCCCTGACTTTGGACATATAAGTAATCTAGAAGAAGTTAACAGAAAGCTGCAGCTCTGACTTATTATAGATAACTTATATGCTCAAAAGCAGGGACACTGATGCTAGCGCTGATTGTGCACAGGGCTCATGTGTCATAACAACCTCACATAGGCCTCAGGAATGTGAATTCTAACACTGCTGGAATGGCGCCAGCACTGGTGAGTATAGGTGTTTTTATTTTAACAAGTTGCAAACATTCAGGTTCTGAATAGGTTGTCCTATCAGTGGAAAACCTCTTTAAGGCACAGTGGGTTGACAAACATATACCTCAATAAGGGACTGTAAGGGTACCGTCACACAGTGGCATTTTGATCGCTACGACGGCACGATTTGTGACGTTCCAGCGATATATCCATGACATTCCAGCGATCTCGCTGTGTCTGACACGCTCCTGCGATCAGGGACCCCGCTGAGAATCGTACATCGCAGCAGATCGTTTGAAACTTTCTTTCGTCATCTAGTGTCCCGCTGTGGCGGCATGATCGCATGGTGTAACAAAGGTGTGCACGATATTGTATACGATGTGCGCATAGTAACCAACGGCTTCTACATCGCACATACATCATGAAATTATCGCTCCAGCGTCATACATTGCAAAGTGTGACAGCAGTCTACGACGCTGGAGCGATATTGTTACGATGCTGGAGCGTCACGGATCGTGCCGTCGTAGCGATCAAAATGCCACTGTGTGACGGTACCCTAAGATAATGAACTACATACAATATTTCCTCAATAGGATTAATGCTTTATGTGGAGGAAGTGAAACCCATAATGCCTTATCTTGGACATTTATTGGTACTTTGGTAAAATTATTTCTTAATTATAGAAAGTTTTATATTATGGAACTAATGTTGAGCTTGCAGCAAAACTTTCATAAAAATGTTGTGCAGTATTTAAGAGGAGAGTAAACATCCAGTTTCCAATTCAACTAAAAGGATAATTTTTATTAAAGCTTAAACCAGCCTGCAACAATGTATTTAAATAATTGTTCGGTTTATAGATCGTGAGCAACTATTATAATTCTTAAATCCACAATGTGAGAAAGTGCAAAACTGCTACAGGTGAAAATACATTTTATTGCAATTTGCTTTTTTTTGTTCCCTTGCATTAGGTCATTACTCTGTTACATTGTTCTCGACTCTAACAGTCCAGCTTGTATGTGGATTTGCATTTTATTTCTCATACTGAATTCTTCAAACATGATTCAATCTTATTCTCCCAGTGGTACCATTAATATTTTAATTTAATCAGAATTTCAAGAACTTGTTTGCCATCCAAAGCAACTTGGTTACCTGTCAGACTCCATCAGCTTGTCATATTAGAGGTGATTGTTTCCCGAATCTAATCTACTTTAAATGATTTCATTGGGTAGAGGTCTATAAATCATCTCAGAATGGGCCTGACAGATGAAGGCTTTGGTAAGTAAACAAATCAAGCTAGCTGTACTTTAGGCAGCAATGAACTTGGCTTTATCTACTTCGTATTGATTCCTACGCTATTAAAGGTCACACAAATCTCTTTAACATAAGAGCATTATTAATATAAGTACTGTATTACAACTAACAATAATTAAGACGACTTCCAATTTTCGTGCATGAGGCTGGTGCTCTGATTGCATTTTAATGCAGACAGTTAACTAGGCTGAAACAATGAATCCATTTGTTTAATTCACTCTTTCCAATCAAATAAAAAACAGTGGAATTTTAAGTAGATGTGCATCCCTGTGGGTTGCACATGAATCTAGAAAATTAAAACTTATCATTTGTCTGTTTAGTTTGTTTGTTATATTGCTAAGAGCTAAGAATAAAGCAAGAAAAACAATAATTGTTCAAGAAGATGTTTTATCTAAAAGACATGAAAAATAATGGTTTTGACTCACTAATATGTGGAAACATCAGTTTTTAACAATCCCACTAAAAATGTTGTTTAATGAGGTTTTCTGATTTCTTGTTAAGAGTGTCCTGTAATGTTTAGCAAATCACAGTGTGTCTCATCAGTAAAGATCTGTAATTCATGAGGAAAACAGAAGTAATGTGAACAAGTCTCCGGCATTGTCAATACAAAATTAAGCCTTTTATTGTTCATGTATTTGGGTTCTCCAAAGCAAGTTAGACACTTTGTTTCATTTGTTCTGCTTAAACAAAGTACTATGATAACAAATCTTTTGAAATTTGAATTTGCCAGCTTCACTGAATTAGTGTTGCAAACTTTAAATTGACTTGAATGACAATCTGGTATCTCCTTGACTCTATCCAACCCTTTTAGCGTTCTTTAATAAAAAAAAAAAAACTTTTTAATGTCAAATTGAGTGTCCACAATACATATGACTACTGGTAACCAGGTTGTTGGTGGTAGCAAACAGAGTGTTTAATAAAACACTACACTGACAGACACATTATGATTTTTAAAATGAAAAATAAACAGTTGAAAAATGTTCCCATTTTATGATTAAAGGTATAGCTGAAATTTCCTGCACATTGTTATGCTGGCAGAATTTATTTGAGTTGGTCTGAGGTCCAGGCAAAACCTAGTTGAACCATACATTTTATAAACAAGGAACACAGGATATCGTCTTTGATGGTGACCATCCATTTGGATGTCACTGTCTGTCCTATCAATTTGTGTTCCTTTCTGTGGCTACTGGAGTGACCAGACCACAGTTAATGTGGAATCTGTGTTCAGTTTTTGGTTTGGTTACCCTCTCAGAACCAATGGGGTAGTGATAAAAATAACACTGCCCAATCATGTGCAAATGCCCTATACTGCAAAGGGACCTCCAGGAGTAATTCACACCAGTCAATGTCCGCAAAAGACTCATTTTCAAATAAAACGAATATGATAATAAATAAAATCATGAAACCATTGATTTAACCCCTTCCAGACCTTGGATGTACTCAGTACATCCTTGTTAGGAAGTGCTTCCTGGCCTTGGATGAACTGAATATGCCCAGGCTGATACCCAGCACTCAGTGTCAATAGTGGCACTTTAACCCCCTAAATGTTGGGATTACTAGCGATCACACCATTTAGAAGGCAGGCAGAGGGAAAGGCCGCTCTCTGCCCTCCAATCGCCGGCTTTTGAAGTTATCGCGGGGGCCCAGTCATTGTCATTGTGACCCGATGTTGTCATGATGACATCCCGGTCACCAGGCTGAAGCAAACTTGTTAGATCATGCTCAATGCATTATCTAACAAGTCTATGAGAGAGCAGACAGACACTTCTAATGCATTACACTGCAGGTCAACACATTCCACTATGTATTGAATAAGGGTTTACAACTGAAATATTTCATTCAATTATATCTAGGATGTGGGATTTTAGTGTTCCCTTTATTTTTTTTGAGCAGTATATATGTATATATTCAGTGGGGAAATAAGTATTTGATCCCTTGCTGATTTTGTAAGTTTGCCCACTGACAAAGTCATACACAGTCTATAATTTTAAGGGTAGGTTAATTTTAACATTGAGAGATAGAATATCAAAAATAAAATCCAGAAAATCACATTGTATAAATTATATAAATTTATTTGCATTTTGCACAGAGAAATAAGTGTTTGATCCCCTACCAACAATTTTGGTTTCTAAAGACCAGTTAGACGCTCCTAATCAACTCATTACCTGTATTAAAGACTTACATAGTCACCTTTATAAAAGACTCCTGTCCACAGACTCAATTAATCAGTCAGACTCTAATCTCTACAACATGGGCAAGACCAAAGAACTTTATAAGGATGTCAGGGACAAGATCATAGACCTGCACCTGCGGGGGGAAACTTGTTAATGATCTCAAGGCAGCTGGGACCACAGTCACCAAGAAAACAATTGGTAAAACACATTATGCCATAAAGGTTCAAAATATCCTGCAGTGCATGCAATGGCCCCCTGCTTTAGAAGGCACACGTGCAGGCCCATCTGAAGATTGCCAATGAACACGTGGATGATTCTGTGAGTGATAGGGAGAAGGTGCTGTGGTTACATGAGACAAAAATTGAAGTCTTTGGCATTAACTCAACTTGCTGTGTTTGGAGGAAGAGAAATGCTGCCATTGACCCAAAGAACAATGTCCCCACTGTCAAGCATGGAGGTAGAACCATTATGTCTTGGGGATATTTCTCTGCTAAGGGCCCATGACTAATTCAATGCATCAATGGGAGAATGGATGAAGCCATGAACCGTAAAATCCTGAGTGACAACCTCTTTCCCTCCGCCAGGTCATTAAATATTGGTCGTGGTTGGGTCTTCCAGCAAGACAATGACTCAAAACATACAGCCAAGGCAACAAAGGAGTGGCTCAAAAAGAAGCATATTAAGGTTATGGAGTGGTCTAGCCAGTCTCCAGACCTTAATCCCATAGAAAACTTATAGCTCCATGTTGCCAAGCGACCGCCTTAAAATCTTAATGATTTTGAGATGATATGCAAAGAGGAGTGGACTAAAATTCCTCCTGAAATGTGCACAAACCTCATCATCAACTACAAAAATAGTCTGACTGCTGTGCTTGCAAACAAGGGTTTTGCCACTAAGTATTAAGTCATGTTTGCCAAATGAATCAAGTACTTATTTCTCACTGCAAAATGCAAATACATTTATATAATTTATACAATGTGATTTTCAGGATTTTATTTTTGATATTCTATCTCTCAATGTTAAAATTAACCTTCCATTAAAATTATAAACTGTTCATTTATTTGTCAGTTGGCAAGCTTACAAAATCAGCAAGGGATCAAATACTTATTTACCCCATTGTATATATATTACCCCCATAATTGCATGGGGTCATCTAAAGGCAATTGTCTATGCTGTGAAGATGTGAGATGTGCAGCATCTGAATCAATGGATACGGGAAGCCTGTACTAGCATTTCTTCTGCGATGTTGCTATCAGTGTGTCAAGAGTGGGAGAAGAGGGTTGCATTGACAATTCAACACAATGGGCAGCACTTTGAACACATTTTATAAGTGGTCATAAACTTTGTAAATAACTCTTGAAAGAATAAAGTTATCTTAAAACCAAGAACACCATTGTTTTTCTTGTGAAATTCTCAATAAGTTTGATGTGTCACATGACCCTCTTCCCATTGGAAAAAATAAAGTTGGATCCAAAATGGCCAACTTCAAAATGGCCGCCATGATCACCACCTATCTTGAAAAGTTTTCCCCCTCCCATATACTAATGTGCCACAAACAGGAAGTTGATATCAGCAACCATTCCCATTTTATTTATGTGTATCCATATAAATGACCCACCTTGTATATTCCCCGTGATGTGGTGACATTGAGACTGTTATTTCTTAATTACTTTTTGCATTACTAGCCGCACTATCACTTTATATTTATGCCAGATTGAGGATTCTGGTTCTGTGTTTCCTTTTCACCGTATTCATGAATGTGGGGTGATATCATACTTTCTGAGTGGTCTATTTTTCAAAATGGTACCACTAGTGGGGGGTTTTCTTAACTAAGGTTTTTTTGAAAAAATTTCCTTTTAATCACCTGAAGGGTTAAACAGCTTTTTGAATATGGTTTTGATCACCTTGAGGGATGCAATTTTTATAATGGTATCACTTTTTGGAATTTTCTGTCATATAGCCCCCTCAAAGTAACTTCAAATGTACTGTGGTCGCTCAAAAAATGGTTTTGTATATTTTTTGTATATTTTTTGGAAAAATGAGAAATTGCTGGCCAACTTTTATCTTTATAACTTCCGAGCAAACAAAACGTAAAGTAAACATGTGGGAAATGGTATTTATTAATTTTGTGTGACATAACCCTCAAATTTAAGGGGATAAAAATGAAAAGTTTGAAAATTGCAACATTTTCCAAATTTTCGCCAAATTTCCATTTTTTTACAAATATACGAAAGTCATTTTGTAGAAATTTTTCCACTATCATGAAGTACAATATGTCATGAAAAACCTTCTCAGAATCAGTTTAATCTGTTGATGCTTTCCAGAGTTTTTACCACATAAAATCATACTGGTCAGAATTGCTAAATTTTGCCTGGTCATGAAGGTTAAAATAGTCTTGATGGGTATAGAGGGGTTAAAAAAAAGTTTAGTATTTTGACAGTCCTTTCCAATTGGTTAATTGATTCCATTGCAGATGATCTAACTTTCCATAGATTCATTTGGGTACAAGCAAGCATACAAATGGAAATGGGGAGGTACAGCATCGTGATGATATATTAACCCCTTCCTGACCTGTGACGCCACGTAGGCATCATCAAAGTCGGTGCCAATCCGACCTGTGATGCCTATGTGGTGTCATGGAGGGATCGCATCCCTGCAGATTGGGTGAAAGGGTTAACTCCAATTTCACCTGATCTGCAGGAACAGGGGGAGTGGTACTTCAGCCCAGAGGGGGTGGCCTGCCCCGCCCCCCATGACTACGATCGCTCTGATTGACTGTTGAAAGAAACAGCCAATCAGAGCAATTTGTAATATTTCAACTATGGAAAGTGAAATATTACAATCCAGCCATGGCCGATGCTGCAATATCATTGGCCATGGCTGGAAACCCTGATCTGCCCCCCGCCACCACCACTGATCTCCTCCCCAGTCCTCCGTTCTGTCCCGTACTGTGGTCCGCTCCCCTCCATTCACCTATCCGCTCCCCCATCCTCCTGTCTGCTCCCGCCGTGCTCCAATCCACCCCGTGCTCCAATCCACCCTCCCCCGTGGTCCGATCCCACCCCCTCATACTTACTGAGCCTCCCGGTGCCCATCCGTCTTCTCCATTGGCGCCGCCATCCTCCAAAATGGAGAGCACATGCGCAGTGTGCCCGCCGAATCTGCCAGCCGGCAAATTCGTTCCAGGAACATTTTGATCATTGTGATAAAACCTATCACAGTGTTCAAAATAAAAAAATAGTAAATTAACCCTCCCTTTATCACCCCCATAGGTTGGGACAATAATAAAATAAAGAAAATATATTTACTTTTATTTTTCCACTAGGGTTAGGGTTAGAACTAGGGTTAGGGTTAGGGCTAGGGTTAGAATTAGAGTTAGAACTAGGGTTAGGGTTAGAATTAGGCTATGTGCACATGTGCGGATCTGGCTGCAGATCTGCAGCGGATTGGCCGCTGCAGATTCGTAGCAGTTTTCCATCAGGTTTACAGTACCATGTAAACCTATGGAAAACCAAATCCACTGTGCCCATGGTGCGGAAAATACAGCACGGAAACGCTGTGTTGTATTTTCCGCAGCATGTCAATTTTTTGTGCGGATTCTGCAGCATTTTACACCTGTTTCTCAATAGGAATCCGCAGGTGAAATCCGCACAAAAAACACTGGAAATCCACAGTAAATCCGCAGGTAAAATGCAGTGCCTTTTACCTGCAGATTTTTCAAAAATGGTGCGGAAAAATCTCACACGAATCCGCAACGTGGGCACATAGCCTTAGGGTGAGGTTTGGAATTAGAGTAAGGGTTAGAATTAGGGCTAGGGTTGGAAATAGGGTTAAGATTAGGCTTGTGGTTAGGGTTATGGTTAGGGTTAGGGGTGTGTTGGGGTTAGGGTTGTGGTTAGGGATGGGATTAGGGTTAGGATTAGGGTTAGGGTTGGGATTAGGGTTAGGCGTGTGTTGGGTTAGAGTTGTGGTTAGGGGTGTGTTGGGATTAGGGTTGTGATTAAGGTTATGGCTAGAGTTGGGATTAGGGTTACGGGTGTGTTGGGGTTAGTGTTGGAGTTATAATTGAGGGGTTTCCACTGTTTAGGCACATCAGGGGTCTCCAAACGCAACATGGCGCCACCATTAATTCCAGCCAATCTTGCGTTCAAAAAGTCAAATGGTGCTCCCTCCCTTCCGAGCCCCGACGTGCGCACAACCAGTGGTTTACCCCCACATATGGGGTACGAGCATACTCAGGACAAACTGGGCAACAATTATTGGGGTCCAATTTCTCCTGTTACCCTTGTGAAAATAAAAAATTGCTTGTTAAAACATCATTTTTGAGGAAAAATTAATTTTTATTTTCACGGCTCAGCGTTGTAAACTTATGTGAAGCACTTGGGGGTTTAAAGTGCTCACCACATATCTAGATAAGTTCCTTGGGGAGTCTAGTTTCTAAAATTGGTTCACTTGTGGGGGGTTTCTACTGTTTAGGCACATCAGGGGCTCTGCAAACGCAACATGACGCCCACAGACCATTCCATCAAAGTCTGCATTTCAACAGTCACTACTTCCCTTCCGGGCCCCGACGTGTGCCAAAACAGTGGTTTACTCCCAAATACGGGGTAACAGTTTACTCAGGACAAACTGGGCAACAATTATTGTGGTCCAATTTCTCCTTTTATCCTTGCAAAAATAAAAAATTGCTTGCTAAAACACAATTTTTGAGGAATGAAAAATTATTTTTTATTTTCACAGCTCTGTGTTATAAACTTCTGTGAAGCACTTGGGGGTTCAAAGTGGTCACCACACATCCAGATATGTTCCTTGGGGGGTCTAGTTTCCATAATGGGGTCACTTGTGGGGGGTTTCTACTGTTTAGGCACATCAGGGGCTCTGCAAATGCAACGTGAATCCTGCAGACCATTCCATCAAAGTCTGCATTTCAAAACAACACTACTTCCCTTCCGAGCCCCGACGTGTGCCCAAACAGCGGATTACCCCCACATATTGGGCATGAGTGTATTCAGAACAAACTGCGCAACAAATATTGTGGTCCAATTTCTCCTGTTACCCTTGCAAAAATTGAAAAAATTGCTTCCTAAAACACAATTTTGAGGAATGAAAAATTATTTTTTATTTTCACGGCTCTGCGCTATAAACTTCTGTGAAGCACTTGGGGGTTCAAAGTGCTCACCACACATCTAGATAAGTTCCTTGGGGGGTCTAGTTTTCAAAATGGGGTCACTTGTGGGGGGTTTCTGCTATTTAGGCACATCAGAGGCTCTGCAAACGTAACGTGACGTCCGCAGACCATTCCATCAAAGTCTGCATTTCAAAAGTCACTACTTTCCTTCCGAGCCCCAACGTGTGCCCAAACAGTGGTTTACCCCCACATATGGGGTACCAGCATACTCACGACAAACTGGGCAACAATTGTTGGTTCCAACTTCTTCTGTTACCCTTGCAAAAATAAAAATATTGTTTGCTAAAACACAATTTTTGAGGAATGAAAAATTATTTTTAATTTTCTTGGCTATGTGTTATAAAATTCTGTGAAGCTCTTGGGGGTGCAAAGTGCTCACCACACATCTAGAGAAGTTCCTTGGGTGTCTATTTTCCAAAATTCGGTCACTTTTAGGGGGTTTCTACTGTTTAGGACCATCAGGGGCCCTGCAAATGCAACTTGACGCCCGCAGACCATTCCATCAAAGTCTGCTTTTCAAAACATCACTACTTCCCTTCCGAGCCCTGACGTGTGCCCAAACAGTGGTTTACCCCCACATATGGGTTAACATTGTACTGAGTACAAACTGGGCAACAAATATTGGGGTCCAATTTCTCTTGTTACCCTTGCGAGAAAAAAAAATTGCTTGCTAAAACATAATTTTTGAGTAATGAAAAATTATTTTTTATTCTCACGGCTCTGCGTTATAAACTTCTGTGAAGCACTTGGGGGTTCAAACTGCTCACCACATATCTAGATAAGTTCCTTGGGGGGTCTAGTTTCAAAAATGGGGTCAATTGTGGTGGGTTTCTACAGTTTAGGCACATCAGGGGCTCTGCAAACGTAACATGATGCACGCAGACCATTCCATAAAAGTCTGCATTCCAAAACGTCACTACTTCCCTTCCACGCCCAGACGTGTGGCCAAACAGTGGTTGCCCCCCATATGGGGTATCAGCAAACTCCGGACAAACTGGACAACAACTGTTGCCATCCAATTTCTCCTGTTACTCTTGTGAAAATAAAAAAATTGCGGGCAAAAAAATAATTTTTGAAGAAAGAAAAATGATTTTTTATTTTCACGGCTCTGCGTTATAAACTTCTGTGAAGCACTTGGGGTTTAAAGTGGTCACAGCACATCTAGATTAGTTCCATGGGAGGTCTAGTTTCCAAAATGGGGTCACATGTAGGGGAGCTCCAATGTTTAGGAACACAGGGGCTCTCCAAACTCGACATGGTGTCCGCTAACGATTGGAGCTAATTTTTCATTCAAAAAGTCAAATGGCGCTCCTTACCGTCCAAGCACTACCATGTGTCCAAACAGTGGTTTACCCCCACATTTGAGGTATCAGTGTACTCCTCAGGAGAAATTGCCCAATAAATTTTAGGATCCATTTTATCCTGTTGCCCATTTGGAAATGAACAAATTGAAGCTAAAAGAAGTTTTTTGTGAAAAAAAGTACTTTTTCATTTTTACGGATCAATTTGTGAAGCACCTGGGGGTTCAAAGTGCTCACTATGCATCTAGATAAGCTTCTTAGGGGGTCTAGTTTCAAAAATGGGGTTACTTGTGGGGGAGGTCCAATGTTTAGGCACACAGGAGCTCTCCAAACGCGACATGGTGTCCACTAAAGATTGGAGCCAATTTTTCATTGAAAAAGTCAAATGGCGCTCCTTCCCTTCCGAGCCCCGACGTGTGCCCAAACAGTGGTTTACCCCCACATATGGGGTATCAGCATACTCAAGACAAACTGGGTAACAATTATTGGGGTCCAATTTCTCCTCTTACCTGTGCAAAAATAAAAAATTGCTTGCTAAAACACAATTTTTGATGAATGAAAAATTATTTTTTATTTTCACGGCTCTGTGTTATAAACTTCTGTGAAGCACTTGGAGGTTCAAAGTGGTCACCACACATCTAGGTAAGTTTGCTGGGGGGTCTAGTTTCCAAAATGGGCTCACTTGTGGGGGGTTTCTACTCTATAGGCACATCAGGGGCTCTGCAAATGCAACGTGACGCCGCAGACCATTCCATTAAAGTCTGCATTTCAAAACGTCACTACTACCTACCCGAGCCCCGACGTAAGCCCAAACAGCGGTTTACCCCCACATATTGGGTATGAGTGTACTCAGAACAAACTGCACAACAAATATTGGGGTCCAATTTCTCCTGTTACTCTTGCGAAAATATAAAATTGCTTGCTAAAACACAATTTTTGAGGAATGAAAAATAATTTTCTTTTTTCAGGGCTTTGCGTTATAAACTTCTGTGAAGCACTTGGGGGTTCAAAGTGCTCACCACACATCTAGAGAAGTTCCTTGGGGGGTCTAGTTTCCAAAATGGAGTCACTTGTGGGGGGTTTCTGCTGTTTAGGCACATCAGGGGCTCTGCAAACGTAAAGTGACGCCCCCATACCATTCCATCAAAGTCTGCATTTCAAAAGTCACTACTTCCCTTCCGAGCCCCGACGCGTGCCCAAACAGTGGTTTACCCCCACATATGGGGTACCAGCATACTTACGACAAACTGGGCAACAATTTTTGGGTCCAATTTCTCCTGTTACCCTTGCGAAAATAAAAAATTGCTCGCAAAAACACAATGTTAGGTCTCGAGTTCCCACTTCTGCACAGGGGGAATCTCGGGCCGTCTCCGCTGCGGTCTCCCATTCCTATCCAGCCGCAGTGGAGTCTGCTCAGCAGGGACGTCGGTCCCAGCGTCTTGCTCGGTCTCGCTCTGTACAGAGAGTTACTGCTGCTTCTTCAGCTCCTGCCATTAAAGTCAGTGCTGGTCAGCAGCGAGCGGACTTCTCTGGGACTAAGTCCTTATTTGCGCATACTGAGCATGCCCAGGGCAAGATCTCCCGTTGGAGATCGAGGGTCATGTGCTCAGGCTCTGCATCGCATTCCATTGGTCCTCTTGGCAGGTCTTGGAAGGGCAAAGTTTCTGTGGCCACTTCCTGTCCTGCAACTATATAAACTGCGCATGACTGCACGGCCATGCGCTAGTGTACAATTATTATGTGTGTGTGTAGATGGATGTATGTCGATGGATGAAAGCTCCTAAATATCCCTCCCTAGAGTTGTTGATTGCTCGCGGATAATGGCAGCTCTCTAGCGCCCGACTATCCATCTGTATGTTACACACATCATAGCGTCCTATAGCTGTGCCTGCCAGTACGGCGCCGTGCGCTTGCCTTGCGCTTTCCATACCCAAGCCTGGGTGGTTTGTGGCGTCCGTCAGTGCGGCATCGCACGCACTCTTGTGCTCATATATTACTAATAAGGTTCATTACACACCCAGTTGCGGTGTTGTGCCAGCAAGGGTCTAATCGGACTTCAATCCCTTTCGGGGTTAAGTTCGCTGACTACTTGCTCGCGCTCTATGTGCGGTACCGCGGTCCTGTGACTTAACAGGATCGCGTTCTTCACGTTGGGTGAGGTTTAACCCACGTGTTTAGACTTTTAAGTACCGCCATATAGTCTGTCATTCACGGGTTTCGCCTGCATGGTGGACCCCGGACTGCGAACGCATCTATATCATCTTACTTGGTGCGTTCCGACAGTCCTAACATTACACTAGCGCCAGGGTCTGGCTAGTGATGACAGACAAACAGCAATCCTTCCGGTATATCCAGCAGCTGGAGGGTAGGTTGGCGGCTCTCGAGAGCACAACCTCAGCTGTGGATGTTACCGCAGTTGCTGTACAGGCTGCCAGCGTGGCTGCAGCAACTTTGTCCACTGCCACCCCTGTTCCGACATTTTCTCGCCTCCCGCTGCCAGAAAAATTTTCTGGTGATAGCAAATTTTGTAGGGGATTTGTGAGTCAGTGCTCTATTCATCTTGAGCTCCTGGTTGCACGCTTCCCCACAGAGCGGGCTAAGGTGGGATTTATTGTATCTCTATTGTCGGACAGGGCGTTGGAATGGGCTACGCCGCTGTGGGAGCGTGGCGATCATGTGGTGCAGAGTGCTCCGCTGTTTTTGAGCACTCTGAAACAGGTCTTTTTAGGACCTCAAGTCATCCATGATACTGCGCTCCAACTGCTGGCATTAACTCAGGGTGAGTCCTTGGTCAGTCATTTTGCCGTCCAATTCCGCACTTTAGCTTCTGAGCTGGAATGGTCGGATAAAGCTCTTATCCCCATATTTTGGAGGGGCTTGGCTGACCACGTAAAGGACGCTCTGGCCACTAGGGAGATTCCTACCACACTGGAGGAGTTAATAACAGTCTCCACTCGAATTGATCTCCGTTTTAACGAGCGGAGGTTAGAGCGAGCCCAGTGTAGGCAGAGGTTTCAGCTGGCTCCTACTTTCGCCAAACCTCTGGAATCTCCGGTCCTGGTTTCTGAGTCACATGAGGCCAGAGAAGTGTCACAAGCGGGATCTAAGTCCCAGACCGCTTGTGCACTCAGGGTCTGTCATGTTTGCCAGCAGTCAGGACATCTAGCCACCAGATTTCCTCAGCGGTCGAGGAAACGTCAGCGTCTAGTGGTCGTAGGTGGAGGTACACTAGACACGGCGACGTTTGCCTCTAAATTGTCCTTTAAGGGGACAATTACTATAGGCTCATTCTCCCACTCAGTAGAGCTCTGCGTGGATTCTGGGGAGGAGGGCAATTTTATGTCTTCTGCCTTCGCCCAACGTCACGCAATACCCCTGGTTATGCTAGCTCAACCTGTAACTGTACGAGTGGTGAATGGGTCGACACTGCCCTCACAGATAACACACCAGACCATCCCTTTTACTCTGTCCATTTCGCCATCTCATCAGGAGATTATTTCTCTGCTCGTCATTCCAGAGGGAATTGATGAGGTCCTGTTGGGAATACCTTGGCTACGGTACCACTCTCCTCATATCGAGTGGTCCTCAGGCAGAATTCTGGGATGGGGTGAATCTTGTGGGGGTAGGTGTCAGAGGGAGTGTGTTCAGGTTGCTACAACAGAGGTACCCGCAGATCTATCCTCTCTCCCCAAGCAGTATTGGTCTTATGCAGACGTGTTCTCCAAAAAGGCGGCGGAGACCCTTCCGCCCCATCGCCCCTATGACTGTCCTATTGACCTCTTGCCTGGTGCTGAGCCTCCCCGGGGTAGAGTCTATCCGCTATCTCTCCCGGAGACGGAGGCAATGTTACAGTACATCCAGGAAAATCTGGCAAGAGGATTCATCAGGAAGTCAATGTCACCTGCTGGGGCAGGATTCTTCTTCGTGCAGAAGAAGAATGGGGAATTGCCTCCATGCATAGACTACAGGGGTCTTAACGCCATCACCGTTAAGAATAAGTACCCTTTGCCTCTGATATCCGAGCTATTCGATAGGCTTCGGGGAGCAAGGGTATTTACTAAATTAGATCTGCGGGGTGCTTACAACCTGATTCGCATCCATGAGGGGGACGAGTGGAAGACGGCGTTTAACACCAGGGATGGGCACTATGAATATCTGGTGATGCCCTTCGGGCTCTGTAATGCCCCAGCCGTTTTCCAAGACTTTGTGAACGATATCTTCCGGGATATGCTTTCCACCTCGGTCGTAGTCTATCTGGATGATATTCTCATCTACTCTCCAGATATTGACTCCCACCGGAGAGATGTTAGCAAAGTCTTCGACCTCCTACGGGCAAACTCCCTCTATGCCAAGTTGGAGAAGTGTATGTTTGAGCAGGAGTCCTTACCTTTCCTAGGCTACATCATCTCAGCCCAGGGATTGGCTATGGATCCTGCCAAACTACAGGCTGTGATGGACTGGCAGGAACCCCATTCTCTTAAAGCGGTGCAGCGCTTTATGGGATTCATCAATTATTATCGCCAGTTCATCCCGCACTTCTCAACTTTGGTAGCTCCCTTGGTTGCCCTCACCAAAAAGGGGGCGAATCCCAAATTGTGGTCTGAGGAGGTCTCCAAGGCCATTATCTCTATAAAGTCACACTTCGCTAGCGCTCCCATTCTACATCGCCCCGATGTTGATAAGCCATTTATCATGGAGGTGGATGCCTCTTCTGTTGGTGCTGGAGCAGTCCTCTTCCAAAAGGATGCTCAAGGTCGGAAGCATCCATGCTTCTTTTTCTCCAAGACCTTTGCACCAGCAGAGAGGAATTATTCCATCGGGGACAGGGAGTTGCTAGCCATGAAGTTGGCTTTCTCGGAGTGGAGACATCTCTTGGAGGGAGCACGTTTTCCCTTCCAAGTCTTCACAGACCATAAAAAATTTGGTGTACCTGCAGACAGCTCAGCGGTTGAATTCTCGCCAGGCCAGATGGTCCTTGTTCTTCTCCCGGTTTCATTTCACCCTCCATTTCCTTTCTGGGGAGAAGAACATTCGGGCCGACGCTCTCTCTCGCTCCGTTGTGTCATCTGCGGAGGAGGAGGAGCCTCGGCTTATTGTCCCCACCGAGAGCTTGAGAACTGTGGCTCCGGTTTCGCTGGAGTCTGTGCCCCCGGGCAAGACTTTTGTTCCATCCAGTTTGCGACCGGAGGTTCTTTCTTGGGCGCACTCGTCCAGGGTGGGTGGACATTTTGGTACTAAAAGGACATCTGAGTTACTGGCGAGGACATACTGGTGGCCGCATATGGCCCGTGATGTCGCGGAGTATGTTCGGGCGTGTGTCTCTTGCGCCAGGAACAAGACTCCTCGGCAACGGCCAGCTGGTTTGCTGTATCCTCTGCCCGTGGCAGACAGGCCCTGGGAGATGGTCGGGATGGACTTTGTGGTGGGCTTGCCCAAGTCTCGTAACTGCACCATTATCTGGGTGATCACCGACCATTTTTCCAAAATGGTGCATTTGGTGCCTCTTCCACGGCTACCATCTGCACGGGCGTTGGCTGTCTTGTTTATCAAGCATATCTTTCGCCTACACGGTATGCCAGACAAAATTGTTAGTGACCGGGGTCCCCAGTTTGCGTCTCGATTCTGGAGAGAGCTTTGTCGTCTACTCAGTATTGAGTTAAATCTCTCTTCGGCATATCATCCAGAGACGAATGGGTTGGTTGAAAGGGCCAACCAGACCTTGGTCACATATCTGCGACATTTTGTTTCTGCCAGGCAGGATGACTGGGCATCCTTGCTACCGTGGGCAGAGTTTGCACTTAACAATGCCGTAGCCGACTCCACCGGTCAGACTCCATTCCTCTTAAATTACGGCCAGCATCCGCGTGTTCCTGTGCCCATGCCTGTGTCTTCCGCTGACTCCAGGGTGGCAGACTGGGCTGTGGAGGCACGGGACATTTGGGATCACATGCAGGATGCCATTCGGGCCTCCAAGGAGAGAATGAGGTCCTCCGCCGATGTTCATCAGCGCCCCGCTCCGACCTTTGCCCCTGGCGACTTGGTGTGGCTCTCCGCCCGTAACATCAGGCTGCGAGTTGAGTCCACTAAGTTTGCTCCTCGCTACTTGGGTCCCTTCAAGGTTCTCGAACAGGTTAATCCCATGGTCTACCGTCTGGCTCTTCCTCCACGCTTGGGTATCACCGACACCTTTCACGTGTCCCTCTTGAAACCCGTATACATGTCCCGATTTTCCGAGTCATCTGCCAGGACATCGGGTTCGTCTACGGACGATTATGAGGTGAACGCTATTTTGGGGTGCAAGGTGGTACGCGGCAAAAAGTTCTATTTGGTGGATTGGAAGGGTTATGGCCCAGAGGACAGGTCATGGGAACCTGCTGAAAACATTCGGGCCCCACAGCTCATTGCTGGCTTCGAGCGTAGCAAGGCCCAAGGAGGGGGGGGCCCTAGGAGGGGTGGTAATGTTAGGTCTCGAGTTCCCACTTCTGCACAGGGGGAATCTCGGGCCGTCTCCGCTGCGGTCTCCCATTCCTATCCAGCCGCAGTGGAGTCTGCTCAGCAGGGACGTCGGTCCCAGCGTCTTGCTCGGTTTCGCTCTGTACAGAGAGTTACTGCTGCTTCTTCAGCTCCTGCCATTAAAGTCAGTGCTGGTCAGCAGCGAGCGGACTTCTCTGGGACTAAGTCCTTATTTGCGCATACTGAGCATGCCCAGGGCAAGATCTCCCGTTGGAGATCGAGGGTCATGTGCTCAGGCTCTGCAGCGCATTCCATTGGTCCTCTTGGCAGGTCTTGGAAGGGCAAAGTTTCTGTGGCCACTTCCTGTCCTGCAACTATATAAACTGCGCGTGACCGCACGGCCATGCGCTAGTGTACAATTATTATGTGTGTGTGTAGATGGATGTATGTCGATGGATGAAAGCTCCTAAATATCCCTCCCTAGAGTTGTTGATTGCTCGCGGATGATGGTAGCTCTCTAGCGCCCGACTATCCATCTGTATGTTACACACATCATAGCGTCCTATAGTGTGCCTGCCAGTACGGCGCCGTGCGCTTGCCTTGCGCTTTCCATACCCAAGCCTGGGTGGTTTGTGGCGTCCGTCAGTGCGGCATCGCACGCACTCTTGTGCTCATATATTACTAATAAGGTTCATTACACACCCAGTTGCGGTGTTGTGCCAGCAAGGATCTAATCGGACTTCAATCCCTTTCGAGGTTAAGTTCGCTGACTACTTGCTCGCGCTCTATGTGCGGTACCGCGGTCCTGTGACTTAACAGGATCGCTTTCTTCACGTTGGGTGAGGTTTAACCCACGTGTTTATACTTTTAAGTACCGCCATATAGTCTGTCATTCACTAGCAGCGGGTTTCGCCTGCACGGTGGACCCCGGACTGCAAACGCATCTATATCATCTTACTTGGTGCGTTCCGCCAGTCCTAACACACAATTTTTGAGGAATGAAAAAATATTTTTTATTTTCTTGGCTCTGCGTTTTAAACTTCTGTGAAGCACTTAGGGGTTCAAAGTGCTCACCACATATCTAGATAAGTTCCTTGGGGGGTCTAGTTTCCAAAATGGGGTCACTTGTGGGGGGTTTCTACTGTTTAGGCACATCAGGGGCTCTGCAAATGCAACTTGACGCCCGCAGACCATCCCATCAAAGTCTGCATTTCAAAACGTGACTACTTCCCTTCCGAGCCCCGACATGTGCCCAAACAGCAGTTTACCCCCACATATTGGGTATGACTGTACTCAGAACAAACTGCGCAACAAATATTAGGGTCAAATTTCTCCTGTTACTGTTGCGGAAATAAAAAATTGCTTGCTAAAACACAATTTTTGAGGAACGAAAAATTATTTTCTTTTTTCACAGCTCTGCGTTATAAACTTCTGTGAAGCACTTGGGGGTTCAAAGTGCTCACCACACATCTAGATAAGTTCCTTGGGGGGTCTAGTTTCCAAAATGGGGTCACTTGTGGTGGGTTTCTACAGTTTAGGCACATCAGGGGCTCTGCAAACGTAACATGATGCACGCAGACCATTCCATCAAAGTCTGCATTTGAAAAGTCACTACTTCCCTTCCGAGCCCCGACATGTGCCCAAACAGTGGTTTACCCCCACATATGGGGTACCTGCCTACTCATGACAAACTGGGCAATAATTGTTAGCTCCAATTTCTCCTGTTACCCTTGCGAAAATAAAAAATTGCTTGCAAAAACACAATTTTTGAGGAATTAAAAATTATTTTTTATTTTCACGGCTCTGCAGTATAAACTTCTGTGAAGCACTTGGGGGTTCAAAGTGATCACCACATATCTAGATAAGTTCCTTGGGGGGATTGTTTTATAAAACGGGGTCACTTGTGGTGGGTTTCTACGGTTTAAGCACATCAGGGGCTCTGCAAACGTAACATGATGCACGCAGACCATTCCATAAAAGTCTGCATGCCAAAACATCACTACTTCCCTTCCGAGCCCAGACGTGTGCCAAAACAGTGGTTCCCTCCCACATATGGGGTATCAGCATACTCAGGACAAACTAGACAACAATTTTTGGCATCCAATTTCTCCTGTTACTCTTGTAAAAATAAAAAATTTCGGGCAAAAAAATAATTTTTGAGGAAAGAAAAAAGATTTTTTATTTTTACGGTTCTGCGTTATAAACTTCTGTGAAGCACTTGGGGTTTAAAGTGGTCACCGCACATCTAGATTAGTTTCATCGTAGGTCTAGTTTCCAAAATGGGGTCACATGTGGGGGAGCTCCAATGTTTAGGCACACAGGGGCTCTCCAAACGCGACATGGTGTCCGCTAACGATTGGAGCTAATTTTTCATTCAAAAAGTCAAATGGCGCTCCTTACCGTCCGAGCACTGCCATGTGTCCAAACTGTGGTTTACCCTCACATTTTAGGTATTAGTGTATTCCTCAGGAGAAATTGCCCAATAAATTTTAGGATCCATTTTATCCTGTTGCCCATGTGGAAATGAACAAATTGAGGCTAAAAGAATTTTTTTTGTGAAAAAAAGTACTTTTTCATTTTTACGGATCAATATGTGAAGCACTTGGGGGTTCAAAGTGCTCACTATGCATCTAGATAAACTTCTTGGGGGTCTAGTTTCCAAAATGGAGTCACTTGTGGGGGAGCTCCAATGTTTAGGCACACAGGGGCTCTCCAAACGCGACATGGTGTCCGCTAAAGATTGGAGCCAACTTTTGATTGAAAAAGTCAAATGGCGCTCCTTCCCTTCCGAGCCCTATCGTGTGCCCAAACATTGGTTCGCCCCCACATATGGGGTATCAGCGTACTCAGGACAAATTATACAATAACATTTGAGGTCCAGTTTCTCTATTTAACCTTGGGAAAATAAAAAAATTGTTGCTAAAAATTATTTTTGTGAGTAAAAAGTTAAATGTTCATTTTTTCCTTCCATGTTGCTTCTGCTGCTGTGAAGCACCTGAAGGGTTAATGAACTTCTTAAATGTGGTTTTGAGTACCGTGAGGGGTGCACTTTTTAGAATGGTGTCACTTTTGGGTATTTTCAGCCATATGGACCCCTCAAAGTGACTTCAAATGTGAGGTGTACCCGAAAAAAATGTTTTTTGTAAATGTAAATTTTGCTGTAAAAATGAGAAATCACTGGTCAAATTTTAACCCTTATAACTTCCTAGCAAAAAAAATTTGTTTCCAAAATTGTGCTGTAAATTGTGATGTAAAGTAGACATGTGGCTAATGTTATTTATTGACTATTTTTTGTCAAATAACTCTCGTTTAACAGAATAAAAATTAAAAATTTGAAAATTGCGAAATTTTCAAAATTTTAGCCAAATATCTATTTTTTTCGCAAATAAACTCAATAATTATCAACCTAAATTTACCACTAACATGAATCCTAAAATGTCACGAAAAAACAGTCTCAGAAGCGCTAGGATCCGTTGAAGCGTTCCTGAGTTATTACCTCATAAAGGGACACTGGTCAGAATTGCAAAAATCGGCGAGGTCATTAAGAGGTCAAAATAGGCTGGGTCATGAAGGGGTTAATAAGTGGGATTTCTTGCCTTATAAATGGTTTTGGAACCATCAGTTGTGTTTTTCAGAAATCTGGTGGATGCACAGCTGATAGTCCTACTGAATAGACTGTTAAAATTTGCAGTATGGCAAAAAAAAGCAGATATGTAAAGAAAAATGAGTGGCCATCATTACTTTAAGAAATTAAGGTCAGTCAGTCTGAAAAATTGGGAAAACTTTGAAAGTGTCCCCAAGTGCAGTGGCAAAAACAATCAAGCGCTACAAAGTAACTGGCTCACATGAGGACCACCCCAAGAAAGGAAGACCAAGAGTCACCTCTGCTTCTGAGGATAAGTTTATCCGAGTCACCAGCCTCAGAAATCGCATGTTAACAGCAGCTCAGTTTAGAGACCAGGTCAATGCCACACAGAGTTCTAGCAGCAGACACATCTGTACAAAAACTGTTAAGAAGAGACTTTGTGCAGCAGGCCTTCATGGTAAAATAGCTGCTAGTAAACCACTTCTAAGGACAGGCAACAAGCAGAAGAGACTTATTTGGGCTAAAGAACACAAGAAATGGACATTAGACCAGTGGAAATCTCAGCTTTCTTCTGATAAGTCCATATTTAAGATCTTTGGTTCCTATCACCGTGTCTTTGTGCGACGCAGAAAAGGTGAACGGATGGACTCTACATGCCTGGTTCCCACTGTGAATCATGGAGGAAGAGGTATGATGGTGTGGGGGTGCTTTGCTGGTGACACTGCTGGGGATTTATTCAAAATCGAAGTTATACTGAACCAGCATGGCTACCACAGCATCCTGCAGCGGCATGCCATTCCATCCAGTTTGCGTTTATTTGGACCATCATTTATTTTTCAACATCATTTATTTTTCAACAGGACAATGACCCCTAACACACCTCCAAGCTGTGTAAGGGCTATTTGACCAAGAAGGAGAGTGATGGGGTGCTGCGATAGATGAGCTGGACTCCACAGTCACCAGACCTGAACCCAATCGATATGGTTTGGGGTGAGCTGGACCGCAGAGTGAAGGCAAAAGGACCAAAAAGTGCTAAGCACCTCTTGAAGCTCATCAAGAGAATGCCAGGAGTGTGTAAAGCAGTCATCAAAGCAAAAGGTGGCTACTTTGAAGAACCTAGAATATTAGACATAAATTCAGTTGTTTCACACTTTCTTGTTAAGTATATAATTCCACATGTGTTAATTCAGAGTTTTGATGCCTTCACTGTGAATGTACAATTTCCATTCATTTTCCAAACATGATATGGCATCTACTCTTGATTCCAGGAATTTTTGTATTCAAAAAGTCAAACAGTGTTACTTTCCTTCGAAGACCTGCCGTGCACCAAAACAGTAGCTTTCCTCCACATATGGGGTACCGGCATACTCAGGAGAAATTGCACAACAAATCATGTGGGCCATTTTCTCCTGTTACCATTGTCAAAATAACAAATTTGTAGCTAAAGTAAAATTTTTGTGAAAAAATATATAATACCTCACAGCTCACAGTGCATGTCAGACTACATGAGAATCATGAGGTCAAAGAAACTGGCCAAGGAGCTCAGAGACAAAATTGTGGCAAGGCACAGATCTGGTCAAAATTACAAAAGAATTTCTGCAGTACTCAAGGTTCCTAGGAGCACAGTAGCCTCCATAATCCTTAAATGGAAGACGCTTGGAACCACCAGAAGTCTTCCTAGGCCTGGCTGTCCAGCCAAACTGAGCAATCATGGGAAAAGAGCCTTCGTGAGAGAGGTAACGAAGAACCCTATGATCACTGTGGTGGAGCTCCAGAGATGCAGTAGAGAGATGAGAGAAAGTTCCACAAAGTCAACTATTACTGCAGCCATCCACCGGTCGGGCCTTCATGGCAGAGTGGCACGACGTAAGCCTGTCCTCAGTGCAAGACATATGAAAGTCCGTATAGAGTTCGCTAAAAAACACATGAAGGACTCCCAGACTATGGAAAATAATATTCTCTGGTCTGATGAGATGAAGATACACCTTTTTGGTGATAATTTTAAGTGGTGTGTGGGAGGAAACCAGGCACTACTCATCACGTGCATAATATAATCCTAACAGTGAAACATGGTGGTAGCAGCATCACGCTATGGAGGTGCGTTTCAGCTGCAGGGACAGGACGACTGGTTGCCATGGAAGGAAACATGAATGTGGCCAAGTACAGAGATATCCTCAATAAAAACCTCTTCCAGAGTGCTCTGGACCTTAGACTTGGCCAAAGGTTCATCTTCCAACAAGACAATGACCCTAAGCACACAGCTAAAATAACAAAGGAGTTGCTTCAGAACAACTCTGTGACCATTCTTGACTGGCCCAGCCAGAGCCCTGACCTAAACCCAATAAAGCATCTCTGGAGAGACATGAAAATGACTGTACACCAACGTTCACCATCAAACCTGATGGAACTGGAGAGGATCTGCAAGGAAGAATGGCAGAGGATCTCCAATTCCAGGTGTGCAAAACTTGTTGCATCGTTCCCGAGAAGACTCATGGCTGTACTAGCTCAAAAGGGTGCTTCTACTCAATACTGAGCAAAGGGTCTGAATACTTATGACTAGGGTTGAGCAAAACGGGTCGTTCATTTTCAAAAGTCGCCGACTTTTGGCAAAGTCGGGTTTCATGAAACCCGATCCGACCCCTGTGTGGGGTCGGCCATGCGGTACGCGACTTTCGCGCCAAAGTCGTGTTTCAATGACGCGAAAAGCGCCATTTCTCAGCCAATGAAGGTAAACGCAGAGTGTGGGCAGCGTGATGACATAGGTCCTGGTCCCCACCATCTTAGAGAAGGGCATTGCAGTGATTGGCTTGCTGTCTGCGGCGTCACAGGGGCTATAAAGGGGCGTTCCCGCCGACCACCATCTTACTGCTGCTGATCTGAGCTTAGGGAGAGGTTGCTGCCGCTTCGTCAGAAGCAGGGATAGCGTTAGGCAGGGTCCATTAACCACCAAACAGCTTGTGCTGTAGCGATTTGCACTGTCCAACACCACCTTCGGTGTGCAGGGATAGTGGAAGCTACATTTTTTTTTTTTTCTCAGCGCTGTAGCTCATTGGGCTGCCCTAGAAGGCTCCCTGATAGCTGCATTGCTGTGTGTACGCCGCTGTGCAAACCAACTGCTTTTTTCAAAGCACAAATCCTCTTGTTCCTTCCTTTCTGCACAGCTATCTTGTTTGTTTGTCCACACTTTTTATTTAATTTGTGCATCAGTCCACTCCTTATTGCTGCCTGCCATACCTGGCTGAGATTACTGCAGAGAGATAGTAATTGAAGGACAGTTCCTTTTTTTTTTTTTTTTGTGGGAGATTAAGATTGGCATTTCTTCTAGAGTGCCATCCCTGTCTGTGCCATCTCTCACTCAGTGGGCCATAGAAAGCCTATTTATTTTTTTGCTTGATTTGGGTTCTAAAATCTACCTGAAAAAATCACTACATCAATCAGTGGGAGAAAAATATTGGCCTCAGGGCTTGTGTGCCACTCCTGACTCCTGTGTGTGCCATCTCTCAGTCAGTGGGCCATAGAAAGCCTATGTATTTTTTTGCTTGATTTGGGTTCCAAAATCTACCTGAAAAAATCACTACATCAATCAGTGGGAGAAAAATATTGGCCTCAGGGCTTGTGTGCCACTCCTGACTCCTGTGTGCATCATCACTCACTCAGTGGGCCATAGAAAGCCTTTTTTTTTTTTGCTTTATTTGGGTTCTAAATTCTACCTGAAAAAATCAATAAATCAATCATTGGGAGATTAATATTGGCCTTTGGGCTTGTGTGCCAGTCCTAAGCGTGCCATCTCTCTCACAAATAGTGGGCCATAGAAAGCCTATTTATTTATTTTTTTTTGGTTTTATAAATTCTCCCTGAAAAAAAAAGGGAGATTAATATTGGCCTTTGGGCTTGTGTGCCAGTCCTAAGCGTGCCATCTCTCTCTCTCAGATAGTGGGCCATAGAAAACCTATTTATTATTTTTTTTATTTGGTTTATAAATTTTCCCTGAAAAAAAAAAAAATAAGTGGGAGATTAATATTGGCTTCTGGGCTTGTGTGCCAGTCCTGAGCGTGTCATCTCTCTCACAAATAGTGGGCCATAGAAAGCCTTTTCTTTTTTTTTTTTTTGGTTTTATAAATTCTCCCTGAAAAAAAATAGGGAGATTAATATTGGCCTTTGGGCTTGTGTGCCAGTCCTAAGCGTGCCATCTCTCTCTCTCAGATAGTGGGCCATAGAAAGCCTATTTATTATTTTTTTTATTGGGTTTATAAATTTTCCCTGAAAAAAAAAAAAAAAAGTGGGAGATTAATATTGGCCTTTGGGCTTGTGTGCCAGTCCTAAGCGTGCCATCTCTCTCTCTCAGATAGTGGGCCATAGAAAGCCTATTTATTATTTTTTTTATTGGGTTTATAAATTTTCCCTGAAAAAATAAAGGGAGATTAATATTGGCCTTTGGGCTTGTGTGTCAGTCCTAAGCGTGCCATCTCTCTCTCTCAGATAGTGAGCCATAGAAAGCCTATTTATTTTTTTGGTTGATTTGGGTTCTAAATTCTACCTGAAAAAATCAATAAATCAATCAGTGGGAGATAAATATTGGCATCTGGGCTTGTGTGCCACTCCTGACTCCTGTGTGCGTCATCTCTCAGTCAGTGGGCCATAGATAGCCTATTTTTTGTTTTATTTGTTTTCTAAATTCTCCCTGAAAAAATCTTTTTATTTTATTTGGTTTCTAAATTCTTCCTGAAAAAATCATTTTATTCTATTATTTTTTTTTTCTAAATTCTCCCTGAAAAAAAAAAAAAAATCAGTGGGAGATTAATATTGCCCTTTCTGCTTGTGTGCCAGTCTTGACTCCTGGGTGTGCCATCTCTCTCTCTCTCTCTCCAATTGTGGGCCATAGAAAGCCTATTATTTTTTTTGCTTGATTTGGGTTCCAAAATCTACCTGAAAAAATCACTACATCAATCATTGGGAGAAAAATATTGGCCTCTGGGCTTGTGTGCCACTCCTGACTCCTGTGTACGTCATCTCTCACTCAGTGGGCCATAGAAAGCCTATTTTTTGTTTTATTTGTTTTCTAAATTCTCCCTGAAAAAATCATTTTATTTTATTTGGTTTCTAAATTCTTCCTGAAAAAATCATTTTATTTTATTTTGTTTCTAAAGTCTCCCTGAAAAAAAAAGTAAAAAATAAAAAAAAACAGTGGGAGATTAATATTTACATTTGTGCTTCAGTGACAGTCCTGCGTGTGTGGCATCTCTCTCATTTGGTGCCACCAAAAACAGAGTGTGTAACATTGTGCCTGATTTTCGTTGTGGTCTCAACCACCTGTAAAGGGGTAGCTAAATCATACTGAAGTTATAGCTCACCGTGTAAGTTGTGTGACAGCAACAAATACCGTTAGTTTGGTTACGTTTTTAAAACAATGAGGAAGTCTGGTGGAAGAGGTCGTGGCCGGGGGCGTTCATTGTCAGCTGGTAATGAGGGTAGTGGTAGTGGTGGAGCATCAGATGGTCGTGGGAAAAAAAATATTGCACCTAAGTCTGGAGCTGTGGAGCCAGGTTCGTCGTCTGGCTACACAAGGCCTCGAACGCTCCTTTTTCTGGGAGCAGGAAAACCGCTTTTAAAGCCGGAGCAGCAAGAGCAAGTTTTGGCTTATCTTGCTGACTCAGCCTCTAGCTCTTTTGCCTCCTCTCGTGAAACTGGTAAATGTAAAAGCAGCACGTCGTTAGTTGATGTTCACGGTCAGGGACAAGTCGCTTCCTTGTCCTCTTCAGCAAAAACAACAACAGAGAAGAATGCAGCAGGCGACACAACGGGTTACTCCATGGAGCTCTTTACACATACCGTCCCTGGCTTAGAAAGTGAAGCAGTTAACAGTCCATGCCCATTACAAGTTGAATCTGACATGAAGTGCACTGATGCACAGCCACAGCCAGACTACTATGCTGGTCCTTTGACTCAGACCACAACATTGCCCTCGCAGGGTGCTGATCAAGAATCAGACCCTGATGAGACTATGTTGCCCCATCACGAACGCTATACCACCGACCGACACGGTGACACAGACGAAGTTGCACACGAGCTACAAGAAGAGGTAATAGATGACCCAGTTCTTGACCCCGATTGGCAGCCATTGGGGGAACAGGGTGCAGGCGGCAGCAGTTCTGAAGCGGAGGAGGAGGGGCCGCAGCAGGCATCAACATCGCAACAGGTTCCATCTGCCGGGCCCGTATCTTGCCCAAAACGCGTGGCAAAGCCAAAACCTGTTGGAGGACAGTGTGGCCATCCGGTTAAAGCTCAGTCTGCAATGCCTGAAAAGGTATCCGATGCTAGAAAGAGTGCAGTCTGGCATTTTTTTAAACAACATCCAATTGATCAGCGCAAAGTCATCTGTCAAAAATGTTCAACTACCTTAAGCAGAGGGCAGAATCTGAAAAGTCTCAATACAAGTTGCATGCATAGACATTTAACCACCATGCATTTGCTAGCTTGGACTAACTACCAAACGTCCCTTAAGGTTGTAGCACCCTCGGCCAATGAAGCTTGTCATCAACGCAACATCCCTTCCGGCAGTGTAGGGCCACCATTTTCCGCACCACCTGCAGTATCTGTGCAGGTTTCTTTGCCAGGCCAAAGCAGTCAGGGTCAGGGAATCACCAGTTTCGTAGTAGGAAACACTGCATCTAGGGCTCCGGCGGCAACAATACCATCTCCCACCGTCTCTCAGTCTGCCATGTCCACCGGCACCCCCGCTAGTTCCACGATCTCCAGCTCTCCAGTCCAGCTCACCCTACATGAGACTATGGTTAGAAAAAGGAAGTACTTAGCCTCGCATCCGCGTACACAGGGTTTGAACGCCCACATAGCTAGACTAATCTCGTTAGAGATGATGCTTTACCGGTTAGTTGAAAGCAAAGCTTTCAAAGCCCTGATGGACTACGCTGTACCACGCTACGAGCTACCCAGTCGACACTTTTTTTCCAGAAAAGCCATCCCAGCCCTCCACCAGCATGTTAAAGAGCGCATCGTCCATGCACTCAGGCAATCTGTGAGCACAAAGGTGCACCTGACAACAGATGCATGGACCAGTAGGCATGGCCAGGGACGTTACGTGTCCATCACGGCACACTGGGTGAATGTTGTGGATGCAGGGTCCACAGGGAACAGCAATTTTGGGACAGTTCTGCCTAGCCCACGGTCTAGGAAACAGTTGGCTGTAGCCGTTCGCACCCCCTCCTCCTCCTCCTCGTCCTCCTGCAGAAGCGAGAGCTCGTCCACAGACCGCAGTCGCACAACCACTCCATCCGCAGCTGCCACTGTTGCACACCAGGTCTCCCATTATGGGGCAGCTACTGGCAAACGTCAGCAGGCTGTATTGGCTATGAAGTGTTTGGGCGACAACAGACACACCGCGGAAGTTCTGTCCGAGTTCTTGCAGAAAGAAATGCAGTCGTGGCTGGGCACTGTAGATCTTGAGGCAGGCAAGGTAGTGAGTGATAACGGAAGGAATTTCATGGATGCCATCTCCCTTTCCCAACTGAAACACATTCCTTGCCTGGCTCACACCTTAAACCTGGTGGTGCAGTGCTTCCTGAAAAGTTATCCGGGGTTATCCGACCTGCTCCTCAAAGTGCGTGGACTTTGCTCACATATCCGCCGTTCGCCCGTACACTCCAGCCGTATGCAGACCTATCAGCGTTCTTTGAACCTTCCCCAGCATCGCCTAATCATAGACGTTGCAACAAGGTGGTACTCAACACTGCACATGCTTCAGAGACTGTGCGAACAGAGGCGGGCTGTTATATTTTTGTGGGAGGATACACATACACGGGCAAGCAGTAGGATGGCAGACATGGAGTTGTCAGGTGTGCAGTGGTCGAAGATTCAAGACATGTGTCAAGTCCTTCAGTGTTTTGAGGAATGCACACGGCTGGTTAGTGCAGACAACGCCATAATAAGCATGAGCATCCCCCTAATGCATCTGCTGATGCAAAGTTTGACGCACATAAAGGATCAGGCGTCTGCAGCTGAGGAAGAGGAAAGCCTTGATGACAGTCAGCCATTGTCTGGCCAGGGCAGTGTACAGGACGAGGTAGCGGGCGAAGAGGAGGAGGATGAGGAGGATGATGGGGATGATTATATTTTTAATGAGGAAGCTTTTCCGGGGCCACTGGAAATTGTTGGCGCGGCAAGGCCGGGTTCTGGTTTTTTGAGGGACACAAGTGACGTGGATTTGCCTGAAACTGCCCCTCAACCAAGCACAACCGCAGATTTGAGAACTGGAACTTTGGCCCACATGGCGGATTATGCCTTACGTATCCTCAAAAGGGACACACGCATTACTAAAATGATGAACGATGACGATTACTGGTTGGCCTGCCTCCTTGATCCTCGCTATAAAGGCAAATTGCAAAATATAATGCCACATGAGAACTTGGAACTAATATTAGCAACCAAACAATCAACTCTTGTTGACCGTTTGCTTCTGGCATTCCCTGCACACAGCGCCCATGATCGTTCTCACACGAGCTGCAGGGGCCAGCAGACCAGAGGTGTTAGAGGGGCAGAAATCAGAAGTGGCGTTGGCCAGAGGGGTTTTCTGACCAGGTTGTGGAGTGATTTTGCTATGACCGCAGACAGGACAGGTACTGCAGCATCAATTCAAAGTGACAGGAGACAACATTGGTCCAGTATGGTTACAAACTATTTTTCATCCCTTATCGACGTTCTCCCTCAACCGTCATTCCCATTTGATTACTGGGCATCCAAATTAGACACCTGGCCAGAATTGGCAGAATATGCATTGCAGGAGCTTGCTTGCCCGGCAGCTAGTGTCCTATCAGAAAGAGTATTCAGTGCTGCAAGTTCAATACTAACAGAAAAAAGGACTCGTATGGCTACCCAAAATGTAGATGATCTAACCTTCATTAAAATGAACCACAACTGGATTTCGAAATCTTTTGCCCCACCTTGCCCGGCTGACACCTAGCTTTCCTATGAAAAGGTCTTGCCTGTGGACTATTATGAATGACTTTTCCAATATCGTAATTTGCTGCACCTGATTGTCCAGCATACGACATGTTTACACCTCCCTAAATGGCCAAACTCCCCACACGGGGCCGTGGTTTCGCCACTTGGCGCCAGCACCCGTGAGAGTGCTGTTTTTTTTCTGAAGAGGTGGGTGTGCCCGCTTTTGGTCGACGGCACTGCCACTGGGTCCCTCATAGTACAATAAAGTGTCTCTGGTTGTGGTTGTGCGCACCCAACGTCAGACACACCGTTGTAATATGAGGGGCCCTGGGCCTGTACCGCCGGCCACAAGACAGTTCCCCCCCCCAGCTCAAACAGTGCTCTACCACTTGCAAAATTATCTCTCACAGCTCCACCAATGTTTAGTCTATGCGCTGACATCCTTCAATGCCTGGCACTGACAATACCATTGTATTGACATTTTTGTTATGTTAGGCCTTCGAAGCCTGTCTGCGGTCCCTCCTTCCACTAGGCCTCCACTGACCATTGTACTGCTGCCCGTGTACCCCTGGAACCAATTTTAAATTGCCAACAGCCCAATTTTGTTATGTTAGGCCTTCGAAGCCTGTCTGCAGTCCCTTCTTTCTACTACTACTACACTGACCAGACCACTGCTGCCCGTGTACCCCTGGAACCAATGTTAAATTGCCTGCACCCCTATTTTTGTTATGTTAGGCCTTCGAAGCCTGTCTGCGGTCTCTCCTTCCACTAGGCCTCCACTGACCATTGTACTGCTGCCCGTGTACCCCTGGAACCAATTTTAGATTGCCAACAGCCCAATTTTGTTATGTTAGGCCTTCGAAGCCTGTCTGCAGTCCCTTCTTTCTACTACTACTACACTGACCAGACCACTGCTGCCCGTGTACCCCTGGAACCAATGTTAAATTGCCTGCACCCCTATTTTTGTTATGTTAGGCCTTTGAAGCCTGTCTGCGGTCCCTCCTTCCACTAGTCCTCCACTGACTATTGTACTGCTGCCCGTGTACCCCTGGAACCAATTTTAAATTGCCAACAGCCCAATTTTGTTATGTTAGGCCTTCGAAGCCTGTCTGCAGTCCCTTCTTTCTACTACTACTACTACACTGACCAGACCACTGCTGCCCGTGTACCCCTGGAACCAATGTTAAATTGCCTGCACCCCTATTTTTGTTATGTTAGGCCTTCGAAGCCTGTCTGCGGTCCCTCCTTCCACTAGGCCACCACTGACCATTGTACTGCTGCCCGTGTACCCCTGGAACCAATTGTAAATTGCCAACAGCCCTATTTTTTTATGTTAGGCCTTCGAAGCCTGTCTGCGGTCCCTCCTTCCACTTGGCCTCCACTGACCATTGTACTGCTGCCCGTGTACCCCTGGAACCAATGTAAAAGTGCCTACAGCCTGTCCAATTTGTTATGTTAGGCCTTTGAAGCCTGTCTGCGGTCCCTTCTTTCTACTACAACTACACTGACCAGACCACTGCCGCCCGTGTACCCCTGTAACCTATTTTAAAGTGCATACAGCCAATTTTTATTCTCTATTTTACAATTATAAAGCCCAGATGGACTACGCTGTACCACGGTAAGAGCTACCCAGTCGTCACTTCTTTTGCGAGAAAAGCCATCCCAGCACTACAGCATCATGTAAAAATCTGCATTGTCCATGCTCTCTGGCTATCTAGAAAGGTGCACCTGACAACAGATGCATGGACCAGTAGGCATGTCCACGAAAGGTTAGATGTCCATTACGGCGCACTGGGTTAATGTTGTGGATGCATGGTCCACAGGGGACAGCCTACAAAGTCTGTCTGCAGTCCCAAATATAAATTGTCCTCCGCTTACCACACCAATGCTGCCTGTGTACCCCTGGAACATTTCATAAACTCCATTGACCAAAATTTGGGGTTTACAGCCTACTACCAGTGTCTGCCGCTCCAAGGTGTTCCCCGGATTGCCTTTTCTGAGCTTTGATCTTCAGGCTCTTCTTAAGTAGTTGTTGAAAACAACACTGCATTCGACCTACAAGTTGGGTCTGGGGTGTAGAGTTGGCGTGTTCCACTCCAAGGTGTTCCCCAGGTTTCCTCGCCATTGCTGCGATCTTAATGCTCTCGTTTAGTAGTTGTTGGAAACTACAGTGCATTAGGCCTACAAATTGGGTATGGGGTGTAGAGAGATGGTGTGTTCCACTCCAAGGTGTTCCCCAGGTTTCCTCGCCATTGCTGCGATCTTAATGCTCTCGTTTAGTAGTTGTTGGAAACTACAGTGCATTAGGCCTACAAATTGGGTATGGGGTGTAGAGAGATGGTGTGTTCCACTCCAAGGTGTTCCCCAGGTTTCCTCGCCATTGCTTCGATCTTCCTGCTCTCGTTTAGTAGTTGTTGGAAACTACACTGCATTAGGCCTACAAATTGGGTATGGGGTGTAGAGAGACGGTGTGTTACACTCCAAGGTGTTCCCCAGGTTTCCTCTCCATTGCTTCGATCTTCCTGCTCTCGTTTAGTAGTTGTTGGAAACTACAGTGCATTAGGCCTACAAATTGGGTATGGGGTGTAGAGAGATGGTGTGTTCCACTCCAAGGTGTTCCCCAGGTTTCCTCGCCATTGCTGCGATCTTAATGCTCTCGTTTAGTAGTTGTTGGAAACTACACTGCATTAGGCCTACAAATTGGGTATGGGGTGTAGAGAGACGGTGTGTTACACTCCAAGGTGTTCCCCAGGTTTCCTCTCCATTGCTTCGATCTTCCTGCTCTCGTTTAGTAGTTGTTGGAAACTACAGTGCATTAGGCCTACAAATTGGGTATGGGGTGTAGAGAGATGGTGTGTTCCACTCCAAGGTGTTCCCCAGGTTTCCTCGCCATTGCTGCGATCTTAATGCTCTCGTTTAGTAGTTGTTGGAAACTACACTGCATTAGGCCTACAAATTGGGTATGGGGTGTAGAGAGATGGTGTATTACACTCCAAGGTGTTCCCCAGGTTTCCTCTCCATTGCTTCGATCTTCCTGCTCTCGTTTAGTAGTTGTTGGAAACTACAGTGCATTAGGCCTACAAATTGGGTATGGGGTGTAGAGAGATGGTGTGTTCCACACCAAGGTGTTCCCCAGGTTTACTCGCCATTGCTGCGATCTTAATGCTCTCGTTTAGTAGTTGTTGGAAACTACAGTGCATTAGGCCTACAAATTGGGTATGGGGTGTAGAGAGATGGTGTGTTCCACTCCAAGGTGTTCTCCAGGTTGCCTTTCCTGAGCTTCTATGTTCAGGCTCTCATTAAATTGTGGTTAAATGGAACAACTGCATTTGGCGTACTAGTTGGGTTGGGGCATACTATCGGTGTCTGCCACTCCTTGCTGTTCTCCTGGTTTCCTGTCCTGAAATTCCATTTTCAGGCTCTCGTTAAGTAGTTGTTAATGTTAGACTGCATTTGGCCTACTAGTTTGGTTGGGGCCTACTTTCGGTGTCTGCCACTCCTTGCTGTTCTCCTCCACTGAACAAAGCTGTGCCGCCTGTTTACTACGGTTGCCAATTTTGAACTGCATTTCGACTACTTACTGATTTGGGTCTACTCTCTGTGTCAGCCTCTCATTCCAGTTCTCCTCCACTGCAATGCCCCCTGGTTAGTCCTGTGTTACCAATTTTGAACTGCATTTAGCCCACTTTATTCTTTGGGCCTATATCTGTGTTTCCTCCTCATCCTGCCCATTGCCCAGCCAGTGATAGATGAGTCTGCTGGTACATTGACCCATAACGCTAAATTCCCCGTGCACGCTACACAGCAAGATTGTGACCCTGCTGAAAGTCAGGTTCCTCTTCCCGCATACCATACCACCTTACACGGGGACAAAGAGGAAGGTGCAGATGAAAGTGCAGGTTCCTTCATCAGGTGGGGGGAGGAATACTAGTTGGCGACGTCACTGGCACAGGGCCTCTCATAGTACGCAAAAGTGTTGCTGCCGGTGGGAGGCGCCCCCGCCGCGCAAACACACCGCTGTACTTTGAGGGGCCCTGTGCCAGTGCCAGTGCCAACGTGTGGGCCCCCCCTGCTTGCTCAGGATCACAGCACTTGCAAAGTTGAAATACTTTCCTCTCCCTGCTCCACTGCCGTGACGCATTCCAGATTTCCTGGGCCCACTAATTACTTGAACCAGCCCTAACCCCCACAACTTTAGCCAAATGACCCCCAATTTCAAATGCCTTCCAATTATTATAAGCTAAATTACGATTGACAAGCTTCAGTAAAAAGAATGGATGTTTTTGCCATTAAAATGGGCAGTGTAGGTGTTTTCCTGGCCTCCACTCACTATGCTCCCCCATTGACTTGCATTGGGTTTCGTGTTTCGGGCGATACCCGACTTTTCGCGATAATCGGCCGATTCCACTCGACTCGACTTCTAAGATAGTCGGGTTTCACGAAACACGACTCGACTCTAAAAAGGTCAAGGTCGCTCAACCCTACTTATGACCATGTGATAGTTCAGTTTTTCTTTTTTAATAAATTTGCAAAAATTTCTACATTTCTGTTTGTTTTATGTCAAGATCAGTTGCAGAGTATACATTAATGAGAAAAAATGAACTTTTTTGAATTTGTTAAAGGCTGCAATGAAATAAAGAGTGAAAAATTTAAACGGGTCTGAATTACGGTTGCTCCATCCGATCATGTAAAATCGGAATTATACCGATTTTCGCAATGATCGGAATTCCGAATCCCGATTCCGATCTTTGAATATGATCGGAAATCGGAACGAACCACCCAATGAAGAGCCTGTGTAGTGCGGGCACATCCAGTTTGGGAGGGGGGAAGAGTGCGGGCGGAGCGTGGGCGGTGCATGGGCAGAGACTGTGCGTGTCTGTGTGTGCAGACCATGTCTGTGCGGGACCGTCGGAGATCTGTGCAGGTCTCTCGAGGGTCTGTGCAGGCTTGCCGGGGGTCTGTGCGGGCCTGCCTGGTGTCTGTGCGGGCCTGCCGGGGGTCTATGCGGGCATGCCGGGGGTCTGTGTAGGCCTCTCGGGGGTCTGTGCGGGCCTGCCGGGGGTCTGTGCGGGTCTGCTGGGGGTATGTGTGGGCCTGCCGGGGGGTCGGTGCAGGTCTGCCAGGGGTCTGTGTGGGCCTGTCAGGGATCTGTGCAGGCCTGCTGGGGGTCTGTGTGGGCCTGCCAGGGATCTGTGCAGGCCTGCTGGGGGTCTGTGTGGGCCTGCCGGGGGTCTGTGCGAGCCAGTCAAGGGTCTGTTTGGGCCTGCTGAGGGTCTGTGCGAGCCTGCCGGGGGTCTGTGCGGGCCTCTCAGGGGTCTGTGCAGACCTCTAGGGGGTCTGCGTGGGCCTCTCGGTGGTCTTTGTCTGCGTGTGCAGGCATTGTCCGATGGGACTACAAGTCCCACTGGGCTATGCCTGCTACAATGACAGTGATTGACACATTAGCCAATGATGGGACAGCAGTTGAATGTGTTGAATGTAAAAAAACAAAAACACAAACATTCATACCACATACTACATACACACTACTTACTACATACATACTACATACATACTACATACATACACACAACATACTACATACATACTACATACATAGATGCATACAACATACTATCTACTACATACATACTACATACATACTACATACATACAATTACATACTACATAAATACATACAACATACTACATACATACTACATACATAAAACATACTATATACTACATACATACTACATACATACTTACATCATACTACATTCATACTACATACATACAACATACATACCACATACTACATACATACAACATACATACTACATACAGTACATACAACATGCATACTAAATACATACTACATACATACAGCATACATACAACATACCACATACATACATACTACATACATACAACATAAATACAGCATACTGCATACATACAACATACATACAGTACATACATACAATATACTACATACATACTACATACTGTACATACAACATACATACTACATAAATACTACATAAATACTACACACATACATACAACATACATACTACATACATACAACATACTACATGCATACTACATACCTACAACATACATACAACATACTATATACATACTACATACATACAACATACTACATACATACACGCTGCATACATACATACAACATACTACATACATACAAAATACATACTACACACATACATACATACAACATACTACATACATACAACGTACATACATACAAAATACTACATACATACTACATACATACAACATACATACTGCATACAATACATTCGTACATTACATACAATACATACATATAGACATACAGTACATATAACATAGAGTACATACTCACCATCACTTGTCACTTTGTTCCCCGAAGCCAGTGTCACCTGTAAAATATATTAAAATAACAAAGAAAAAATATTCTCCCTGATCTGCAGAAATCAACGAGTGTCCCACGACCATCTCCCATGGAGAGCAGCAGCATCAGCTGATTCGACCGCTCTCTAGGGGCTCCAGGAATACAATGACGGGAGGAAGGTATCGTTCCGCACTGTATTCCTCCGTCACTGTAAAAAATAGACCCTAGTCTCACTTTTGGCACTGCTGTGTGAGAAAGTTCCCACGCAGCAAATGCCAAAAAGTGAGACCAGTGAACTACAGTAACCTCTCAGTGATGCACTGCAGGAGCCATTGTCTCCTGTCAGTGTGTCACTGGAGGTCCTATAGAGCAGTGACATCACCCGATGTCACTGTTCTATAGGGAAGATCATCGTGGGACACTCGATATTAATTGGACTGTGTCGGACAGGTAGTATACGGTTTATTATTTTACGTTTTTGCAGGCAATGTAGTATGGTAAGCATGGTGAAATTAAGAATAATAAAATACTTTTTTCTGGCTGTGTCTTTATTTTGTTTTTAACTCTTTTACTACTCTACGATTAAAAATGGATAGGCATCTTATTGACGCCTCTCCATTATTAACCCGGTTTAATGTTACCTTACAATAGCAAGGTGACATTAACCCCTTATTACCCCATATCCCACCACTACTCGGGAGTGGGAAGAGAGCAGCTAAGTGCCGGAATTGGCGCATCTTACAGATGCGCCATTTCTGGGGCGGATGTGGACTGGTATTTGTAGCCAGGAGGGCCAATATCCATGGCCCCTTTCTAGGTTATGAATATTAGCCCGCAGCTGTCTGCGTAGCCTTTCTGGCTATAAAATATAGAGGGACCCCACGTCATTTTTTTTGGGGGGTCCCCATTTTTTCAAGCATGTTTCTATTCAAATCATGCACATTTTCCGTTTATTTATTTATTTATTTATTTCCAAAAACGGCATCAAAACCGTGCAAAAAAACACACCAAAAACTGCATCAAATCTGCACCAAAACTGCATCAAAAACCCATCAAATGTATGTATGTAGTATGTATGTATGTATGTAGTGTGTATGTACAGTCATGGACAAAAAATTTCAGAATGAGACAAATATTAATTTTTCCAAAGTCTACTGCTTCATTTTTTCTAATGGCAATTTGCATATACTCCTGAATGTCAGAGTGATCAGCTTAACAGCAATTACTGTACTTGCATAGTCAATATTTGCCCAGAAAATGAACTTTAACCCCCAAAACACATTTCAACATCATTGCAGTCCTGCCTTAAAAGGAGCAGCTAACATCGTTTTAGTGATTGATCCATTAACACAGGTGTGGGTGTTGATGAGGACAGGGCTGGCGATCAATCAGTCATGATTAAGTAAGAATGACATCACTGGACACTTTAAAAGGAGGCTGGTGCTTGATATCATTGTTTCTCTTCAGTTAACCGTGGTTATCTCTAAAGAAACACGTGCAGCCATCATTGCACTGCACAAAAATGGCCTAACAAGGAAGAGTATCGCAGCTACAAAGATTGCACCTCAGTCAACAATCTATCGCATCATCAAGAACTTCAAGGAGAGAGCTTCCATTGTTGTCAAAAAGGCTCCAGGGCGCCCAAGAAAGACCAGCAAGCACCAGGGCCGTATCTTAAAACTGTTTCAGCTGCGGGATCGGACTACCAGAAGTGCCGAGCTTGCTCAGGAATGGCAGCAGGCTGGTGTGAGTGCTTCTGCACGCACTGTGAGGCGGAGACTCTTTGAGCAAGGCCTGGTTTCAAGGAGGGCAGCAAAGAAGCCACTTCTCTCCAGAAAAAACATCAGGGACCGACTGATATTCTGCAAAAGGTACAGGGAGTGGACTGCTGAGGACTGGGGCAAAGTCATTTTCTCTGATGAATCCCCTTTTCGATTGTTTGGGACATCTGGAAAACAGCTTATTCGGAGAAGAAGAGGTGAGCGCTACCACCAGTCTTGTCTCATGCCAACTGTAAAGCATCCTGAAACCATTCATGTGTGGGGTTGCTTCTCAGCCAAGGGAATCGGCTCACTCACAGTCTTGCCTAAAAACACAGCCATGAATAAAGAATGGTACCAGAATGTCCTCCAAGAGCAACTTCTCCCAACCGTCCAAGAGCAGTTTGGCGCCCAACAATGCCTTTTCCAGCATGATGGAGCACCTTGCCATAAAGCAAAGGTGATAACTAAATGGCTCATGGAACAAAACATAGAGATTTTGGGTCCATGGCCTGGAAACTCCACAGATCTTAATCCCATTGAGAACTTGTGGTCAATCATCAAGAGACGGGTGGACAAACAAAAACCAACAAATTCTGGCAAAATGCAAGCATTGATTATGCAAGAATGGACTGCTATCAGTCAGGATTTGGTCCAGAAGTTGATTGAGAGCATGCCAGGGAGAATTGCAGAGGTCTTGAAGAAGAAGGGTCAACACTGCAAATATTGACTTGCTGCATTAACTCATTCTAACTGTCAATATAACCTATTGGTACTCATAATATGATTGAAATTATATTTCTGTATGTGATATAAACATCAGACAAACACTAATAAAAACCAGAGGGCAGCAGATCATGTGAAAATATAATTTTAGTGTCATTCTCAAAAATTTTGGCCATGACTGTACGTAGTATGTTGTATGTATGTTGCATGTATGTAGTATGTATGTTGTATGTATGTAGTATGTTGTATGTATGTTTGTGTTTTTTTTACATTCAACACATTAGCCGAATGATGGGACAACTACTGTCCCATCATTGGCTAATGTGTCAATCACTGTAATTGTAGCAGGCATAGCCCGATGTGACTTGTAGTCCCATCGGATGATGCCTGCACACACACAAAGACCCCCTGTCATGCCCTCGGCCGCAGGTCCGGTCTCCGCTGTGCAGGGAGACCGGTGCGTATCACACAGAATTACCCACCCTGTCTGTGGCTCCAGACGATCAGTGGCTCCTTTCTCTGCTAAGAACATGCATCCTCTTGGCAGGTCTCCTGGAAATGCTCTTAGGAGCCGCGCCCCTTCCTGCACATACCTAAAAACAGCAGGGCACCTGTTCGCTATTAGGGCTGTCTGTGTTATGATGCTCTGTGCATAAAAAGCACCCTCCCCTTAAGGGAGGTGCCTGAGCAATGTGTTCATTCTCTGGATTGTTGCCCCAGCTTCAGGCCACCCTCTGCTTTGCTCTGCACTTTACTTATACCTCTATTTTCACAGAGTCCTCTTCTGGTGATTCCCAGCCTGGGCTCCTCTGGTCTCTCCGGTTCCCACTTAAAGTTGTCTTGCCTCTCCTCACGGAACCCTCCAGACCCTGCTACCGGTGGGATCAACCTTTCTGGATTTCATGGAGCTTCTGGGATTCTTTCCACCAGTAGGCCCAAGAATTCTACAGTTTTGCTAGTTTGTCAGTACGGGTCGTCCTCTGGTCCTGGTTTCGTGGTATTCAGGCCACCTGGTGTTGTGATGGGGGAATCCCTGTAAAGGTGTACACCTTGCCTGCTGCTCCACTACGTGGTACAGTGTTGTGATCCAGAGGTTCGTTCCCTCTGACACCTTTTTCCTTTTTGTTTTTACCTCGTTAATAAATATCTTTTGGTTTATGAGATCCACTCTCCTGTCTTTTGAGTATTGGGTATACAGCCACCACTGCACCATCAGTGGTCTAGTGAGTCCACTATACCTTGTCACACCATGTGGGTGTTACACCCCCAAGAGGCCCACACAGACCCCCGACAAGCCCTCACAGACCCCCGAGAGGCCCGCACAGACCCCCGGCAGGCCCGCACAGACCCCCAACAGGCCCACTCAGACCACCGACAGGCCCACACAGACCCCGGAGAGGCCCGCACAGACCCCCAGCAGGCCCGCACAGTCCCACAGCAGGCCCGCACAGACCCCAGTCGGTCACGCACAGACCCCGCCTGCACACACAGATCCCATCCGCCCGCACACACAGACCCGTACAGTCTCCGATTTTTTTTAGCCCCATTAACTTCAATGAGGATCGGAAATCGGAATTCCCGATCACCGATTTTCAAGTGTAATTGGACCGATCCTTATTGATCCGAATTTTAGGGTGATCGATCAACCCTAGTCTGAATACTTTGCGTACCTACTGTATATGGGGTTCAGTTTCCAGGGTCAAATTCGGGTCACATTCATGTCCTAAACGGTCAACCCCATAGAACCCGAACATCCATGGATTTGCTCATCACTAGCGAACAATCTTAAACAAAATATTCTACAGAGGCAATAATGTGAAAGAATGTCATTAAAGTTCTTAAAAAATGTCTTCTTGTTAAAAACATTTAATATTCGGAATATGAAATGTGTTTTATTTACAGATGATTTTGTATAGTGTGTATAAAATATTAAATCTGTGTTTGAAACTAAGCATCCACTTACTATATGTAAAAATCTCTAATCCCCGGGAGGCATCATTTGATTTCATAATGAAATGTAAATGTGTGCTCTTCAAAATTAAAATTCCATGCTTTGATACACAATCAGTCAATTGGTTTAATAGATCACGTAAATTACAATTTTATTCAGATGTTTGAAAGGGGTAAGTGCATATGGGATCTTGACACTAATAACAAAGGAGAGGGAATGTCATTTATACAATTTAATCTAATTGTTTAAAACCTCAAATTTGATTCATATTGACCTGTGTACCTTGTCAGTCAGTAGAAAAGGAAACGCATAATAGGATATACTAAGACCAGGCTATGCTAAACCTTTAGGTGATTATGGTATCCCTTCTGAAGCAGAACCTCAAAGAGTTATTAAGAAAAAGTTTATAAAATTTGTCAGGAACTATTATTATGAAAAATATAAATATTTCTTGTTACGTAGCTGTAATTGGGCGATGAATGTTAATGCTATCAAACCTTTCAATCTTCTGTCAAAACGTTAGATTACTTTAGACTTAATCTGTTTCAGTGCATTTTGCCTTGCACCGACTATATTTTATGTTTTCAATCAACAAACTGTGCAGGGTTGAGGCAAGGGCTTAATCACTTTTAATATAATAAAGTAGCACTTGAGGATATTATTAACCTCATCTGTCTAGATTTAGAACTAATAGACCATTGTGTGAGCATTGTCTTTGCCCCTGCCAGATATGTACATATTTATTAATCCACTCTTCAGGAAGAACATTTTGTAAAGGAAACCACCAGTAACCTTCAAGAGTGCGGGCACAGGTTAGTAGGGCACTAATTAAATGTCAGTCTTGACAGATTAAAATTATGAAATTTAAAATCACAGCAGAGCTCTTTGTCACTGTCAAATTAGAAGACTGTGTGATGAGGAGCTGCAGAATGAACAGTTTAATGGATTGAAAGGGAATCTCAGCTAACAGCAAGCTTTTCTCTTATTCATGTCACAGTCTAGTTTGAAACAAATAAAAAAAGTTCAATTTTCCAATAAATTAAAGCAGTCCTAACATCAGTAATACCTGCTTGTCATATATATTTCTGCTATTAACACCAGAAAGCATTTTTTGTTGATTATGAAATCATTTCAATGCAAAAAAAAATTATAATTTGCAGAGAATAACTTTACTCCAAACTGAATTTCCTGGTAAAATCCATGAAAAAAAGGCAAATTTGAATTTTGCCTGATTCAATCGCTCAACTCTCGATTTAAACATTTTATACCACCCATTCAGGAACAGAGAATACTGTCTCAACTTTTTTGTAGAAAAAAAAAAGAAAAAAAGAAGGTTTGCACTCACCCAGCCCGGTAAAACAATGAAGTCCCTATTAGGACATGTGCCAAATGGACAAGGAGATCATGTTGACCACAGGATGACAGCTGTTTCGCGCACACACAGATCATCATATTTGAAATTTTATCTTTTTTTTCACACATTCTTTTTTTTCATCAGATCATTTTGATTGAAAAAGCCAACTATAGTTAGAAGATTCAAGGGTAGCCCTAGAGTACCAAGCCAAGGACTCCATATCTTTTCAAATCTGCAAATTGAGTTATGTATATCTGTATATATATATCTTTTGCTTTAGCTCTCCAACAGTTGAGGTAGTATGTCTAACCAGTGAAATGCAAAAAGCTTTTTCATATGTTTTAATGTTGCAAAACAAAAGTTGTTGATAGATGATACCTGTAAACAACAATTGCAAAAAAAACAGCATTTTGCAAAATGAGACTTTCTCATTCAAATTTCCATACTACTCATCAATAAAGTGTACTGAAACCTGAAGAAATGTGTGTTGCAATTGCTTGATTACAAAAAATACCAAAGCAAAAATCACCTCTTCAATAAATAAAGAAAAAGATGTGTTTAAAAAAAGCTTTAGGGTAGTTTTACTCTCAGACCTTTTTATGAATACCACAATTGCCAGACTGTCCAGAAATCACCATACTACACTTTTAAACCTTTGTTCCAGGCTGTGAGCTCTGCTGACTTCCAAACATTAGAACAAGGGAAATCCACTGTGTGTACACTCCACCCATGGCCTGTCTCATTCATTTTATAAACATACCATAATCATTGGACTCAAGAACTTTGTAGTGAACAAACTGAACAAACAGGATAATCATAATGGGTAAATATTAGAGATGAGCGAGCACTAAAATACATTGGGAATACCTCTGGAAGCATCTATAATGCCCAGTTTCCTGCTGAGAACAATGGGGTGACACTTTTACTCCACTTTAATGACTAACAATAAAATTTAAAATCTATGCCAAATTGAACTTTACAGGAAAACAATGTTAAGAAACTTTGTAATACTTGTACAGTAATATAAATTTTAAAAGGATTTAATTCAAAATTGAACTTTTTATTAAAAAATTGGAAATTACAATGTTATTAATGAAGGAAGCAAGAAGTGCCAAAAATTAAGGACTCAGATACACCCCTGTAATAGACATAAGGGAGGGTCTCATACACATACTGTTCAAATTGTTTTGTAGTGATACTCCTAGACTCATAAGGCTATTCACGAAGTCCAAATCCTGCCCAAAATTAAAAGCAAGGTCATCTATACACTCTTGAAGGCACCATCTATAGTGCCTCAATCAGGTATTGTGAAAAAAGTGTAGTTGCAGTACTCCTACACTCATAAAGGTTCCGCACAGTGCAAAGCCTGCTAAAATTTACAAGCCGGGTCATCCATACACCCTTGAAGGCATCAACTGTAGTACCTCATTCAAATATTTTGAGAAAAGTATAATTGTGGTAGTTCCCCTCTCATAAATATTCTGCACAGTGAAAAGCCTGTCAAAAATTACAAGCAGTGTTATCCATACAAACTTAAAGGCATCAAATGTAGTACATGTTTCAAATATTGTGCAAAAAGTATAGCTGTGGAAGTCCTTCATTCATAAAAGTACTGCAGAGTTCTTAGCTTGCCAAAAATTTTATCTATACAACCTTGAAGGCACCAACTGTAGTACCTCATTCAAACATTGTAAGCAAAGTATAGTTGTGGTAGTTCTCCACTCATAAAAGTTATGCAGCGTGCAAAGCCTTCCAAATGTTACAAGCAGAGTAAACTATGCAGCCTTCCATATTCATTAAAATATTTAGAAAGTGTACACCTGTAGCAGGCCAATTTTGGTTTTTATTTCAAACAGATGAAATTTCACACCAAGCAGGTTCTACAGTATATATGACAATAGTCAAATTTTTGACAAAAAATATTTTGTGAACTGTAATAGACCAAGCGATTTATAAAAATTTTAACCCACCATAATTTTACACAAAGCACGTTAAACTGTATGGAAGAATTATTGAATGCATAAAAAGTTATGGAAGCTTTTTATAAGTTTAATATACCAGCAAAATGTAATAAAAACTGTGTTACAATGTGACAATGAATCATTGAATTCATTAAAAAAAATTCTCTTTTTTTAGAGTTTAATAAACCACTGAAATGCAAAAGAAAGCATGTAATGCTCTTTGAATTACTAATTGAATCCATAAAAAGTTTTGGAAGTTTTTTCAGAGTTTAATATACTAACGAAATGTAACAAGAACCACGTTAGAGTGTATGAATGAATCATTGAATCATATACATTTTTTCAAGGTTTTTTAGATTTTTATATAACATATCTAAGAGAAAACACGTAAAACTGTATTGATCAGTATTTGAATCAATACATTTTTTTTCAATGTTTTGGGGAATTTTATATAACACCAAAATGTAACAGAAAGCATGTAAGGCCAGTCTCACACGTCCAGATAATTTAGGTACCGGAAAAATCGGTACCGGAATTATCCGTGTCCTTGTGTCCGTGTGCTCCCGTGGTACATCAGTGTGGCACATGTGCGGCATCCGTGTGCCGCCTGTGTGCTGACTGGGTACCACACGCATCGTGCAGGAGACAGCGCTACAGTTAAGCGCTGTCCCCTGCATCTGGTGCTGAAGCCGCTATTCATTTCTTCTCTCCAGCATCGTTCGCTGGAGAGAAGATATGAAAAATCTATTTTTTTGGGGTGTTTAAAATAAAGATCCCTGTTTCCAACCCCCTCCCACCCCCGTGCGCCCCCCCGCTGTTAATAAAATACTTACCCGGCTCCCTTGCTGGCGCTGCTTCCTGTCCTCGCTGCAGCTTCTCCTGTATGAGTGGTCATGTGGTGCCGCCTATTACAGTGATGAATATGCGGCTCCACCTCCCATAGGGACGTTTATTTTAAACACCCAAAAAAAAAAGAGATTTTTCATATCTTCTCTCCAGCGAACGATGCTGGAGAGAAGAAATGAATAGCGGCTTCAGCACCACGCTGGGGGGACAGTGCTTACTGTAGTGCTGTCTCCTGCATGGCACACGGACTGCACACGGACAACATCCGTGTGCCGTACGTGTTTTACACAGTCCCATTGACTTTAATGGGTCCGTGTAATACGTGCGCTCCCATGAACACTGACATGTCTCCATGTTTTCCAAACGGACACATGGTCCGTGAAAACACGCTGACATGTGCAGAGACACATTGATTTTAATGTGTCTATGTGAGTCAGTGTCTCCCGTACGTGAGGAAACTGTCACCTCACGTACCGGAGCCACTGACGTGTGAAACCGGCCTAAAGCTGTATGGAGTAATTGTATTGAGAAAATATTTGCCCTGCTTTTTTATAGTGTTATATACCACGGAAATGTACTATAGATCATGTAATAATCTATGGATGAGCAATACAACACCTATAAATTTTTGAACAATTTTTTTGGAGGCATAAATACCACTAAAATATACCCAAGTTAACAAATACAGAAAATACCAGTATATCACACAACAATAGTATATCACTACAATACAAATATACTCATATATTGAAAACCACCGGTGCTCTGTAAGGAAGAGTGGAGACCACTCGAATAGTAAGGAAACCAAAATTTACCCAGATCAGTAGACAAGAGGTCTAATAACGACAGAATTTACTTCCGAAACACGCGTCGGTGTATGCATTACATTAGGACCGGCAGACCTTAAAGGTACAGGCCCCTTTTTTCCTTCATTGATTTTTTATTTCCATTTTGCACTCTATGCACCTTATCTGCTACATTGTACTTCATGTGCTGCATTACATTTAATCTCTTTATTTGTTTTTATATTGTCACTTTCTTTTGCCCTTCATGCATGGTATGTGGTGCATTTTACTTATTTATACCTTGCGCTTATGCAAGTATATTGTTTCACATTTGTATGTATTCACTTTTTGATGTTTTATGTTAAGGTGTTAATACATAACACATCCCCTTTCTCCCTCTTTTTCTGGTTTTAGGAAGTTTTACCCCCAGCAGTTCGCCTCCAGCATTTCGCCCCCAGCAGTTCGCCCCCAGCAGTTCGCCCCCAGGTACACTTTGCCCCCGAACATTTCGCCCCCACCATTTCGCCCCCAGGATGTTTCGCCCCCGCACATTTCGCCCCCGCACATTTCGCCCCCAGCAGTTCGCCCCCCGGATGTTTCGCCCCCAGATTTTTCGCCCCCGGATGTTTCGCCCCCAGCAGTTCGCCCCCGCACATTTCACCCCCAGCAGTTCGCCCCCGGATGTTTCACCCCCGGATGTTTTGCCCCCAGCAGTTCGCCCCCGGATGTTTCGCCCCCAGCAGTTCGCCCCCGAATGTTTCACCCCCGGATGTATCGCCCCTGGATGTTTCGCTCCCAGCAGTTCGCCCCCGGATGTTTCGCCCCCAGCAGTTTGCCCCCGGATGTTTCGCCCCCAGCAGTTCGCCCCCGGATGTTTCGCACCAGCAGTTCGCCCCCGGATATTTCGCACCCAGCAGTTCGCCCCTGGATGTTTCGCCCCCAGCAGTTCGCCCCTGGATGTTTCAACTCCAGATGCTTCATCCCCAAGCAGTTCGCCCCCGGATGTTTCCCCCCAGCAGTTCGCCCCCCGGATGTTTTGCCTCCAGCAGTTCGCCCCAGATGTTTCGCCCCCAGCAGTTCGCCCACGGATGTTTCACCCCCAGATGTTTTGCCCCCAGCAGTTCATACCTGGATGTTTTGCCTCTAGCAATTTGCTCCTGGATCTTTCGCATCCGGGAAAGACCTGCCTGAACTGAACATTGGCAGGTTTGCTTATCACTAATAATACACCATATGAGTCTAAGATATATAATTCTGATCAAATTAGTTTTTTTTATTTTAAAACTTTGTTTTCTAGATGAGTCATTTTACAAACAGACAGGAAAATAGTAGGATTTCATTGGTTACTAAGGAGGTCATGCCCCCTTGGTAGCAGAACGGATCCTGGCTCCCTATGATACATTCAGGGCTGCTTGTTCACAGCCCTATGCAAAGCTCCCTTTCACCCTCCGCTCATGTGCTCTTTCCTGGACAAGAGGAGGGCTCCCCCTGCCTGTGTAAAGCCATTACAGGATGGAACACATAGGGGGGCTTTGCAGAGGGCTGTAAACCAGCAGCCCTTTATACATCATAGGGAATATATTGTTAGTTGCATGCTCCTGTGCAGCCACACCCTCTAGAATCCATCCACAAGTACTGCTACTAAGGAGAAACAACCTCCTTAGCAACCACTGAAATCCTGCAGCACATGGAGCTTTAACTTGGATGAGACTTTTCACACAGAAGTGAAGCTGCTGGAAGGTCTCCTTTGGAAATGAATATCATGGGCACAGGTACTATAACATAACATATTTGTTTGTTGAGTTATGCTTTAACTGTATGTATCAAAACTGTTTAAACAAGAAACATAAAAATGTATAGAGGGGAAGGATTAGAGAAAAAGAGAAAATACAAATTACAGGTTATAATGCTTGAATTATTTTACAGCTAAGAACACTGCTCTCAAAACATACAATATGTGACCATGAACTAAAATTCAAAGCTGTAGGCAATGCCTCTCAGATAATCCATCAAGCTTCTATTATTGAAATCTTGCACGATACGTTTAACCCTTGCTGAAATTGCAGCATACTTTTTGTTTCTTGCAGCAATGGGATTTCCTGCTACTATCTGAATAATTTCAAAACTATGGAGCTCTTGCTGATGTTTCAGACAGTTAATGAACCGGTATATATTTTGGAAAAGAGTACCACATGTTTCTCGAAAGCTACGGTGCCATCCTTCGACATCATTATTTGTTCGCTGTTGATCATTCAATGTTCGCTCATACACATTCCAGAATTGAATTGGAAACAAAGGTGCTTGACGTCCTCTGCGATTCATTCGACCGATATAGCTGTCTTCAAAATAGTTAGCAATAGGTATTGCTTCTTGTGGAAAGTCAGGATCTTCCACCAACTCTTCAAATGATTACACAACATTCTGTGGTGGTAGAAAGGCCAGGGCAGGTATCATGCATATCCAACGGGCAAATTCATGGTCACCTTGGTATTGCATCTTGAGTCCTTCATTTTGAACTTTACGCCAAACCGACTGTGATAAGTGGAAAAAGCAACCAGTCTTCACAAGGTTGGGGAACTCACTTTCAAATGCCTGTATTGCAGCTAGTTCAAAATCCAACATCAGGTTGTCTGGCTGCACTCCAGGCTGCAAGTTCTTCAGCTCTTGCAGCAACCTCTGGTATGTAGAACGGCTCTTGTCTGTCAGCAAGGTGTACACTAGAGGAACAACAAGGCCGCTGTGGACTACATGGATTGTGTAAAGTTGCTTAAACAAGGCTGGTGTAGTGAAAAACATGCCATCAGCAAACCACTCTTTACTTTGTGCCAGTAGATGGAGATTGTCTCTTGTTCCAAATATCAACATACGGCTGTGTCCATTTCCTAATTTAAAATGAAAGTATTAGTAGAGGAAATAACAGAAAAAGTGTAACAAGCAGCAGACAGAGAATTTTGGGATAAATTCACAAAAAAAAATATCCTAATCAAAAGCCTCTGTTCATATCTCACATTAAAAACTCACATTTTGCTCCAGATTTTCGGATTTCATAATAAAAAAACTGAAGCAAAATCTAGTGTGAAGGGGCCAACCAATAGTTTTTTTACAACATATATTGTCCCAGTGGAAAATGATATATATTTGTTTAAAATTAAAATTACTTCCAAACTTGAAATAGGTCACATTTTTAGGGTACCTTTAGACCCTTCAACTAGACGGCCGTTCAGCACGGCCGATCGCCGCCATGCTGAACAGCTGTCTAGTTGACAGCCGCATCCAGACGCGGCGTGCGGCTAGACGTCTGAATGAACGACTGGGAGGGCCGCCCGCCTGAAGCATGGACGAGGAGGTGTGATGGTGTGGGGGTGCTTTGCTGGTGACACTGTTGGGGATTTATTCAAAATTGATGGCATACTGAACCAGGATGGCTACCACAGCATCTTGCAGCGGCATGCTATTCCATCCGGTTTGCGTTTAGATGGACCATCATTTATTTTTCAACAGGACAATGATCCCAAACACACCTCCAGGCTGTGTAAGGGCTATTTGACCAAGAAGGAGAGTGATGGGGTGCTATGCCAGATGACCTGGCCTCCACAGTCGCTAGACCTGAACCCAATCGAGATGGTTTGGAGTTAGCTGGACCGCAGAGTGAAGGCAAAAGGGCCAACAAGTGCTGAGCATCTCTGGGAACTCCTTCAAGATTATTGGAAGGCCATTCCCGGTGATGATCTCTTGAAGCTCATCAAGAAAATGCCCAGAGTGTGCAAAGCAGTCATCAAAGCAAGAGGTGGCTACTTTGAAGAACCTAGAATATAAGACATATTTTCAGTTGTTTCACACTTTTTTTTGTTAAGTATATAGTTCCACATGTGTTAATTCATAGCTTTGATGCCTTCAGTGTGATTGTACAATTTTCATAGTCATGAAAATACAGAAAAATCTTTAAATGAGAAGGTGTGTCCAAACTTTTGGTCTGTACTGTATAATGGCTCCAAGCTGCGCTGTTAAAAAATAAACAAACCCAGTTATTCAACTCTCTCCGGTGTCCAGCGCTGTCTCCGGCAGTGCAGGGAATTCCGAAATCCCAACGCTATGCATTCTGGGTTGTGCATCACCACCTCTGCACATGTGCCGGGCTGTTCTGTGATGTGATGTGGTGCTTTCCCAGGACCGTCTAGTGAGCGGTCCTGGGATCAGGACCGCCCGGATTTCGGGATTCCCTGCACTGCTGGGCTAGGAGCCGGAGCCAGTACTGGACACTGGAGAAAGAGGTGAGTAACTGGGTTTGTTTATTTTTTAACAGCGCAGCCTGGTGCCAATTACTAAAGCTAAATATGCACACATGCTGTACGCCCGTACAGTGTGTGCGTATATATATATATATATATATAGTTATAGATATATATATACGCACACTGTTCGGGCATGTATGCCCGGACAGTGTTTTCAGATTACGGAGGATTCCGATTTCTAATTCTGATCATCATCATGATCTGGCTACAAATCGGATCATAATTTAAAATAACGATCAGCCTGAAAATCGTAATAAATTACGATCTTCAGTGATCGGATCGGCCAGCACTAATTCCAAATATGCAGCATTGTACTGGCCATACCTGTCCTGGATGCTGCCCCGGAGTTCAGCCTCACCTGTCTGGGGCATGCACGGGCTGAACTGCCATCGCCGGCTGATTCCTCGGCTCTCGTAGTTCAGTCCTGCAGATCCGTGGACAGGTCGGGCTGAACTCCGGAGCTCAGGTGAGAGATACGCCATGATTTGCAGAGGCATTTTGCCTGCTGCTTGCGAGCACTTTTTAAGCGCTTAAGCAAAACGCTTCTGCAAATAGGGGACGTGGCCAAGCTCTGCTATGGGCGTGGCCATGCCTTGCTAGTGCCTAAACCGAGCGTTTTTCCAGTGGTTTGCAGGCATTTTTCAGGAGGTTTCCCTCTTGCCCATTCCCTTGAATGGGCAAGTTAAGCACGGGATCCGCCGGAAAATAGCTTTAAAGCTATTTTCCGGTGGGGCGTTTTCTGTCCCCAGCCGGAATCTGCCCATAACCCGCACCATAGACATGAAAGGGCGGGTTTCATTCAGGAAACACAGCACGGAATACGCCTGTAAATCCAGCTTGTCTGGATAAAGCCTGAGGCCTCGTGCCCACTGATGGAAGGGGATTGCGGAGCGGCATCTCCGCAGCGGCTGTAATTGCAGTAGCAACTGCAGATCCCACAGGAATCTATTTGTGCCTGAAATTGTGGCCACTATTGTGGTACCCTAATTCTGTATCAAAATCTTCACTTAACTCTATGGATTTAGGTGCAGGTTTTAGTGCAGGATTTCAGCCTCTTATCTAAATGGCTGGAATTTTCTTTGTATAATGGCAGCATACATTGACATGCTGCACTGCATGTTTTTTTTTGTAAACAAAATTTTTTCATCAGCATGTGGATGGGATTTACACATTACTGCTGCATATGACCCCAGCCTAATGGACCATTCAGTTATGCCTTAGGCCAAAAGCACACTGGTGATTTTACTGGCGTTTTTTGCATCCTGCACAATCCTCTCAATGAGACAGCATAGTCACGAACGTCCGCCCTGCCCACCCGACGACTAGCGCGCCCATCCGCTTGAATGGAACACCTCATTCAGGCGGGCGGCCCTCCCAGTCGTTCATTCAGACGTCTAGCCGCACGCCGCGTCTGGATGCGGCTCTCAACTAGACAGCTATTCATCATGGCGGCGATCGGCCATGCTGAACGGCCGTCTAGTTGAAGGGTCTAAAGGTACCCTAAAAATGTGACCTATTTCAAGTTTGGAAGTAATTTTTATTTTAAACAAATATATATCATTTTCCACTGGGACAATATATGTTGTAAAAAACTATTGGTTGGCCCCTTCACACTAGATTTTACTTCAGTTTTTTTATTATGAAATCCGAAAATCTGGAGCAAAATGTGAGTTTTTAATGTGAGATATGAACAGAGGCTTCTGATTAGGATATTTTTTTTTGTGAATTTATCCCAAAATTCTCTGTCTGCTGCTTGTTACACTTTTTCTGTTATTTCCTCTACTAATACTTTCATTTTAAATTAGGAAATGGACACAGCCGTATGTTGATATTTGGAACAAGAGACAATCTCCATCTACTGGCACAAAGTAAAGAGTGGTTTGCTGATGGCATGTTTTTCACTACACCAGCCTTGTTTAAGCAACTTTACACAATCCATGTAGTCCACAGCGGCCTTGTTGTTCCGCTAGTGTACACATTGCTGACAGACAAGAGCCGTTCTACATACCAGAGGTTGCTGCAAGAGCTGAAGAACTTGCAGCCTGGACTGCAGCCAGACAACCTGATGTTGGATTTTGAACTAGCTGCAATACAGGCATTTGAAAGTGAGTTCCCCAACCTTGTGAAGACTGGTTGCTTTTTCCACTTATCACAGTCGGTTTGGCGTAAAGTTCAAAATGAAGGACTCAAGATGCAATACCATGAACCATGAATTTGCCCGTTGGATACGCATGATACCTGCCCTGGCCTTTCTACCACCACAGAATGTTGTGTAATCATTTGAAGAGTTGGTGGAAGATCCTGACTTTCCACAAGAAGCAATACCTATTGCTAACTATTTTGAAGACAGCTATATCGGTCGAATGAATCGCAGAGGACGTCAAGCACCTTTGTTTCCAATTCAATTCTGGAATGTGTATGAGCGAACATTGAATGATCAACAGCGAACAAATAATGATGTCGAAGGATGGCACCGTAGCTTTCGAGAAACATTTGGTACTCTTTTCCAAAATATATACCGGTTCATTAACTGTCTGAAACATCAGCAAGAGCTCCATAGTTTTGAAATTATTCAGATAGTAGCAGGAAATCCCATTGCTGCAAGAAACAAAAAGTATGCTGCAATTTCAGCAAGGGTTAAATGTATCGTGCAAGATTTCAATAATAGAAGCTTGATGGATTATCTGAGAGGCATTTCCTACAGCTTTGAATTTTAGTTCATGGTCACATATTGTATGTTTTGAGAGCAGTGTTCTTAGCTGTAAAATAATTCAAGCATTATAACCTGTAATTTGTATTTTCTCTTTTTCTCTAATCCTTCCCCTCTATACATTTTTATGTTTCTTGTTTAAACAGTTTTGATACATACAGTTAAAGCATAACTCTACAACAAATATGTTATGTTATAGTACCTGTGCCCATGATATTCATTTCCAAAGGAGACCTTCCAGCAGCTTCACTTCTGTGTGAAAAGTCTCATCCAAGTTAAAGCTCCATGTGCTGCAGGATTTCAGTGGTTGCTAAGGAGGTTGTTTCTCCTTAGTAGCAGTACTTGTGGATGGATTCTAGAGGGTGTGGCTGCACAGGAGCATGCAACTAACAATATATTCCCTATGATGTATAAAGGGCTGCTGGTTTACAGCCCTCTGCAAAGCCCCCCTATGTGTTCCATCCTGTAATGGCTTTACACAGGCAGGGGGAGCCCTCCTCTTGTCCAGGAAAGAGCACATGAGCGGAGGGTGAAAGGGAGCTTTGCATAGGGCTGTGAACAAGCAGCCCTGAATGTATCATAGGGAGCCAGGATCCGTTCTGCTACCAAGGGGGCACGACCTCCTTAGTAACCAATGAAATCCTACTATTTTCCTGTCTGTTTGTAAAATGACTCATCTAGAAAACAAAGTTTTAAAATAAAAAAAACTAATTTGATCAGAATTATATATCTTAGACTCATATGGTGTATTATTAGTGATAAGCAAACCTGCCAATGTTCAGTTCAGGCAGGTCTTTCCCGGATGCGAAAGATCCAGGAGCAAATTGCTAGAGGCAAAACATCCAGGGATGAACTGCTGGGGGCAAAACATCGGGGGGTGAAACATCCGTGGGCGAACTGCTGGGGGCGAAACATCTGGGGGCGAACTGCTGGAGGCAAAACATCCGGGGGGCGAACTGCTGGGGGGAAACATCTGGGGGCGAACTGCTTGGGGACGAAGCATCTGGAGTTGAAACATCCAGGGGCGAACTGCTGGGGGCGAAACATCCGGGGGCGAAACATCCGGGGGCGAAACATCCGGGGGCGAACTGCTGGGGGCGAAACATCCGGGGGCGAACTGCTGGGGGCGATACATCCGGGGGCGAAACATCCGGGGGCGAAACATCCGGGGGCGAACTGCTGGGGGCGAAATGCTGGGGGCGAACTGCTGGGGGCAAAACTTCCAACTTCCTCTTTTTCTATACACATTATATTCACATATGTATATGCATATTCTTCTGGTTTGGTCTCGGAATATATAATATTTTTGTACATATACATTTTTTAGAAATTTCTTTCTATATATGTATTTTTTTATTTCATCTAAGTATATGAATTCTTACAAAATTCCTAATACGTGCACATTTTGGTATAGTACTACTGTTTGCTTTTTTTTATTAAATAAAGGCTTTTTATTGGAATAATTATTTGTCTGGTACTTCTTGTTGTCCACAAATCTGGGTTTAAATTTTTTTATGGTTTTCTAAAATGTACCCAAGAAGATGTAATACTGTATGGATGAACAATATAATACCAATACATTTTTTTACAATTTTCTTGAAGGTTTTATACGATTAAAATGTGCCCAAGAACATATAATACTGTATGCATGAGCAATATCATGCTAATAATTTTTAAAAAATTATTTGAGAGAGGTACATATCATCGAAATCTACCAAAGAACATGTAATACTCTATAGATAAGCAATATAATACTGATATATTTTTAACAATTTTTGAAGGATTGTATACCACCAAAATGTGCCCAAGAAGATGTAATACTGTATGTATGAGCAATAAAATGCCGATACATTTTTGAACAATTTTCTTGCAGGTTACAACCAAAATGTACGCAAGAATACATAATACTTTGTGGATGAGCAATATAATAATGATACACTTTTTAACAATTTTTTTAGACAGTTAGATACCATTGATATGTGCCCTACATGATGCTATACTCTATGTATGAATATTTTAATGCCGATACATTTTTAAACAAATATTTGGAGGGTTAGATACCATGAAATGCACCCAAGAAGACATAATGCTTTAAATATGAGAAATATAGTACCGATGTATTTTTTAACCATTTTTCTGAGGGTTACATACCACTAAACAATAATTTTTTGGAGGGTTAAATATGAATACTGAAATGCACCCAAGAAGATGTAATACTGTATGAATGAGCAATATAATACCAATGCATTTTTGTAACCTTTTTTTTGGGGGGAGGGGGGTGTTAGATACCACCAAAATGCTCCCAAGAAAATGTAATTTAATAGCGATAAACTTTTTAACAATTTCTTGGACCAAAAATGTACCACCAAAATGTACCGAAGAATTCATAATACTGTGTGTGAAAAAACAATAAAACAATAGACAACTTGTTTTAACCCCTTCACCCCCGGAGCTTTTTCTGCTTTTTCATTTTCGTTTTTTGCTCCCCTCCTTCCCAGAGCCATAACTTTTTTGTTTTTCCGTCAATATGGCCATGTGAGGGCTTATTTTTTGCGGGTCGAGATGTACGTTTGAACGATACCATTGATTTTACCATGCCGTGTAACAGAAAACGGGAAAAAAATTCCAAGTGTGATGAAATTGCAAAAAAAGTGCAATCTCACACTTGTTTTTTGTTTGGCTTTTTTGCTAGGTTCACTAAATGCAAAACTGACCTGCCATTATGATTCTCCAGGTCATTACGAGTTCATAGACACCAAACATGTCTAGGTTATTTTTTATCTACGTGGTGAAAAAAAATTCCAAATTTTGCTAAAAAAAGAAAAAAAAATGCATGATTTTCCGATACCCGTAGCGTCTCCAATTTTCGTGATCTGGGGTCAGGTGAGGGCTTATTTTTTGCGTGCCGAGCTGGCGTTTTTAATGATACCATTTTGGTGTAGATATGTTCTTTTGATCGCCCGTTATTGCATTTTAATGCAATGTCGCGGCGACCAAAAAAACGTAATTTTGGCGTTTTGATTTTATTTCTCGCTACGTCATTTAGCGGTCAGGTTAATCCTTTGTTTTTATTGATAGATCGGGCGATTCTGAACGTGGCGATACCAAATATGTGTATGTTTGATTTTTTTTAATTGTTTTATTTTGATAGGGGCGAAAGGGGGGTGATTTGAACTTTTATATATTTTTTATTTTTTTATATTTTTAATCCCGTTTTTTTTTTTAATTTTGGAATGCTTCAATAGCCTCCATGGGAGGCTAGAAGCATGCATAACTCGATCGGCTCTGCTACATAGAGGTGAAGTACAGATCACCTCTATGTAGCAGAAATGCAGGGTTGCTTTGAATGCCGACCACAGGGTGGCGCTCAAAGCAATCGGCCATCAACAACCATAGAGGTCTCAAGGAGACCTCTGGTTGTTATGGCGATGCACTGCTGACCCCCGATCTTGTGACGGGGGTCAGCAGTGCGAGCACTTCCGACCGCGCGGCCGGGAGCACTAGTTAAATGCCGCTGTCAGCGCTTGACGGCGGCATTTAACTAGTTAATGAGCGCGGGCGGATCGCGATTCCGCTCGCGCTCATTGCGCGCACATGTCAGCTGTACAAAACAGCTGACATGTCGTGGCTTTGAGGTGGGCTCACCGCCGGAGCCCACCTCAAAGCAGGGGATCTGCCAGCTGACGTACTATTCCGTCAGCTGGCAGAAAGGGGTTAAGGGTTAGATACATGAAAATGTACACAAGAAGATGTAATACTCTATGTGTGGTGAGTAGTGTTGAGCGATACCTTCTGATATTGGGAAATATTGGATTGGATCGGACCAATACCCCAAAAATATCAGATATCGCCGATTCCGGTACCGAAAACCAATGCAAGTCAATGGGACACAAATATCGGAATGAAAATAAACCCTTTCTTTCCTTGTCGGTTAATTCTACATGAAGGAAAATAACTAAGAATAATGTAGAATGTATTGGGGAAGGTGGAAAAGACATTAAAGGCATAGAGGTTTAGCCCAATCAAACGGCATAGCAGGAATTAATTTTTTTTTAAGACGTTCGGAGTTACAAAGATATTGACTATGTTAAGCTTTTTTATATTTTGTCAGATATTTACTGTATATTTCACTACTTTCATGCTCTTCACCTTCTTTTTTACTTCTCCCACACTTTCTCCTTCATCATCCTCAGCAGCAGCATCTTTTTCATCAACAACTTCTTCACCTTATTCATCTTCTTCTTCTTCACCTTCTTCCTATTATTTTTTTTGTTACATTCTTCATATTCTTCTTATTCAACTATTCTTCTTCTTCATATTCAACTTCTTTATCTTCTTCATATTCTTCTTCTTCATCATATTCTTATTTGTGACAGGCATTCCTGTAGTTGTTATCTATAAAAGTTTGAAGATTACACCTTCCGTTCTGCCTGTCACAAAAGATATACAACAGGATTTGTCCGCGTTCAGTTTTACCTGCAACAGCGGGTATTTTCCAAGGGCACCACGAGGAGGAATGGACTCAACCCCATACACTGCTTAGCCTTCTTCTGCTTATAATTTAGATAATATCTTTTGCTCTGATTTTTAGTCTTATGCTTAATGTTCTTCTGCGTTTTGTTCTGCAGCTTCTTGTTCTTCTGCTTCTTGGTCTTCTGTCTCTTGTTCTTCTGTATCTTGGTGGTTGTCTTCTGTTCTTTGTCCTTTTGGTCATCTTCTTCAGGGTCATCTTCTTGGTCTTCTTCGGGGTGGTCTTCAGGGTCGTCATCTTCGGGGTCGTCGTCTTCTTCTTGGTGGTCTTCAAGGTCATCATCTCCATGGTCATCTGTTGTGAATTCTGTGGCCAAGCTCCCTCCTGTGGTCGTGAGTGGTACTGCGGCTGGTTCTGTCTATAAGCTTCCTTTGGTGGATGAGAGTGGTACTGCGGCTTCTGAGTTTCCTTCCTCAGGTGATGAGGTTAAGTCGTTAGGTGCTGCTCTATTTAACTCCACCTGGTGCTTTGATCCTGGCCTCCAGTCAATGTTCTAGTATTGGTCTTGCTTCCTCCTGGATAGTTCCTGTGGCCTGTCTATCCTGCATAAGCTAAGTTCTGCTTATGTTATTTTTGTTTGCTATATTTTCTGTCCAGCTTGCTATATTGGTTTTTCTTGCTTGCTGGAAGCTCTGAGACGCAGAGGGAGCACCTCCGTACCGTTAGTCGGTGCGGAGGGTCTTTTTGCCTCTCTGCGTGGTTGTTTGTAGGTTTTTGTGTTGATTGCAAAGCTATCTTTCCTATCCTCGGTCTATTCAGTAAGTCGGGCCTCACTTTGCTAAATCTATTTCATCTCTGTGTTTGTATTTCATCTTTACTCACAGTCATTATATGTGGGGGGCTGCCTTTTCCTTTGGGGAATTTCTCTGAGGCAAGGTAGGCTTATTTTTCTATCTTCAGGGCTAGTTAGTTTCTCAGGCTGTGCCGAGTTGCATAGGGAGCATTAGGCGCAATCCACGGCTACCTCTAGTGTGGTGTGATAGGATTAGGGATTGCGGTCAGCAGAGTTTCCACGTCTCAGAGCTCGTCATATGTTTTTGGTAAATGTCAGGTCACTTTGTATGCTCTGAACTTCAAGGTCCATTGTGGTTCTGAATTACCTGTTCATAACAGTACTGGAGGACCAAAGTACTAATGCTTCTCAATAGAGGGAAAAGAGAAGTTCTGAGACCATTTTTTTTTTCTTTGCACTGTGTTCTGTCTTTCTTTTTCCCTATACATCAGGGTGGTTCAGAACACAGGTGTGGACATGGACATTCAGGGTGTGTCCTCTTTGATGGATAATCTCACTATAAGAGTACAGAACATTCAAGATTTAGTGGTTCAGAATCCTATGTTAGAACCTAAAATTCCTATTCCTGAGTTATTTTCTGGAGATAGATCTAAGTTTCTGAATTTTAAAAATAATTGTAAACTATTTCTGGCTTTGAAACCCCGCTCCTCTGGTGACCCAGTTCAACAAGTTAAAATTATTATTTCTTTATTACGTGGCGACCCTCAAGACTGGGCATTTTCCCTTGCGCCAGGAGATCCTGCATTATGTAATATTGATGCGTTTTTTCTGGCGCTCGGATTGCTGTACGACGAACCTAATTCAGTGGATCAGGCAGAGAAAAATTTGCTGGCTCTGTGTCAGGGTCAGGATGAGATAGAGATTTATTGTCAGAAGTTTAGAAAGTGGTCAGTGCTCACTCAATGGAATGAATGTGCGCTGGCAGCTATTTTCAGAAAGGGTCTCTCTGAAGCCCTTAAGGATGTCATGGTGGGATTTCCTATGCCTGCTGGTCTGAATGAGTCTATGTCTTTGGCCATTCAGATCGGTCGACGCTTGCGCGAGCGTAAATCTGTGCACCATTTGGCGGTATTATCTGAGCATAAACCTGAGCCTATGCAGTGCGATAGGACTTTAACCAGAGCTGAAAGGCAAGAACACAGATGTCAGAATGGGCTGTGTTTCTACTGTGGTGATTCCACTCATGCTATCTCCGATTGTCCTAAGCGCACTAAGCGGTTCGCTAGGTCTGCCACCATTGGTACGGTACAGTCGAAATTTCTTTTGTCCGTTACTTTGATCTGCTCTTTGTCTTCCTATTCTGTCATGGCATTTGTGGATTCAGGCGCTGCCCTGAATTTGATGGACTTGGAGTTTGCTAGGCGCTGTGGGTTTGTCTTGGAGCCCTTGCAGTGTCCTTTTCCATTGAGAGGAATTGATGCTACGCCTTTGGCCAAGAATAAGCCTCAGTATTGGACCCAGCTGACCATGTGCATGGCTCCTGCGCACCAGGAGGATATTCGCTTTCTGGTGTTGCATAATCTGCATGATGTGGTCGTGTTGGGGTTGCCATGGCTACAAGTCCATAACCCAGTATTAGATTGGAAATCTATGTCTGTGTCCAGCTGGGGTTGTCAGGGGGTACATGGTGATGTTCCATTTCTGTCTATCTCATCATCCACTCCTTCTGAGGTCCCAGAGTTCTTGTCTGATTACCGGGATGTATTCGATGAGCCCAAGTCAAATGCCCTACCTCCGCATAGGGATTGTGATTGTGCTATCGATTTGATTCCTGGTAGTAAGTTTCCTAAGGGTCGACTGTTTAATTTATCTGTACCTGAGCACGCCGCTATGCGGAGTTACGTGAAGGAGTCTTTGGAGAAGGGTCATATTCGCCCGTCATCGTCGCCATTGGGAGCGGGGTTCTTTTTTGTGGCCAAGAAGGATGGTTCGCTGAGACCTTGTATTGATTACCGCCTTCTAAATAAAATTACGGTCAAATTTCAGTACCCCTTGCCGCTGCTGTCTGATTTGTTTGCTCGGATTCAGGGGGCTAGTTGGTTCACCAAGATAGATCTTCGTGGTGCGTATAATCTTGTGCGTATTAAACGGGGTGATGAATGGCAAACAGCATTTAATACGCCCAAAGGCCATTTTGAGTACCTGGTTATGCCATTCGGACTTTCTAATGCTCCATCAGTGTTTCAGTCCTTTATGCATGACATCTTCCGAGAGTACCTGGATAAATTCCTGATTGTATACTTGGATGATATTTTGGTCTTCTTGGATGATTGGGAGTCTCATGTGAGGCAGGTCAGTATGGTGTTCCAGGTCCAGCTTGCTAATTCTTTGTTTGTGAAGGGGTCAAAGTGTCTCTTTGGTGTTCAGAAGATTTCATTTTTGGGGTTCATTTTTTCTCCTTCTACTATCGAGATGGACCCTGTTAAAGTTCAGGCAATTTGTGATTGGACTCAGCCTACATCTTTGAAGAGTCTGCAGAAGTTCCTGGGCTTTGCTAATTTTTATCGTCGCTTCATCGCTAATTTTTCTAGCATTGCTAAACCGTTGACTGATTTAACCAAGAAGGGTGCTGATGTGGTCAATTGGTCTTCTGCTGCTGTGGAAGCTTTTCAGGAGTTGAAGTGTCGTTTTTCTTCTGCCCCTGTGTTGTGCCAACCAGATGTTTCGCTTCCGTTCCAGGTCGAGGTTGATGCTTCCGAAATTGGAGCAGGGGCTGTTTTGTTGCAGAGAAGTTCTGATTGCTTGGTGATGAAACCATGCGCCTTCTTTTCCAGGAAATTTTCGCCTGCTGAGCGAAATTATGATGTTGGCAATCGAGAGTTGCTTGCCATGAAGTGGGCATTCAAGGAGTGGCGTCATTGGCTTGAGGGAGCTAGGCATTGCGTGGTGGTCTTGACTGATCACAAAAACTTGACTTATCTCGAGTTGGCCAGGCGGTTGAATCCTAGACAGGCTCGTTGGTCGCTGTTTTTCTCCCGTTTTGACTTTGTGGTTTCGTACCTTCCGGGCTCTAAAAATGTGAAGGCGGATGCCCTGTCTAGGAGTTTTGTGCCCGATTCTCCGGGTTTGTCTGAGCCGGCGGGTATTCTCAAAGAGGGGGTAATTTTGTCTGCCATCTCCCCTGATTTGCAGCGGGTGCTGCAAAAATTTCAGGCTAATAGACCTGACCGTTGCCCAGCGGAGAAACTGTTTGTCCCTGATAGGTGGACGAATAAAGTTATCTCTGAGGTTCATTGTTCGGTGTTGGCTGGTCATCCTGGAATCTTTGGTACCAGAGATTTGGTGGCTAGATCATTTTGGTGGCCGTCTCTGTCACGGGATGTGCGTTCTTTTGTGCAGTCCTGTGGGATTTGTGCTCGGGCTAAGCCCTGCTGTTCTCGTGCCAGTGGGTTGCTTTGGCCCTTGCCGGTCCCGAAGAGGCCTTTGACACATATCTCTATGGATTTTATTTCGGATCTCCCCGTCTCTCAAGGAATGTCGGTCATTTGGGTGGTTTGTGATCGCTTCTCTAAGATGGTCCATTTGGTGCCCTTGTCTAAATTGCCTTCCTCCTCTGATTTGGTGCCGTTGTTTTTCCAGCATGTGGTTTGTTTACATGGCATTCCAGAGAACATCGTTTCTGACAGAGGTTCCCAGTTTGTTTCGAGGTTTTGGCGAGCTTTTTGTGCTAGGATGGGCATTGATTTGTCTTTTTCCTCGGCTTTCCATCCTCAGACAAATGGCCAGACTGAACGAACCAATCAGACCTTGGAAACATATCTGAGATGTTTTGTTTCTGCTGATCAGGATGATTGGGTGTCCTTTTTGTCTTTGGCTGAGTTCGCCCTTAATAATCGGGCCAGCTCGGCTACTTTGGTTTCGCCGTTTTTCTGCAATTCTGGGTTCCACCCTCGTTTCTCTTCAGGGCAGGTTGAGTCTTCGGACTGTCCTGGTGTGGATACTGTGGTGGATAGGTTGCAGCAGATTTGGACTCATGTAGTGGACAATCTGACTTTGTCCCAGGAGAAGGCTCAACGTTTCGCTAACCGCAGGCGCTGTGTGGGTCCCCGACTTCGTGTTGGGGATTTGGTTTGGTTGTCATCTCGTTATATTCCTATGAAGGTTTCCTCTCCTAAATTTAAGCCTCGTTTCATTGGTCCATATAGCATTTCTGAGGTTCTTAATCCTGTGTCTTTTCGTTTGACTCTTCCAGCTTCTTTTTCCATCCATAACGTGTTCCATAGGTCATTGTTGCGGAGATACGTGGCACCTGTGGTTCCATCTATTGATCCTCCTGCTCCGGTTTTGGTTGAAGGGGAATTGGAGTATATTGTGGAGAAGATTTTGGATTCTTGTGTTTCGAGACGGAAACTCCAGTATTTGGTTAAGTGGAAGGGTTATGGTCAGGAAGATAATTCCTGGGTCTTTGCCTCTGATGTCCATGCTGCTGATCTGGTTCGTGCCTTTCATGTGGCTCATCCTGGTCGGCCTGGGGGCTCTGGTGAGGGTTCAGTGACCCCTCCTCAAGGGGGGGGTACTGTTGTGAATTCTGTGGCCAAGCTCCCTCCTGTGGTCGTGAGTGGTACTGCGGCTGGTTCTGTCTATAAGCTTCCTTTGGTGGATGAGAGTGGTACTGCGGCTTCTGAGTTTCCTTCCTCAGGTGATGAGGTTAAGTCGTTAGGTGCTGCTCTATTTAACTCCACCTGGTGCTTTGATCCTGGCCTCCAGTCAATGTTCTAGTATTGGTCTTGCTTCCTCCTGGATCGTTCCTGTGGCCTGTCTATCCTGCATAAGCTAAGTTCTGCTTATGTTATTTTTGTTTGCTATATTTTCTGTCCAGCTTCCTATATTGGTTTTTCTTGCTTGCTGGAAGCTCTGAGACGCAGAGCGAGCACCTCCGTACCGTTAGTCGGTGCGGAGGGTCTTTTTGCCCCTCTGCATGGTTGTTTGTAGGTTTTTGTGTTGACCGCAAAGCTATCTTTCCTATCATCGGTCTATTCAGTAAGTCGGGCCTCACTTTGCTAAATCTATTTCATCTCTGTGTTTGTATTTCATCTTTACTCACAGTCATTATATGTGGGGGGCTGCCTTTTCCTTTGGGGAATTTCTCTGAGGCAAGGTAGGCTTATTTTTCTATCTTCAGGGCTAGTTAGTTTCTCAGGCTGTGCCAAGTTGCATAGGGAGCGTTAGGCGCAATCCACAGCTACCTCTAGTGTGGTGTGATAGGATAAGGGATTGCGGTCAGCAGATTTTCCACGTCTCAGAGCTCGTCATATGTTTTTGGTAAATGTCAGGTCACTTTGTATGCTCTGAACTTCAAGGTCCATTGTGGTTCTGAATTACCTGTTCATAACAGTCGTCGTTTTCGGGGTCGTCATCTTCTTCAGGGTGGTCTTCAGGGTTGTTGTCTCCAGGGTCGTCGTTTTCGGGGACGTCGTCTTCTTCGGGGTGGTCTTCAGGGTAGTCGTCTCCAGGGTCATTGTTTTTGGGGTCGTCGTCTTCTTCGGGATGGTCTTCAGAGTTGTCGTCTCCAGGGTCGTCGTTTTCGGGGTTGTCGTCTTCTTCGGGGGGGCCTTCAGGGTCATCGTCTCCAGGGTCGTCAATTTCGGGGTCGTCATCTTCTTCGGGGTGGTCTTCAGGGTGGTCATCTCCAGGGTTGTCATTTTCGGGGTCGTCGTCTTCTTCGAAGTTGTCTTCAGGGTCGTTGTCTTTAGGGTCATCGTCAGGGAGATCCAGAGTGATTACCAAAAACCATTTCAAAAAGCTTGAACTTGGAAATGTAGCAGAAGGTGCAAAAAGGCTGAGGAACTGCCGAGAACCAGCTAACGGTACTGGAACCCGGATGGGTAGCCAAAGGTACAAGAGCCAATGGAACTACCGAGGACCAGCTGATGGTACTGGAACCCGGTTACTAAGCAGGAGGTACCCGTGCCAGAAAGCACTACCAAGGACCAGCAGACGTCGGTGGAACTCGGATACTGAGAAGGAGGCACCTAAGCCAAAGGCTCTGCCTGGAACCAGATGACTTTACTGGAACCCAGAAGGACATATTCAAGATTGACTTCCAAATAACCAGCTAATGGTACTGGAACTCAGATAGGCAGCAGAAGGTACACATGAAAAAAAAGTTGCAAGGCCGCGAGCCGGCCGGAGCTACCGAAACCCACAGTCCTACAGGGGGAGCTTGTCCTATTGGCACTACGGAACTAGCCTTCATTGCCAGATCCCGCAGCCCATATAGGAAGCACCTAAACTGCAGGCACCATAGAGTCGGCTAACCCGACCGCAACCCGACAGGACAACCTATTGGAGGCAAAGTGACGTTGACACTACCCGGAAACAGCTGGAGTGCTGGAACAAGGCTGGGCAGGAGGGAGTACCCATGCCAAATACACTGCCGAGAACCAGCTGACGGTACTGGAACCCGGATGGGTAGCAGAAGGTACAAGAGCCAAAGACACTGCTGAGAACCAGTTGACGGTACTGAAACCCGGATGGGTAGCAGAAGGTGCAAGAGCCAATGGAACTACCGAGGACCAGCTGATGGTACTGGAACCCGGGTACTAAGCAGGAGGTACCCATGCCAGAAAGCATTACCAAGGACCAGCAGACGTTGGTGGAACTCGGATACTGAGAAGGAGGCACCTAAGCCAAAAGCTCTGCCTGGAACCAGCTGACGTTACTGGAACCGAGGGGGACGTATTCAAGATTGACTTCCAAAGAACCAGCTAATGCTACTGGAACTAAGATAGGCAGTAGAAAGTACACATGAAAAAAAGTTGCAAGGCGGCGATCCGGCCGGAGTTACCAAAACCCACAGTCCTACAGGGGGAGCTTGTCCTTTTGGCACTACGTAACCAGCCTTCATTGCCAGATCCCGCAACCCACATAGGAAGCACCTAAACTGCAGGCACCATAGAGTCGGCTTACCCAACCCCAACCTGACAGGACAACATATTGGAGGCAAAGTGACGTTGACACTACCCGGAAACAGCTGGCGTGCTGGAATCAGGCTGGGCAGGAGGGAGTACCCGTGCCAAAGACACTGCTGAGAACAAGCTGGCAGTACTGGAACCTGGATGGGTAGCAGAAGGTACAAGAGCCAATGGAACTACCGAGGACCAGCTGATGGCACTGGAACCCAGTTACTAAGCAAGGGGTACCCATGCCAGAAAGCACTACCAAGGACCAGCAGACGTTGGTGGAACTCGGATACCGAGAAGGAGGCACCTAAGCCAAAGGCTCCGTCTGGAACCAGCTGACGTTACTGGAACCCAGGGGGACATATTCAAGATCGACTTCAAAACAACCAGCTAATGGTACTGGAACTCAGATAGGCAGCAGAAGGTACAGATGAAAAAAGTTGCAAGGCTGCAAGCCGGCCGGAGTTCCGTAAACCCACAGTCCTACAGGGGGTGCTTGTCTTATTGGCACTACGTAACCAGCCTTCATTGCCAGATCCCACAGCCCACATAGGAAGCACCTAAACCACAGCCACCATAGAGTCAGCTAACCGGACCGCAACCTGACAGGACAACGTATTGGAGGCAAAGTGACTTTGACACTACCCGGAAACAGCTGGCGTGCTGGAACCAGGCTGGGCAGGAGGGAGTACCCGTGCCAAATACACTTCTAAACAGCAACTGGCGGTGTTGGAGCTTAGGGTAAATACTAGAAACAGAGTGGAGGCAGAGGCATAATTGGAGCAAGTTTAAAATCTGCAGTAGTGTGATTGTGGACAGAGCAGAAGAAATTGCCAGACACACAGCAGGGGTTCAGCTGACGCTACTGAACCCTAATAACACAGAGGCAAGTGTTGACTGTGCAGATGACACTTCTAAGCAGCAACTGGCAGTGTTGGAGCCCAAGGTCAATGCTAGAAACAGAGTGGAGGCAGAGGCGTAATTGGAGCAAGTGTAAAATCTGTAGTAGTGTGAATGTGGACGGAGCAGGAGAAATTGCCGGACACACAGCAGGGGATCAGGATCAGATGATGTTACTGAACCCCAATAACACTGGAGCATGTGTTAACTGTGCAGACGGCACTTCTGAGCAGCAACTGGCGGTGTTGGAGCCCAGGGATTACAGGAGAAACAGAGTGTAGCCAGAGGCCTAATTGGAGCAAGTTTAATATCTGTAGTAGTATGAATGTGGACGGAGCAGGAGAAATTGACAGAAACACAGCAGGGGATCGGCTGACGTTCCAGAACCCCAATAACACAGGAGCATGTGTTGACTGTGCAGATAGCACCTCTGAGCAGCAACTGGCGGTGTTGGAGCCCAGGGATTACAGGAAAAACAGAGTGTAGGCAGAGGCCTAATTGGAGCAAGTTTAATATCTGTAGTAGTGTGAATGTGGATGGAGCAGGAGAAATTGCCGGACACACAGCAGGGGTGTTGGAGCCCAGGGATTACAGTTCAGGTGGTAGAAACATGAACACAACAGGAGACCTGGATACTGTTGCCAACCAATTATTTAATTTGGAAGAGGACTGGCAAATTCCTGTGAGATCCAGGCCTTGTTCATTTTCAGAAAAGTAAGCCGGTCAATGTTATCGGAGCATAGTCGCATGTGACGGTCTGTTAATACACCACATGTGGCACTAAAGACGCGTTTCAATAATACACTAGTAGCAGGGCAAGCCAGCACCTCCAATGCATACTGGCTAAGCTCTGGCCATGTATCAAGCTTAGAGACCCAAAACTTGAAGGGGGAAGAGCCGTGTGGGAGAACACTGAGAGGGCAAGACATGTAGTCTGTCACCATCTGATGAAAACATTGCCTCCTGCTGACTGGAGCCATCTGTGATGGAATAGACATTTGTGGCGGGGACACAAAACTTTGCCACATTTGGGCCATGCTGGTCTTGCCTTGTGCTGAGGCGCTGCTTCTGCTCCCTCTTTGTGCAGAGCTTCCTCCACTGCCTCGATGCACTGAGCAGCTTTGTAAAGCACTAGCAGCACTTCTCTCGGGTGGAATGGAGAACATGATGGAATGCACAAGTGTGTCTTGGTACTCCCGCATTTTACGCTCCCGTTTCAACGGTGTTAGGAGGCTTTGTAAGTTTTCCCAGTGGAGAGGATCTAGGAGGGTGTACCCCCAATAATCAGCCGTGTTGAGAATGTGGGCGATGCAGCGTTCGTTTCTCAGGCACTGCAGCATGAAATCAACCATGTGCTGCAGACTGCCAACTGGCCTAGAAATGCTGTACCCTGCTTGAGGCGCCATCTCTGCCTGCTTGCATCACTCCACCCTTGCTCTACATACTGACTACTAGAGCATTGTGTACCTCCCTCTTCTGGACAGATGTTTTCCTCCTCCATTGACTCATCCTCATCCTCCTCACAAAGTGTCCCCTGCCTACACCCTTGTGAGAAACTACAGACTGTCCAGAAGCATATGGCATTTGTGACTCCTCATCCTCCACCTTTTCCACAATCTCCCCCCTTAGTGCTTGAAGTGTTTTTTCAAGCAGGCAGATAAAGGGGACAGTCATGCTGACTAGTGCATCATCTGCACTTGCCATCCATGTGGAATCATTGAAGGCATTGAAGGCATGCAGATGACCTTCATAGAGGCCCACTCAGTTGTGGTGAAGTGTGAACGGCGCACAGTGCGACTTGTTTGCGCCTGATGCAGCTGGTACTCCATTACTGCTGCCTGCTGCTCACACAACCTCTCCAACACATGTAACGTAGAATTCCACCTGGTGGGTAGGTCACATATGATGCAATGTTCTGCAAGGTGGAATCGGCGCTGCAGAGCTGCAATGCGCGATCTTGCCATGCTGGAACGCCGGTGAGCGCACTCTAGGCAGACCTTGTGCAGCAGTGCATCAAGATCCGGATAGTCCCTCAAAAAACTCTGCACTACCAAGTTGAGCACATGTACCAGACATGGGATGTGAGAGAGGTTGCCTAGGCCCAGAGCTGCCACCAGATTTCGGCCATTGTCACACACTAGCATGCCTGGCTGGAGATTCGCTTGCACAAACCACACGGCACTCTACTGCTTGATGACATTCCAGAGCTCCTGCACTGTGTAGCTTCAATTCCCCAAAGAAATTAATTTCAATACAGCCTGTTGACGTTTGGCTGTGCTCATATCGGTTGTAATAGGTAAGCGTTCATGGGTCCATGTGGAGGTAGACTTTGACGGCTCCTGCAGCGCTGATTCAGAGGAACTGGAGTATGAGGAGGAGTCAATGTGTACAGACTGGATTCCTGCAATCCTTGGAGTTGGCAGAACATGTACAGAGCCACTCTCAAGATTTGTACCCGGCTCCACAACATTGACCCAATGGTCAGTGAGGGAAAGATATCGTCCCTGTTCATGGTTACTGGTCCATGCATCGGTGGTCAGGTGGACCTTGCTACTGATGGCATTTAGTAGTGCATGTTTAATTTTTGCCTCCACATGCTTTTGCAGGGCAGGGACGGCTTGCCTGCTGAAATAAAAGCGGCTGGGCACATTGTATTGTGGGACTGTCAATGCCATCAAGTTACAGGAGCTGTCAGTCTCCACCAGCCTGAATGAGAGCTTTTCAAGGGACAGTAGTTTTGCAATGCCAGCATTCAGAGCCTGTGCTAGGGGCTGGTTTGCAGAGTATGGGTGCCTTTTCTCCCATGCCTGTGCTACCAATGGCTTTAGACTGGCCTTGGAGTGTGAGGGTGAAAGGGAACATGGTGCTGTATGTGGAATTACACTGGGTCTCTGTACAGCAGTGCCAGAGATTCTTCCATGGCAATCCTGTGAGGAAGCCGAACCAGCTGTAGGTGAGCTGGAGGGAGAGGCTACAACACGAGCTGAAGAGGTGGTAGGTGGCGCTGTAGGTTGGCCTAGGTCTTCAGTGTGTCTTTCTAACTCCACCACGTGCTTGGTCCGCACATGTTTCCACATATTTGTGGTATTGAGGATGCTGACACTTTTCCCTCTTTTTACTTTCTGATTACACAGCTTACATTTGAAAAAGCAAATGTTATCTGCAACTGTGTCAAAAAAGGACCAGGCACTGCAAGTCTTGGGAGCACCCATTTTGGGTTTTGGAAGAGGCATGCTCTTAATGGGTGCCGAAGTGGAGGCTACAGGCAACAGAGTCAGTCTCCTCCCTCTCCCTCCTTTTTGGGCCATTCGAGGAATCTCTTCCTCAGAGCTGCTCCCACCACCTTCCTGTACCTCACGCCATGATGGGTCAAGGACCTCATCATCTACACTACCCTCTTCAAACGACTGCTTCTCCTGGGTAGTCTCGACAGCACAGTATGCACCAGAAAGTGGTAACGGAGTCTCATCATCAGATGCGTACTGAGGTGTGCTGACCATAGGCACTGGCCCTCCTGCCTCTTCAGATTTAGAGAGGCAAAGCTGTTGCGCATCACTGCATACTACCTCTTCTTCAGATTCAGATTCTAGAATGCTGCTTGGCTGGCCCTCTCTTTCCAAGCCAACAGATTCAGAGAACAGAAGTAGAGATGGCTCCTGTCCAGGGCTCTCTGCCTGCCTGGGCAATTTGGCAGGTGGTGAAGAGACACATGGGTGCTCTTCAGTGCTGTGGACCTGAGATTATCTGGAACTAATTGAAGTCGATACGTTAGCTGCCATCCATCCGACAATGGCTTCAATTTGTTCGTCCCGCAGCATTGGGGTACGGCGAGCTCCTACAAAGCTGTACATAAAGGACTGTTCCCTGGTAAATCTGGGGGATGCTGAGTCACTGGTGCACGCAGCTGGCACAGAATACCCACGTCCTCTCCTTGCAGAAACTCCACGCCCACGACCACGTGCCTTACTCCCTGCTTTCTTCATCTTGGTAGACAGATATAGGCAGAAAAGTACTAAGGGCTTATTGTGCTTATTCCTGAAAAGCTGCTAACAGGTATAAGAAACACTAATTTTATAAAGTGTGGACTAGACTTTAATATGAGCTAATGTGGCCTACACACCTGTAAAGTGGAGTGTTTGGTGAACTTTATTAACTTTTTGTATTTTTCACAAAAAGACACTGGATGTGCCCAAAGATGTAAAGCTGATAGTATCACAAACTTTTTGTAGCTATTACATTGCAGGAAGGTAATCTACAATGCAATAGATGAGGCTCCAAAAAATAGGCTAATACTAATCTGGCTGGGGCTGCAGGGCATAGGCCAGCAGAAAGGCTCCTCTATCTACTCCTATATAGTGTTTTCAAGCAATCTTGCTGGATATGGATGGAACCACACTAATAGGAGAAATAAGGAAAAATTAGCTGCACTAATGCAAAAAAGGACAATGTATGAGGCAGTGACGCACGCTGAGTGGACTACAACTGGAGGTGGCTGCAGAACACACTACAGCGTAAGCTGCACTCACACACAGAGACCTCGCAGACAACCATGAACAGTGCTGCAAGGCTGCAAAAAAGCTCCTCTATCTACTCCTATATAGTTTTTTCAAGCAATCTAGCTGGATACGGATGGAAACAACACTAATAGGAAAATCAGGAAAAATGAGCTGCACTAATGCAAAAAAAGAAAAATGTATGAGGCAGTGACGCACGCTGAGTGGACTACAACTGGAGGTGGCTGCAGAACACACTACAGCATGAGCTGCACTCACACACAGAGATCTCACAGACAGACATGAACAGTGCTGCAAGCCAAAAAAAAAAGCTTCTCAATTCTCACACAGCGGTTGCTAAAGTAGCCTGGGCACAATAAAGCAAATTGCTAGTTCAAACTGTCCCTCAGAGTCAGAGCAGCAGCGTCCTGTCCCTAAGTAAATTCACAGCAGAGTGAACCCAAAATGGCGGCGGCTTTTACTGTGCATCATGACATCATTTCAGCAGCCAATCGCAGCCATGACATTAGTTAACATGCCTAACATGCATAACAGGATGTGCCCACACTTCTTAGGAATCTTCATTGGCTGAATAAAATCAAACTGGCTCATTGCATTATGGGAACTTCCGATTTCGGTATTCGATATCCTAAAAGTATCGGAACTCAGTATCGGAACTCCGATACCGCGAATATCGGCCGATACCCGATAGTGCAGTATCGGAATGCTCAACACTAGTGGGGAGCAATATAATACTTATAAATGTTGTAACAATTTTTTTCAGGGGTATATACCAGTGAAATGTACCCCAGAACATGGAATTGTGCATGAGTGAGAAATTTAACCCAGCAAATTTCTTTTTACACTTTTTTTGAATTGTTACATGTCACAAATATGTACTTCAGATTACTGAACAGTGTATGCGTGAGAAACTTAACAGACCAAAATTGTTTAACTCTTTTTTGGAGTGTTAGATGTACCCCAGACCACGGAAAACTGTGTAGGTGAGTAATTTAACACAGAAACATTTTTATACACTTTTTGGAAGCATCTTGTAACACCAAAATGTAAAAAAAGACCATGTACTACTGTATGGATAAGGAATTGAAGCCAGAAAAAATTGCAAACGCTTTTGGAACTGTTGGACATGTATGTACCCCACACCTTTGAATACTGTATGGATTTGCAACTTAACCCAGAAAAATTTTTAAACACCTTTTTGTTGGGTTATATATCACAAAAATGTACCCCACACCATAGAATACTGTATGGCTGAGAAATTTTACTCACATTTTTTAACCTTTTTTTGAGTGATAGATACTACAGCAATGTAATATCTACATAGTGGAATACTGTATGGGTGAATAATTTAACCCAGAAAATATTTTAAACACTTTTTTGGAGTGATAGGTATCACAATAACTTACCCCACACAACAGAATAGTGTATGAAAAAGTTAGCTTTTTTGAAGTGATAGATATCACAGTAATATAGCCCACTCAATGGAATACAATATGGCTAAGAACTTTAACCAAGTGAATCTTTCTAATGCTTTTTTGAGTGTTACATATCACAAAAATGTACCCCAGAGCATGGAATACTCTATGAGTGAGTAATTTAATCAACACTTTTTTGAAGTATTATGTAACACCAAAATGTACCACAAAGCCTGTAATACTTGATGGTTCACAGAATATATTCAATTTTTTCACATAAAAAAATATTTCACATATATATTTTGCAAGGCATTACACGGCTCTAATCCCTGCCTACAGACTGTATTTTGCCAATGTCCCTGCTCCTGCAAATATCTCTCCCTCCCTAGACTAAATGCATGTATGTTATACAAACAACAAAGCATACGATTAGCCCTTAGAATGGCTCTTAGTATGATGGTTCAGCTTCAGCACCAGTATCAACACTAGAAGACCTCTGCTAAACAGGCCTACTTCACAACCCTCATATCTTCCTTATCCCACAAGCCCAAACAGTTGTTCAACACTTTTAACTCCCTCCTCCGCCCACCACTGCCCCCTCCGAGTTCCCTAATCATTGCCGAGGACTTTGCCACGCACTTCAAAAATAAGATAGACCAAACAAGGCAAGTCTTTGTTGTCCAACCACCACAACCCCTTTGTATGAAAGACCAATGCCCAAACCCCATAACTTCACTCTCCAAAATCTCTGAAGGGGAGCTTGCTCATCTTCTCTCCAAATCACACCTCACCACTTGTGCACTTGACCCCATCCCATCCTACCTTCTCCCCAACCTCACCACAACACTAATCCCATCCCTAACCCATCTCTTCAACCTTTCACTAACTTCTGGTACCTTCCCCTCTGCCTTGAAACATGCCACAATCACACCTATCCTCAAAAAGCCATCCCTTGACGCAAGCGGTATGTCCAGCTATCGCCCCATATCTTTGCTCCCATTTGCTTCCAAACTCCTTGAGCAGCATGTCCATGCTGAACTTTCGTCTCACTTTGCAGCTAACTCTCTCTTCGACAACCTACAGTCTGGCTTCCGTCCCCACCATTCCACTGAGACTGCCCATTACTAACGACTTACTTACAGCCAAAGCTAACAGACAATTCTCTATACTCCTCCTCCTAGACCTGTCCTCTGCCTTTGACACAGTGACCACTGCCTCCTACTACAGATCCTCTTTTCCTTTGGGGTCAAGGACCTTGCTCTATTTTGGATCTCCTCATACCTTGCCAACCGCACATTTAGCGTTTCCTACTCCCATACTACCTCTTCATCTCACCCCCTCTCTGTTGGAGTCTCCCAAGGCTCTTGCCTAGGACCCTTACTCTTCTCAATCTATACACTCGGCCTGGGACAACTCATAAGGTCCTATGGCTTCCAAAACCATCTATATGCTAATGACACTCAGATCTACCTCTCTGGCCCAGATGTCACCTCTCTGCTCTCCAGAATCCCAGAGTGTCAATCAGCCATATCCTTCTTCTTCTCCTCTCGCTTCCTCAAGCTCAATGTAGACCAATCTGAACTCATTATCTTTCCTCCATCATGCATATTTTCCCTACCTAATCTATCTATCAAAATAAATGAAATCACACTTTCCCTTGTCCCCAAAATCCGCGGCCTCGGAGTAACCCTTGACTCTGCACTGTCCTTCAAACTGCACATCCAAGCTCTCGCCACCTCCTGTCGCCTCCAGCTCAAAAATATTTCCAGAATTCATCCTTTTCTCAACCCACACTCTACCAAAATGCTCGTGCATGCCCTAATCATCTCCCGCCTCGACTACTGCAACATACTCCTCTGTGACCTACCTTCTAACACTCTCGCACCCCCTCCAGTTCATCCTTAGCTCTGCTACCCGACTAATTAATCTCTCTCCTCGCTACACTCCTGCTTCACCTCTTTTCAAATCCCTTCACTGGCTCCCAATTTCCCAGCGTATCCAGTTTAAATGACTAAAACTGACCTACAAAGCCATCCATAACCTTTCTCCTCCGTATATTTCCACACTAATCTCTCAATATCTTCCCTCACGTAATCTCCGGCACTCCCAAGACCTCCTCCTCTCCTCCATGTTTATTCGCTCCTCACTCAATTGCCTCCAAGACTTCTCCCGAATATCACCCATCCTCTGGAATTCAGTGCCCCAACACATCCGGTTATCCACTACTTTTGGATCCTTCAAAAGAAACCTGAAAACCCACCTCTTCAAGGAAGCTTACAGCCTGTAAAGACCACACGGCCAGCTCAACACCATTGGAACTACTGCAACCCTCGACCTACTGTCTCCTTCCCCATAATCCTGTAAAATGTAAGCCCGCAAGGGCAGGATCCTCTTTCCTCTGTACCAGTCTGTCATTGTTAGTTTTGTTTACTGTAAGTGATATTTGTATTTTGATGTAACCCCTTCTCATGTACAGCACTATGGAATTAATGGTGCTACATAAATAAATAATAATAAATGATCCGAGCACTGCCAGTTGTTTTATAACCCCTTATGATGTCACACACCCAGCTTATCACAGCAATACCACTACCAAAATGGCTGTGGCATTACATTAGCGTGCATGCAATCCCTCCATGTTTATTGGCTGTGTAACAGGTGTCAAACATGAGGGGATTCAAGTTTTAAATTGATCACTGCCTAATGCTTGCCGAGTAATGAGCACATCTGGGCACCCAGATACTCTAGTAACATTCGAGAATCACTAAGCACGTTCGCTCATCCCTAGCGTATCATCAAGCACGTTCACTTTTGTCTTTTACAGGAGACATGGACATCAATGGATTAGGCATAAAGGTGAGTATAGCTTAGTTTCTTTGTTTTTCTTTCAAATAAAGATAGTAATGTCTTTATTTTGACTAAAAGACTTTGTTCTGGCTGTTTGTTTTTTATACAAACTAACTATATGGTTAGTAATGGGGGTGTTATATAGCCGCCTTTCCATTGCTAACCACTGGGCTTGATGTCATCTGCCATAAAACAGCTGACATCAACCCCAGACCTATGATCCCACTTTCCACAACACCAGGGCAAGTTGGAATAGCTGAGCAAAGGGCCACAATTGTCACATCTAACAGATGTGCCTTTCCTGGGGTGGCTGAGGGTTGCTATTTTTAGGCTAAGGTAAGGCGATATCCATGTTCCCTTTTCAGCAGTCTGAGAATACCAGTCCCGAGCTGTCTGCTTTAGCTTGGTTGGTTGTCAAAAATGGGGGGACCCCACGACGCTTTTTGAAATTATTTATGAGGGATAAATGAAAGTACTCTGTGATACTCGGATATCACTCGAGTTTCTGGGTGCTCGGATATGCTTGTTACTCGGTGTTCATTATTCGGTGTTAAATTTAAAACTCAAATCCCAGCATGTTTGGCACCTGTTACACAGCCGATTAGTATGCGGGGATTGCCCGTGCATCACTGTAATGCTGTAGCCATGTGATTGGTTGGCCATGTGACATCATCAGGGGCTATAAAAGAACAGGTGACACCCAGCTCGACACACTGATGCCATTGCACAGTAAACTGTGGTCTGGGGTACATTTTCATGATATCTGTCACACCAATCATGTCATGATTAAAGGAGCTTAGTCTCCAGAAACGCGTTGAGATTCTTACCCATATGGTTCGTGCTGAAGTCTGTATCCTCCATGTTTAAAGTTTGTGAATAAAGAAAACTCTTTTTTACGGATTTGGTGAAGCTGGACATTCCTTTCTTTTTTTTACACCAAAAAAGCGCAAACAGATTTGCTGGATAAAATTTCACAGCTATACAGTATTCTGTGGTCTGGTGTACATTATTGTGATATATACTGTATCTCTCCAAAAAAGGATAAAAAACATGTTCTAGGTTAAATTACTGACCCATGCAGTATTCTGTGGACTGGGGTACAGTACTGTAATATATATCACTCAAAAAAATTGTTACAAAATATTGTTGGGTTAAATTTCTCAGCCATATGGTATTCTGAGGTGTGCAATACATTTATATGATATCTAATATTACATTTGTACATTTCTGTGTTATAAAGCACTTCCAGAAAGCATTTTAAAAAATTCTGGGTTAAATTACTCACTCATACAGTATTATGTTGTCTGGTGCACATTATTGCAATATCTATCACTCAAAGGGTTAAAAAATTTTGGTTGGTTAAATTTCTCACTCATTCACTATTAAGTGGTCTGAGGTACATTTCGGAGATATCTAACACTAAAAAAAACAGTTCAAAAATGTATCTGGAAATAATTACTCATCCATAGAATATTATATGTTCTGTGGTTCATTTTGGTGGTATACAACACTCGTTAGAGTACTAAGTCTTCTTGGGTACATTTTGGTAGTATCTAACCCTCAAATCAAGTTGACTCACTTTTTTCAATATTATATTGTTCATCAATAGAGTATTACATGTTGTTGGGTAGATTTTGATGTTATATAACCCTCAAAACAAAATGTCTAATTTTTCTTGGTATTATATTGCTCTTCTGTATAGTATTACCTGTTCTTGGGTACATTACAGTGGTATCTAACCCTCCCAAAAAAAATTTCAAAAATGTATCAGTATTATATTGCTCATCCATAGAGTTTCACAAGATCTTGGGTACATTTTGGTGGTATATAACCCTCCAAAAGTTGTTTAAAAATGTATTGGCATTATATTGCTCATCCATACAGTATTACTTTTTCTTGGTTACATTTTGGTGTTTATAAGCCTCAAAAAATTGTTTTAAGATGTATCAGTATTATATAGCTTATCCATAGAGTAATAATAATAATAATTTTTATTTATATAATAATAACTTTTATTTATATAGCGCCAACATATTTTGCAGCATTTTACATTGTAGAGGGGATTTGCACAGACACTAGACATTGCAGCATAACAATGAACACAGATCAAAACAGATACCAAGAGGAATTAGGGCCCTGCCCGCAAGCTTACAAACTATGAGGAAAGAGGGGAGACACAAGAGGTGGATGGTAACAATTGCTTTCGTTGTTCAGACGTTCATGTAATGCTGCATGAACCAGTTATCAGCCTTAGTACGTAACAGTACAGGTACAGAGGGCTATTAAATGCACAAAAGCGTATTAGAACATTATGCAAGGAACCTGATTATGGTTTAAGTTTTTTGAATGAGCAACACAGGGATAGTTAGGTTAATGTGTAGAGGCGGTAGGCCAGTCTGAACAAATCTATTTTTAACCCCTTCCCGACCCATGACGCCACGTAGGCGTCATGAAAGTCGGTGCCATTCCGACCCACGACGCCTATGTGGCGTCATGGAAAGATCGCGTCCCTGCAGGCCGGGTGAAAGGGTTAACTCCCATTTCACCCGATCTGCAGGGACAGGGGGAGTGGTAGTTTAGCCCAGGGGGGGGTGGCTTCACCCTCTCGTGGCTACGATCGCTCTGATTGGCTGTTGAAAGTGAAACTGCCAATCAGAGCGATTTGTAATATTTCACCTATTATAACGGGTGAAATATTACAATCCAGCCATGGCCGATGCTGAAATATCATCGGCCATGGCTGGAAATACTAATGTGCCCCCACCCCACCCCACCGATCGCCCCCCCAGCCCCCCGATCTGGCCGGTACACTGCTCCGGCTCCCCTCCGTCCAGTGCTCCGCTCCCCCCGTGCTCTTGTCCGCTCCCCCCGTGCTCCAATCACCCCCCCGTGCTCCGATCACCCCCCCTGCACTCCGATCCACCCCCCCGGTGCTCCGTTCCACCCCCCCCGTGCTCCGTTCCAGCCCCCCCGTGCTCCGTTCCACGCCCCCCGTTCTCCGTTCCACCCCTCCCGCGCTCCGATTCCCCCCCCGTGCTCCGATCCCCCCCCCCGTGGTCCCCCCCACCCCATCATACTTACCGATCCAGCCGGGGTCCCGTCCGTCTTCTCCCTGGGCGCCGCCATCTTCCAAAATGGCGGGCGCATGCGCAGTGCGCCCGCCGAATCTGCCGGCCGGCAGATTCGTTCCAAAGTGCATTTTGATCACTGAGATAGATTATATCTCAGTGATCAAAATAAAAAAAATAATAAATGACCCCCCCCCCCCCCTTTGTCACCCCCATAGGTAGGGACAATAAAAAAATAAAGAAATTTTTTTTTTTTCACTAATGTTAGAATAGGGTTAGGGTTAGGGGTAGGGTTAGGGTTAGGGGTAGGGTTAGGGCTAGGGTTAGGGTTAGGGCTAGGGGTAGGGTTAGGGGTAGGGTTAGGGGTAGGGTTAGGGGTAGGGTTAGGGCTAGGGTTAGGGCTAGGGTTAGGGTTTCGGTATGTGCACACGTATTCTGTTCCTCTGCGGATTTTTCCGCTGCGGATTTGATAAATTCGCAGTGCTAAACCGCTGCGGATTTATGGCGGATTTACCGCGTTTTTTTCTGCGCATTTCACTGCGGTTTTACAACTGCGATTTTCTATTGGAGCAGTTGTAAAACCGCTGCGGAATCCGCACAAAGAAGTGACATGCTGCGGAATGTAAACCGCTGCGTTTCCGTGCAGTTTTTCCGCAGCATGTGTACAGCGATTTTTGTTTCCCGTAGGTTTACATTGAACTGTAAACTCATGGGAAACTGCTGCGGATCCGCAGCGTTTTCCGCAGCGTGTGCACATACCTTTAGAATTAGGCTATGTGCACACTGTGCGGATTTGGCTGCGGATTGGCCGCTGCGGATTCGCAGCAGTGTTCCATCAGGTTTACAGTACCATGTAAACATATGAAAAACCAAATCCGCTGTGCCCATGGTGCGGAAAATACCGCGCGGAAACGCTGCGTTGTATTTTCCCCAGCATGTCAATTCTTTGTGCGGATTCCGCAGCGTTTTACACCTGTTCCTCAATAGGAATCCGCAGGTGAAATCCGCACAAAAAACACTGGAAATCCGCGGAAAATCCGCAGGTAAAACGCAGTGCCTTTTACCCGTGGATTTTTCAAAAATGGTGCGGAAATATCTCACACGAATCCATAACGTGGGCACATAGCCTTAGGGTTAGGGTTGGAATTAGGGTTGTGGTTAGGGTTGTGATTAGGGTTAGGGTTGTGGTTAGGGGTGTGTTGGGGTTAGGGTTGTGGTTAGGGGTGTGTTGGGGTTAGGGTTGTGATTAGGGTTATGGCTACAGTTGGGATTAGGGTTAGGGGTGTGTTGGGGTTAGTGTTGGAGGTAGAATTGAGGGGTTACCACTGTTTAGGCACATCAGGGGTCTCCAAACGCAACATGGCGCCACCATTGATTCCAGCCAATCTTGTATTCAAAAAGTCAAATGGTGCTCCCTCACTTCCGAGCCCTGACGTGTGCCCAAACAGTGGTTTACCCCCACATATGGGGTACCAGCATACTCAGGACAAACTGCGCAACAATTACTGGGGTCCAATTTCTCCTGTTACCCTTGTGAATCTAAAAAAATGCTTGCTAAAACATAATTTTTGAGGAAAGAAAAATGATTTTTTATTTTCACGGCTCTGCGTTGTAAACGTCTGTGAAGCACTTGGGGGTTCAAAGTGCTCACCACATATCTAGATAAGTTCCTTTGGGGGTCTAGTTTCCAAAATGGGGTCACTTGTGGGGGGTTTCTACTGTTAAGCCACATCAGGGGCTCTGCAAACGCAACGTGACGCCCACAGAGCATTCCATCAAAGTCTGCATTTCAAAACGTCACTACTTCACTTCCGAGCCCTGGCATGTGCCCAAACAGTGATTTACCCCCACATATGGGGTATCAGCGTACTAAGGAGAAACTGGACAACAACTTTTGGGGTCAAATTTCTCCTGTTACCCTTGGGAAAATAAAAAATTGCAGGCTAAAAGATCATTTTTGAGAAAATAATTTTTTTTTTTTATTTTCATGGCTCTGCGTTATAAACTTCTGTGAAGCACTTGGGGGTTCAAAGTCCTCACCACACATCTAGATTAGTTCCTTTGGGGGTCTAGTTTCCAAAATGGTGTCATTTCTGGGGGATCTCCAATGTTTAAGCACACAGGGACTCTCCAAACGTGACATGGTGTCCGCTAATGATTGGAGCTAATTTTCCATTTAAAAAGCCAAATGGCGTGCCATCCCTTCCGAGCCCTGCCGTGCGCCCAAACAGTGGTTTACCCCCACATATGGGGTATCAGCGTACTCAGGACAAACTGGACAACAATATTTGGGGTCCAATTTCTCCCATTATCCTTGGCAAAATAGGAAATTCCAGGCTAAAAAATCATTTTTGAGGAAAGAAAAATTATTTTTTATTTTCATGGCTCTGCGTTATAAACTTCTGTGAAGCACCTGGGGGTTTAAAGTGCTCAATATGCATCTAGATAAGTTCCTTGGGGGGTCTAGTTTCCAAAATGGGGTCACTTGTGGGGGAGATCCAATGTTTAGGCACACAGGGGCTCTCCAAACGCGACATGGTGTCCGCTAACAATTGGAGCTAATTTTCCATTCAAAAAGTCAAATGGCGCGCCTTCCCTTCCGAGCCCTGCCGTGTGCCCAAACAGTGGTTTACCCCCACATATGAGGTATCGACGTACTCGGGAGAAATTGCCCAACAAATTTTATGATCCATTTTATCCTACTGCCCATGTGAAAATGAAAAAATTGAGGCGAAAAGAATTTTTTTGTGAAAAAAAAGTACTTTTTCATTTTTACAGATCAATTTGTGAAGCACCTGAGGGTTTAAAGTGCTCACTAGGCATCTAAATAAGTTCCTTGGGGGGTCTAGTTTCCAAAATGGGGTCACTTGTGGGGGAGCGCCAATGTTTAGGCACACAGGAGCTATCCAAACGCGACATGGTGTCCGCTAACGATGGAAATAATTTTTCATTCAAAAAGTCAAATGGCGCTCCTTCCCTTCCGAGCCTTACCATGTGCCCAAACAGTGGTTTACCCCCACATGTGAGGTATTGGTGTACTCAGGAGAAATTGCCCAACACATTTTAGGATCCATTTTATCCTGTTGCCCATGTGAAAATGAAAAAATTGAGGCTAAAAGAATTTTTTTGTGAAAACAAAGTACTTTTTCATTTTTACGGATCAATTTGTGAAGCACCTGGGGGTTCAAAGTGCTCACTATGCATCTAGATAAGTTCCTTGGGGCGTCTAGTTTCCAAAATGGGGTCACTTGTGGGGTTCAGTTTCTCCTTTTACCATTGGGAAAATAAAAAAATTGTTGCTAAAAGATAATTTTTGTGACTAAAAAGTTAAATGTTCATTTTTTCCTTCCATGTTGCTTCTGCTGCTGTGAAGCACCTGAAGGGTTAATAAACTTCTTGAATGTGGTTTTGAGTACCTTGAGGGGTGCAGTTTTTAGAATGGTGTCACTTTTGGGTATTTTCAGCCATATAGACCCCTCAAACTGACTTCAAATGTGAGGTGGTCCCTAAAAAAAATGGTTTTGTAAATTTCGTTGTAAAAATGAGAAATCGCTGGTCAAATTTTAACCCTTATAACTTCCTAACAAAAAAAAATTTTGTTTCCAAAATTGTGCTGATGTAAAGTAAACATGTGGGAAATGTTATTTATTAACTATTTTGTGTCACATATCTCTCTGGTTTAACAGAATAAAATTCAAAATGTGAAAATTGCCAAATTTTCAAAATTTTCGCCAAATTTCCGTTTTTATCACAAATAAACGCAGAATTTATTGACCTAAATTTACCACTAACATGAAGCCCAATATGTCACGAAAAAACAATCTCAGAACCGCTAGGATCCGTTGAAGCGTTCCTGAGTTATTTCCTCATAAAGGGACACTGGTCAGAATTGCAAAAAACGGCAAGGTCTTTAAGGTCAAAATAGGCTGGGTCATGAAGGGGTTAAGGCACGCTTAAAACTGTGGGGATTGGGGATTAATCATATTAAACTTGGTAGTGCTTTCCAAAGAATTGGCGCAGCACATGAAAAGTCTTGGGAGTGAGAGGTTCTAATCATTGAGGATGTAAACCTCAGGTCATTAGCAGAACGGAGGGCACGGGTTGGGTGGTAGGCTGAGACCAGGAAGGAGATGTAGGGTGGAGCTGAGCCATGGAGTGCTTTGTGGGTGAGAGTAATAATTTTGTACTGGATTCTGGAGTGGATGGGTAACCAGTGTAATGACTGGCACAAGGTAGAGGCATTGGAAAAACGGTTGGTGAGGAATATGATCCCGGCTGCAGCATTCAGGACAGATTGGAGAGGGGAGAGTTTGGTAAGAGGGAGGCCAGTTAGTAGAGTTACAATAGTCCAGTCGAGAATGAATAAGAGAAACAGTAAGAGTTTTTGCAGAGTCAAAAGTAAGAAAAAGTCGAATTCTAGAAATGTTTTTGAGGTGCAGGTAACAAGAGAGAGCCAGTGATCGGATGTGTGGGGCGAATGAAAGCTTGGAGTCAAGTATGACCCCAAGGCAGTGTGTATGTTGCTTGGGAGTAATGGTGCAACCACACATGGAAATGGCAATGTCGGGCAAAGGTAAGTTAGTAGAGGGAGTAAACATGAGGATTTCAGTTTTTGACAGGTTCAGTTTCAGATAGAGGGAGGACATGATTTTAGAGACAGCGGTAAGACAATCACTGGTGTTTTCTAAAACTGCAGGCAAGATATTAGGAGCAGAAGTGTATAATTGGGTGTCATCAGCATAGAGATGGTACTGGAACTCAAATCTACTGATTGTCCAATAGAGGCTGTATACAAAGAGAAAAGGAGGATGAGCCACCAAAAGATACAATGAAAGAGAGGTCAGAGAGATAGGAGGAGAACCAGGAGAGAACAGTGTCCTTGAGGCCGATGGAGCGGAGCATAGTGAGGAAGAGCTGATGATACACAGTGTTGAATGCTGTGGAGAGGTCCAAGAGAATTAGCATGGAGTAGTGACCATTAGCTTTAGCTGTTAGTAGATCATTAGAAACTTTAGTGAGGGCAGCTTCAGTAGAGCGTAAAGAGCGGAAACCAGATTGAAGAGGGTCGAGAAGGGAGTTCTCTGAGAGATAGGGGATAAGACGGGAGTGGACCAGGCGTTCGAGGAGTTTGGAGATGAAGGGAAGATAAGAGACAGATCTATAGTTAGCAGCACAGTTTTGATCGAGGGATGGTTTTTTAAACCCTTAATTCCATATGACGTACTATCCCATCAAGGTGACCTGGGACTTAGTTCCCAAAGATGGGATAGTACATCATATGCGATTGGCCGCGTTCACGGGGGGAGCACGGCCGATAGCAGCCGGGTGTCAGCTGACTATCGCAGCTGACATCTGGCACTATGTGCCAGGAGCAGTCACGGACCGCTCCCGGCACATTAACCCCCGGAACACTGCGATCAAACATGATCGCAGTGTTCTGGGGGCATAGGGAAGCATCGAGCAGGGAGGGGGCTCCCTGAGTGCTTCCCTGAGACGATCGGTACAAGGCAATGTGCTCACCTTGTACCGAGCGTCTCCTCCCTGCAGGCCCCAGATCCAAAATGGCCACAGGGCTACTTCCGGGTCCTGCAGGGACTACTAACGGGTCCAGAGCAGGTGCTGGTAAGCAAGGAGCAGGGCACGCCAGATCGCTGATGTGACACAGTGCTCTGCAAAGTGTCAGATCAGCGATCTGTCACTATACAGTGATGTCCCCCTGGGACAAAGTAAAAAAGTAAAAAAAATTTTTTTTACATTTGTAAAAAAAAAAAAAAAAAAATTCCTAAATCAAGAAAAAAAATATTGTTCCCATAAATACATTTCTTTATCTAAATAAAAAAACAATAAAAGAACACATATTTAGTATTGTCGCGTCCGTAATGACCCAACCCATAAAACTGTCCCACTAGATAACCCCTTCAGTGAACACCGTAAAAAAAAAATGAGGCAAAAAATAATGCTTTATTATCATACCGCCGAACAAAAAGTGGAATAACACGCAATCAAAAAGACGGATATAAATAACCATGGTACCGCTGAAAACATCATCTTGTCCTGCAAAAAACGAGCTGCCATACAGCATCATCAGTGAAAAATTTAAAAAGTTACAGTCCTCAGAATAAAGCGATGCAAAAATAATTATTTTTTCTATAAAATAGTTTTTATCGTATAAAAAGCGCCAAAACATAAAAAATATATAAATGAGGTATCGCTGTAAACGTACTGACCCGAAGAATAAAACTGCTTTTTCCATTTTACCAAATGTGGAACGGTATAAACGCCTCTCCCAAAGGAAATTCATGAATAGCTGGTTTTTGGTCACTCTGCCTCACAAAAATTGGAGGAAAAAGCAATCAAAAAATGTCACGTGCCCGAAAATGTTACCAATAAAAACGTGAAATCATCACGCAAAAATCAAGACCTCACATGACTCTGTGGACCAAAATATGAAAAAATTATAGGTCTCCAAATATGGTACCGCAAAAAATATTTTTTGCAATAAAAAGTGTCTTTTAGTGTGCGACGGCTGCCAATCATAAAAATACGCTAGAAAACCCACTATAAAAGTAAATCAAACCCCCCTTCATCTCCCCCTTAGTTAGGGACACATAAAAAAAATTTAAAAAATGTATTTATTTCCATTTTCCCATTAGGGTTAGGGCTAGGGTTAGGGCTAGGGTTAGGGCTAGGGTTAGGGTTAGGGCTAGGGTTAGGGTTAGGGCTTGGGCTAGGGTTAGGGTTGGGGCTAGGGTTGGGGCTAGGGTTAGGGCTAGGGTTGGGGCTAGGGTTGGGGTTAGGGTTGGGGCTAGGGTTGGAACTAGGGTTAGGGTTGGAGCTAAAGGTAGCGTTGGGGCTAAAGTTAGAGTTAGGGTTGGGGCTAAAGTTAGGGTTGGGGATAAAGTTAGGGTTGGGGATAAAGTTAGGGTTGGGGCTAAAGATAGGGTTAGGGTTGGGGCAAAAGTTAGGATTGGGGCTAAAGTTAGGGTTGGGGCTAAAGTTAGGGTTAGGGTTTGGATTACATTTACGGTTGGGATTAGGGTAAGGGGTGTGTCAGGGTTAGGGGTGTGGTTAGGGTTATGGTTGGGATTAGGGTTAGGGGTGTGTTGGGGTTAGGGTTTCAGTTAAAATTGGGGGTTTCCACTGGTTAGGCACATCAGGGCTCTCCAAACGCGACATGGCATCCGATCTCAATTCCAGCCAATTCTGTGTTGAAAAAGTAAAACAGTGGTCCTTCCCTTCCGAGCTCTCCTGTGCACCCAAACAGGGGTTTCCCGAACATAAGGGGTATCAGCATACTCAGGACAAATTGGACAACAACGTTTGGGGTCCAATTTCTCTTGTTACCATTGGGAAAATAAAAATTTGGGGGGCTAAATAAACATTTTTGTGGGAAAAAAATTAATTTTTATTTTCACGACTCTGCGTTATAAACTGTAGTGAAACACTTGGGTGTTCAAAGCTGTCAAAACACATCTAGGTAAGTTTTATTGGGAGTCTAGTTTCCAAAATGGTGTCACTTGTGCGGGGTTTCTACTGTTTAGGTGCATCAGGGGCTCTGCAAATGCAATGTGACGCCTGCAGACCAATCCATTTAAGTCTGCATTCCAAATGGCGCTCCTTCCATTCCGAGCTCTGCCATGCACCCAAACGGTAGTTCCCCCCCACATATGGGGTATCAGCGTACTCAGGACAAATTGGACAACAACTTTTGTGGTCCAATTTCTCTTGTTACTAGTGTTGAGCATTCCGATACCGCAAGTATCGGGTATCGGCCGATATTTGCGGTATCGGAATTCCGATACCGAATTCCGATACTTCCCGCGTATCGGATACCGGAATCGGAAGTTCCCAGAATTCAAACAGAACGCAGCAGCCAATGAGGAATGATTGGAAGTGTGGGCACATCCTGTTTAGCATGGTGGGCATGTAAGTACTGGCAAGGCTGTGATTGGCTGCTGAAATGATGTCACTCTGCACTATAAAAAACGCTGCCGCCATTTTGCGCTCACTCTGCTGTGATTTCAGTTAGGGACAGGACACTGTGTTCTAACTGAGGGCCAGTTGAGCTAGCTAATTGCTTTATTTTCCTTTCCAAAGGATAATTTAGCAAAACGCTGTGTGTTCTTCACTGTTCACCTTGCTCTTGCCTTGCAGCGCTGTTTTAACAGCGTTCTGCAAGGTCTCTGTGTGTGTGTGTGTGTGCAGCTCACTCTGTAGTCTGTGTGCAGCCATATACCCGGTTGTATTCAGCTCAGGGGGGGTTCACACTGCCTCACACAGTTGTCCTTTTTTGCTCATAGTGCAGCCTGCTGCACATTTTTTCTCAAATTTCCTATTAGTGTTTTTCCACCCGTCTCCAGCTAAATTGTGGAAAAACACTACATAGGATAACCTAGAGGGGGGTTTTTGGGCCTTGCAGCGCCGTTTACGGCTGTCTGCACGGTCTCCGTGTGAGCCCAGCTCGCCCTGTAGTCTGTGTGCAGCCATAGCCGGTTGGATTCAGCTCAGGGTTCGTTACTGGCTCATACCTTGAGAAAAAATTTCCTTTCTTTCAAATAGTGCAGCCTGTTTAAAAAATTTTTAAAAAAATCCCTATTAGTGTTTTTCCACCCGTCTCCAGCTAAATAGTAGAAAAACACTACATAGGATAACCTAGAGGGGGGTTTTTGGGCCTTGCAGCGCCGTTTACGGCTGTCTGCACGGTCTCCGTGTGAGCCCAGCTCGCCCTGTAGTCTGTGTGCAGCCATAGCCGGTTGGATTCAGCTCAGGGTGCGTTACTGCCTCATACCTTGAAAAACAATTTCCTTTTTTTCAAATAGTGCAGCCTGTTTAAAATTTAAAAAAAAAAAATTCCTATTAGTGTCTTTCCACCCGTCTCCAGCTAAATAGTGGAAAAACACTACATAGGATAACCTAGAGGAGGGTTTTTTGGCCTTGCAGCGCCGTTTACGGCTGTCTGCACGGTCTCTTTGTGAGCGCAGCTCGCCCTGTAGTCTGTGTGCAGCCATAGCCGGTTGGATTCAGCTCAGGGTGCGTTACTGCCTCATACCTTGAAAAACAATTTCCTTTTTTTCAAATAGTGCAGCCTGTTTAAAATTTAAAAAAAAAAATCCAAATTAGTGTTTTTCCACCCGTCTCCAGCTAAATAGTGGAAAAACACTACATAGGATAACCTAGAGGGGTTTTTTTGGGCCTTGCAGCGCCGTTTACGGCTGTCTGCACGGTCTCCGTGTGAGCCCAGCTCGCCCTGTAGTCTGTGTGCAGCCATAGCCGGTTGGATTCAGCTCAGGGTGCGTTACTGCCTCATACCTTGAAAAACAATTTCCTTTTTTTCAAATAGTGCAGCCTGTTTAAAATTTAAAAAAAAAAATTCCTATTAGTGTCTTTCCACCCGTCTCCAGCTAAATAGTGGAAAAACACTACATAGGATAACCTAGAGGAGGGTTTTTCGGCCTTGCAGCGCCGTTTACGGCTGTCTGCACAGTCTCCGTGTGATTTAAACTAGCTCTGTAGCCCGATCTGCACAAAAAAAAAGTAAAGTTCACCAAACACAACTTAACACTTGTGTAGGCCACATTTGAAAAATAATAAAGTTTAGTCCACACTTTACAACATTAGTGTTTCTTACACCTGTTAGAAGGAGCATTTCAGGAATAAGCACGCTAAGGCCTTAGTACTTTTCTGCTTATCTTTATCTGTCAACCAAGATGAAGAGGGCAGGGAGTAAGGCACGTGGGCGTGGGCGCGGAGCAGGGAGAAGAGCAGGGAGAGGACGTGGTGATTCTGTGCCTGCTGCGGGCGCCGGTGACTCGTCGTCACTCAGTTTCAGCAGGGAACAGTCCTTCATGCGCAGCTTTGTCGGAGAGCGCCGTGCACCGCTGCTGCGTGAAGACCAAATTGAAGCCGTTGTCGGGTGGATGGCAGCTAACGCCTCGGCATCGACTTCAGTTAGTGCCACATCCTCTCAGGCACAGAGCACTGGAGAGCAGCCAGCTGTCTCTTCACCACCTGCCAAATTGGCCAGGCAGTCAGAGAGCCCAGGACAGGAGCCGTCTCTACTTCTGTTCTCTGAATCTCTTGGCTTGGAAACAGGGGGCCAGCCAAGCAGCATTGGAGAAATGGAAGAAGAGGCAGTGTGCAGTGATGCCCAACAGCTTTTTCTCTCTGACTCTGAAGAGGCAGGTGGGCCAGTGCCTCCGGTGACCACAGCGCAGTACGCATCTGATGATGAAACTCAGGTGCCGCTTTCTGATGCATACTGTGCTGCCGAGACTACCCAGGAGGAGCAGTTGGTGGCAGAGGGTAGTGGAGATGATGAGGTCCTTGACCCATCGTGGCGTGAGGAACAGGAAGGTGGTGGGAGCAGCTCTGAGGAAGAGCTTCCCCTTACGGGCCAAAGAGGGAGAGGGAGGGGGAAGACTGCGGAGCCTGTAGCCTCCACTTTGGCACCCGTTAGGGGCCTGTCTCTTTCCAAAGCCAAAAAGGGCGCTCCCAAGACTTGCAGTGCCTGGTCCTTTTTTGACACAGTTGCAGATGACATTTGTTTTGTCAAATGCAAGCTGTGTCATCAGAAAGTAAAAAGAGGTAAAAGTGTCAGCAACCTCAATACCACAAATATGTGGAAACATGTGCGGACCAGGCACGCGGTGGAGTTACAGAAACACAGTGAAGACGTAGGCCAACCAACAGCGGCAGCTACCACCTCTTCATCTCGTGTTGCCTCTTCCTCCACTGTTGTCCAGAGACCTAGTGTAATTCCACCCACAGCACCACCTTCCCAGTCATCCTCACACTCCCAGTCTACTCTACAGTCATCGGTAGTACAGGCATGGGAGAAAAGGCGGGCATTCTCGGCCAACCACCCCCGAGCACAGGCTCTGAATGCAGGCATTGCCAAACTGTTGTCCCTGGAAATGCTCTTGTTCAGGCTGGTGGAGACTGACAGCTTCCGTGACTTGATGGCATTGGCAGTCCCACAGTACAAGGTGCCCAGCCGCTTTTACTTCAGCAGGCAGGCTGTCCCTGCCCTGCACAGGCATGTTGAGGCAAACATAAAACATGCGCTACTGAACGCCGTCAGTAGCAAGGTCCACCTCACCACCGATGCGTGGACCAGTCAGCATGGACAGGGGCGATATGTTTCCCTCACTGCCCATTGGGTTAATGTTGTTGAGCCAGGTACAGATCGTGCGAGTGGCGCAGGACGTGTCCTGCCCACTCCAAGGATTGCAGGAATCCAGTCTGTACGCATCGACTCCTCCTCTTACACCAGTTCCTCAGATTCCTCTCTGCAGGATCCGTCACAGTCCACCTCCACATGGACCCGTGAACGTTTACCTATGACCGACATGAGCACAGCCGTGGCCAAACGTCAGCAGGCCGTCTTGAAACTAGTTTCATTGGTGCATCGAAGCCACACAGCGCAGGAGCTCTGGAATGCCATCAAGCAGGAGAGCGATGTGTGGTTACTGCCAGCGAATCTCCAGCCAGGCATGGTAGTGTGTGACAATGGCCGAAATCTGGTGGCAGCTTTGGCCCTTGGCAACCTCACTAACATCCCATGTCTGGCACATGTGCTCAATTTGGTTGTGCAGAGTTTTCTGAGGGACTATCCAGATCTTGATGCCCTGCTGCACAAGGTCCGCCTAGAGTGTGCTCACTTGCGGCGTTCCAGCTTGGCCAGATCCCGCATTGTTGCTCTGCAGCGCCGATTCCGCCTTCCAGAACACCGTATCATATGTGACCTACCTACCCGGTGGAATTCCACGTTACATATGTTGGAGCGGTTGTGTGAGCAGCAGCAAGCAGTTATGGAGTACCAGCTGCATCAGGCGCAAAGAAGTCGCAGTCAGCGCCGATCAGACTTCACAACCACAGAGTGGGCCACTATGAAGGACGTCTGCCAGGTTTTGCGTCCTTTTGATTATTCCACGCGGATGGCAAGTGCAGATGATGCACTAGTCAGCATGACTGTCCCCCTTATCTGCCTGCTTCAGCAAACTTTGCAAGGGTTAAGGGATGATGTTGTGGAAGAGGTGGAGGATGAGGAGTCACCTTTTCCATCAGCTTCTGGAGAGTCAGCGCCACGTGGTTCCTCACAAAGGGGTACGCAGGGGCCAATTTGTGAGGAGGATGAGGAGGAGTCAATGGAGGAGGAAGAGCTCCGTCCAGAGGAGGGAGTGACACAATTGTCCAGTGGTCAGTGTGTACAGCGAGGGTGGGGTGATGACGAGCGGGCAGAGATCATGTCTCAAGCAGGGGACAGCGTTTCTGGGCCAGATGGCACTCTGCAGCACATGGTGGATTTCATGCTGCAGTGCCTGAGAAACGACCGCCGCATCGACCACATTCTCAACATGCCTGATTATTGGGTGTTCACCCTCCTCGATCCTCGCTACCGGGACAACGTCCAAAACCTCATCCCTGCGTTGACCCGGGAGCGTAAATTGCGGGAGTACCACGACACACTGGTGAATTCCATCATCTTCTCCTGTCCAACTGAGAGGAGTGCTGCTAGTGCTTTACAAAGCAGCTCAGTGCGTCGAGGCAGTGGGGGAGGCTCTGCCCAAAGAGGGAGCAGAAGCAGTGCCTCTGCCCAAGGCAAGCCCAGTATGGCACACCTCTGGCACACTTTTGTGTGCCCGCCCCAAATGTCTACACCATCACCGGCGGCTCCAGTCAGCAGGAGGCAACGGTTCCGTCAGATGGTGACAGACTACATGGCTTGCCCTCTTACTGTACTCCCAGACGGCTCTTCCCCGTTCAAGTTTTGGGTCTCTAAGCTGGATACATGGCCAGAGCTAAGCCAGTATGCATTGGAGGTGCTGGCTTGCCCTGCGGCTAGTGTCTTATCGGAACGTGTCTTTAGTGCCGCAGGTGGTGTACTAACAGACCGTCGCATGCGACTATCCTCCGATAACGTTGACCGGCTTACTTTCCTGAAAATGAACCAGGCCTGGATCTCGCAGGAATTTGCCACTCCTCTGCCTGATTAAGTAATTGGGTGTCATCCAGGTCTCCTGCTGTGTTCATCTTTCTACCACCTGAACTGCTATTCCTGGGCTCCAACACCGCCAGTTGCGGCTCAGAAGTGCAGGCTGCACAGTAAAAACATACGACCCAGTGTGATTGGGTTTCAGTAACGTCAGCTGATCCCCAGCTGTGTAGCCGGTAATGTGTCCTGCGACCGCCACGTGGCACAACAACCTAAATGTAAGGGAACCTGAACCCCCCCCCCCCGTCGTTTGTTACTGAAAGAGCCATCTTGTGCAGCAGTAATGCTGCACAAGGAAAAGGTAGCTCTTTTTTTTAGCTCCTTGCACACGCAGAACTTAACACTTATAAAATGTGTTCACTGATATCGTTATACTGTCCCGGAGCTGGGACTTTCCTTCGCAATGTGACGCAGCACAGCCGTCATTCCAACCCCCTTGGTGCCATGCGCTGCCTCCTCAGCGTTGTTTTAAGCTGTCACGGAGCCTGCGCTGTTCTGTTATCCCTTGGGCATGCCCTATTTGCGCTGCCTGTCTTCTGACATAATTTGGTGTCAGGCTGGCTGCGCCTGTGCGGCCGCGCTGCCCGAGATCCCGCCTCGCTGTGTCTTCTGATTGAGTCACACTGCGGGCCTGGGATCCATGGCCATGCGCAGTGCATATCTTCCCCTCGGGCTCTCGCTCATTTCCCTCCGCCTTCTTTAGACTGTGCGCCGTCAGCTGATCCCTAATAGCATGCCACGGCCGTGACACCGCACAGTCTGAAGAAGAGGGAAGGAGGGGAGTGAGAGTCGAGGATATGCACTGTGCATGTCCATGGTTCCAAGGCCCGCAGTGGGATTACGTTGGACGAGACTGCGAGGTGGGATCTGGAGCAGCGTGGACGCACAGGCAGTAACAGCCTGACACCAAATTATGTCAGAAGACAGGCAGCGCTAATTGGGCATGGCCAAGGGCTAACAGAACAGTGCAGGCTCCGTGACAGCTTAAAACAACGCTGAGGAGGCAGCGCACGGCACCAAGGGGATAGGAATGTCAGCTGTGCTGTGTCCCATTAAGAAGGAAATTCGCACCTCCGGGACGGTTTAACGGTATAAGGGGACACATTTTTAGTGTTTACTTCGGTGTTTGCAAGGAGCATAATTAAAAGAACCACCTTTTCCTTTTGCATCGTTAGTGCTGCACAAGATGGCTCTTTCAGCTACAAACGTCTTGGGGGGGAGGTTAAAGGTTCCCTTTCAACTTGCTCCAATCAGGCTTCGGCCTACACTCTGTTCCTCTGCTCCTCCTGCTGTCCCTGGGCTCTAACACCGCCAGTTGGTGCCTGGAAGTGCTGTGTGCACAGTCAACAGTCGCTCCTCTGTTATTGGGGTTCAGTAACGTCAGCTGATCCCCAGCTGTGTGTGCGGCAATACCTCCAATCTGCTCCTCCTGCTGTCCCTGGGCTCTAACACCGCCAGTTGGTGCCTGGAAGTGCTGTGTGCACAGTCAACAGTCGCTCCTCTGTTATTGGGGTTCAGTAACGTCAGCTGATCCCCAGCTGTGTGTGCGGCAATACCTCCAATCTGCTCCTCCTGCTGTCCCTGGGCTCTAACACCGCCAGTTGGTGCCTGGAAGTGCTGTGTGCACAGTCAACAGTCGCTCCTCTGTTATTGGGGTTCAGTAACGTCAGCTGATCCCCAGCTGTGTATCCGGCAACGTGTCATGCGACCGCCACGCTGGCACAACTAAAATGTAAGGGGACCTGTCCCCCCCCCCTAGGCGTTTGTTACTGAAAGAGCCACCATGTGCAGCACTAATACTGCACAAGGGAAAGGTCGCTCTTGAAATTATGCTCCTTGCAAACGCTGAACTACACACTCATGTAATGTGTCCCCTCACACCGTCCAACCGTCCCGGAGGTGGGACTTTCCTTTGTAATGTGACGCAGCACAGCCGTCATTGCTACCCCCTTGGCACCGTGCGCTGCCTCCTTAGCGTTGTTTGATTCCGTCATGGACCCTGCACTGTTATGTTATCCCTTGGCCATGCACAGTTTGCGCTGCCCGTCCTCTGACATCATTTGTTGTCGTCCTGGCTGCGCCTGTGCGTCCACGCTGCCCGAAATCACACCTCGCAATGTCGTCTAATGTGATCCCACAGTGGGCCTGGTATCCATGGCCATGCGCAGTGCATATACTAGCCTCTCACTCCCCTTCTTCACGCTTCTTCAGACTAGGCGGCGTCAGCTGATCCCTAATAGCATGCCACGGCCGTGACGCCGCACAGTCTGAAGAAGCAGGAAGGAGGTGAGTGAGAGGCGATGATATGCACTGCGCATGCCCATGGATCCCTGGCCCGCAGTGGGACTACATTAGATGACACTGCAAGGTTGGATCTAGGGCAGCTTGGATGCACAGGCACTGCCAGCCTGACACCTACATGATGTCAGAAGACGGGCACCGCTAACTGTGCATGGCCAAGGGATAACATTACAGCGCGGGCTCCGTGACAGAACCAAACAACGTTGAGGAGGTGGCGCCCGGCACCAAGGGGGTTGGAATGACGGCTGTGCTGTGTCACATTACAAAGGAAACTCCCACTTCCGGGATGGTTTGACGGTGTGAGGGGACACATTATATGAGTGTGTACTTCAGCGTTTGCAAGGAGCATAATTTTCGGAGCCACCATTTTCCATGTGCAGTATTACTGCTGTACAAGATGGCTCTTTCAGCAACAAATGCCTGGGGGGGGGGGGGGGTTAAAGGTTCCCTTTCAACTTGCTCCACTGCAGGCTTCAGCCTACACTCTGCTCCTCTTTGATTCCCTGGGTTTCAACACTGTCAGTTGCCACCTGGAAGTGTTGTCTACACAGAATAAACACTAGGTGATGTGTCAGTGGGGTTCAGCACCGCCAGCTGTTCCCCTGCTGTGTAGTCGGCAACGTGTCCAGCACAAGCCACGCTGGCACAACAGAACAAAAGCTACCACCAGTGCAGGCTTCGGCCTACACTCTGCTCCTCTCCTCCTCCTGCTGACCCTGGGCTCAAACACCGCTAGTTTTTGCCCGGAAGTGCTAGCTGCACAGAGAAAAACACCAGCCAATGTGTTAGTGGGGTTCAGCACCGCCAGCTGTTCCCCTGCTGTGTAGCCGGCAACGTGACCTGCAAACGTCACGCAGGCACATGAACTGAAATTAAAGGGAACCTGGCCCAACCTTCCCAGGTGTTTCTATGTATAACAGCCACCTAGTACAGCAGTACTGCTGCATATGTACAAGGTGGCTGACTTTTTCTCCTTGCCCACGTGGAACTCAACACGTACAAAATGTGTCTCATTGAGACCATTCCACTGTCCCTGAGGTGTGACTTTCCTTTCTAATGATACGCAGCACCCCCCTTGGTAGCGTTTCCCGTCTTTTGTCATCATGGTTAGCTGGCTGCGCCTGTGCATCCGCCCTGCTAGAAACAACGCCCCTCGTTGTCATATTTATTTTGTCAGCGAGGGTGTGGTTTATGGGCACGAGCAGTGCATATGTTCGCTTGTCTTAACTCATCTCCTTCCGCCTTCTTCAGACTGTGCGGCCTCCTGGCCGTGGTAGGCGATAAGGGATCAGCTGAGGCCGCCCAGTCTGAAGCAGGTGTAAGGACATGTGTGAGCGGCAAACCTATTTACTGCACAAGGCCACGAATCCCAGCCACGCAGTGTGATTTTTTGAAAACACACTGTGGGTCTGGGATTCATGTCCATCGCTAACCGCAACGGCCGACATGAAATGAGGTCAGAAGACAGGAAGCGCTCACAGCGCATGGCCAAGGGATCACAATAGCGCAGACTCCTGTACAGCAAATAACAACGCTCAGGAATCTGCGCCCAGTACCTAGGTGCAAATTTTGACACTTGTGCTGCGTCTCCTTAAAAAGACAAGTCACGCCTCCACAACTGTTTGACAGTATAATGGGCTAAATAGTGTACGTGTTTTATTCAGCGTGTGCAAGGAGCAAACTAAATAGAGCAACCTTTTACTTGTGCAGCATTAATGCTGCACAAGGTGTGGCTCTTGTACCTTGCAACACCTGAGGGGGGGTTAAAGGTAACCTTTGAAATTGGTTCAACTAGGCTTCGGCCTACACTCTGCTCCTCTCCTCCTCCTGCTGACCCTGGGCTCTAACACCGCCAGTTTTTGCCCGGACATGCGATCTGCACAGAGAAAAACACCAGTCAATGTGTCAGTGGGGTTCAGCAACGCCAGCTGTTCCCCTGCTGTGTAGCTTGCATCGTGTCCAGCACAAGCCACGCTGGCACAACCGACCAAAAGCTGCCAACAGTGCAGGCTTCGGCCTACACATTGCTCCTCTCCTCCTCCTGCTGACCCTGGGCTCTAACACCGCCAGTTTTTGCCCGGACATGCGAGCTGCACAGAGAAAAACACCAGTCAATGTGTCAGTGGGGTTCAGCAACGCCAGCTGTTCCCCTGCTGTGTAGCTTGCATCGTGTCCAGCACAAGCCACGCTGGCACAACCGACCAAAAGCTGCCACCAGTGCAGGCTTCGGCCTACACATTGCTCCTCTCCTCCTCCTGCTGACCCTGGGCTCTTACACCGCCAGTTTTTGCCCGGACATGCGAGCTGCACAGAGAAAAACACCAGTCAATGTGTCAGTGGGGTTCAGCAACGCCAGCTGTTCCCCTGCTGTGTAGCTTGCAACGTGACCTGCAAACGCCACGCAGGCACATGAACTGAAATTGAAGGGAGCCTGCCCCCCACCCCCAGGTGTTTCTATGTATAACAGCCACCTTGTACAGCAGTACTGCTGCATTTGTACAAGGTGGCTGACTTTTTCTCCTTGCCCACGTGGAACTCAACACGTACAAAATGTGTCTCATTGAGACCATTCCACTGTCCCTGAGGTGTGACTTTCCTTTCTAATGATACGCAGCACCACCCTTGTTAGCGCTGCCCGTCTTTTGACATCATTGGTTAGCTGGCTGCGCCTGTGCGTCTGCCCTGCTCGAAACAACGCCCCTCGGTGTCTTATTTTTTTGGACAGCGAGGGTGTGATTGATGGGCATGTGCAGTGCATATGCTTGCCTGTGTTCACTCATCTCCTTCCGCCTTCTTCAGACTGGGTGTCCTCATGGCCGCGGCAGGCGATAAGGGATCAGATGAGGTCGCCCAGTCTGAAGCTGGTGTAAGGACATGTGTGAGTGTCAAACATATTTACTGCACAAGGCCACGAATCCCAGCCACGCAGTGTGATTTTTTGAAAACACACTGTGGGTCTGGGATTCATGTCCATCGCTAACCGCAACGGCCGACATGAAATGAGGTCAGAAGACAGGAAGCGCTCACAGCGCATGGCCAAGGGATCACAATAGCGCAGACTCCTGTACAGCAAATAACAACGCTCAGGAATCTGCGCCCAGTACCTAGGTGCAAATTTTGACACCTGTGCTGCGTCTCCTTAAAAAGACAAGTCACGCCTCCACAACTGTTTGACAGTATAATGGGCTAAATAGTGTACGTGTTTTATTCAGCGTGTGCAAGGAGCAAACTAAATAGAGCAACCTTTTACTTGTGCAGCATTAATGCTGCACAAGGTGTGGCTCTTGTACCTTGCAACACCTGAGGGGGGGTTAAAGGTAACCTTTGAAATTGGTTCAACTAGGCTTCGGCCTACACTCTGCTCCTCTCCTCCTCCTGCTGACCCTGGGCTCTAACACCGCCAGTTTTTGCCCGGACATGCGATCTGCACAGAGAAAAACACCAGTCAATGTGTCAATGGGGTTCAGCAACACCAGCTGTTCCCCTGCTGTGTAGCTTGCATCGTGTCCAGCACAAGCCACGCTGGCACAACAGAACAAAAGCTGCCAACAGTGCAGGCTTCGGCCTACACATTGCTCCTCTCCTCCTCCTGCTGACCCTGGGCTCTAACACCGCCAGTTTTTGCCCGGACATGCGAGCTGCACAGAGAAAAACAGCAGTCAATGTGTCAGTGGGGTTCAGCAACGCCAGATGTTCCCCTGCTGTGTAGCTTGCAACGTGACCTGCAAACGCCACGCAGGCACATGAACTGAAATTGAAGGGAGCCTGCCCCCCACCCCCAGGTGTTTCTATGTATAACAGCCACCTTGTACAGCAGTACTGCTGCATTTGTACAAGGTGGCTGACTTTTTCTCCTTGCCCACGTGGAACTCAACACGTACAAAATGTGTCTCATTGAGACCATTCCACTGTCCCTGAGGTGTGACTTTCCTTTCTAATGATACGCAGCACCACCCTTGTTAGCGCTGCCCGTCTTTTGACATCATTGGTTAGCTGGCTGCGCCTGTGCGTCTGCCCTGCTCGAAACAACGCCCCTCGGTGTCTTATTTTTTTGGACAGCGAGGGTGTGATTGATGGGCATGTGCAGTGCATATGTTTGCCTGTGTTCACTCATCTCCTTCCGCCTTCTTCAGACTGGGTGTCCTCATGGCCGCGGCAGGCGATAAGGGATCAGATGAGGTCGCCCAGTCTGAAGCTGGTGTAAGGACATGTGTGAGTGTCAAACATATTTACTGCACAAGGCCACGAATCCCAGCCACGCAGTGTGATTTTTTGAAAACACACTGTGGGTCTGGGATTCATGTCCATCGCTAACCGCAACGGCCGACATGAAATGAAGTCAGAAGACAGGAAGCGCTCACAGCGCATGACCAAGGGATCACAATAGCGCAGACTCCTGTACAGCAAATAACAACGCTCAGGAATCTGCGCCCAGTACCTAGGTGCAAATTTTGACACCTGTGCTGCGTCTCCTTAAAAAGACAAGTCACGCCTCCACAACTGTTTGACAGTATAATGGGCTAAATTGTGTACGTGTTTTATTCAGCGTGTGCAAGGAGCAAACTAAATAGAGCAACCTTTTACTTTTGCAGCATTAATGCTGCACAAGGTGTGGCTCTTGTACCTTGCAACACCTGAGGGGGGGTTAAAGGTAACCTTTGAAATTGGTTCAACTAGGCTTCGGCCTACACTCTGCTCCTCTCCTCCTCCTGCTGACCCTGGGCTCTAACACCGCCAGTTTTTGCCCGGACATGCGATCTGCACAGAGAAAAACACCAGTCAATGTGTCAGTGGGGTTCAGCAACGCCAGCTGTTCCCCTGCTGTGTAGCTTGCATCGTGTCCAGCACAAGCCACGCTGGCACAACCGACCAAAAGCTGCCAACAGTGCAGGCTTCGGCCTACACATTGCTCCTCTCCTCCTCCTGCTGACCCTGGGCTCTAACACCGCCAGTTTTTGCCCGGACATGCGAGCTGCACAGAGAAAAACATCAGTCAATGTGTCAGTGGGGTTCAGCAACGCCAGTTGTTCCCCTGCTGTGTAGCTTGCATCGTGTCCAGCACAAGCCACGCTGGCACAACCGACCAAAAGCTGCCACCAGTGCAGGCTTCGGCCTACACATTGCTCCTCTCCTCCTCCTGCTGACCCTGGGCTCTAACACCGCCAGTTTTTGCCCGGACATGCGAGCTGCACAGAGAAAAACACCAGTCAATGTGTCAGTGGGGTTCAGCAACGCCAGCTGTTCCCCTGCTGTGTAGCTTGCAACGTGACCTGCAAACGCCACGCAGGCACATGAACTGAAATTGAAGGGAGCCTGCCCCCCACCCCCAGGTGTTTCTATGTATAACAGCCACCTTGTACAGCAGTACTGCTGCATTTGTACAAGGTGGCTGACTTTTTCTCCTTGCCCACGTGGAACTCAACGTGTACAAAATGTGTCTCATTGAGACCATTCCACTATCCCTGAGGTGTGACTTTCCTTTCTAATGATACGCAGCACCACCCTTGTTAGCGCTGCCCGTCTTTTGACATCATTGGTTAGCTGGCTGCGCCTGTGCGTCTGCCCTGCTCGAAACAACACCCCTCGGTGTCTTATTTTTTTGGACAGCGAGGGTGTGATTGATGGGCATGTGCAGTGCATATGTTTGCCTGTGTTCACTCATCTCCTTCCGCCTTCTTCAGACTGGGTGTCCTCATGGCCGCGGCAGGCGATAAGGGATCAGATGAGGTCGCCCAGTCTGAAGCTGGTGTAAGGACATGTGTGAGTGTCAAACATATTTACTGCACAAGGCCACGAATCCCAGCCACGCAGTGTGATTTTTTGAAAACACACTGTGGGTCTGGGATTCATGTCCATCGCTAACCGCAACGGCCGACATGAAATGAGGTCAGAAGACAGGAAGCGCTCACAGCGCATGGCCAAGGGATCACAATAGCGCAGACTCCTGTACAGCAAATAACAACGCTCAGGAATCTGCGCCCAGTACCTAGGTGCAAATTTTGACACCTGTGCTGCGTCTCCTTAAAAAGACAAGTCACGCCTCCACAACTGTTTGACAGTATAATGGGCTAAATAGTGTACGTCTTTTATTCAGCGTGTGCAAGGAGCAAACTAAATAGAGCAACCTTTTACTTGTGCAGCATTAATGCTGCACAAGGTGTGGCTCTTGTACCTTGCAACACCTGAGGGGGGGTTAAAGGTAACCTTTGAAATTGGTTCAACTAGGCTTCGGCCTACACTCTGCTCCTCTCCTCCTCCTGCTGACCCTGGGCTCTAACACCGCCAGTTTTTGCCCGGACATGCGATCTGCACAGAGAAAAACACCAGTCAATGTGTCAGTGGGGTTCAGCAACGCCAGCTGTTCCCCTGCTGTGTAGCTTGCAACGTGACCTGCAAACGCTACGCAGGCACATGAACTGAAATTGAAGGGAGCCTGCCCCCCACCCCCAGGTGTTTCTATGTATAACAGCCACCTTGTACAGCAGTACTGCTGCATTTGTACAAGGTGGCTGACTTTTTCTCCTTGCCCACGTGGAACTCAACACGTACAAAATGTGTCTCATTGAGACCATTCCACTGTCCCTGAGGTGTGACTTTCCTTTCTAATGATACGCAGCACCACCCTTGTTAGCGCTGCCCGTCTTTTGACATCATTGGTTAGCTGGCTGCGCCTGTGCGTCTGCCCTGCTCGAAACAACGCCCCTCAGTGTCTTATTTTTTTGGACAGCGAGGGTGTGATTGATGGGCATGTGCAGTGCATATGTTTGCCTGTGTTCACTCATCTCCTTCCGCCTTCTTCAGACTGGGTGTCCTCATGGCCGCGGCAGGCGATAAGGGATCAGATGAGGTCGCCCAGTCTGAAGCTGGTGTAAGGACATGTGTGAGTGTCAAACATATTTACTGCACAAGGCCACGAATCCCAGCCACGCAGTGTGATTTTTTGAAAACACACTGTGGGTCTGGGATTCATGTCCATCGCTAACCGCAACGGCCGACATGAAATGAGGTCAGAAGACAGGAAGCGCTCACAGCGCATGGCCAAGGGATCACAATAGCGCAGACTCCTGTACAGCAAATAACAACGCTCAGGAATCTGCGCCCAGTACCTAGGTGCAAATTTTGACACATGTGCTGCGTCTCCTTAAAAAGACAAGTCACGCCTCCACAACTGTTTGACAGTATAATGGGCTAAATAGTGTACGTGTTTTATTCAGCGTGTGCAAGGAGCAAACTAAATAGAGCAACCTTTTACTTGTGCAGCATTAATGCTGCACAAGGTGTGGCTCTTGTACCTTGCAACACCTGAGGGGGGGTTAAAGGTAACCTTTGAAATTGGTTCAACTAGGCTTCGGCCTACACTCTGCTCCTCTCCTCCTCCTGCTGACCCTGGGCTCTAACACTGCCAGTTTTTGCCCGGACATGCGATTTGCACAGAGAAAAACACCAGTCAATGTGTCAGTGGGGTTCAGCAACGCCAGCTGTTCCCCTGCTGTGTAGCCGACATCGTGTCCAGCACAAGCCACGCTGGCACAACCGACCAAAAGCTGCCACCAGTGCAGGCTTCGGCCTACACTCTGCTCCTCTCCTCCTCCTGCTGACCCTGGGCTCAAACACCTCCAGTTTCTGCCCGGAAGTGCTAGCTGCACAGAGAAAAACACCAGCCAATGTGTCAGTGGGGTTCAGCACCGCCAGCTGTTCCCCTGCTGTGTAGCTGGCAATGTGACCTGCAAACGCCACGCAGGCACATGAACTGAAATTAAAGGGAACCTGGCCCCACCCCCCCAGGTGTTTCTATGTATAACAGCCACCTTGTACAGCAGTACTGCTGCATTTGTACAAGGTGGCTGACTTTTTCTCCTTGCCCACGTGGAACTCAACACGTACAAAATGTGTCTCATTAGAGACCATTCCACTGTCCCTGAGGTGTGACTTTCCTTTCTAATGACACGCAGCACCCCCATTGTTAGCGCTGCCCGTCTTCTGACATCATTGGTTGGCTGGCTGTGCCTGTGCGTCCGCCCTGCCCGACACAACGCCCCTCGTTGTCTCATATATTTTGACTGCGAGGGTGTGATTGATGGGCACGAGCAGTGCATATGTTCCCCTGTCTTCACTCCCCTCCTTCCGTCTTCTTCTGACTGTGCGGCCTCATGGCCGCGGCATGCGATAAGGGATCAGCTGAGGCCGCCCAGTCTGAAGCAGGTGTAAGGACATGTGTGAGCGGCGGACATATTTACTGCACAAGGCCACGAATCCCAGCACCGCAGTGTGACTTTAGGAAAAGGCACTGTGGGTCTGGGATTTATGGCCATCGTTAACCGCACCGGCCAACATGAAATGAGGTCATGAGACGGCCTGCACTAACAGGGTATTGCCAAGGGATAACACAAGAGCGCAGTTTCCTGTACTGCAAATAACAACGGTAAGGAATCTGCGCCCAGCACCTAGGTGTAAATTTGTACACCTGTGCTGCGTCTCCTTAAAAAGACAAGTCACGCCTCCACTACTGTTTGACAGTATAATGGGCTAAATAGTGTACGTGTTTTATTCAGCGTGTGCAAGGAGCAAAATTAAGAGAGCAACCTTTGACTTTTGCATCATTAATGCAGTTCAAGGTGTGGCTCTTGTACCTTGCAACACCTGAGGGGGGGTTAAAGGTTACCTTTGAAATTGGTTCAACTAGGCTTCGGCCTACACTCTGCTCCTCTCCTCCTCCTGCTGACCCTGGGCTATAACACCGCCAGTTGTAGCCTGGAAGTGCTAGCTGCACAGAGAAAAACACCAGCCAATGTGTTAGTGGGGTTCAGCACCGCCAGCTGTTCCCCTGCTGTGTAGCCGACATCGTGTCCAGCACAAGCCACGCTGGCACAACAGAACAAAAGCTGCCACCAGTGCAGGCTTCGGCCTACACTCTGCTCCTCTCCTCCTCCTGCTGACCCTGGGCTCAAACACCGCCAGTTTCTGCCCGGACATGCTAGCTGCACAGAGAAAAACACCCACCATTGTGTCACTGGGGTTCAGCACCGCCAGCTGTTCCCCCGCTGTGTAGCCGGCATCGTGTCCAGCACAAGCCACGCTGGCACAACTGACCAAAAGCTGCCACCAGTGCAGGCTTCGGCCTACACGCAGCTCCTCTCCTCCTCCTGCTGACCCTGGGCTCATACACCTCCAGTTTCTGCCCGGAAGTGCTAGCTGCACAGAGAAAAACACCAGCCAATGTGTCAGTGGGGTTCAGCACCGCCAGCTGTTCCCCTGCTGTGTAGCCGGCAACGTGACCTGCAAACGCCACGCAGGCACATGAACTGAAATTAAAGGGAACCTGGCCCCACCCCCCCAGGTGTTTCTATGTATAACAGCCACCTTGTACAGCAGTACTGCGGCATTTGTACAAGGTGGCTGACTTTTTCTCCTTGCCCACGTGGAACTCAACACGTACAAAATGTGTCTCATTAGAGACCATTCCACTGTCCCTGAGGTGTGACTTTCCTTTCTAATGACACGCAGCACCCCCATTGTTAGCGCTGCCCGTCTTCTGACATCATTGGTTGGCTGGCTGTGCCTGTGCGTCCGCACTGCCCGACACAACGCCCCTCGTTGTCTCATATATTTTGACTGCGAGGGTGTGATTGATGGGCACGAGCAGTGCATATCTTCGCCTGTCTTAACTCATCTCCTTCCGCCTTCTTCAGACTGTGCAGCCTCATGGCCGCGGCATGCGAGAAGGGATCAGCAGAGGCCGCCCAGTCTGAAGCAGGTGTAAGGACGTGTGTGAGCGGCCAAAATATTTACTGCTCAAGGCCACGAGTCCCAGCACCGCAGTGTGACTTTATGAAAAGGCACTGTGGGTCTGGGATTTATGGCCATCGTTAACCGCACCGGCCAACATGAAATGAGGTCATAAGACAGGCAGCTCTAACAGGGCATTGCCAAGGGATAACACAAGAGCGCAGACTCCTGTACAGCAAATAACAACGCTCAGGAAGCTGCGCCAAGCACCAAGGCGTTATTTGGGACACCTGTGCTGCGTCTCCTTAAAAAGCCAAGTCACACATCCACTACAGTTTGACTGTAGAATGGGCTAAATTGTGTACGTCTTTCATTCAGCGTGTGCAAGTAGACAAATTAATAGAGCAACCTTTCACTTGTGCAGCATTAATACTGCACAAGGTGTGTCTCTTGCAGTTTGTAACACCTGAGGGGGGGTGAAAGGTTTCCTTTGAAATTGGTTCAACTAGGCTTCGGCCTACACTCTGCTCCTCTCCTCCTCCTCCTGCTTCACCACGGGCTCTAACATCGCAAGTTTTTGCCCGCAAGTGCTAGCTGCACAGAGAAAAACACCCGCCATTGTGTTAGTGGGGTTCAGCAACGCCAGCTGTTCCCACACTGTGTAGCCGGCAAAGTGTCCTGCAAACGCAACGCTGACACAAAGCTGCCTCCAGTGCAGGCTTCGGCCTACACTCTGCTCCCCCTGCTTACCCTTTGCTCCAGCACCGCTAGTTGGGGCTCTAGGAAGACAATCTTTAATAGGCAACGCATCTGGGTTCCAGCACCGCCAGCTGGTTCTCGGCAGTGTTTTTGTCACAGGTACTCCCTCGTGCCAAACCTGGTTTCAGCACCGTCAGCTGTTTCCGGGTTGTGTCAAGCTCACTGAGACGCCTATGCTTGCCCCGTCGTGGTGCGGTCGGGTTAGCCAACTCCAGGGTGCCTCCAGTTTAGGAGCTTCCTATGTGGGCTGCGTGAACTGGTAGTCAAGGCTGGTTCTGTAGTGCCAGTAGGCCCAGCTCCCCCTGTAGGACTGTTGGGGTTCGGTAACTGCGGCTGCCTCGCGGCCTAGCTGTTCTCTCCTCTCCTGTGGGCCTTGGGGTCCACCACCTGGTTCCAGCACCGTCAGCTGGTTCCAGGCCGAGCCTTTGGCTTAGGTGCCTCCTCCTGGGTATCCGAGTTCCGCCAACGCCAGGCGGTCCTTGGTAGTGCTTTTAAGCGCGGGCACCTACAGCTTAGTAACCGGGTTCCAGCACCGCCAGCTGGTCCTCGGTCGTGCCATTGGCTCTTGCACACTGGGGCAACGCATCTGGGTTCCAGCAACGCCAGCTGGTTCTCGGCAGTGTTTTTGACACAGGTACTCCCTCGTGCCAAGCCTGGTTTCAGCACCGTCAGCTGTTTCCGGGTTGTGTCAAGCTCACTGAGACGCCTATGCTTGCCCCGTCGTGGTGCTGTCGGGTTAGCCAACTCCAGGGTGCCTCCAGTTTAGGAGCTTCCTATGTGGGCTGCGTGAACTGGTAGTCAAGGCTGGTTCTGTAGTGCCAGTAGGCCCAGCTCCCCCTGTAGGACTGTTGGGGTTCGGTAACTGCGGCTGCCTCACGGCCTAGCTGTTCTCTCCTCTCCTGTGGACCTTCGGGTCCACCACCTGGTTCCAGCACCGTCAGCTGGTTCCAGGCCGAGCCTTTGGCTTAGGTGCCTCCTCCTGGGTATCCGAGTTCCGCCAACGTCAGGCGGTCCTTGGTAGTGCTTTTAAGCGCGGGCACCTACAGCTTAGTAACCGGGTTCCAGCACCGCCAGCTGGTCCTCGGTCGTGCCATTGGCTCTTGCACACTGGGGCAACGCATCTGGGTTCCAGCAACGCCAGCTGGTTCTCGGCAGTGTTTTTGACACAGGTACTCCCTCGTGCCAAGCCTGGTTTCAGCACCGTCAGCTGTTTCCGGGTTGTGTCAAGCTCACTGAGACGCCTATGCTTGCCCCGTCGTGGTGCTGTCGGGTTAGCCAACTCCAGGGTGCCTCCAGTTTAGGAGCTTCCTATGTGGGCTGCGTGAACTGGTAGTCAAGGCTGGTTCTGTAGTGCCAGTAGGCCCAGCTCCCCCTGTAGGACTGTTGGGGTTCGGTAACTGCGGCTGCCTCGCGGCCTAGCTGTTCTCTCCTCTCCTGTGGACCTTCGGGTCCACCACCTGGTTCCAGCACCGTCAGCTGGTTCCAGGCCGAGCCTTTGGCTTAGGTGCCTCCTCCTGGGTATCCGAGTTCCGCCAACGCCAGGCGGTCCTTGGTAGTGCTTTTAAGCGCGGGCACCTACAGCTTAGTAACCGGGTTCCAGCACCGCCAGCTGGTCCTCGGTGCCATTGGCTCTTGCACACTGGGGCAACGCATCTGGGTTCCAGCACCGCCAGCTGGTTCTCGGCAGTGTTCTTGTCACAGGTACTCCCTCGTGCCAAGCCTGGTTTCAGCACCGTCACCTGTTTCCGGGTTGTGTCAAGCTCACTGAGACGCCTATGCTTGCCCCGTCGTGGTGCTGTCGGGTTAGCCAACTCCAGGGTGCCTCCAGTTTAGGAGCTTCCTATGTGGGCTGCGTGAACTGGTAGTCAAGGCTGGTTCTGTAGTGCCAGTAGGCCCAGCTCCCCCTGTAGGACTGTTGGGGTTCGGTAACTGCGGCTGCCTCGCGGCCTAGCTGTTCTCTCCTCTCCTGTGGACCTTCGGGTCCACCACCTGGTTCCAGCGCCGTCAGCTGGTTCCAGGCCGAGCCTTTGGCTTAGGTGCCTCCTCCTGGGTATCCGAGTTCCGCCAACGCCAGGCGGTCCTTGGTAGTGCTTTTAAGCGCGGGCACCTACAGCTTAGTAACCGGGTTCCAGCACCGCCAGCTGGTCCTCGGTGCCATTGGCTCTTGCACACTGGGGCAACGCATCTGGGTTCCAGCACCGCCAGCTGGTTCTCGGCAGTGTTCTTGTCACAGGTACTCCCTCGTGCCAAGCCTGGTTTCAGCACCGTCACCTGTTTCCGGGTTGTGTCAAGCTCACTGAGATGCCTATGCTTGCCCCGTCGTGTTGCGGTCGAGTTAGCCAACTCCAGGGTGCCTCCAGTATTGGAGCTTCCTATGTGGGCTGCGTGAACTGGTAGTCAAGGCTGGTTCTGTAGTGCCAGTAGGCCCAGCTCCCCCTGTAGGACTGTTGGGGTTCGGTAACTGCGGCTGCCTCGCGGCCTAGCTGTTCTCTCCTCTCCTGTGGACCTTCGGGTCCACCACCTGGTTCCAGCACCGTCAGCTGGTTCCAGGCCGAGCCTTTGGCTTAGGTGCCTCCTCCTGGGTATCCGAGTTCTGCCAACGTCAGGCGGTCCTTGGTAGTGCTTTTAAGCGCGGGCACCTACAGCTTAGTAACCGGGTTCCAGCACCGCCAGCTGGTCCTCGGTCGTGCCATTGGCTCTTGCACACTGGGGCAACGCATCTGGGTTCCAGCAACGCCAGCTGGTTCTCGGCAGTGTTTTTGACACAGGTACTCCCTCGTGCCAAGCCTGGTTTCAGCACCGTCAGCTGTTTCCGGGTTGTGTCAAGCTCACTGAGACGCCTATGCTTGCCCCGTCGTGGTGCTGTCGGGTTAGCCAACTCCAGGGTGCCTCCAGTTTAGGAGCTTCCTATGTGGGCTGCGTGAACTGGTAGTCAAGGCTGGTTCTGTAGTGCCAGTAGGCCCAGCTCCCCCGTAGGACTGTTGGGGTTCGGTAACTGCGGCTGCCTCGCGGCCTAGCTGTTCTCTCCTCTCCTGTGGGCCTTCAGGTCCACCACCTGGTTCCAGCACCGTCAGCTGGTTCTCAGCAGTGTCTTTTGCTCTTGTACCTTCTGCTCCCCATCCTGGTTCCAGTAACGTCAGCTGGTTCCGGGCAGAGCCTTTGGCTTAGGTGCCTCCTTCTGGGTATCCAAGTTCCACCAACGTCAGGTGGTCCTTGGTAGTGCTTTCGGGCACGGGTACCTCCTGCTTAGTAACCGAGTTCCAGTAACGTCAGCTGGTCCTCGGTAGTTCCATTGGCTCTTGGACCTTCGGCTACCCATCCGGGTTCCAGTACCGTCAGCTGGTTCTCGGCAGTGTCTTTTGCTCTTGTACCTTCTGCCCCCAATCCTGGTTCCAGTACCGTCAGCTGGTTCCGGGCAGAGCCTTTGGCTTAGGTGCCTCCTTCTGGGTATCCGAGTTCCGCCAACGTCAGGCGGTCCTTGGTAGTGCTTTTTAGCACGGGTACCTCCTGCTTAGTAACCGGGTTCCAGTAACGTCAGCTGGTCCTCGGTAGTTCCATAGGCTCTTGAACCTTCGGGTAGCCATCTGAGTTCCAGTTCCATCAGCTGGTTCTTGGCATTTTCTCAGCCTTCTTGTACCTTCTGCTACATTTCCAAGTTGAAGACCCTAAAGTCGACGACCACCCCGATGACGACGACGACCCGGAAGACCACCCCGATGACGACGACGACGACGGCGGAGATGACGACACTGGAGACGACGACCCTGGAGACGACGACATGGAAGACCGAGAAGCAGAAGAACAAGAGGCTGCATAACAAAGAGCAGAAGAACATTAAGCATAAGACTTAATATCAGAGCAAAAGATATTATCTAAATTATATGCAGAAGAAGACTAAGCAGTGTATGGGGGTGAGTCCGTTCCTCCTCGTCGTGCCCCTGGATAAAGCCTGATGCTGCAGGCCAAACTGAACGCGGACAAATGTAACTTTTGTGACTGGCAAAACGGAAGGTGTAATCTTCCAACTTTTATAGATAACAACTACGGGAATGCCTGTCACAAATGAGAATATGATGAAGAAGTAGAATAGGAAGAATAATAACAGTGGAATAAAAAGAATATGTAGAATAGGAAGAATAATAATAGTTGAATAAAATGAATATGAAGAATGTAATAAAAAAAAAAAAAGGTAAAGGATGAAGAAGAAGATGAATAAGGTGAAGAAGAAGTTGATGTCAAAGATGCTGATGATGATGAAGATGAAAGTGTGGGAAAAGAAAAAAAAAAAAGAAAAAAAAGAAGGGGAAGGGCGTGGAATAGTGAAACATCAATATCTGACAAAAAAAAAAAAATGTACATAGTCAATATCTTTGTCACTCCGAACGTCTTAAAAAAAAACAAAACATGCTATTCTATTTGATTGGGATAAACCTCTATGACTTTAATGTCTCCGCCACCTCCCCAAATACATCCGGCATTATTCTTAGTTGTTTTCCTTCATGTAGAATGAACCTACAAGGCAAGAAAGGGTTTATTTTAATTCCAATATTTTGGTCCCATTGACTTGCATTGGGATCGGGTATCGGTATCGGCGATATCCGATATTTTTTGAATATCGGCCGATCCTATCCGATACCGATACTTTCCGATATCGGAAGGTATCGCTCAACACTACTTGTTACTCTTGGGAAAATAAAAATTTGGGGGGCTCAAAAAACATTTTTGTGGGAAAAAAAATATTTTATATTTTCACGACTCTGCGTTATAAACTGTAGTGAAACACTTGGGGGTTCAAAGCTGTAAAAACACATCTAGATAAGTTCCATGGGGGTCTAGTTTCCAAAATGGTGTCACTTGTGGGGGGTTTCTACTGTTTAGGTGCATCAGGGGCTCTGCGAATGCAACGTGACGCCAGCAGACCAATCCATCTAAGTCTGCATTCCAAATGGAGCTCTTTCACTTCCGAGCTCTGCCATGTGCCAAACGGTGGTTCCCCCCACATATGGGGTATCAGCGTACTCAGGACAAATTGCATAACAAGTTTTGAGGTCGAATTTCTCCTGTTACCCTTGGGAAAATACAAAACTGGGGCTAAAAAATAATTTTTATGAAAAAAAATAATTTTTTATTTTCATGGCTCTGCATTACAAACTGTAGTGAAACACTTGGTGGTTCAAAGCTGTCAAAACACAGCTAGATAAGTTCCTTAGGGGGTCTACTTTCCAAAATGTTGTCACTTGTGGGGGTTTCAATGTTTACGCCCATCAGGGCCTCTTCAAACTTGATATGGTGTCCCATCTCAATTCCACGTAATTTTGCATTGAAAAGTCAAACAGCGCTCCGTCCATTCCGAGCTCTGCCATGCGCTCAAACAGTGGTTTACTCCCACATGTGGGGTATCGGCATACTCAGAACAAATGGCAAAACAACATTTGGGGTCCAAATTCTTCTCTTACCCTTGGGAAAATAAAAAATTGGGGGGGGGGGGGGGGGGGAATCATATTTGTGAAAAAATATGATTTTTTATTTTTACCGCTCTGCATTATAAACTTCTGTGAAGCACTTGGTGGGATAAAGTGCTCACCACACATCTAGATAAGTTCCTTAGGGGTCTACTTTCCAAAATGGTGTCACTTGTGGGGGGTTTCAATGTTTAGGCACATCAGGAGCTCTCCAAATACAACATGGCGTCCCATCTCAATTCCAGTTAATTTTGCATTGAAAAGTCAAATGGCGCTCCTTCCCTTCCGAGCTCTGCCATGCGCCCAAACAGTGGTTTATTCCTACATGTGGGGTATCGGCATACTTAAAACAAATGGCACAACAACTTTTGGGGTCCAAATTCTTCTCTTACCCTTGGGAAAATAAAATATTGGGGTGAAAAGATCATATTTGTGAAAAAATATGATTTTTTATTTTTGCGGCTCTGCATTATAAACTTCTGTGAAGCACTTGGTGGGTTAAAGTGCTCACCACACATCTAGATAAGTTCCATAGGGGGTCTACTTTCCAAAATGGTGTCAATTGTAGGGGGTTTCAATGTTTAGGCACATCAGGGGCTCTCCAAACGCAACATGGCGTCCCATCTCAATTCCAGTCAATTTTGCATTGAAAAGTCAAACAGCGCTCCTTCCCTTCCGAGCTCTGCCATGCGCCCAAATAGAGGTTTACCCCCACATGTGGGGTATTGGCATACTCAGAACAAATGGCACAACAACTTTTGCGGTCCAATTTCTTCTCTTACCCTTGGGAAAATAAAACAAATTGGAGCTGAATAAATTTTTTGTGAAAAAAAGTTAAATGTTATTTTTTTTTAAACATTCCAAAAATTCATGTAAAACACCTGAAGGGTTAATAAACGTCTTGAATGTGGTTTTGAGCACCTTGAGGGGTGCAGAGTTTAGAATGGTGTCACACTTGGTTATTTTCTATCACATAGACCCCTCAAAATGACTTCAAATGTGGTGTGGTCCCTAAAAAATATTGGTTTTGTACAAATGAGAAATTGCTGGTCAACTTTTAACCCTTATAACTCCCTAACAAAAACAATTTTTGGTTCCAAAATTGTGCTGATGTAAAGTAGACATGTGGGAAATGTTACTTATTTATTATTTTACCTGACATATCTCTGTGATTTAAGGGCATAAAAATTCAAATTTGAAAAATTGCAAAATTTTCAAAATTTTCGCCAAATTTCCTTTTTTTCTCAAATAAACACAAGATATATCGAAGAAATGTTACCACTATCATGAAGTACAATATGTCATGAGAAAACAATGTCAGAATCGCCAAGATTCATTGAAGCGTTCCAGAGTTATAACCTCATAAAGGGACAGTGGTCAGAATTGTAAAAATTGGCCCCTTCATTAACGTGCAAACCACCCTTGGGGCTTAAGGGGTTAAGTAATGGATGCATGATGACATGCTTAAATGAAGAGGGAAAGATACCGGAAGAGAGAGAAAGGTTGAATATTTTTGTTAGGTGAGAGGTGACAGCAGGTGAAAGGGACTGGAGGAGATGTGATGGAATGGGGTCACTGGTGCAAGTGGTCTGGCAAGAAGATGCAAGGAGCCTGATTACTTCATCTTCTGTGACTGGTTCAAAGTCAGAGAGTGAGCTACATGCAGTGGGGGAGGGAGGACAGTGCGTGGTATGAGTGGATTGGGAGATGATTTGATTTCCTGTTGGATGTGGTCAATTTTTTCTGTGAACTAATTGGCCAGATCATCAGCATGGAGATCCATGGTTGGGGCCTGCACTCTTGGGTTGAGTAGGGAATGAAAAGTGTCAAAGAGACGTTTAGTGTTTAGGATTATTGGACAGTGAGGTGATGAGGGTGTTAGAATAGATTTGTGTTATGAACAGGTGATTCAGAACCACAATGGACCTAGTGGTTAAGAGCACACAAAGTGACCTGATAGTTACTAACATAGGACGAGCTCTGAGACGTGGGAACTCTGCTGACCGCAATCCCTAATCCTATCATACCACACTAGAGGTAGCCGTGGATTGCGCCTAACACTCCCTATGCAACTCGGCACAGCCTGAGAAACTAACTAGCCCTGAAGATAGAAAAATAAGCCTACCTTGCCTCAGAGAAATTCCCCAAAGGAAAAGGCAGCCCCCCACATATAATGACTGTGAGTTAAGATGAAAATACAAACACAGAGATGAAATAGATTTTAGCAAAGTGAGGCCCGACTTACTGAATAGACCGAGGATAGGAAAGATAGCTTTTGCAGTCAGCACAAAAACCTACAAACAACCACGCAGAGGGGCAAAAAGACCCTCCGCACCGACTAACGGTACGGAGGTGCTCCCTCTGCGTCTCAGAGCTTCCAGCAAGCAAGAAAAACCAATATAGCAAGCTGGACAGAAAATATAGCAAACAAAAGTAACCCAAGCAGAACTTAGCTTATGCAGGGCAGACAGGCCACAAGAACGATCCAGGAGAGAGCCCGACCAATACTGGAACATTGACTGGAGGCGAGGAACAAAGAACTAGGTGGAGTTAAATAGAGCAGCACCTAACGACTTAACCTCGTCACCTGAGGAAGGAAACTCAGAAGCCGCAGCCCCACTCACATCCACCAGCGGAAGCTCATAGACAGAACCAGCCGAAGTACCACTCATGACCACAGGAGGAAGCTTGACCACAGAATTCACAACAGGTTTGTTTGGAGAGGTGAAGGGAAGAATTGTATGTTTTAAGCATAAACTTATAATGGATGAAGTCTTCGGGTAGATTGGATTTTCTCCAAAGGCATTCAGCGCACCTGGAGCACCTCTGCAAGAAGCGTTTTTTCAACGTGTGCCACGGTTGTCGCCATCTGTGCTGAATTGTTCTATGTATAGGAGGTGCAATTTCATCCAGGGCACTTTGCAGGGTTTCATTGTAATGCTTCATTGCAGAATCAGGGCATGAGATGGAGGAGATAGGGGCCAATGAGAACTGCAAGTTCTTCATAAGTTTCTGGGTGTTAACGGACTGGATGTTTCTATAGGTGTGGAAAGTAGGGGTGACCGGAGCGGGATGGCAGTTCTTGATAGAGAATGAAAGAAGGTTATAGTCAGAGAGTGGGAGAGGGGAATTTGTGAAATCATCCACTGAGCAAAGCCAGGAGAAGACCAAGTTGAGGGATTTTCCATCTTCATGAGTTGGAGAGTTAGTATGATGCGAGAGGACAAAAAAGGAGGTTAGAGATAAAAGGTGAGAAGCAGATGCGGAGGGGAAAAGCAATGGGGATATTGAAATCGCCCATGATTAGGGTGGGGATATTACAGGAGAGAAAATGTGGAAGCCAGGTGGAAAAGTGATCCATGAATTGATAGGAGGGGCCGGGAGTAAAATACACCACCGCAACTCGCATGGAGAAGGAGATGTAGAGTCTGACAGCATGGATTTCAAAAGAAGGAAAGACAAGTGAGGGTACTTGGGTGATAAATTGGAAGGTACATTTGGTTAATAGGAACAGACCAATGCCTCCACCAGCTCTGTTGTCTGATCTTAGAATGAGAAAAATGTAGTCCACCATATGAAAGAGCAGCAGCAGCGGTGGTGTCTGACTGCTGGATCCAGGTTTCAGTAAGAGCCAGGAGGTTAATAGAATTAGAAAGGAAGAAGTAATGGATGAAGGAGAGTTTATTACACACTGAGCGAAAATGTCAAAGGGCACAATTGTTGCATTGTGTACATTTCGTGGTATATAGTATTGACGAACGAGCGTGCTCTTCACCACTCATTACTCGCTTGAACATCAGTGTGCTTGGGATGCTAGTTACTCAGCAAGTACTTTTTTAATGTTCGAGTGGGAGCATGAGTCCTCGCTCCACATATTTGGCTCTTTTTAGACAGCCAATGTACATGTCGGGATTTCCGACCAGTCACTGTAATACCATAGCCATCTTGGTTGTGGCATTACTATGATTGATTGGCCATATAGCATCATCAGGTTTATATAAGACCGCTGACACAATTCTTGTCACACTGGACCACAGAATCAAGAAGAGCCCGAAGAGGGTGCTGATAAAAGAGGGACAGAATAGTAGTCGAGTATTAGCCAGAGATTCAACCACATTAATATTTAATATTAATATATTAGTACAACAACAGCCCTTCTTAGGGCTTATGATAATCAATAGTAATACTGCCATTAGCAGCACTTAGGGAGAGATAGTGCTAAAAGGATACTGTAGGACAGGATAGGGTGAATTGCATGTACTTTATGCTGCAGCCTACAATTCATGCCAAAACTCTATTTTAGGGCTAATAATATCCTTTTTGCTCTTAATCCTGCAAATTTTTCTGAGCACAGAACTATTATACACCATTTTTACTATGGCAGTTGTGCATCAAAGCTGTTTATTTCACTGTAATCCGGTCCTGGTTTTCTTTAGTGATCAGCCTGAAAGGACTAGTGCTTCCCTTCCACACATTCAATCCAGCTTTTGACTCCTGACTGATTTAGCTGATATAATCAGGAACTGCTGGGATCTCAGTCTCTGATCTGCTGGTCTGGGAAGCTGACAAAGTAAGGTTGCACAAACTTCTTTCTTGTTGTGTAGGTTTATTTTGCAGTTAGTATCTTGTTGTTAGTTAGTGGCCAGACGGCCTTAGACATTTTATTTCATGTTTGGCACGTGTAACATTGTACGGCAAATGTGTACAATAAATACACCTGACACATACCTGTGTGGAACTCGCTAGCCTGCTCTATTGTTCGTTGTGACTCCATAGCCACCTGCTTGGGCCAAAGCAGAGATCCCTGATGAGCTATATCTCCACAATATATACAGTATATATGTATATATATGTGTGAAACCAGCTTAGAAAGGTATTGGGACCGACACCAGAGGCTCTAAGCACCAGCTCCTAGTAGATAGAGCAGTCTCTCAGACTTAAGATCCAGACAAACCAATCTCAGCACAGCCTGGATTGACTACAGGAAAGTCAATGACTCAATGCCACACATGGATCTGTGAATGCTTGGTTCTCTGCAATGTCAGCAGGAAATCAAGAACCTTCCTCAGAAACTCAATGGGGCAATGTAGAACAACATTAGAAGTCAACTCAAGACAGCTAGCACAAGTGACCATCAAATGCGGCATATACCAAGGTGATGCACTGTCCCCATTTCTGTTCTGCATAGGCTTGAACCCCCTCAGTCAGATAATTGCAGAGTCTGGCTCTACATGAATGACATCAAGCTGTATGCAAAAAATGAACGAGACATGAATTCACTGATCCACCTGACAAAGATCTACAGTGAAGACATTGGGTTGTCCTTTGGACTGCAGGAGTGTGGGCAGTTGGTAATAAAGAGAGGCAAGGTAGTCAAGACTGATGAAGTGAAATTGCCAGCAGGACAGATAGCAGATGTACAAACATGCTACAAGAACCTTGGTATCTCACAGGGATACGGTAACCATGATGAGGAGGCAAGGAAAGCAGCAACATCCAAATACCATCAAAGGGTAAGACTGGTCCTGAAGAGTCAGCTCAATGGGAAGAATAAAATCTGCACCATTAATACATATGCCCTTCCAGTTATCAGATACCCTGCTGGCATAGAGTGCTGGCCAAAAGAAGAGATGGAAGCAGCAGATGTAAAGACACAAAAGCTCCTCATAATGCATGGGGGTCTCCATCCTACATCTAACACCCAAAGGTTGTATACCAACAGAAAGAAGGGTGGTCAAGGCTTGTTAAGCATTCAAGACATCATCCCGGATGAAACAAAGAGTATCCAGCAATGCATCAGAAAAATGGCACCAAAAGATGAGATGCTGAGAGGAAGCCTAAGGCAGCAACAACAACAGATCTCGAAGGAAGAACAGGAACATGGCTGGAGAAAGCTGGACTTCAAGACAGTACAGAGTCACTAATCATAGAGGCACAAGAGCATGCACTAATTACCAGATCCATAGAATCTAGAATCTAACACACAAGACAAGACCCAAGGTGCAGACTGTGCAAAGAAATCTCAGAAACAGTCCAACACATAGTGGCAGGATGCAAAATGCAAGCAGGAACAGCATATACAGAACACCACAATCAAGTAGTCTATGCGATGAAATCCTTCAATGCCTGGCACTGACAATACCAATTTGTTGATATGTATGATGCTACTTAAAATATTCAGTGGCCCTGTCCTACATTTACACCAGTAAATACTTTGCACCAAATAACAATCTCTGAAAGTCATCAGAGGAGCCCACCCCTGTACCTAAGTATGCCACACTTTTTTTGTTTTGTTTTTTTGCGAGACATTAACATCTATGTATTATTTTGGAGTACTAACTGTGTCAGACACTCCTTCCAATTGTCCTCCGCTGACCACACCAATGCTGCCTGTGTACCCCTGGAACCTATTTAAAAGTGCATAGAGCCACCGTTTTTTATGTTAGGCCTATTAAGGCTCTGCGGTCCCTCCTTCCAATAGTCCTCCACTGACCACACCAATGCTGCCTTTGTACCCCTGCAAGATAATTGAAACTGCATTGAGTCTCCTTTTGTTATTTTAGGCCTACTAAGTCTGTCTGCGGTCACTCCTTCCAATAGTCCTCCGCTGACCACACCAATGCTGCCTGTGTACCCCTGCAAGATAATTGAAACTGCATTTAGCCTACTTTTTTATGTTAGGACTACTAAGTCTGTCTGTGGTCCCTCCTTCCAATAGTCCTCCACTGACCACACCAATGCTGCCTGTGTACCCTTGCAAGATAATTGAAGCTGCATTGAGCCTCCTTTTGTTATTTTAGGCCTACTAAGTCTGTCTGCAGTCCCTCCTTCCAATAGTCCTCCACTGACCACACCAATGCTGCCTGTGTACCCCTGCAAGATAATTGAAACTGCATTGAGCCTCCTTTTGTTACTTTAGGCCTACTAAGTCTGTCTGCGGTCCCTCCTTCTAATAGTCCTCCGCTGACCACACCAATGCTGCCTGTATACCCCTGCAAGATAATTGAAACTGCACTGAGCCTCCTTTTGTTATTTTAGGCCTACTAAGTCTGCCTGCGGTCCCTCCTTCCAATAGTCCTCCACTGACCACACCAATGCTGCCTGTGTACCCCTGCAAGATAATTGAAACTGCATTGAATCTACTTTGGTTATTTTAGGCCTACTAAGCCTGTCTGCGGTCCCTCCTTCCAATAGTCCTCCGGTGACCACACCAATGCTGCCTGTGTACCCCTGCAAGATAATTGAAACTGCATTGAGCCTCCTTTTGTTATTTTAGGCCTACTAAGTCTGTCTGCGGTCCCTCCTTCCAATAGTCCTCCGCTGACCACACCAATGCTGCCTGTGTACCCCTGCAAAATAATTGAAACTGCATTGAGCCTACTTTTTTTTATGTTAGGCCTACTAAGTCTGTCTGCGATCCCTCCTTCCAATTGTCCTCCACTGACCACAACAATGCTGACCGTGTACCCATGTAACCTTTTTTAAACCAGCATCAAGCCAACTTTGTGGTGTAAGGCCTACTAGCAGTGTCTGGCTGTGCCACTCAATACAGCTGTCCTCTTAAAAAAAATGACCTGCAATTATCAGGTTTTCAGCCTATCGGAATTTTAAAACTGCAGTGGGGCTACTAGTTTGGTTGGGGCCTACTAACAGTGTCTGCCGCTCCAAGGTGTTCTCCTGGTTGCCTTTCCTGAGCTTCTATTTTCAGGTTCTTGTTAAATAGTTGTTAAATGGAACAACTGCAGGGGGGCTACTACTTTGTTTGAGGCCTACTAACGGTGTCTGCAGCTCCTTGCTGTTCTCCTGGTTTCCTGTCCTGAACTTCTATTTTCAGGCTCTCGTTAAGTAGTTGTTAATATTACACTGCATTTGGCCTGCTAGTTTGGTTGGGGCCTACTAACGGTGTCTGACGCTCCTTGCTGTTCCCCTGGTTTCCTGTCCTGAATTTCGATCTTCAGGCTCTCGTTAAGTACTTGTTAATATTACACTGCATTTGGCCTACTAGCTGGGTTGGGGCCTACTAACGGTGTCTGCCGCTCCTTGCTGTTCTCCTCCACTGAACAAAGCAGTGCCGCCTGCTTACTACTGTTACCAATTTTGAACTGCATTTAGACTACTTACTGATTTGGGCCTACTCACTGTGTCAGCCTCTCATTACAGTTGTCCTCCACTGAACAAAGCAATGCTGCCTGTTTAGTCCTGTTACCAATTTTGAACTGCTTTTAGCCTACTTTTGTATTTGGGACTATATCTGTGTTTCCTCCTCATCCTGCCCATTGCCCAGCCAGTGCTAGATGACTCTGCTGGTACATTGACCCAGACCGCTACATTCCCCTTGCACGCTACACAGCCAGATTCTGACCCTGCTGAAAGTGAGGTTCCCCTTCCCGCATACTATACCACCTTACACGGGGACAAAGAGGAAGGTGCAGATGAAAGTGCAGGTTCCTTCATCAGGTGGGGGGATACTCGTTGGCAACGTCACTGGCACAGGGCCCCTCATAGTACGCAAAAGTGTTGCTGCCAGTGGGAGGTGCCCCCGCCGTGCAAACACACCGCCGTACTTTGAGGGGCCCTGTGCCAGTGCCAGTGCCAATGCCAATGAGTGGGCCCCCCCTGCTTGCTCAGGATCACAGCACTTGCAAAGTTGAAATACTTACCTCTCCCTGCTCCACTGCCATGACGTGGTCCACGTTTCCTGGGCCCACTAATTACTTGACCCAGCCATACCCCCCACAACTTTAGTAAAAAATGACCCCCAATGTCCGATGCCTAACTATTATTATAAGGTAAATTAAGATTGACAAGCTTCAGTACCAAGAATCGATGTTTTTGCCCTTAAAATGGGCACTGTAGGTGTTTTCCTGGCCTCCACTCACTGCCGACTATGCTTCCCCATTGACATGCATTGGGTTTCTTGTTTCGGTCGATCCCCGACTTTTCACGATAATCGGCCGATTTCACTCGACTCAACTTTTGAGATAGTCGGGTTTCGCAAAACCCGACTCGACCCTAAAAAAGTAAAAGTCGCTCAACCCTAGTCAAAAGGAATAAACACACACAAAATTCCTTTATTTGAAAAAATACTCCTCAGCAATTTCCCTGTTATCCATTTATTAAAAAAATAATAATTCACACCGGTCAGCCGTAATCCAAATGGGTATTGCAGTATAGACAAGTGGATATTTCATTTAAAATATTAACAGTCAGAGACTCTGGATTAATTACCCACACCTGAGTAACGTTTCCAAGAACCACTCTCTATCAAAAAAGGAAAAACATTTATTTTGGTCTCATCTTTCCAAAGTATAGAGTTTCAATAGTCTTAATATTTTCCAACATGGACCCTAGCAAATTGTGCATGGATTTTAGAAGAGGCTTCTTTTGTGGAAGACACCCATGTATGCCATTACTCTGCAGTGTGCACCATATTGTATCAGGGGAAACACTCATGATGGTTTAGCTTTCTAATTCTTTAACTAACTGCAGTGAAAATGCATGTCGATTTTCTTGAACTGTTCTCTTCAGAAGATGTTCTTGTTTAGGTGTTAACTTCGGTGGTCAGCCTGGAAGAAGATGATTGGCAGTTCTATCTTTGTTACATTTGTGTATCACTGAGTATTATGACTGATAAATATAACTTTGATAATCTTTTTGCAGTCTACACATTTCTTGTTTAAAAAAGTTTTTTTTCCTTTCTCAGGTCTTGCGACATTTCTCTTCCATGTAGTTCCATTGTTGATAGCATCGATGGGTTTTTTTTTTGGTCAAGTAATGCGCTTTTTTTAGTCAACCGTCTGCTGGAAACCTATTTAATGAATAATTAGACCTACGTGTGATTGAATTCTTGTTAATTAGAATTGTGTAAACAAAACTTTAGATTTGCTCCTAAGACTTTCATTGGGGTGTATTAATTTTTGGAACATGATTTTGAATACATTTTTTAGGAAAAATAAATTTTTTTTGGTGTGCAAAATAACAAATCTTTTTTGCAATCAATGGCCCAAATTTGTGAGAATATTTTGTAGTATGTTGTGCCATAGAAAATGTTGTTTTTGAAAGGAAACTAAAGATTATCTGAAAAATATTTTGAGGTGTGTTGTTTATGCTAAGCACTGTACATGTGCATTTTTTATTTATTTTACATAAAAATGTGTTTTTTATTGGTTAACACTTTTCAGTGTTTCTTTGTAAATTTTTTTGTTTGTTTTTTCTTTTTCACAAATTATCTTGAACTTTTAAAAACTATTTTACTTTATTGTACTATGGAACTTTAATCTTCAGTTGGTTGATCATTGGTAAAATACTCTGTCATATTTTTGTTTTACATCATAGAATACCTGTCAGTTTTACAATAACATGTTGCTTATTAGTTCCTGCTAATGGCAAGATCGAAGAGGCTGTTTTTGGCACCTTGCAGTTGGGTTGCAGGCAAGATGGGGTGATGGCATTAAGGAGAGAGTACCCTACATCTTGTAACCACCTATAATGGAGACCCCATTGATGTACCTAAACAATTGAACTCCCCCAATTCTAACTCCAACCCTAACACAGCCCTAACCCAAACTCTAACCCCAACACACACCCCCAGACCTAATCCCAACCCTAACCGTAACCATAACCCTAACCACAACCCTAACCCCAACACCACCTTAACCCCAACACAACCCTAACCCCAACCCTAACCCTAGCCCCAACCCTAACCCTAGCAGAACCCTAACTCCAGCTCTAACCCTAACCCCAACCATAACCTTAGGTCTAACCCCAACCCTAAAAAATAAAAAAATTTATTTTAGTATTTTTATCTAACTAAGGGGATGAAAAAAGGAGGATTGATTTACTAATTTTTTATTTTGATTAATGTGATAGGATCTAGCACAGTGATCAGAATGAACCAATAGGAAAAATCTCTTATTGTTGCTGAGTACCGGCCAGCAGATTTTTTCAGGTGCACTGCGCATGTGCCCACCATTTTCTTCCAGGAAGATAATGTGGAGGGCCGTGGGATGGAGTCGGAGGGTCCGGGTATATCGGAGGTATCATGGTGGCTCAGGGACCCCATTTCTCTCTCCTCTGGTATGCTAGATCACAATGGGAAATCAGACTTTTTTTGTGATCACAACACTGGGGATGGTAAAACCTACCCGAATCATGTTCTCCGGGACTTCAGCTACCCGCAGTAGCCAAGACCCCGGATATTTTCTGATGCTGCTGGGCATTATACCAGCTGAGGAAAAAGGCCTCTTAAATGCCGCCGTTAAAAGGCATATCAGCGGTAATTAAGGGGTTACAAAATGTGGGTTTTTTGCTAAACCAATGATGAGACAGGAGGTGTGACTAATTCCTGCAGACAATTTACTAAACTGTGAGCACAGATCACAGCTCTGCTCTAATGGAGGTAAAGGTGGCCAGGCAGAAAGATTTGAAGAAAATAAATACCAAGTACTCATCTCACATGCTTTAGAATCAAACAGATAAGTAATTCAATAATTGGAAACTCAAATTGGACTTTCCCACATAGTTTGAAACAGGAACAATTAATAGTGAAGATTAGAGTTGAGCGACCTTGACCTTTTTAGAGTCGAGCCGGGTTTTGCGAAACCCGACTATGTCCAAAGTCGGGTCGAGTGAAATCGGCCGATTATGACGTAAAGTCGGGATCGACCGAAACACGAAACCCAATGCAAGTCAATGGGGCAGCATAGTCGGCAGTGAGTGGGGGCCAGGAAAACACCTAGAGTGGCCATTTTAATGTCAAAACCATCCATTCTTCTTAATGAAGCTTGTCAAGCGTAATTTACCTTATAATAATTGGAAGGCATTTGAAATTGGGGGTCATTTGGCTAAAGTTGTGGGGGGTAGGGCTGGTTCAAGTAATTAGTGGGCCCAGGAAATCTGGACCACGTCACGGCAGTGGAGCAGGGAGAGGTAAGTATTTCAACTTTGCAAGTGCTGTGAACCTGAGCAAGCAGGGGGGGCCCACTCGTTGGCATTGGCACTGGCACAGGGCCCCTCAAAGTACAGCGGTGTGTTTGCACGGCGGGGGCGCCTCCCACCGGCAGCAACACTTTTGCGTACTATGAGAGGCCCTGTGCCAGTGACGTCGCCAACTAGTATTCCTCCCCCCACCTGATGAAGGAACCTGCACTTTCATCTGCACCTTCCTCTTTGTCCCCGTGTAAGGTGGTATGGTATGCGGGAAGAGCAACCTGACTTTCAGCAGGGTCACAATGTTGTTGTGTAGCGTGCACGGGGAATGTTGCGTTATGGGTCAATGTACCAGCAGACTCATCTATCACTGGCTGGGCAATGGGCACGATGAAGTGGAAACACAGATATAGGCCCAAAGAAGAAAGTGGGCTAAATGCAGTTCAAAATTGGTAACACAGGAATAACCAGGGGGCATTGCAGTGGAGGACAACTGGAATGAGAGGCTGACACAGAGAGTAGGGCCAAATCAGTAAGTAGTCGAAATGCAGTTCAAAATTGGCAACCGTAGTAAACAGGCGGCACAGCTTTGTTCAGTGGAGGAGAACAGCAAGGAGTGGCAGACACCGATAGTAGGCCCCAAACCAACTAGTACGCCAAATGCAGTTGTTCCATTTAACCACAATTTAATGAGAGCCTGAAGATAGAAGCTCAGGAAAGGCAACCTGGGGAACACCTTGGAGTGTAACACACCATCTCTCTCCACCCCATACCCATTTTGTATGGCCTAATGCAGTGTACTTTTCTACAACTACTAAACGAGAGTCGGAAGACCGAAGCAATGGCAAGGAAACCTGGGGAACACCTTAGAGTGTAACACACCCTCTCTCTACACCCCATACCCAATTTGAAGGCCTAATGCAGTGTAGTTTCCAAGAACTACTAAACGAGAGCCGGAAGATCGAAGCTCAGGAAAGGCAACCTGGGGAACACCTTGGAGTGTAACACACCCTCTCGCTACACCCCATACCCAATTTGAAGGCCTAATGCAGCGTAGTTTCCAACAACTACTAAACGAGAGCCGGAAGATCGAAGCTCAGGAAAGGCAACCTGGGGAACACCTTGGAGTGTAACAAACCCTCTCTCTACACCCCATACCCAATTTGTAGGCCTAATGCAGCGTAGTTTCCGACAACTACTAAACGAGAGCATGAAGATCGAAGCTCAGGAAAGGCAACCTGGGGAACACCTTGGAGTGTAACACACCCTCTCTCTACACCCCATACCCAATTTGTAGGCCTAATGCAGCGTAGTTTCCGACAACTACTAAACGAGAGCCGGAATATCGAAGCTCAGGAAAGGCAACCTGGGGAACACCTTGGAGTGTAACACACCCTCTCTCTACGCCCCATACCCAATTTGTAGGCCTAATGCAGCGTAGTTTCCGACAACTACTAAACGAGAGCCGGAATATCGAAGCTCAGGAAAGGCAACCTGGGGAACACCTTGGAGTGTAACACACCCTCTCTCTACACCCCATACCCAATTTGAAGGCCTAATGCAGTGTAGTTTCCAAGAACTACTAAACGAGAGCCGGAAGATCGAAGCTCAGGAAAGGCAACCTGGGGAACACCTTGGAGTGTAACACACCCTCTCGCTACACCCCATACCCAATTTGAAGGCCTAATGCAGCGTAGTTTCCAACAACTACTAAACGAGAGCCGGAAGATCGAAGCTCAGGAAAGGCAACCTGGGGAACACCTTGGAGTGGAACACACCATCTCTCTACACCCCATACCCAATTTGAAGGCCTAATGCAGAGTAGTTTCCAAGAACTACTAAACGAGAGCCGGAAGATCGAAGCTCAGGAAAGGCAACCTGGGGAACACCTTGGAGTGTAACACAACGTCTCTCTACACGACGGAAGGGCTGATTCTTAGGAAGGAAGGCTGTTGGAAATAAGCATTGCGCGTCCGAGGGTGATTATATTCTTATTAGGTATATACTCACCCTCGGACGCGCCCTGCTTCTTTATTTGGAATGAATGTTTATTTGCAATGTGGTGTTGACTTTCTCTATTATTTTGGTAATTAATGATTTTATTATTTTCATTATTTTGCATCTTCTCGGCAATAATATAAAGAAGACGCGACAGGACAACACTCGGTGGATGCCATATGTGTGTTTTCAATTTAAAAAAACTTTCAGTTAACTACTTGCAGGAGAAAGTAATTGTAGCTGGTGGCCATTTTTAGTACTGTACCAGATTAGAGTTGTGTGTTTGTTTTTAATGTTAAAATGTCTGCATTTGATATCTCACCAGTATTTTCTTTTTTATAAGCAAAATACTTATTTTTATATTTTCTGATGTTGGTTCCAGGGGTACACGGCCAGCAGTGCCCTGGTCAGTGTAGTAGTAGTTGAAAGAATGGACCGCAGACAGGCATCGAAGGCCTAAAATAATAACACATGGCTGTAGGCAATTTTAAATTGGTTCCAGGGGTACACGGACAGCAGTGGTGTGGTCAGTGGAGGCCTAGTGGAAGGAGTGACCGCAGACAGGCATCGAAGGCCTAAAATAATAACACATGGCTGTAGGCAATTTTAAATTGGTTCCAGGGGTACACGGGCAGCAGTGACCTGGTCAGTGTAGTAGTAGTTGAAAGAATGGACCGCAGACAGGCTTAGAAGGCCTAACATAACAAACTTGGGCTGGCTGTAGGCACTTTTAAATTGGTTCCAGGGGTACACGGGCAGCAGTGGTCTGGTCAGTGGAAGTCTAGTGGAAGGAGTGACCGCAGACAGGCTTCCAAGGCCTAACATAACAAACTTGGGCTGGCTGTAGGCACTTTTAAATTGGTTCCAGGGGTACACGGGCAGCAGTGGTCTGGTCAGTGGAAGTCTAGTGGAAGGAGTGACCGCAGACAGGCTTCGAAGGCCTAACATAACAAAATTGGGCTGGCTGTAGGCACTTTAAATTGGTTCCAGGGGTACATGGGCAGCAGTGTATGGTCAGTGGAAGTCTAGTGGAAGGAGTGACGGCAGACAGTCTTCGAAGGCCTAACATAACAAAATTGGGCTGACTGTAGGCACTTTTAAATTGGTTCCAGGGTAACACGGCCAGCAGTGGCCTGGTCAGTGTAGTAGTTGTAGAAAGAAGGGACCGCAGACAGGCTTCGAAGGCCTAACATAACAAAAATGTCAAAACAATGGTATTGTCAGTGCCAGGCATTGAAGGATGTCAGCGGCTAGACTACACATTGGTGAAGCTGTGAGAGATAATTTTGCTAGTGGTAGAGCACTGTTTGAGCTGGGGGGGGGGACTGTCTTGTGGCCGGCGGTACAGGCACAGGGCCCCTCATATTACAACGGTGTGTCTGACGTTGGGTGCGCACCACCACCGCCAGAGACACTTTATTGTACTATGAGGGACCCAGTGGCAGTGCCGTCGACCAAAAGCGGCCACACCCACCTCTTCAGACAAACAGCACTCTCAAGGGTCCAAGCGCAAAGTGGCGATAGCACGGCCCCGTGTGGGGAGTTTGGCCATTTCGTGAGGTGGAAACATGTCGTATGCTGGACAATCAGGTGAAGAAAATTACGAGATTGGAAAAGTCATTCAGAATAGTCCACAGGCAAGACCTTTTCATAGGAAAGCTAGGTGTCAGCCGGGCAGGGTGGGGCAAAAGATTTTGAAATCCAGTTGTGGTTCATTTTAATGAAGGTTAGATCATCTACATTTTGGGTAGCCAGACGAGTCCTTTTTTCTGTTAGTATTGAACCTGCAGCACTGAATACTCTTTCTGATAGGACACTAGCTGCCGGGCAAGCAAGCTCCTGCAATGCATATTCTGCCAATTCTGGCCAGGTGTCTAATTTGGATGCCCAGTAATCAAATGGGAATGACGGTTGAGGGAGAACGTCGATAAGGGATGAAAAATAGTTTGTAACCATACTGGACAAATGTTGTCTCCTGTCACTTTGAATTGATGCTGCAGTACCTGTCCTGTCTGCGGTCATAGAAAAATCACTCCACAACCTGGTCAGAAAACCCCTCTGTCCAACGCCACTTCTGATTTCTGCCCCTCTAACACCTCTGGTCTGCTGGCCCCTGGAGCTCGTGTGAGAACGATCACGGGCGCTGTGTGCAGGGAATGCCAGAAGCAAACGGTCAACAAGAGTTGATTGTTTTGTTGCTAATATTAGTTCCAAGTTCTCATGTGGCATAATATTTTGCAATTTGCCTTTATAGCGAGGATCAAGGAGGCAGGCCAACCAGTAATCGTCATCGTTCATCATTTTTGTAATGCGTGTGTCCCTTTTGAGGATACGCAAGGCATAATCCGCCATGTGGGCCAAAGTTCCCGTTGTCAAATCTGCGGTTGTGCTTGGTTGAGGGGCAGTTGCAGGCAAATCTACGTCACTTGTGTCCCTCAAAAAACCAGAACCCGGCCTTGCCACGCCACCAATTTCCCGTGCCCCCGGGAAAGCTTCCTCATTAAAAATATACTCATCCCCATCATCCTCCTCATCCTCCACCTCCTCTTCGCCCGGTACCTCGTCATGTACACTGCCCTGACCAGACAATCGCTGACTGTCATCAAGGCTTTCCTCTTCCTCTGGTGCAGACGCCTGATCCTTTATGTGCGTCAAACTTTGCATCAGCAGACGCATTAGGGGGATGCTCATGCTTATTATGGCGTTGTCTGCACTAACCAGCCGTGTGCATTCCTCAAAACACTGAAGGACTTGACACATGTCTTGAATCTTCGACCACTGCACACCTGACAACTCCATGTCTGCCATCCTACTGCCTGCCCGTGTATGTGTATCCTCCCACAAAAACATAACAGCCCGCCTCTGTTCGCACAGTCTCTGAAGCATGTGCAGTGTTGAGTTCCACCTTGTTGCAACGTCTATGATTAGGCGATGCTGGGGAAGGTTCAAAGAACGCTGATAGGTCTGCATACGGCTGGAGTGTACAGGCGAACGGCGGATATGTGCGCAAAGTCCACGCACTTTGAGGAGCAGGTCGGATAACCCCGGATAACTTTTCAGTAAGCACTGCACCACCAGGTTTAAGGTGTGAGCCAGGCAAGGAATGTGTTTCAGTTGGGAAAGGGAGATGGCAGCCATGAAATTCCTTCCGTTATCACTCACTACCTTGCCTGCCTCAAGATCTACAGTGCCCAGCCACGACTGCGTTTCTTGCTGCAAGAACTCGGACAGAACTTCCGCGGTGTGTCTATTGTCGCCCAAACACTTCATAGCCAATACAGCCTGCTGACGTATGCCAGTAGCTGCCCCATAATGGGAGACCTGGTGTGCAACAGTGGCAGGTGCGGATGGAGTGTTTGTGCGACTGCGGTCTGTGGACGAGCTCTTGCTTCTGCAGGAGGACGAGGAGGAGGAGGAGGAGGGGGTGCGAACGGCTACAGACAACTGTTTACTAGACCGTGGGCTAGGCAGAACTGTCCCAAACTTGCTGTCCCCTGTGGACCCTGAATCCACCACATTTACCCAGTGTGCCGTGATGGACACGTAACGTCCCTGGCCATGCCTACTGGTCCATGCATCTGTTGTCAGGTGCACCTTTGTGCTCACAGATTGCCTGAGTGCATGGACGATGCGCTCTTTAACATGCTGGTGGAGGGCTGGGATGGCTTTTCTGGAAAAAAAGTGTCGACTGGGTAGCTCGTAGCGTGGTACAGCGTAGTCCATCAGGTCTTTGAAAGCTTCGCTTTCAACTAACCGGTAGGGCATCATCTCTAACGAGATTAGTCTAGCTATGTGGGCGTTCAAACCCTGTGTACGCGGATGCGAGGCTAAGTATTTCCTTTTTCTAACCATAGTCTCATGTAGGGTGAGCTGGACTGGAGAGCTGGAGATCGTGGAACTAGCGGGGGTGCCGGTGGACATGGCAGACTGAGAGACGGTGGGAGATGGTATTGTTGCCGCCGGTGCCCTAGATGCAGTGTTTCCTACTACGAAACTGGTGATTCCCTGACCCTGACTGCTTTGGCCTGGCAAAGATACCTGCACAGATACAGCAGGTGGTGCGCTAAATGGTGGTCCTACACTGCCGGAAGGGATGTTGCGTTGATGACTAGCTTCATTGGCCGAGGGTGCAACAACCTTAAGGGACGTTTGGTAGTTAGTCCAAGCTTTCAAATGCATGGTGGTTAAATGTCTATGCATGCAACTAGTATTGAGACTTTTCAGATTCTAACCTCTGCTTAAGGAAGTAGAACATTTTTGACAGATGACTTTGCGCTGATCAATTGGATGTTGTTTAAAAAAATGCCAGACTGCACTCTTTCTAGCATCGGATACCTTTTCAGGCATTGCAGACTGAGCTTTAACCGGATGGCCACGCTGTCCTCCACCAGGTTTTGGCTTTGCCACGCGTTTTGGGCAAGATACGGGCCCGGCAGATGGAACCTGTGGCGATGTTGATGCCTGCTGCGGCCCCTCCTCCTCCTCTGCTTCAGAACTGCTGCCGCCTGCACCCTGTTCCCCCAATGGCTGCCAATCGGGGTCAAGAACTGGGTCATCTAATAACTCTTCTTGTACCTCCTGCGCAACTTCGTCTGTGTCACCGTGTCGTTCGGTGGTATAGCGTTCGTGATGGGGCAACATAGTCTCATCAGGGTCTGATTCTTGATCAGCACCCTGCGAGGGCAATGTTGTGGTCTGAGTCAAAGGACCAGCATAGTAGTCTGGCTGTGGCTGTGCGTCAGTGCACTCCATGTCAGATTCAATTTGTAATGGGCATGGACTGTTAACTGCTTCACTTTCTAAGCCAGGGACGGTATGTGTAAAGAGCTCCATGGAGTAACCCGTTGTGTCGCCTGCTGCATTCTTCTCTGTTGTTGTTTTTGCTGAAGAGGACAAGGAAGTGACTTGTCCCTGACCGTGAACATCCACTAACGACGCGCTGCTTTTACTTTTACCAGTTTCACGAGATGAGGCAAAAGAGCTAGAGGCTGAGTCAGCAAGATAAGCCAAAACTTGCTCTTGCTGCTCCGGCTTTAAAAGCGGTTTTCCTAATCCCAGAAAAGGGAGCGTTCGAGGCCTTGTGTAGCCGGACGACGAACCTGGCTCCACAGCTCCAGACTTAGGTGCAATATTTTTTCCCCCACGACCACCTGATGCTCCACCACTACCACTACCCTCATTACCAGCTGACAATGAACGCCCCCGGCCACGACCTCTTCCACTAGACTTCCTCATTGTTTTAAAAACGTAACCAAACTAACGTTATTTGTTGCAGTCACACAACTTACACGGTGAGCTATAACTTCAGTATGATTTAGCTACCCCTTTACAGGTTGGTGAGACCACAGCGAAAATCAGGCCCAATGTTACACACTCTTTTTTTGGTGGCTGCAAATTAGAGAGATGCCCCACACGCAGGACTGTCACTGAAGCACAAATGTTAATATTAATGTCACACTATTATTTTTTTTTTTTTTTTATTTTTTTCAGGAACACTTTAGAAACCCCCCAAAAAAAAAAAAATAGATTTTTGCAGGGAGAATTTAGAAAACAAATGTAACAAACTATATGCTTTCTATGGGCCACTGAGTGAGAGATGACGCACACAGGAATCAGGAGTGGCACACAAGCCCAGAGGCCAATATTTTTCTACCAATGATTGATGGAGTTATTTTCTCTGGTAGATTTTGGAACCCAAATCAAGGAAAAAAAATGTAGGCTTTCTATGGACCACAATTGGAGAGAGAGAGAGAGAGAGATGGCACACCCAGGAGTCAAGACTGGCACACAAGCAGAAAGGCCAATATTAATCTCCCACTGTTTTTTTTTTTTTTTTTTTTTTTTCAGGGAGACTTTAGAAAAAAAAATAATAAAAAAAATATGATTTTATCAGGAAGAATTTAGAAACCAAATAAAATAAAATGATTTTTTCAGGGAGAATTTATAAAACAAATAAAAACAAAAATAGGCGTTCTATGGCCCACTGACTGAGAGATGACGCACACAGGAGTCAGGAGTGGCACACAAACCCAGAGGCCAATATTTTTCTACCAATGATTGATGTAGTTATTTTCTCTGGTAGATTTTAGAACCCAAATCAAGGAAAAAAAATATAGGCTTTCTATGGACCACAATTGGAGAGAGAGAGAGAGAGAGAGAGAGAGAGAGATGGCACACCCAGGAGTCAAGACTGGCACACAAGCAGAAAGGCCAATATTAATCTCCCACTGTTTTTTTGGTTGTTTTTTTTTTTTTTTTTTCAGGGAGACTTTAGAAATAAAAATAATAAAAAAAATATGATTTTATCAGGAAGAATTTAGAAACCAAATAAAATAAAATGATTTTTTCAGGGAGAATTTAGAAAACAAATAAAACCAAAAATATGCGTTCTATGGCCCACTGACTGAGAGAGAGAGAGAGATGGAACGCTTAGTACTGGCACACAAGCCCAAAGGGCAATATTAATCTCCCTTTTTTTTTCCAGGGAGAATTTCTGAAACCCAAAAAAAAAATAAAATAGGCTTTCTATGGCCCACTATTTGTGAGAGAGATGGGACGCTCAGGACTGGCACAGATGGCACGCTCAGGACTGGCACAGAAGCCCAGAGGCCAATATTAATCTCCCTTTTTTTCTGGGAGAATTTATAAAACCAAAAAAATATTTAAATAGGCTTTCTATGGCCCACTATTTGTGAGAGAGATGGCACGCTCAGGACTGGCACAGATGGCACGCTCACAACTGGCACACAAGCCCAGAGGCCAATATTAATCTCCCTTTTTTCAGGGAGAATTTCTAAAACCCAAAAAAAAAATAAAATAGGCTTTCTATGGCCCACTATTTGTGAGAGAGATGGGACGCTCAGGACTGGCACAGATGGCACGCTCAGGACTGGCACAGAAGCCCAGAGGCCAATATTAATCTCCCCTTTTTTCTGGGAGAATTTATAAAACCAAAAAAATATTTAAATAGGCTTTCTATGGCCCACTATTTGTGAGAGAGATGGCACGCTCAGGACTGGCACAGATGGCACGCTCACAACTGGCACACAAGCCCAGAGGCCAATATTAATCTCCCTTTTTTCAGGGAGAATTTCTAAAACCCAAAAAAAAAATAAAATAGGCTTTCTATGGCCCACTATTTGTGAGAGAGATGGGACGCTCAGGACTGGCACAGATGGCACGCTCAGGACTGGCACAGAAGCCCAGAGGCCAATATTAATCTCCCTTTTTTTCTGGGAGAATTTATAAAACCAAAAAAATATTTAAATAGGCTTTCTATGGCCCACTATTTGTGAGAGAGATGGCACGCTCAGGACTGGCACAGATGGCACGCTCACAACTGGCACACAAGCCCAGAGGCCAATATTAATCTCCCTTTTTTCAGGGAAAATTGATAAAACAAAAAAAAAAATTAAATAGGCTTTCTATGGCCCACTATTTGTGAGAGAGATGGCACGCTCAGGGCTGGCTGGCACAGATGGCACGCTCAGGACTGGCACACAAGCCCAGAGGCCAATATTAATCTCCCTTTTTTTCTGGGAGAATTTATAAAACCAAAAAAATATTTAAATAGGCTTTCTATGGCCCACTATTTGTGAGAGAGATGGCACGCTCAGGACTGGCACAGATGGCACGCTCACAACTGGCACACAAGCCCAGAGGCCAATATTAATCTCCCTTTTTTCAGGGAAAATTGATAAAACAAAAAAAAAAATTAAATAGGCTTTCTATGGCCCACTATTTGTGAGAGAGATGGCACGCTCAGGGCTGGCTGGCACAGATGGCACGCTCAGGACTGGCACACAAGCCCAGAGGCCAATATTAATCTCCCTTTTTTTCTGGGAGAATTTATAAAACCAAAAAAATATTTAAATAGGCTTTCTATGGCCCACTATTTGTGAGAGAGATGGCACGCTCAGGACTGGCACAGATGGCACGCTCACAACTGGCACACAAGCCCAGAGGCCAATATTAATCTCCCTTTTTTCAGGGAAAATTTATAAAACAAAAAAAAAAATTAAATAGGCTTTCTATGGCCCACTATTTGTGAGAGAGATGGCACGCTCAGGGCTGGCACAGATGGCACGCTCAGGACTGGCACACAAGCCCAGAGGCCAATATTAATCTCCCTTTTTTTCAGGGAGAATTTATAAAACCAAAAAAAAAAATAAATAGGCTTTCTATGGCCCACTATTTGTGAGAGAGATGGCACACTCAGGACTGGCACACAAGCCCAAAGGCCAATATTAATCTCCCACTGTATTTTTATCAGGGAGAATTTATACACCCCACAAAAAAAAATACAGAAAAATGAAAAGGCTTTCTATGGCCCACTATGTGAGAGAGATGGCACACACAGGGATGGCACTCTAGCAGAAATGCCAAATTGCCAATCTTAATCTCCCACCAAAAAAAAAAAAAACAGGGAATGTCCTACAATTACTATCTCCCTGCCTGCAGTAATCTCAGCCAGGTATGGCAGGCAGCTACTATCTCCCTGCCTGCAGTAATCTCAGCCAGGTATGGCAGGCAGCAATAAGGAGTGGACTGATGCACAAATGAAATAAAAAGTGTGGACAAACAAAAAAGATAGCTGTGCAGAAAGGAAGGAACAAGAGGATTTGTGCTTTGAAAAAAGCAGTTGGTTTGCACAGCGGCGTACACACAGCAATGCAGCTATCAGGGAGCCTTCTAGGGCAGCCCAATGAGCTACAGCGCTGAGGGGAAAAAAAAAAAAAAAAAAACTTCCACTGTCCCTGCACACCGAGGGTGGTGTTGGACAGTGCAAATCGCTGCAGCACAAGCGGTTTTGTGGTTAATGGACCCTGCCTAACGCTATCCCTGCTTCTGACAAAGCGGCAGCAACCTCTCCCTAAGCTCAGATCAGCAGCAGTAAGATGGCGGTCGGCGGGAACGCCTCTTTATAGCCCCTGTGACGTCGCAGACAGCAAGCCAATCACTGCAATGCCCTTCTCTAAGATGGTGGGGACCAGGACCTATGTCATCACGCTGCCCACACTCTGCGTTTACCTTCATTGGCTGAGAAATGGCGCTTTTCGCGTCATTGAAACGCGACTTTGGCGCGAAAGTCGCGTACCGCATGGCCGACCCCGCACAGGGGTCGGATCGGGTTTCATGAAACCCCGACTTAGCCAAAAGTCGGCGACTTTTGAAAATGTTCGACCCGTTTCGCTCAACCCTAGTGAAGATATATTGTTATTCTATAATCCAACACATTAAGGAAAAAGTCAAATTTTTACATTGGCTAAATTAGCTCTTTCTACATTTGTTATTACTTTGACAGTTCAAAGACCTTTGTATAAACAATTCCCTATTTTATAATAGGACAGTCATGTTCAAAGCACAGCTTGCAGTAAAGAAATTAGAAAACTAGAAGGTGCAATTCTGTTGAAACACTCAAAAACAAAGAGTATTTAAAGTGACAAGATCCAATTAAATTTAATTACCTGGGCTGTATTTTCATTTAACTGACACTTTTTATTAAGAAGCCACATGCACTAACTTCAGAAACATTGGCTAAATTACACTGTGGTAATACAGTTATCTCCTGCAAAATTCTAACTATCTAATTTTATAAAATAAAATTATACATAAGGTGTTAAAAAAGATGTATACTTTGCATTTGTAGGACACAATAAAACAATATATTTATATATTATGTTGTGATTTATTACAAATATAAGAAATAACCGTAATTTATCAACTATAATTCTTTTAAAACTTCAGCATCTTAATATTTAGCCAGATTATCATGATGCTATGAAAATAAAATTTCTGTTATACATTAATTTTGGATGCTTGCTTTCATATCATAGCTATTTTGGCACATTTTATTTATTGCAATCTGTATTTTACCTCTTCATAATTGCATGGGAAATAAGGACATTTCTCTAGCACAGTGTAAGTTGTCTCCAGCTCAACAATCTACTCTATAATTGTCTAAGGGTCAATTACGTCTGTCTGTCTTTCTGTCTGTCTGTCACGGATATTCATTGGTCGCGGCCTCTGTCTGTCATGGAAATCCAAGTTGCTGATTGGTCGTGGCAAAACGCCCACGACCATTGCCACGACCAATCAGCGACGGGCACAGTCCAGCGGCAACATGGCCGCTCCTTCTGTTGTGAATTCTGTTGTCGAACTCCCTCCTGTGGTCGTGAATGGTACTTCGGCGAGTTCTGTTCATGGACTCCCTCTGGTGGCTGTGAGTGAAGCTGCTGCTTCTGAGGTTCCTTACACAGGTGACGTGGTTTATCCTTTGGTTGGCTGCTCTATTTAACTCCACTCAGATCGTTACTCCATGCCAGCTGTCAATGTTCCTGCAATGGTTCAGTTCGCTCTTGGATCTTTCTGGTGACCTGTCTTCTCCAGCAGAAGCTAAGTTCCTGATAGTTATTATTTGTTCATTGTTTCCTTGTCCAGCTGGTTTTCATGATTTTGTCTTGCTAGCTGGAAGCTCTGGGATGCAGAGTGGCATCTCCGCACCGTTAGTCGGTGCGGAGGTCTTTTTGCACACTCTGCGTGGTCTTTTGTAGTTTTTTGTGCTGACCGCAAAGATACCTTTCCTATCCTCTGTCTGTTTAGTAAGTCTGGCCTCCCTTTGCTGAAACCTGTTTCATTTCTGCGTTTGTGACTTTCATCTTTACTCACAGTCAATATATGTGGGGGCTGCCTTTTCCTTTGGGGAATTTCTCTGAGGCAAGGTAGGCTTTATTTTCTCTCTCTAGGGCTAGCTAGCTCTTAGGCTGTGAAGAGGCGTCTAGGGAGAGTCAGGAACGCTCCACGGCTATTTCTAGTTGTTGTGATAGGATTAGAGCCTGTGGTCAGCAGAGCTCCCACATCCCAGAGCTTGTCCTGTGTGAGTTTAACTATCAGGTCGTGCCGGGTGCTCCTAACCACCAGGTCATAACATCCTTCCTCCCCGCAGTCAGTGCCCGCTCCATACTCCCCTCCAGTCAGCGCTCACACAAGGTTAATGGCAGCGCTAACGGATCACGTTATGCTGCATTGTAATGCACTCCATTAACGCTGCTATTAACCCTGTGTGACCAACTTTTTACTATTGATGCTGCCTATGAAGCATCAATAGTAAAAAGATATAATGTTAAAAATCATTAAAAAAAATAAAAAATCGTTATATACTCACCGTCCGTCGGCCCCTTGAATCAAGAACAGGCCTTTCTCGCTCCTCGCGACGCTCTGGTGACCACTCCATGCATTGCGATCTCGCAAGATGATGACGTATCGGTCTCACGAGACCGCTACATCATCATCTCGCGGGACCGCAATGCACTCTTGAGACTGGAGCACGCGAGGAGCGTCGGTAAACGCTTCCTGGATCCGGGGGCCAATGGAAGGTGAGTATATAACTATTTATTATTTTAATTCTTTTTTTTTAACAGGGATATGATGCCCACATTGCTATATACTACGTAGGCTGTGCAATATACTACGTGGGCTGGGTAATATACTACGTGGGCTGTGCAAATACTACGCGGGCTGTGCAATATACTACGCGGGCTGTGCAATATACTACGTGGGCTGGGCAATATACTATGTGGGCTGTGTAATATACTACGTGGGCTAGGCAATATACTACGCGGGCTGGTCAATATACTACGCGCGCTGGGGAATATACTATGCGGCCTGTGCAATATACTGCGTGGGCTGTGCAATATACTGCGTGGGCTGTGCAATATACTGCATGGGCTGTGCTATATACTGCATGGGCTGTGCTATATACTACGTGGGCTCTGCAATATACTGCATGGGCTGTGCAATATACTGTGTGGGCTGTGCAATATACGGCGTAGGCTGTGCTATATTCTGCATGGACTGTGCAATGTACTACATGGGCTGTGCAATGTGCTATGTGGGCTGTGCAATGTACTACATGGGCTGTGCAATATACTATGCGGGCTGTGCAATATACTACGCAGGCTGGGCAATATACTATGTGGGCTGTGTAATATACTACGCGGGCTAGGCAATATACTACGCTGCTGGGCAATATACTACGCGGGCTGTGCAATATACTACACGCGCTGGGGAATATACTATGAGGGCTGTGCAATATGCTGCGTGGGCTGTGCAATATGCTGCGTGGGCTGTGCAATATACTGCATGGGCTGTGCTATATAATGCATGGTCTGTGCAATATACTACGTGGGCTCTGCAATATACTGCGTGGGCTATGCAATATACTGTATGGGCTGTGCAATATACGGTATGGGCTGTGCTATATACTGCATGGGCTGTGCAATGTACTACATGGGCTGTGCAATGTACTATGTGGGCTGTGTAATGTACTACTTGGGCTGTGCAATATACTACGTGGGCTGTGCTATATACTGCGTGGGCTGTGCAATACACTACGTGGGCTCTGCAATATACTGCGTGGGCTGTGCAATATACTGCGTGGGCTGTGCAATATACGGCGTGGGCTGTGCTATATACTGCATGGGCTGTGCAATGTACTACATGGGCTGTGCAATGTGCTATGTGGGCTGTGCAATGTACTACATGGGCTGTGCAATATACTACGCGGGCTGTGCAATATACTACGCAGGCTGGGCAATATACTATGCGGGCTGTGTGATATACTACACGGGCTAGGCAATATACTACGCGGGCTGGGCAATATACTACGTGGGCTGTGCAATACACTACACGCGCTGGGGAATATACTATGCGGGCTGTGCAATATACTGTGTGGGCTGTGCAATATACTGCGTGGGCTGTGCAATATTCTGCATGGGCTGTGCTATATACTGCATGGGCTGTGCAATATACTACGTGGGCTCTGCAATATACTGCGTGGGCTGTGCAATATACTGCATGGGCTGTGCAATATACGGCGTGGGCTGTGCTATATACTGCATGGACTGTGCAATGTACTACATGGGCTGTGCAATGTACTATGTGGGCTGTGCAATGTACTACTTGGGCTGTGGAATATACTACGTGGGCTGTGCTATACACTTCGTGGCCTGTGTTATACACTACGTGGCCTGTTTTATGCACTATGTGGGCTGTGTTATATACTGCATGCGTTGGCAGTTATATACTACGTGAGCTGTGTTATATGCTATGTTGGCTGTTATACACTCAGTGTGCTGTGCTCTATACTATGTGGCTGTGCTATATACTCCGTGGGCTGTTATATACTACGTGGCTGTGCTATATACTACGTGGCTCTGCTATATACTCCGTGGGCTGAGCTATATACTAAGTGGGCTCTGCAATATACTATGTGGCTGTGCAATATACTACATGGCTGTGCTATTTACTACGTGGGCTGTTATATACTACGTGGCTGTGCTATATACTACGTGGCCAGCCGCGAAGAATCCTGTGTATTCAATGTATTATTCTAAAATCTTCATAAATAAACTACATACATATTCTAGAATACCCGATGTGTTAGAATAGGGCTACCTGTCATGATCCCAATGGCAGGGGATCACAAAAGGACAAGCACAAAAACAAAACAAGCTCTAGGGTGATGGAACCTGAGCTGACCGCGATCCTGAACCTAAACACACAACTAGCAGTAGCCGGGGAACGTGCCTACGATGATTCCTAGACGTCTCGCGCCAGCCGAAGGATTAACTTCCCCTATTAGAAAAAACACAGACCTCACTTGCCTCCAGAGAAACACCCCACAGAAACAGCAGCCCCCCACATGTAATAACGGTGAAATTAGAGGAAAGCACATACGTAGTTATGAAAATAGAATCAGCAAAAATGAGGCCCGCTAAAGCTAGATAGCAGAGGATACAAAAGTGAACTGCGCGGTCAGCGAAAAACCCTTCAAAAAACCATCCTGAAATTACTTGAACTCATGTGCCAACTCATGGAACATGAGGAGTAATTTCAGCCCACTAGAGCAACCAGCAGCAAGGAATCACATATCTGCAAGCTGGACTAAGACAAAAATAAAGCAAAACGTGGAACAGGAAAATCAAAACTTAGCTTGTCCTGAAGATAACAGACGCAGGGAGCAGAGGTAAAAAGACACGCTGATTACATTGATAGCCGGCGAGGACATGACAAAAAAGCCAGGTTAAATAGGAAACTCCCATAACCTGATGGAACAGGTGGACACCAGAGACCGCAGAGAACACAAGTCACCCAGCACCATCAGTAACCACCAGAGGGAGCCCAAAAACAGAACTCACAACAGTACCCCCCCCTTGAGGAGGGGTCACCGAACCCTCATGAGAACCACCAGGGCGACCAGGATGAGCCCCATGAAAAGCACGGACCAAATCGGCAGCATGAACATCAGAGGCAATCACCCAAGAATTATCCTCCTGACCATAACCCTTCCACTTGACCAAATACTGGAGTTTCCGTCTGGAAACACGAGAATCCAAGATCTTCTCCACAACATACTCCAATTCACCCTCCACCAGCACCGGAGCAGGAGGCTCAAGTGAAGGAACAACAGGTACCTCATACTTCTGCAACAACGACCGATGGAACACATTATGAATAGCAAACGATGCCGGGAGATCCAAACGAAACGACACAGGGTTAAGAATTTCCAAGATCCTATAGGGACCGATGAACCGAGGCTTGAACTTAGGAGAAGAGACCTTCATAGGAACAAAACGAGAAGACAACCACACCAAGTCCCCAACAAGAAGTCGAGGACCCACGCGGCGACGGCGATTAGCAAACTGCTGAGCCCTCTCCTGGGACAACTTCAAATTGTCCACCACATGACTCCAAATCTGATGCAACCTATCCCCCACCATGTCCACTCCAGGACAATCAGAAGGCTCCACCTGACCAGAGGAAAAACGAGGATGAAACCCCGAATTACAAAAGAAAGGAGAAACCAAGGTAGCAGAACTAGCCCGATTATTAAGGGCAAACTCGGCAAGCGGCAAAAAGGAAACCCAGTCATCTTGATCAGCAGAAACAAAACACCTTAAATAAGTTTCTAAAGTCTGATTAGTTCGTTCCGTCTGGCCATTCGTCTGGGGATGGAATGCAGACGAAAAGGACAAATCAATGCCCATCTTAGCACAGAACGTCCGCCAAAATCTAGACACAAACTGGGATCCCCTGTCAGAAACGATGTTCTCCGGAATGCCATGCAAACGGACCACGTTTTGAAAAAACAGAGGGACCAACTCAGAGGAGGAAGGTAACTTAGGCAAGGGTACCAGATGAACCATCTTAGAAAAGCGGTCACACACAACCCATATGACGGACATTTTTTGAGAGACAGGGAGATCCGAAATAAAGTCCATGGAAATGTGCGTCCAAGGCCTCTTCGGGATAGGCAAAGGTGACAACAATCTACTGGCCCGAGAACAGCAAGGCTTAGCCCGAGCGCAAACTCCACAAGACTGCACGAAAGAACGCACATCCCTCGACAAGGAAGGCCACCAAAAAGACCTGGCCACCAAGTCTCTAGTACCAAATATTCCAGGATGACCTGCCAACACAGAAGAATGGACCTCGGAGATGACTCTACTGGTCCAATTATCCGGAACAAACAGTCTTTCCGGCGGACAACGATCAGGTTTATCCGCCTGAAACTCCTGCAAAGCACGTCGCAAGTCTGGGGAGACAGCCGACAAAATCACCCCATCCCTAAGGATACCAGTGGGCTCAGAATTTCCAGGGGAGTCAGGCACAAAACTCCTAGAAAGAGCATCCGCCTTCACATTCTTTGAACCTGGAAGGTATGAAACCACAAAATTGAAACGGGAGAAAAACAGTGACCAACGAGCCTGTCTAGGATTCAGACGCTTGGCAGACTCAAGGTACATCAGATTTTTGTGATCAGTCAAGACCACCACACGATGTCTAGCACCCTCAAGCCAATGACGCCACTCCTCAAATGCCCACTTCATGGCCAAAAGCTCCCGATTACCAACATCATAATTCCGTTCAGTGGGCGAAAATTTTCTAGAAAAGAACGCACATGGCTTCATCACTGAGCCATCGGAGCTTCTCTGTGACAAAACCGCCCCCGCTCCGATCTCGGAAGCATCAACCTCAACCTGAAAAGGAAGCGACGTATCTGGCTGACGCAACACAGGAGCAGAAGAAAACCGGCGCTTAAGTTCCTGAAAGGCCTCCACAGCCGCAGGAGACCAATCAGTAACATCAGCACCCTTCTTAGTCAAATCCGTCAAAGGCTTAACAACACTAGAAAAATTAGTTATGAAGCGACGATAAAAATTAGCAAAGCCAAAGAACTTCTGTAGACTCTTAAGAGATGTAGGCTGCGTCCAGTCACAAATAGCCTGAACCTTGATGGGATCCATCTCAATAGTAGAAGGGGAAAAAACATACCCCAAAAAAGAAATCTTCTGGACTCCAAAGAGACATTTAGAACCCTTTACAAACAAAGAATTGGCCCGCAGGACCTGAAACACCTTCCTGACCTGCTGAACATGAGACTCCCAGTCATCAGAAAAAACCAAAACATCATCCAAATACACAATAATAAATTTATCCAGATATTCACGGAAAATATCGTGCATAAAAGACTGGAAGACAGAAGGAGCATTAGAAAGTCCAAAAGGCATCACCAAATACTCAAAATTAGAGTTGAGCGACCTTGACCTTTTTAGAGTCGAGCCGGGTTTTGCGAAACCCGACTATGTCCAAAGTCGGGTCGAGTGAAATCGGCCGATTATGACGTAAAGTCGGGATCGACCGAAACACGAAACCCAATGCAAGTCAATGGGGCAGCATAGTCGGCAGTGAGTGGGGGCCAGGAAAACACCTAGAGTGCCCATTTTAATGTCAAAACCATCCATTCTTCTTAATGAAGCTTGTCAAGCGTAATTTACCTTAAAATAATTGGAAGGCATTTGAAATTGGGGGTCATTTGGCTAAAGTTGTGGGGGGTAGGGCTGGTTCAAGTAATTAGTGGGCCCAGTAAATCTGGACCACGTCACGGCAGTGGAGCAGGGAGAGGTAAGTATTTCAACTTTGCAAGTGCTGTGATCCTGAGCAAGCAGGGGGGGGCCCACTCGTTGGCATTGGCACTGGCACAGGGCCCCTCAAAGTACAGCGGTGTGTTTGCACGGCGGGGGCGCCTCCCACCGGCAGCAACACTTTTGCGTACTATGAGAGGCCCTGTGCCAGTGACGTCGCCAACTAGTATTCCTCCCCCCACCTGATGAAGGAACCTGCACTTTCATCTGCACCTTCCTCTTTGTCCCCGTGTAAGGTGGTATGGTATGCGGGAAGAGCAACCTGACTTTCAGCAGGGTCACAATGTTGTTGTGTAGCGTGCACGGGGAATGTTGCGTTATGGGTCAATGTACCAGCAGACTCATCTATCACTGGCTGGGCAATGGGCACGATGAAGTGGAAACACAGATATAGGCCCAAAGAAGAAAGTGGGCTAAATGCAGTTCAAAATTGGTAACACAGGAATAACCAGGGGGCATTGCAGTGGAGGACAACTGGAATGAGAGGCTGACACAGAGAGTAGGGCCAAATCAGTAAGTAGTCGAAATGCAGTTCAAAATTGGCAACCGTAGTAAACAGGCGGCACAGCTTTGTTCAGTGGAGGAGAACAGCAAGGAGTGGCAGACACCGATAGTAGGCCCCAACCCAACTAGTAGGCCAAATGCAGTCTAACATTAACAACTACTTAACGAGAGGCTGAAAATGGAATTTCAGGACAGGAAACCAGGAGAACAGCAAGGAGTGGCAGACACCGATAGTAGGCCCCAAACCAACTAGTACGCCAAATGCAGTTGTTCCATTTAACCACAATTTAATGAGAGCCTGAAGATAGAAGCTCAGGAAAGGCAACCTGGGGAACACCTTGGAGTGTAACACACCATCTCTCTCCACCCCATACCCATTTTGTAGGCCTAATGCTGTGTACTTTTCTACAACTACTAAACGAGAGTCGGAAGACCGAAGCAATGGCAAGGAAACCTGGGGAACACCTTGGAGTGTAACACACCATCTCTCTCCACCCCATACCCAATTTGTAGGCCTAATGCAGCCTACTTTCCGACACCTACTAAACGAGAGCATGAAGATCGAAGCTCAGGAAAGGCAACCTGGTGAAAACCTTGGAGTGTAACACAACCTGTCTCTACACCCCATACACAATTAGTAGGCCTAATGCAGCGTAGTTTCCAACAGCTACTAAACGAGAGCCGGAAGATCGAAGCTCAGGAAAGGCAACCTGGGGAACACCTTGGAGTGTAACACAACCTCTCTCTACACCACGGAAGGGCTGATTCTTAGGAAGGAAGGCTGTTGTAAATAAGCATTGCGCGTCCGAGGGTGATTATATTCTTATTCGGTATCTACTCACCCTCGGACGCGCCATGCTTCTTGATTTGTAATTAATGTTTATTTGCAATGTGCTTTTGACTTACTCAATTATTTTTTTAATTATTGATTTTATTAAATTAATAGTTTAACATCTTATTGGAAATAATTTAAAGGAGACGCGACAGGACAACACTCGGTGGATGCCATATCTGTGTTAACAACTCCAAAAAACTTTCAGTTAACTTCTTGCAGGAGAAAGAAATTGTAGCTGTTGGACCTTTGTAGTACAGTTCCAGATATTTGTTGTGTGTTTGTTTTGATTGTTAAAATGTCTGCATTTGAGATCTCAACACGATCTTATTTTTTATAATCAAATTAATTTTTTAAATATTTTATTAGGTTGGTTCAAGGGGTACACGGGCCGCAGTAGACAGGTCAGTGGAGGCCTAGTGGAAGGAGGGACCACAGACAGGCATCGAAGGCCTAAAATAATAACACATGGCTGTAGGCAATTTTAAATTGGTTCCAGGGGTACACGGGCAGCAGTGCCCTGGTCAGTGTAGTAGTAGTTGAAAGAATGGACCGCAGACAGGCATCGAAGGCCTAAAATAAAAAAATTGGGCTGGCTGTAGGCAATTTTAAATTGGTTCCAGGGGTACACGGGCAGCAGTGGTGTGGTCAGTGGAGGCCTAGTGGAAGGAGTGACCACAGACAGGCATCGAAGGCCTAAAATATTAACACATGGCTGTAGTCAATTTTAAATTGGTTCCAGGGGTACTTGGGCAGCAGTGCCCTGGTCAGTGTAGTAGTAGTTGAAAGAATGGACCGCAGACAGGCATCGAAGGCCTAAAATAAAAAAATTGGGCTGGCTGTAGGCAATTTTAAATTGGTTCCAGGGGTACACGGGCAGCAGTGGTGTGGTCAGTGGAGGCCTAGTGGAAGGAGTGACCGCAGACAGGCATCGAAGGCCTAAAATAATAAAACATGGCTGTAGGCAATTTTAAATTGGTTCCAGGGGTACACGGGCAGCAGTGGTCTGGTCAGTGGAAGTCTAGTGGAAGGAGTGACCGCAGACAGGCTTCGAAGGCCTAACATAACAAACTTGGGCTGGCTGTAGGCACTTTTAAATTGGTTCCAGGGGTACATGGGCAGCAGTGTATGGTCAGTGGAAGTCTAGTGGAAGGAGTGACCGCAGACAGGCATCGAAGGCCTAAAATAATCACACATGGCTGTAGGCAATTTTAAATTGGTTCCAGGGGTACACGGGCAGCAGTGGTGTGGTCAGTGGAGGCCTAGTGGAAGGAGTGACCACAGACAGGCATCGAAGGCCTAAAATATTAACACATGGCTGTAGTCAATTTTAAATTGGTTCCAGGGGTACTTGGGCAGCAGTGCCCTGGTCAGTGTAGTAGTAGTTGAAAGAATGGACCGCAGACAGGCATCGAAGGCCTAAAATAAAAAAATTGGGCTGGCTGTAGGCAATTTTAAATTGGTTCCAGGGGTACACGGGCAGCAGTGGTGTGGTCAGTGGAGGCCTAGTGGAAGGAGTGACCGCAGACAGGCATCGAAGGCCTAAAATAATAAAACATGGCTGTAGGCAATTTTAAATTGGTTCCAGGGGTACACGGGCAGCAGTGGTCTGGTCAGTGGAAGTCTAGTGGAAGGAGTGACCGCAGACAGGCTTCGAAGGCCTAACATAACAAACTTGGGCTGGCTGTAGGCACTTTTAAATTGGTTCCAGGGGTACATGGGCAGCAGTGTATGGTCAGTGGAAGTCTAGTGGAAGGAGTGACCGCAGACAGGCATCGAAGGCCTAAAATAATCACACATGGCTGTAGGCAATTTTAAATTGGTTCCAGGGGTACACGGGCAGCAGTGGTGTGGTCAGTGGAGGCCTAGTGGAAGGAGTGACCACAGACAGGCATCGAAGGCCTAAAATATTAACACATGGCTGTAGTCAATTTTAAATTGGTTCCAGGGGTACTTGGGCAGCAGTGCCCTGGTCAGTGTAGTAGTAGTTGAAAGAATGGACCGCAGACAGGCATCGAAGGCCTAAAATAAAAAAATTGGGCTGGCTGTAGGCAATTTTAAATTGGTTCCAGGGGTACACGGGCAGCAGTGGTGTGGTCAGTGGAGGCCTAGTGGAAGGAGTGACCGCAGACAGGCATCGAAGGCCTAAAATAATAACACATGGCTGTAGGCAATTTTAAATTGGTTCCAGGGTTACACGGGCAGCAGTGGTGTGGTCAGTGGAGGCCTAGTGGAAGGAGTGACCGCAGACAGGCATCGAAGGCCTAAAATAATCACACATGGCTGTAGGCAATTTTAAATTGGTTCCAGGGGTACACGGGCAGCAGTGGTGTGGTCAGTGGAGGCCTAGTGGAAGGAGTGACCACAGACAGGCATCGAAGGCCTAAAATATTAACACATGGCTGTAGTCAATTTTAAATTGGTTCCAGGGGTACTTGGGCAGCAGTGCCCTGGTCAGTGTAGTAGTAGTTGAAAGAATGGACCGCAGACAGGCATCGAAGGCCTAAAATAAAAAAATTGGGCTGGCTGTAGGCAATTTTAAATTGGTTCCAGGGGTACACGGGCAGCAGTGGTGTGGTCAGTGGAGGCCTAGTGGAAGGAGTGACCGCAGACAGGCATCGAAGGCCTAAAATAATCACACATGGCTGTAGGCAATTTTAAATTGGTTCCAGGGGTACACGGGCAGCAGTGGTGTGGTCAGTGGAGGCCTAGTGGAAGGAGTGACCACAGACAGGCATCGAAGGCCTAAAATATTAACACATGGCTGTAGTCAATTTTAAATTGGTTCCAGGGGTACTTGGGCAGCAGTGCCCTGGTCAGTGTAGTAGTAGTTGAAAGAATGGACCGCAGACAGGCATCGAAGGCCTAAAATAAAAAAATTGGGCTGGCTGTAGGCAATTTTAAATTGGTTCCAGGGGTACACGGGCAGCAGTGGTGTGGTCAGTGGAGGCCTAGTGGAAGGAGTGACCGCAGACAGGCATCGAAGGCCTAAAATAATAAAACATGGCTGTAGGCAATTTTAAATTGGTTCCAGGGGTACACGGGCAGCAGTGGTCTGGTCAGTGGAAGTCTAGTGGAAGGAGTGACCGCAGACAGGCTTCGAAGGCCTAACATAACAAACTTGGGCTGGCTGTAGGCACTTTTAAATTGGTTCCAGGGGTACATGGGCAGCAGTGTATGGTCAGTGGAAGTCTAGTGGAAGGAGTGACCGCAGACAGGCTTCCAAGGCCTAACATAACAAACTTGGGCTGGCTGTAGGCACTTTTAAATTGGTTCCAGGGGTACACGGGCAGCAGTGGTCTGGTCAGTGGAAGTCTAGTGGAAGGAGTGACCGCAGACAGGCTTCGAAGGCCTAACATAACAAACTTGGGCTGGCTGTAGGCACTTTTAAATTGGTTCCAGGGGTACATGGGCAGCAGTGTATGGTCAGTGGAAGTCTAGTGGAAGGAGTGACCGCAGACAGGCATCGAAGGCCTAAAATAATCACACATGGCTGTAGGCAATTTTAAATTGGTTCCAGGGGTACACGGGCAGCAGTGGTGTGGTCAGTGGAGGCCTAGTGGAAGGAGTGACCACAGACAGGCATCGAAGGCCTAAAATATTAACACATGGCTGTAGTCAATTTTAAATTGGTTCCAGGGGTACTTGGGCAGCAGTGCCCTGGTCAGTGTAGTAGTAGTTGAAAGAATGGACCGCAGACAGGCATCGAAGGCCTAAAATAAAAAAATTGGGCTGGCTGTAGGCAATTTTAAATTGGTTCCAGGGGTACACGGGCAGCAGTGGTGTGGTCAGTGGAGGCCTAGTGGAAGGAGTGACCGCAGACAGGCATCGAAGGCCTAAAATAATAACACATGGCTGTAGGCAATTTTAAATTGGTTCCAGGGTTACACGGGCAGCAGTGGTGTGGTCAGTGGAGGCCTAGTGGAAGGAGTGACCGCAGACAGGCATCGAAGGCCTAAAATAATCACACATGGCTGTAGGCAATTTTAAATTGGTTCCAGGGGTACACGGGCAGCAGTGGTGTGGTCAGTGGAGGCCTAGTGGAAGGAGTGACCACAGACAGGCATCGAAGGCCTAAAATATTAACACATGGCTGTAGTCAATTTTAAATTGGTTCCAGGGGTACTTGGGCAGCAGTGCCCTGGTCAGTGTAGTAGTAGTTGAAAGAATGGACCGCAGACAGGCATCGAAGGCCTAAAATAAAAAAATTGGGCTGGCTGTAGGCAATTTTAAATTGGTTCCAGGGGTACACGGGCAGCAGTGGTGTGGTCAGTGGAGGCCTAGTGGAAGGAGTGACCGCAGACAGGCATCGAAGGCCTAAAATAATCACACATGGCTGTAGGCAATTTTAAATTGGTTCCAGGGGTACACGGGCAGCAGTGGTGTGGTCAGTGGAGGCCTAGTGGAAGGAGTGACCACAGACAGGCATCGAAGGCCTAAAATATTAACACATGGCTGTAGTCAATTTTAAATTGGTTCCAGGGGTACTTGGGCAGCAGTGCCCTGGTCAGTGTAGTAGTAGTTGAAAGAATGGACCGCAGACAGGCATCGAAGGCCTAAAATAAAAAAATTGGGCTGGCTGTAGGCAATTTTAAATTGGTTCCAGGGGTACACGGGCAGCAGTGGTGTGGTCAGTGGAGGCCTAGTGGAAGGAGTGACCGCAGACAGGCATCGAAGGCCTAAAATAATAAAACATGGCTGTAGGCAATTTTAAATTGGTTCCAGGGGTACACGGGCAGCAGTGGTCTGGTCAGTGGAAGTCTAGTGGAAGGAGTGACCGCAGACAGGCTTCGAAGGCCTAACATAACAAACTTGGGCTGGCTGTAGGCACTTTTAAATTGGTTCCAGGGGTACATGGGCAGCAGTGTATGGTCAGTGGAAGTCTAGTGGAAGGAGTGACCGCAGACAGGCTTCCAAGGCCTAACATAACAAACTTGGGCTGGCTGTAGGCACTTTTAAATTGGTTCCAGGGGTACACGGGCAGCAGTGGTCTGGTCAGTGGAAGTCTAGTGGAAGGAGTGACCGCAGACAGGCTTCCAAGGCCTAACATAACAAACTTGGGCTGGCTGTAGGCACTTTTAAATTGGTTCCAGGGGTACACGGGCAGCAGTGGTCTGGTCAGTGGAAGTCTAGTGGAAGGAGTGACCGCAGACAGGCTTCGAAGGCCTAACATAACAAACTTGGGCTGGCTGTAGGCACTTTTAAATTGGTTCCAGGGGTACATGGGCAGCAGTGTATGGTCAGTGGAAGTCTAGTGGAAGGAGTGACCACAGACAGGCTTCCAAGGCCTAACATAACAAACTTGGGCTGGCTGTAGGCACTTTTAAATTGGTTCCAGGGGTACACGGGCAGCAGTGGTCTGGTCAGTGGAAGTCTAGTGGAAGGAGTGACCGCAGACAGGCTTCCAAGGCCTAACATAACAAACTTGGGCTGGCTGTAGGCACTTTTAAATTGGTTCCAGGGGTACACGGGCAGCAGTGGTCTGGTCAGTGGAAGTCTAGTGGAAGGAGTGACCGCAGACAGGCTTCGAAGGCCTAACATAACAAACTTGGGCTGGCTGTAGGCACTTTTAAATTGGTTCCAGGGGTACATGGGCAGCAGTGGTCTGGTCAGTGGAAGTCTAGTGGAAGGAGTGACCGCAGACAGGCTTCCAAGGCCTAACATAACAAAATTGGGCTGGCTGTAGGCACTTTAAATTGGTTCCAGGGGTACATGGGCAGCAGTGTATGGTCAGTGGAAGTCTAGTGGAAGGAGTGACGGCAGACAGTCTTCGAAGGCCTAACATAACAAAATTGGGCTGACTATAGGCACTTTTAAATTGGTTCCAGGGTAACACGGCCAGCAGTGGCCTGGTCAGTGTAGTAGTTGTAGAAAGAAGGGACCGCAGACAGGCTTCGAAGGCCTAACATAACAAAAATGTCAAAACAATGGTATTGTCAGTGCCAGGCATTGAAGGATGTCAGCGCCTAGACTACACATTGGTGAAGCTGTGAGAGATAATTTTGCTAGTGGTAGAGCACTGTTTGAGCTGGGGGGGGAACTGGCTTGTGGCCGGCGGTACAGGCACAGGGCCCTTCATATTACAACGGTGTGTCTGACGTTGGGTGCGCACCACCACCGCCAGAGACACTTTATTGTACTATGAGGGACCCAGTGGCAGTGCCGTCGACCAAAAGCGGCCACACCCACCTCTTCAGACAAACAGCACTCTCAAGGGTCCAAGCGCAAAGTGGCGATAGCACGGCCCCGTGTGGGGAGTTTGGCCATTTCGTGAGGTGGAAACATGTCGTATGCTGGACAATCAGGTGAAGAAAATTACGAGATTGGAAAAGTCATTCAGAATAGTCCACAGGCAAGACCTTTTCATAGGAAAGCTAGGTGTCAGCCGGGCAGGGTGGGGCAAAAGATTTTGAAATCCAGTTGTGGTTCATTTTAATGAAGGTTAGATCATCTACATTTTGGGTAGCCAGACGAGTCCTTTTTTCTGTTAGTATTGAACCTGCAGCACTGAATACTCTTTCTGATAGGACACTAGCTGCCGGGCAAGCAAGCTCCTGCAATGCATATTCTGCCAATTCTGGCCAGGTGTCTAATTTGGATGCCCAGTAATCAAATGGGAATGACGGTTGAGGGAGAACGTCGATAAGGGATGAAAAATAGTTTGTAACCATACTGGACAAATGTTGTCTCCTGTCACTTTGAATTGATGCTGCAGTACCTGTCCTGTCTGCGGTCATAGAAAAATCACTCCACAACCTGGTCAGAAAACCCCTCTGGCCAACGCCACTTCTGATTTCTGCCCCTCTAACACCTCTGGTCTGCTGGCCCCTGGAGCTCGTGTGAGAACGATCACGGGCGCTGTGTGCAGGGAATGCCAGAAGCAAACGGTCAACAAGAGTTGATTGTTTTGTTGCTAATATTAGTTCCAAGTTCTCATGTGGCATAATATTTTGCAATTTGCCTTTATAGCGAGGATCAAGGAGGCAGGCCAACCAGCAATCGTCATCGTTCATCATTTTTGTAATGCGTGTGTCCCTTTTGAGGATACGCAAGGCATAATCCGCCATGTGGGCCAAAGTTCCCGTTGTCAAATCTGCGGTTGTGCTTGGTTGAGGGGCAGTTGCAGGCAAATCTACGTCACTTGTGTCCCTCAAAAAACCAGAACCCGGCCTTGCCACGCCACCAATTTCCCGTGCCCCCGGGAAAGCTTCCTCATTAAAAATATACTCATCCCCATCATCCTCCTCATCCTCCACCTCCTCTTCGCCCGGTACCTCGTCATGTACACTGCCCTGACCAGACAATCGCTGACTGTCATCAAGGCTTTCCTCTTCCTCTGGTGCAGACGCCTGATCCTTTATGTGCGTCAAACTTTGCATCAGCAGACGCATTAGGGGGATGCTCATGCTTATTATGGCGTTGTCTGCACTAACCAGCCGTGTGCATTCCTCAAAACACTGAAGGACTTGACACATGTCTTGAATCTTCGACCACTGCACACCTGACAACTCCATGTCTGCCATCCTACTGCCTGCCCGTGTATGTGTATCCTCCCACAAAAACATAACAGCCCGCCTCTGTTCGCACAGTCTCTGAAGCATGTGCAGTGTTGAGTTCCACCTTGTTGCAACGTCTATGATTAGGCGATGCTGGGGAAGGTTCAAAGAACGCTGATAGGTCTGCATACGGCTGGAGTGTACAGGCGAACGGCGGATATGTGCGCAAAGTCCACGCACTTTGAGGAGCAGGTCGGATAACCTCGGATAACTTTTCAGGAAGCACTGCACCACCAGGTTTAAGGTGTGAGCCAGGCAAGGAATGTGTTTCAGTTGGGAAAGGGAGATGGCAGCCATGAAATTCCTTCCGTTATCACTCACTACCTTGCCTGCCTCAAGATCTACAGTGCCCAGCCACGACTGCGTTTCTTGCTGCAAGAACTCGGACAGAACTTCCGCGGTGTGTCTATTGTCGCCCAAACACTTCATAGCCAATACAGCCTGCTGACGTATGCCAGTAGCTGCCCCATAATGGGAGACCTGGTGTGCAACAGTGGCAGGTGCGGATGGAGTGTTTGTGCGACTGCGGTCTGTGGACGAGCTCTTGCTTCTGCAGGAGGACGAGGAGGAGGAGGAGGAGGAGGGGGTGCGAACGGCTACAGACAACTGTTTACTAGACCGTGGGCTAGGCAGAACTGTCCCAAACTTGCTGTCCCCTGTGGACCCTGAATCCACCACATTTACCCAGTGTGCCGTGATGGACACGTAACGTCCCTGGCCATGCCTACTGGTCCATGCATCTGTTGTCAGGTGCACCTTTGTGCTCACAGATTGCCTGAGTGCATGGACGATGCGCTCTTTAACATGCTGGTGGAGGGCTGGGATGGCTTTTCTGGAAAAAAAGTGTCGACTGGGTAGCTCGTAGCGTGGTACAGCGTAGTCCATCAGGTCTTTGAAAGCTTCGCTTTCAACTAACCGGTAGGGCATCATCTCTAACGAGATTAGTCTAGCTATGTGGGCGTTCAAACCCTGTGTACGCGGATGCGAGGCTAAGTACTTCCTTTTTCTAACCATAGTCTCATGTAGGGTGAGCTGGACTGGAGAGATGGAGATCGTGGAACTAGCGGGGGTGCCGGTGGACATGGCAGACTGAGAGACGGTGGGAGATGGTATTGTTGCCGCCGGTGCCCTAGATGCAGTGTTTCCTACTACGAAACTGGTGATTCCCTGACCCTGACTGCTTTGGCCTGGCAAAGATACCTGCACAGATACAGCAGGTGGTGCGCTAAATGGTGGTCCTACACTGCCGGAAGGGATGTTGCGTTGATGACTAGCTTCATTGGCCGAGGGTGCAACAACCTTAAGGGACGTTTGGTAGTTAGTCCAAGCTTTCAAATGCATGGTGGTTAAATGTCTATGCATGCAACTAGTATTGAGACTTTTCAGATTCTGACCTCTGCTTAAGGAAGTAGAACATTTTTGACAGATGACTTTGCGCTGATCAATTGGATGTTGTTTAAAAAAATGCCAGACTGCACTCTTTCTAGCATCGGATACCTTTTCAGGCATTGCAGACTGAGCTTTAACCGGATGGCCACGCTGTCCTCCACCAGGTTTTGGCTTTGCCACGCGTTTTGGGCAAGATACGGGCCCGGCAGATGGAACCTGTGGCGATGTTGATGCCTGCTGCGGCCCCTCCTCCTCCTCTGCTTCAGAACTGCTGCCGCCTGCACCCTGTTCCCCCAATGGCTGCCAATCGGGGTCAAGAACTGGGTCATCTAATAACTCTTCTTGTACCTCCTGCGCAACTTCGTCTGTGTCACTGTGTCGTTCGGTGGTATAGCGTTCGTGATGGGGCAACATAGTCTCATCAGGGTCTGATTCTTGATCAGCACCCTGCGAGGGCAATGTTGTGGTCTGAGTCAAAGGACCAGCATAGTAGTCTGGCTGTGGCTGTGCGTCAGTGCACTCCATGTCAGATTCAATTTGTAATGGGCATGGACTGTTAACTGCTTCACTTTCTAAGCCAGGGACGGTATGTGTAAAGAGCTCCATGGAGTAACCCGTTGTGTCGCCTGCTGCATTCTTCTCTGTTGTTGTTTTTGCTGAAGAGGACAAGGAAGTGACTTGTCCCTGACCGTGAACATCCACTAACGACGCGCTGCTTTTACTTTTACCAGTTTCACGAGAGGAGGCAAAAGAGCTAGAGGCTGAGTCAGCAAGATAAGCCAAAACTTGCTCTTGCTGCTCCGGCTTTAAAAGCGGTTTTCCTAATCCCAGAAAAGGGAGCGTTCGAGGCCTTGTGTAGCCGGACGACGAACCTGGCTCCACAGCTCCAGACTTAGGTGCAATATTTTTTTCCCCACGACCACCTGATGCTCCACCACTACCACTACCCTCATTACCAGCTGACAATGAACGCCCCCGGCCACGACCTCTTCCACTAGACTTCCTCATTGTTTTAAAAACGTAACCAAACTAACGTTATTTGTTGCAGTCACACAACTTACACGGTGAGCTATAACTTCAGTATGATTTAGCTACCCCTTTACAGGTTGGTGAGACCACAGCGAAAATCAGGCCCAATGTTACACACTCTTTTTTTGGTGGCTGCAAATTAGAGAGATGCCCCACACGCAGGACTGTCACTGAAGCACAAATGTTAATATTAATGTCACACTATTATTTTTTTTTTATTTTTATTTTTTTCAGGAACACTTTAGAAACCCCCCCCAAAAAAAAACATTGATTTTTGCAGGGAGAATTTAGAAAACAAATGTAACAAACTATATGCTTTCTATGGGCCACTGAGTGAGAGATGACGCACACAGGAATCAGGAGTGGCACACAAGCCCAGAGGCCAATATTTTTCTACCAATGATTGATGGAGTTATTTTCTCTGGTAGATTTTGGAACCCAAATCAAGGAAAAAAAATATAGGCTTTCTATGGACCACAATTGGAGAGAGAGAGAGAGAGAGAGATGGCACACCCAGGAGTCAAGACTGGCACACAAGCAGAAAGGCCAATATTAATCTCCCACTGTTTTTTTTGGTTGTTTTTTTTTTTTTTTTTTCAGGGAGACTTTAGAAAAAAAAATAATAAAAAAAATATGATTTTATCAGGAAGAATTTAGAAACCAAATAAAATAAAATGATTTTTTCAGGGAGAATTTATAAAACAAATAAAACCAAAAATAGGCGTTCTATGGCCCACTGACTGAGAGATGACGCACCCAGGAGTCAAGACTGGCACACAAGCAGAAAGGCCAATATTAATCTCCCACTGTTTTTTTTTTTTTTTTCAGGGAGACTTTAGAAAAAAAAATAATAAAAAAAATATGATTTTGTCAGGAAGAATTTAGAAACCAAATAAAATAAAATGATTTTTTCAGGGAGAATTTAGAAAACAAATAAAACCAAAAATAGGCGTTCTATGGCCCACTGACTAAGAGAGAGAGAGAGAGAGAGATGGAACGCTTAGTACTGGCACACAAGCCCAAAGGGCAATATTAATCTCCCTTTTTTTTTCCAGGGAGAATTTCTAAAACCCCCCCAAAAAAAAAAATAGGCTTTCTATGGCCCACTATTTGTGAGAGAGATGGGACGCTCAGGACTGGCACAGATGGCACGCTCAGGACTGGCACAGAAGCCCAGAGGCCAATATTAATCTCCCTTTTTTTCTGGGAGAATTTATAAAACCAAAAAAATATTTAAATAGGCTTTCTATGGCCCACTATTTGTGAGAGAGATGGCACGCTCAGGACTGGCACAGATGGCACGCTCACAACTGGCACACAAGCCCAGAGGCCAATATTAATCTCCCTTTTTTCAGGGAAAATTTATAAAACCAAAAAAAAAATTAAATAGGCTTTCTATGGCCCACTATTTGTGAGAGAGATGGCACGCTCAGGACTGGCACAGATGGCACGCTCACAACTGGCACACAAGCCCAGAGGCCAATATTAATCTCCCTTTTTTCAGGGAAAATTTATAAAACAAAAAAAAAAAATTAAATAGGCTTTCTATGGCCCACTATTTGTGAGAGAGATGGCACGCTCAGGACTGGCACAGATGGCACGCTCACAACTGGCACACAAGCCCAGAGGCCAATATTAATCTCCCTTTTTTTCAGGGAGAATTTATAAAACCAAAAAAAAAATTAAATAGGCTTTCTATGGCCCACTATTTGTGAGAGAGATGGCACGCTCAGGGCTGGCACAGATGGCACGCTCAGGACTGGCACACAAGCCCAGAGGCCAATATTAATCTCCCTTTTTTTCAGGGAGAATTTATAAAACCCCAAAAAAAATAAAATAGGCTTTCTATGGCCCACTATTTGTGAGAGAGATGGCACACTCAGGACTGGCACACAAGCCCAAAGGCCAATATTAATCTCCCACTGTATTTTTATCAGGGAGAATTTATACACCCCACAAAAAAAAATACAGAAAAATGAAAAGGCTTTCTATGGCCCACTATGTGAGAGAGATGGCACACACAGGGATGGCACTCTAGCAGAAATGCCAAATTGCCAATCTTAATCTCCCACCAAAAAAAAAAAAAAAAAAAACACAGGGAATGTCCTACAATTACTATCTCCCTGCCTGCAGTAATCTCAGCCAGGTATGGCAGGCAGCTACTATCTCCCTGCCTGCAGTAATCTCAGCCAGGTATGGCAGGCAGCAATAAGGAGTGGACTGATGCACAAATGAAATAAAAAGTGTGGACAAACAAAAAAGATAGCTGTGCAGAAAGGAAGGAACAAGAGGATTTGTGCTTTGAAAAAAGCAGTTGGTTTGCACAGCGGCGTACACACAGCAATGCAGCTATCAGGGAGCCTTCTAGGGCAGCCCAATGAGCTACAGCGCTGAGGGGAAAAAAAAAAAAAAAAAACTTCCACTGTCCCTGCACACCGAGGGTGGTGTTGGACAGTGCAAATCGCTGCAGCACAAGCGGTTTTGTGGTTAATGGACCCTGCCTAACGCTATCCCTGCTTCTGACAAAGCGGCAGCAACCTCTCCCTAAGCTCAGATCAGCAGCAGTAAGATGGCGGTCGGCGGGAACGCCTCTTTATAGCCCCTGTGACGTCGCAGACAGCAAGCCAATCACTGCAATGCCCTTCTCTAAGATGGTGGGGACCAGGACCTATGTCATCACGCTGCCCACACTCTGCGTTTACCTTCATTGGCTGAGAAATGGCGCTTTTCGCGTCATTGAAACGCGACTTTGGCGCGAAAGTCGCGTACCGCATGGCCGACCCCGCACAGGGGTCGGATCGGGTTTCATGAAACCCCGACTTAGCCAAAAGTCGGCGACTTTTGAAAATGTTCGACCCGTTTCGCTCAACCCTACTCAAAATGGCCCTCAGGCGTATTAAATGCGGTTTTCCACTCATCACCCTGCCTTATCCGCACAAGATTATACGCACCCCGAAGATCAATCTTAGTGAACCATTTAGCCCCCTTAATGCGAGCGAACAAATCAGTCAACAATGGCAAAGGATACTGATATTTGACTGTAATCTTATTCAAAAGACGATAATCTATGCAAGGCCTCAAGGAACCATCTTTTTTGGCCACGAAAAAAAAACCTGCTCCCAAAGGGGACGAAGATGGACGGATATGTCCCTTTTCCAAGGACTCCTTAACATAATTCCGCATAGCAGTATGCTCTGGCATTGACAGATTGAACAAACGACCTTTAGGAAATTTACTGCCAGGAATCAAATCTATAGCACAATCGCAATCCCTGTGAGGAGGAAGCGAATTGAGCTTAGGCTCCTCAAAAACATCCCGATAATCAGACAAAAATACCGGAAGCTCAGAAGGAGTAGATGAAGCGATAGAAATCGGAGGTGCATCATCATGAACCCCCTGACATCCCCAGCTTAACACAGACATCGTTTTCCAGTCCAAGACTGGGTTATGAGTTTGTAACCATGGCAGACCAAGCACTAAGACATCATGTAAATTATACAGTACCAGGAAGCGAATCACCTCCTGATGAACGGGAGTCATACGCATGGTCACTTGTGTCCAGTACTGAGGTTTATTCATAGCCAAAGGTGTAGAGTCAATTCCTTTCAAAGGAATAGGAACTTCCAGAGGTTCCAGACTAAACCCACAGCGATTGGCAAATGACCAATCCATAAGACTCAGGGCAGCGCCTGAATCCACATAGGCATCGACGGAAATGGATGATAATGAACAAATCAGAGTCACAGACAGAATGAACTTAGACTGTAAAGTACCAATGGCAACAGACTTATCAACCTTTTTTGTGCGTTTAGAGCATGCTGATATAACATGAGCTGAATCACCACAATAAAAACACAATCCATTTTTCCGCCTATAATTTTGCCGTTCACTTCTGGACTGAATTCTATCACATTGCATTATCTCAGGTGCCTGTTCAGAAGACACCGCCAAATGGTGCACAGGTTTGCGCTCCCGTAAACGCCGATCAATCTGAATAGCCATAGTCATGGACTCATTCAGACCTGTAGGCGCCGGGAACCCCACCATAACATCTTTAATGGCCTCAGAAAGGCCATCTCTGAATTTTGCAGCCAGAGCGCACTCATTCCACTGAGTAAGCACCGACCATTTCCGAAATTTCTGACAATATATTTCTGCTTCATCTTGCCCCTGAGAGAGAGCCAATAAAGCTTTTTCAGCCTGAATCTCTAGGTTAGGTTCCTCATAGAGCAAACCCAATGCCAGAAAAAACGCATCCACATTGAGCTACGCAGGATCCCCTGGTGCCAATGCAAATGCCCAATTCTGAGGGTCACCCCGCAGGAAAGATATACCGTATTTTTCTGACCATAAGACGCACTTTTTTTCCTCCAAATTTGGGAGGAAAGTGTGGGTGCGTCTTATGGTACGGATGTAGCATGTGGGGAGGGAGGCAGCAGTGAGTGGGATCGCACTGTTATCCCACTTCAGGATGTCCCCGCTGCCCAGAATCAGCGCTGGAGAAACCATGTGCTCCCGACGATTAAGTGCAGTGAATATTCATTAGCGGCTCCCCGCCCACCTATCAGCTGAGCGGTGAGCCGGGAGCAGCAAATGCTTAAGCAGGGACACACATGGCTTCTCCAGTGCTGATTCCTGCAGCAGCTGGGCAGGTCTGTGTGTCTGGGGGAGAGGAGGCAGCAGCAGGGGCCAAGGGAGAGAGGAGATGGCTGCATACCTGCCTGCCATGCCTGGGCTGGACGCTGAGTTCTGTGCAGGAGGACCTGTGATGATGTCAGGAGTGGGCGGGCTGGAGCATCACATGGCAGCTCAGAGCCCTCCCTCTTCTTGACATCATCACAGGTCCTTCAGGCTCTCCAGTCTCCACTGCAGCTTCCTCATAACCTGTGCTATGGAAATGAAAGAGGGACTGCTCTGTGCACAGTAATGGGATGCTCCAGCTTTAACCTCACCATAGTGTGGCTGGCTGCCACATTTAAGAGGTTAGTCTTTACAAAACACAATAAAGCACTCTGCCACTCCTTTGGTGAACTATAACTCCCAGCATGTCATAGGATCTGCAGGACATGCTGGGAGTTATAGTTCTCAAATGGGATTTTAAAGCAGCACTCCAGTGTTATTTTGCAGTGCTGGAGAGGTGCTTTAAATATAAGCCCTGTGCCCCCATTCTTATACTCACCCTCCAGCATCTTCATATAGTACTGTACAGACACCACACTTGTCCCGCAGCTTCCAACATAATAACATACTATTATATATAATAACACCACATTTAATAGTATGTCATTTATGTTATTAAATATTTTACCACATTTTTTAGCTTCAAATATTTTTTTTCCCTATTTTCCACCTCTAAAACCTGGGTGCGCCTTATAGTCCGGTGCGTCTTATAGTCCGAAAAATACGGTAACAATCTTGACCTGCTGAGCAGGGTCTCCAGAGGAGCGAGATTTCAAGGAAAGAAACAACTTGCAATTGTTCCTAAAATTCAGAAAACTAGATCTATCTCCAGAAAAAAACTCTGGGATAGGAATTCTAGGTTCAGACATAGGCGTATGTACAACAAAATCTTGTATATTTTGAACCTTAGCAGCAAGATTATTCAGGCTGGAAGCCAAACTCTGGACGTCCATGATAAACAGCTGAGGTCAGAGCCATTCAAGGATTAAGAGGAGGAAAGAAGCAGCCAAGCTGCAATTAAGGCTAGGCAGCAAACACTGAGGAGGAGAAAAAAAAAAAAAACTTCCTCAGACTACTTTTCCTCCTACTTCAGCCAAAACGATGACCAATTTTTTCGGGCAGGCTATACTGTCATGATTCCAATGGCAGGGGATCACAAAAGGACAAGCACAAAAACAAAACAAGCTCTAGGGTGATGGAACCTGAGCTGACCGCGATCCTGAACCTAAACACACAACTAGCAGTAGCCGGGGAACGTGCCTACGATGATTCCTAGACGTCTCGCGCCAGCCGAAGGATTAACTTCCCCTATTAGAAGAAACACAGACCTCACTTGCCTCCAGAGAAACACCCCACAGAAACAGCAGCCCCCCACATGTAATAACGGTGAAATTAGAGGAAAGCACATACGTAGTTATGAAAATAGAATCAGCAAAAATGAGGCCCGCTAAAGCTAGATAGCAGAGGATACAAAAGTGAAATGCGCGGTCAGCGAAAAACCCTTCAAAAAACCATCCTGAAATTACTTGAACTCATGTGCCAACTCATGGAACATGAGGAGTAATTTCAGCCCACTAGAGCAACCAGCAGCAAGGAATCACATATCTGCAAGCTGGACTAAGACAAAAATAAAGCAAAACGTGGAACAGGAAAATCAAAACTTAGCTTGTCCTGAAGATAACAGACGCAGGGAGCAGAGGTAAAAAGACACGCTGATTACATTGATAGCCGGCGAGAAAATGACAAAAAAGCCAGGTTAAATAGGAAACTCCCATAACCTGATGGAACAGGTGGACACCAGAGACCGCAGAGAACACAAGTCACCCAGCACCATCAGTAACCACCAGAGGGAGCCCAAAAACAGAACTCACAACAGCTACCATCTAGTGAGAGATATACAGTTAGGTCCATATATATTTGGACAGAGACAACATTTTTCTAATTTTGGTTATAGACATTACCACAATGAATTTTAAAGAAAACAATTCAGATGCAGTTGAAGTTCAGACTTTCAGCTTTCATTTGAGGGTATCCACATTTAAATTGGATGAAGGGTTTAGGAGTTTCAGCTCCTTAACATGAGCAACCCTGTTTTTAAAGGGACCAAAAGTAATTGGACAGATTTGAATAATTTTAAATAAAATGTTTATTTTTAGTACTTGTTTGAAAACCCTTTGTTGGCAATGACTGCCTGAAGTCTTGAACTCATGGACATCACCAGATGCTGTGTTTCCTCCTTTTTGATGCTCTGCCAGGCCTTCACTGTGGTGGTTTTCAGTTGCTGTTTGTTTGTGGGCCTTTCTGTCTGAAGTTTAGTCTTTAACAAGTGAAATGCATGCTAAAATGGGTTGAGATCAGATGACTGACTTGGCCATTCAAGAATATTCCACTTCTTTGCTTTAATAAACTCCTGGGTTGCTTTGGCTTTATGTTTTGGATTGTCCATCTGTAGTATGAAACGACGACCAATCAGTTTTGCTGCATTTGGCTGGATCTGAGCACACAGTATGTCTCTGAATACCTCAGAATTCAGTCGGCTGCTTCTGTTCTGTGTCACATCATCAATAAACACTAGTGACCCAGTGCCACTGGCAGCCATGCATGCCCAAGCCATCACGCTGCCTCCGCCGTATTTTACAGATGATGTGGTATTCTTTGGATCATGAGCTGTACCACGCCTTCGCCATACTTTTTCCTTTCCATCATTCTGGTACAGGTTGATCTTGGTTTCACCTGTCCAAAAAATGTTATTCCAGAACTGTGCTGGCTTTTTTAGATTTTTTTTTAGCAAAGTCCAGTCTAGCCTTTTTATTCTTGATGCTTATGAATGGCTTCCACCATGCAGTGAACCCTCTGTATTTACTTTCATGCAGTCTTCTCTTTATGGTAGATTTGGATATTGACACGCCGACCTCCTGGAGAGTGTTGTTCACTTGGTTGGCTGTTGTGAAAGGGTTTCTCTTCACCATGGAGATTATTCTGCGATCATCCACCACTGTTGCCTTCCGTGGGCGCCCAGGTGTTTTTGCATTGATGAGTTCACCAGTGCTTTCTTTCTTTCTCAGGATGTACCAAACTGTAGATTTTGCCACTCCTAATATTGCAGCAATTTCTCGGATGGTTTTTTTCTGTTTTCGCAGCTTAAGGATGGCTTGTTTCACCTGCATGGAGAGCTCCTTTGACCGCATGTTTACTTCACAGCAAAACCTTCCAAATGCAAGCACCACACCTCAAATCAACTCCAGGCCTTTTATCTGCTTAATTGAGAATGACATAATGAAGGGATTGCCCACACCTGCCCATGAAATAGCCTTGGAGTCAATTGTCCAATTACTTTTGGTCCCTTTAAAAACAGGGTGGCACATGTTAAGGAGCTGAAGCTCCTAAACCCTTCATCCAATTTAAATGTGGATACCCTCAAATGAAAGCTGAAAGTCTGAACTTCAACTGCATCTGAATTGTTTTCTTTAAAATTCATTGTGGTAATGTCTATAGCCAAAATTAGAAAAATTTTGTCTCTGTCCAAATATATATGGACCTAACTGTAAACACTAGCAAAGAATCAGAGAACTTTTGTTTGAATTTTCTAGGAGAAATTGGATTGCTACATTTTTTAATTGTGGTGCTACATCCTGGGCAGTTTGAAGAGAAGCATTCACCAGTTTGAACGCGTTGAACTGGTCACATTATGGAATAATGGTTGCTGAACTAAGTAAAACATAGTTTTATTTTATATTTCTCCTCTCCATGGCAGATATATTAGCTCATAAATTTTAGGTTATAATTTATGTTATAGTTCAACTGGGTATTGCCACAGATTTTTCTCTGGGGTGTACTTTTTCTCCTGCATTAGTTTGTTTGATCAATCATAATCAGGCAGCCTTATTGATGTGTGTATAGATACAACTCCCAGAAAAGGATATCAAATTTAAAAAAAACACAGAAAAAAGTCAGTCACATTTACTAACAGGAGGTAACAATATTAATGCACTGCAGGATGCAACAGGCCCCCACAATAAAGGCAGAGGTGGCACTAACATGCATATTATTCATGGATGGGGTGGTCTCCTAGTTATAAAAATTTTAAATTAATTAAAAATGCAAACTGATTATATTGTAGCCTAGTGGTAGTAAATTGCCTGCTCAAGCTTCCCTCAATCATCTGCTATTTGTAGAAAACTTGGGGCAACAGGCTTGTGAACCGATTGCGAACTGTTGGCGTATGACTTTATTTTTTTTTTTCGATAAGTCTCTAATCCACTGTACTGAAATGGTTATCCCATTATAAATGTTTACGACATATGGTAAATGAGTTTTACTCTTGAGATTCCTATAAAACATGCAAACAGGGGTCAATAGTGTGGATAAGATCTGTCTGAGAGTTGGCAGGAGATAATTGATAGATGCTGATGATTTATTCCTATATTTCACAGTAAGTCAAACAAAGAGGACTGATCAACCTCTACTCTACATTTGAAAGCATGCTCTATGATTGTGGTGGGACTGTGAGCACATGACATGGCTGCTCCTAATGAAGGGTAAAGATATAAATGCATTTGAGATGGGATGAAACAAATTAAGTAGCAAGAATATTGCAGGCAAGTTAGAATTACATCTGCAAATGCATGTGTTGAAGTGCTTCTTCAAAGTAATTAATAAGTCATAAAAGAAAGAATCATGTGTTGACAAGAACAGCTTACATCACCTAAAATTGTTTAGGCATAAAATGATTGTACCCTCAATAGTATAATAATTCCAATAAGTATATATGAAGCGGCACCAGTGTACCTTTTGTTCAATCCTTGTGACAGAGGATGGCTCTTCTGTATAAGAGCTTTACAGCTTAAATGCTTGGATTCAACGTGCTCTGAATATGTACACACAATTCAACAGCTTTAGATAAAGTATGCAGCACTCACCAAAGCATTCATGAAGAAAGTCCTTTATTCCATCAAACAGTTCCATCAAACAGTTGCAGGACATTACTTGTGGTTTTCAAAGTGCGGAGGCATGTGGGGAAAGGGCGAGGATGACTCTCCATGCATGCCTCTGCACCTTGAAAACCACAAGTAATGTCCTGTAACTGTTTGATGGAATAAAGGACTTTCTTCATGAATGCAATGGGGAGTGCTGCATACTTTATCTAAAGCTAGTTTAATAATTCCTTTAAAACTTGCTGGAATAGCACATATGCTTTTAGGAATCTAGCCTGAGTCTTAGCTTCCCACTTTTAATGCCAAATGTGTTGCCCTCTCCGTTGACATCACATCACACTAAAACAAATTATTAGCTTACTATGAAATTGTCCCAAGTATGAGTGTAGTTTGCAGGAGATAAAAAAAAATCAAACATAAAACTTCAAATCACACCCCTTTTCCAAATATTCTAAGCAAAAAAAGCTAGAATAAAATATTATGTATTAAGAAATACCGTATATACTCGAGTATAAGCCGACCCGAGTATAAGCCGACCCCCCTAATTTTGCCACAAAAAACTGGGAAAACTTATTGACTCGAGTATAAGCCTAGGGTGGAAATGCAGCATTTACCGGTGAATTTCAAAAATAAAAATAGATCATTATTTCCCCATAGCTGTGCCATATAGTGCTCTACACCGTTCATTATTTCCCCATAGCTGTGCCCCATATAGTGCTCTGCACCGTTCATTGTGCCCCATAGCTGTGCCATATACGGTGCTCTGCACCGTTCATTGTGCCCCATTGCTGTGCCATATACGGTGCTCTGCACCGTTCATTGTGCCCCATTGCTGTGCCATATACAGTGCTCTGCACCGTTCATTGTGCCCCATTGCTGTGCCATATACGGTGCTCTGCACCGTTCATTGTGCCCCATAGATGTGCCATATACAGTGCTCTGCACCGTTCATTGTGCCCCATTGCTGTGCCATATACGGTGCTCTGCACCGTTCATTGTGCCCCATTGCTGTGCCATATACGGTGCTCTGCACCGTTCATTGTGCCCCATTGCTGTGCCATATACAGTGCTCTGCACCGTTCATTGTGCCCCATATCTGTGCCCATATACGGTGCTCTGCTCCGTTCATTGTGCCCCATTGCTGTGCCATATACGGTGCTCTGCACCATTCATTGTGCCCCATATCTGTGCCCATATACGGTGCTCTGCACCGTTCATTGTGCCCCATTGCTGTGCCATATACGGTGCTCTGCACCGTTCATTGTGCCCCATTGCTGTGCCATATACGGTGCTTTGCACCGTTCATTGTGCCCCATTGCTGTGCCATATATGGTGCTCTGCACCGTTCATTGTGCCCCATAGAAATCTCTGCCGCCGCTGCTGCAATAAAAAAAAAAAACACATACTCACCTCCCTTGATTGCAGCTCCCGGCGTCTCGTTCCGGCGCCTCCATCTTCCCGGCGTCTCTGCTCTGACTGATCAGGCAGAGGGCGCCGCGCACACTATATGCGTCATCGCGCCCTCTGCCTGAACAGTCAGAGCGCAGACGCCGGGAAGATGGAGGCGCCGGCCGGGAAGATGGAGCGGCGCCCGGCGGCTGGAACGAGGACAGGTGAATATGCTATACTTACCTAGTCCTGGCGATCCTCGCGCTGTCCCTCTGCCTGGTCTTCGGTGCCGCAGCTCTTCCTGTCAGCGGTCACCAGCACCGCTGATTAGAGGAATGAATAGGCGGCTCCGCCCCTATGGGAGGTGGAGCCGCTTATTCATATCTCTAATGAGCGGTCCCACGTGACCGCTGAAGAGGGGAAGAAGCTGCAGCACAGAAGCCCGTGGGACGGCAGGGACAGCGCGAGGATCGCTGGGACTAGGTAAGTATACCTCAGCGCCCTCACCCCCTCACCCGCCGACCCTGCCACCCACATTGACTCGAGTATAAGCCGAGAGGGGCACTTTCAGCCCAAAAATTTGGGCTGAAAATCTCGGCTTATACTCGAGTATATACGGTAGATAATTTTTTGAACATTAACATTTTTTCAGCTTATTCTGAACTTCAGAAGTGCACAACACATATAGAGTATGGAGTCTATAAAAAAAATCTATGGCAATGCTTTGTGCATGTGCTCAGGCAGGAGTTATTTGCTTCAGGTTCATGAGTTGGACACTTCTAAGGCTACGTTCACATTTGCATACCAAGGCTTTGTGGACTGCTGCGTACTTCCTTGCTGAAGCTCCGCCCACTTCCACACTTCTTCCGTTTAGGTCTACTACTTCTGCAAGCGCCCTACGTACCTATCTTTAACATTGGGTTAGGCAGAGGTGGGCGGAGCTTCAGGGAGGAAGTACGCAGCCATCCGCAAAGCCCTGATACGCAAGTGTGAACGTACCCTAAGGGATGCTTTTTAAACAATCAATGAGGGGTCTCCTGACTTAGACCCTGTAACAACTCTGCTGGCATCATGGCATGGCCTCGCATCTTTCACACTACCTTACCCACTGCTCCAGGTCATGATGTGGTTTCTGTTTCATGCCAGCTCCATGTTCTGTGTTTCTGCTCTCTGCATGCTTCATGGCTGTGTGTATAGGGGCGGCGCCTGAACTCTCTGGTTCTTATAGGAATCAGGTGCATCTGTCCAATCTGTTCCTGACCAATTACAAAGAGGCCTCCAGTATATAGTGCAGCGCCACCCTGTGATCTGGGCCTGTGCAATGTGTTAGCTCAGTTACTGTTTAGCTTCTGAGTTTGCCAGGTCTTGCTCTTTGTTACTCCCTCTCTGGAGGCTTTTCTCTGTGCTATTGCCTTGATCTTGTTGTCCGCCCTCCAGGAGGCAGAATATCCTGGTCCCTGTGTCTTTGTCCTTGTGTCTTGTTCCATTGCCTTGTCTGTACTTAGTCTTATCTCGGTCTCCTTGTCTGTGGCTTCCTTCCCTGCTGTGTCTTTCCTTGTGTTCTCAGTCTGCTTGCACTCCGCACTATTGCGGCTCTGCCTTCTCTGTATCTTAGTGGCTTTACTGCTGCTCCGCACTCCTGCGGTTCTGCTCCGTTCTACTCTGCTCCGCACCCGTTACTGCAGAAACCTCTTGCTACAGCTCCTTTCCGCAATCCTTGCAGTTCCACTCTGCTTAGCTTCAGCAGTATCTCTTGCTGCAGCTCCTCTCTGCAATCCTTGCGGTTCCACTCTGCTTAGCTTCAGCAGTATCTCTTGCTGTAGCTCCTCTCCACATTCCTTGTGGCTCCGCTCTGCTTAACTTTTATTGCTGTGCTATCTCTTGCTGCTCTACCACTCCTATTCGCAGCCTTGCAGTTCTCTTCCAGTCTGAACAGGTCCCAACCTGTTCCCTCTCACTTCTTTCTGCTTGTTTCCTTATCTGCACCTCTTGTGTGAACAGGTCCCTACCTGTCCCTCCATATTACATTTCCGTACCAGCACCACCTGTGTGAACAGGTCCCTACCTGTTTCCCCCATACTACATATCCATTCCTGCTCCTCCAGTGTGAACTGGTCCCTACCTGTTCCTCCAAACTACATATCCGTACCTGCACCTCCAGTGTGAACAGGGCCCTATCTGTTCCTTCATATACCACATCAACCAGTCCTGTGTTTCCTGCCATCCTAGCCAGTCCTGTGTTTCCTGCCGTCCTAGCCAGTCCTGTGTTTCCTGCCGTCCTAGGCAGTCCTGTGTTTCCTGCCGTCCTAGCCAGTCCTGTGTTTCCTGCCGTCCTAGCCAGTCCTGTGTTCTCTGCCTTTTCTCTGCCAGCCCTGTGTTCTCTGCCTTGTCTCTGCCAGCCCTGTGTTCTCTGCCGTGTCTCTGCCAACCCTGTGTCTCAGCCGTGCCAGCCTACTCATCTGAGTTTCAGCTGTGCTCTTCTGCCAGTCTTGCCTGATGCCCGCACCAGTCCTGGTGTTCCTGTCTCCCAAGTGGGATCAGCAGCCACAGCCAGACACCACCCTGGAGTAGCACCTGGCAGCTGCCTGCTGCACAAGCCTGACCTCACCATCAGAGGCTCCAGTGAAAACCCAGGTAGCTGTCATAGTCACGCCCCTTCCAGGGTAGTCTGGTTTGTGGCACAGTGGGGCCACAAACCCCCCGAGCTCACGCCCACCAGTCAGGGTGTGAGCGTGACAGACCCCAACAATTTGCAGGAAATTTAAGTGCCTAAAAGATATTTAGAAGTTTTCAAAAGTTTAGTTTCCCTTAGTCACCCTTTAAGTGAAATAAATGAATGCTATAAAAATATATTTAATTCAAGTATTGAATGAAAACTGTCTGTCACAGCCAGGAGCGGTTCCCTCACCACCCCCCAGAGGTTTAACCCCTTAAATGCCCTGATCAATATTGATCGCAGCATTTGGGAGGCTTGGAATCTCCCAAGCGATTGTCATCCCCCCTGCAAAATCATCTTGGGCTGCAGATCATTGTCATGGCAACCTAATGTCATGACTGGGTCTGCCAGCTATGGTGTTCAGACTACGCCAGGAGCGTGGTGTGAAAGGTGTTCAGTCAGTGTAACACTGACAGGCATAATGCATTGCAATGATTGTGCATTGTAATACATTATAGCAGTGATCAAAGTAATATTTAAATTCTAAGACTAAGTAAAAAATAAAAAAAAATTGGAAAGACTGGTAAAAAAAAATAAAAAACACAATAAATAAAAAATTAAAAAGTTATAAACAAATAAAAAGGTATAGCTATATAAAAAGAAAAATAAACAAAAAGTATACAGATTTGAAATTGCAGCATCTGAGTGACCCGACTCATAAAACTGTCACACTAGTTAACCCCTTCAGTGAACAACGTAAAAAAATAAACATAGGAGTGGCAAAAAAATATGGTTTTTCATCATTCTACCAAAAAAAGTAAAATAAAATGCGATGAAAAAGTTGAATTTAAATAAAAATGATAAAGCAGAAAACATCATCTCGTCAGGCAAAAAACAAGCTGTCATACAGCTATATCAGCAGAGAAATAGAAAAGTTTTAGCTTTCAGAATATGGTGATTATTTTTATTGTGCAAAAGCGGCAAAACATTAAAAATAATCAAAAAGTTAATTTATTTCAGTTCTTCAAAACAAAAAGTGAAACTTGTATAGTATACAGAGTCATTACAACAGAGTGATTTTTTTAAGTGTTTATTTCTGTTAATGTTGATGATTATGGCTTACAGCCAATGAATATACAAAAGTCGTTCTCTTAGTGTTAGGGCTAGCAGAATGCACAGAGTATAGATAGGTAGCTACAAGGTGCATTCGCAGCCGGGGGTCCACCGTGCAGAGATATCTGCTGCAAAGTAACGGCAGATAACCTCTGAGCTCACACGTGGGTTAAGCTTCACCCCATGTGTACATAAAACTATTACCCTAACTAAGGGTTGTGCTTCCTCTGGAACTCTTCTGTGCTAACCGCACACATGAAGCAACCAGATGCTAAGCCAAGGCTAATTGCCCCACTGACGCTAGCTGCCTGCCTGAGTGTACAGTCCCAAAGCTACAGCCTCACACCACATATGTATAGAGTGGTATAGTATCCACTGGATACTAACGCATGGCCGTGCGGCCATGCAAACCTTCTACAGTTGCAGCTCTACAGGACCTTCCTGGTGGACCAAAATGAGCTGCAACAGGGCCTGAGCGTGTGACCCCCGAGCTCCAATGAGAGGTCCTCCCGTGGGTATGCTCAGTGTGTGAAAAGCAGGACTTAGTCCCAGAAAAGCCTGCTCACCACTGACCAGTGCTGGCTACAAGGGCAGAGCCTGGAAAGGCAGCAGTAACCATTCACACAGTATCAGACTAAGCCAGACACTGGGACTTACATCTCCACTGAGCAGGTTCCACTGCGGCTGGTAGAGAATGGGAGACCGCAGCAGACAAGGTTTGCGATTCCCCTTGTGCAGTGGCGGGAACTCAACACCTAACATTACCCCCCTCCTAGGGCCCCCTCCTCCTTGAGCCTCGCTATGCTCAAAGGTTGCACTGAGCAGCGGAGCCTGAATGTGCTCAACAGGTTCCCAGGTTCTGTCCTCTGAGCCGTGACCCTTCCAGTCCACCAGATAGTACTTCTTGCCATGTACTACCTTGCACCCCAAGATAGAGTTCACCTCATACTCATCCGTTGATGAACCTGATGTCACAGCAGATGACTCAGAAAAGCAGGACATATAGACGGGCTTTAAGAGGGAAACATGAAAGGTGTCGGTGATGCTAAGACTCAGAGGAATAGCCAAACGGTAGACCACAGGGTTAACCTGTTCCAGAACCTTGAAAGGACCAATGTAGCAAGGCGCAAACTTAGTGGACTCAACTCGCAGCCTGATGTTATGGATGGAGAGCCACACTAAGTCACCAGGAGTGAAGGTCCGAGCGGGGTGCCGGTGTGCATCGGCAGAAACCCTCATTCTCTCCTTGGAGGCCGAATAGCATCCTGTGTGCGGCCCAAATGTCTCGTGCCTCCACTGCCCAGTCTGCCACCCTCGAATCAATGGACACGTGGATGCTGATCGTAGTTAAGGAAAAGTGGAGTCTGCCCAGTGGAGTCGGCTACGGCGTTGTTCAAAGCAAATTCCGCCCAAGGTAGCAAAGATGCCCAGTCATCCTGCCTAGCAGAGACAAAATGTCGCAGATATGTGACCAGAGTCTAGTTGGCTCTCTCTACCAACCCATTCATCTCGGGATGGTAGGCAGAAGAGAGATTTAGCTTAATGCTGAGTAAACAACAGAGCTCTCTCCAAAACAGAGATGTGAACTGAGGACCCCAGTCACTGACAATTTTTTCAGGCATGCCATGTTAGTCGGAAAATATGCTTAATGAATAACGCAGGTATGTGCAGCAGGTAACCGTGGAAGCGGCACCAAGTGCACCATTTTAGAAAAATGATCGGTGACTACCCAGATAACGGTGCAGCTACGAGACTTAAGGTACCTTCACACTAAACGACGCTGCAGCGATCCAGACAACGATCCGGATCGCTGCAGCGTCGCTGTTTGGTCGCTGGAGAGCTGTCACACAGACCGCTCTCCAGCGACCAACGATGCCGGTAACCAGGGTAAACATCGGGTTACCAATGTTTACCCTGGATACCATCCTAAAAGTAAAAAAACAAACGCTTCATACTTACCTTCGGCTGTCTGTCCCCAGCGCTGTGCTTCTCTGTACTGGCTGTGAGCACAGCGGCCGGAAAGCAGAGCGGTGACGTCACCGCTCTGCTTTCCGGCCGCTGTGCTCACAGTGAGTGCAGGAAAGCACAAGCGCCGGGGACAGACAGCCGAAGGTAAGTATGAAGCGTTTGTTTTTTTTTACTTTTAGGATGGTATCCAGGGTAAAAATCGGGTTACTAAGCGCGGCCCTGCGCTTAGTAACCCGATGTTTACCCTGGTTACCAGCGAAGACATCGCTGAATCGGTGTCACACACGCCAATTCAGCGATGTCAGCGGGAGAGCCAGCGACCAAAGAAAGTGCTGGCCCTCTAGCCCCGACCAACGACATCACAGCATGATTCTGATCGCTGCTGCGTGTCAAACTGAACGATATCGCTAGCCAGGACGCTGCAACGTCACGGATCGCTAGCGATATCGTTTAGTGTGAAGGTACCTTTAGGTAAGCCCAAAACAAAGTCCATCCCGACCATCTCCCAGGGCCTGTCTGCCACCGGCAGGGGGTAAAGTAGCCCAGCAGGCTGTTGCCGAGGAGTCCGATTCTTGGCGCAGGAGACACACTCCCGAATATAATCCCCATCGTCACGTGCCATATGCAGCCACCAGTATGTCCTCGCCATAAGCTCAAATGTCCTCTTGGTCCCAAAATGTCCACCTAACCTAGACAAATGAGCCCGAGAGAACCTCCGGTCCCAAATTTGATGGTACAAAAGTCTTGCCCAGGGGCACAGACTCTAGCGAAACCGGAGCCATGGTTCTCAGACTCTTGGAAGGGTCCTCCTCCACAGATGACACTACGGAGTGGGAGAGAGCATCGGCACGAATGTTCTTCTCCCCGGAGAGAAAATGGAGGGTGAAATGTAACTGAGAGAAGAACAGGGACCATCTGGCCTGTCGAGAATTTAGCCACGGGACTCTATGTAAGTACACCAAATTTTTGTGATCGGTAAAAACTTGGAAGGGAAAATGATCCCCCTCCAGGAGGTGTCTCCACTCTGAGAAAGCCAACTTCATGGCTAGCAACTACCTGTCCCCGATGGAATAATTCCTCTCCACTGGTGTGAAGGTCTTGGAAAAGAAGAAGCAAGGATGCTTCCGACCTTGAGCATCCATTTTTAAAAGGATTGCTCCAGCACTAACGTAAGAGGTAGGGTTGAGCGAAACGGGTCGAACATTTTCAAAAGTCGCCGACTTTTGGCTAAGTCGGGGTTTCATGAAACCCGATCCGACCCCTGTGCGGGGTCGGCCATGCGGTACGCGACTTTCGCGCCAAAGTCGCGTTTCAATGACGCGAAAAGCGCCATTTCTCAGCCAATGAAGGTAAACGCAGAGTGTGGGCAGCGTGATGACATAGGTCCTGGTCCCCACCATCTTAGAGAAGGGCATTGCAGTGATTGGCTTGCTGTCTGCAACGTCACAGGGGCTATAAAGAGGCGTTCCCGCCGACCGCCATCTTACTGCTGCTGATCTGAGCTTAGGGAGAGGTTGCTGCCGCTTTGTCAGAAGCAGGGATAGCGTTAGGCAGGGTCCATTAACCACAAAACCGCTTGTGCTGCAGCGATTTGCACTGTCCAACACCACCCTCGGTGTGCAGGGACAGTGGAAGTTTTTTTTTTTTTTTTTTCCCCTCAGCGCTGTAGCTCATTGGGCTGCCCTAGAAGGCTCCCTGATAGCTGCATTGCTGTGTGTACGCCGCTGTGCAAACCAACTGCTTTTTTCAAAGCACAAATCCTCTTGTTCCTTCCTTTCTGCACAGCTATCTTTTTTGTTTGTCCACACTTTTTATTTCATTTGTGCATCAGTCCACTCCTTATTGCTGCCTGCCATACCTGGCTGAGATTACTGCAGGCAGGGAGATAGTAGCTGCCTGCCATACCTGGCTGAGATTACTGCAGGCAGGGAGATAGTAATTGTAGGACATTCCCTGTGTTTTTTTTTTTTTTTTTTTTGGTGGGAGATTAAGATTGGCAATTTGGCATTTCTGCTAGAGTGCCATCCCTGTGTGTGCCATCTCTCTCACATAGTGGGCCATAGAAAGCCTTTTCATTTTTCTGTATTTTTTTTTGTGGGGTGTATAAATTCTCCCTGATAAAAATACAGTGGGAGATTAATATTGGCCTTTGGGCTTGTGTGCCAGTCCTGAGTGTGCCATCTCTCTCACAAATAGTGGGCCATAGAAAGCCTATTTTATTTTTTTTTGGGTTTTATAAATTCTCCCTGAAAAAAAGGGAGATTAATATTGGCCTCTGGGCTTCTGTGCCAGTCCTGAGCGTGCCATCTGTGCCAGTCCTGAGCGTCCCATCTCTCTCACAAATAGTGGGCCATAGAAAGCCTATTTAATTTTTTTTTTGGTTTTATAAATTTTCCCTGAAAAAAGGGAGATTAATATTGGCCTCTGGGCTTGTGTGCCAGTTGTGAGCGTGCCATCTGTGCCAGTCCTGAGCGTGCCATCTCTCTCACAAATAGTGGGCCATAGAAAGCCTATTTAAATATTTTTTTGGTTTTATAAATTCTCCCAGAAAAAAAGGGAGATTAATATTGGCCTCTGGGCTTCTGTGCCAGTCCTGAGCGTGCCATCTGTGCCAGTCCTGAGCGTCCCATCTCTCTCACAAATAGTGGGCCATAGAAAGCCTATTTAATTTTTTTTTTGGTTTTATAAATTTTCCCTGAAAAAAGGGAGATTAATATTGGCCTCTGGGCTTGTGTGCCAGTTGTGAGCGTGCCATCTGTGCCAGTCCTGAGCGTGCCATCTCTCTCACAAATAGTGGGCCATAGAAAGCCTATTTAATTTTTTTTTTGGTTTTATAAATTTTCCCTGAAAAAAGGGAGATTAATATTGGCCTCTGGGCTTGTGTGCCAGTTGTGAGCGTGCCATCTGTGCCAGTCCTGAGCGTGCCATCTCTCTCACAAATAGTGGGCCATAGAAAGCCTATTTAAATATTTTTTTGGTTTTATAAATTCTCCCAGAAAAAAAGGGAGATTAATATTGGCCTTTGGGCTTGTGTGCCAGTCCTGAGTGTGCCATCTCTCTCACAAATAGTGGGCCATAGAAAGCCTATTTTATTTTTTTTTGGGTTTTATAAATTCTCCCTGAAAAAAAGGGAGATTAATATTGGCCTCTGGGCTTCTGTGCCAGTCCTGAGCGTGCCATCTGTGCCAGTCCTGAGCGTCCCATCTCTCTCACAAATAGTGGGCCATAGAAAGCCTATTTAATTTTTTTTTTGGTTTTATAAATTTTCCCTGAAAAAAGGGAGATTAATATTGGCCTCTGGGCTTGTGTGCCAGTTGTGAGCGTGCCATCTGTGCCAGTCCTGAGCGTGCCATCTCTCTCACAAATAGTGGGCCATAGAAAGCCTATTTAAATATTTTTTTGGTTTTATAAATTCTCCCAGAAAAAAAGGGAGATTAATATTGGCCTCTGGGCTTCTGTGCCAGTCCTGAGCGTGCCATCTGTGCCAGTCCTGAGCGTCCCATCTCTCTCACAAATAGTGGGCCATAGAAAGCCTATTTAATTTTTTTTTTGGTTTTATAAATTTTCCCTGAAAAAAGGGAGATTAATATTGGCCTCTGGGCTTGTGTGCCAGTTGTGAGCGTGCCATCTGTGCCAGTCCTGAGCGTGCCATCTCTCTCACAAATAGTGGGCCATAGAAAGCCTATTTAATTTTTTTTTTGGTTTTATAAATTTTCCCTGAAAAAAGGGAGATTAATATTGGCCTCTGGGCTTGTGTGCCAGTTGTGAGCGTGCCATCTGTGCCAGTCCTGAGCGTGCCATCTCTCTCACAAATAGTGGGCCATAGAAAGCCTATTTAAATATTTTTTTGGTTTTATAAATTCTCCCAGAAAAAAAGGGAGATTAATATTGGCCTCTGGGCTTCTGTGCCAGTCCTGAGTGTGCCATCTGTGCCAGTCCTGAGCGTCCCATCGCTCTCACAAATAGTGGGCCATAGAAAGCCTATTTTTTTTTTGGGGGGGGTTTTAGAAATTCTCCCTGGAAAAAAAAAGGGAGATTAATATTGCCCTTTGGGCTTGTGTGCCAGTACTAAGCGTTCCATCTCTCTCTCTCTCTCTTAGTCAGTGGGCCATAGAACGCCTATTTTTGGTTTTATTTGTTTTCTAAATTCTCCCTGAAAAAATCATTTTATTTTATTTGGTTTCTAAATTCTTCCTGATAAAATCATATTTTTTTTATTATTTTTTTTTCTAAAGTCTCCCTGAAAAAAAAAAAAAAAAAACAGTGGGAGATTAATATTGGCCTTTCTGCTTGTGTGCCAGTCTTGACTCCTGGGTGTGCCATCTCTCTCTCTCTCTCTCTCTCTCTCTCTCTCTCTCTCTCTCTCCAATTGTGGTCCATAGAAAGCCTATATTTTTTTTCCTTGATTTGGGTTCCAAAATCTACCAGAGAAAATAACTCCATCAATCATTGGTAGAAAAATATTGGCCTCTGGGCTTGTGTGCCACTCCTGATTCCTGTGTGCGTCATCTCTCAGTCAGTGGGCCATAGAACGCCTATTTTTGGTTTTATTTGTTTTCTAAATTCTCCCTGAAAAAATCATTTTATTTTATTTGGTTTCTAAATTCTTCCTGATAAAATCATATTTTTTTTATTTTTTTTTTTCTAAAGTCTCCCTGAAAAAAAAAAAAAAAAAAAAAAAACAGTGGGAGATTAATATTGGCCTTTCTGCTTGTGTGCCAGTCTTGACTCCTGGGTGTGCCATCTCTCTCTCTCTCTCTCTCTCTCCAATTGTGGTCCATAGAAAGCCTATATTTTTTTTCCTTGATTTGGGTTCCAAAATCTACCAGAGAAAATAACTCCATCAATCATTGGTAGAAAAATATTGGCCTCTGGGCTTGTGTGCCACTCCTGATTCCTGTGTGCGTCATCTCTCACTCAGTGGCCCATAGAAAGCATATAGTTTGTTACATTTGTTTTCTAAATTCTCCCTGCAAAAATCAATTTTTTTTTTTTGGGGGGGTTTCTAAAGTGTTCCTGAAAAAAATAAAAATAAAAAACAAATAATAGTGTGACATTAATATTAACATTTGTGCTTCAGTGACAGTCCTGCGTGTGGGGCATCTCTCTAATTTGCAGCCACCAAAAAAAGAGTGTGTAACATTGTGCCTGATTTTCGCGGTGGTCTCACCAACCTGTAAAGGGGTAGCTAAATCATACTGAAGTTATAGCTCACCGTGTAAGTTGTGTGACTGCAACAAATAACGTTAGTTTGGTTACGTTTTTAAAACAATGAGGAAGTCTAGTGGAAGAGGTCGTGGCCGGGGGCGTTCATTGTCAGCTGGTAATGAGGGTAGTGGTAGTGGTGGAGCATCAGGTGGTCGTGGGGAAAAAAATATTGCACCTAAGTCTGGAGCTGTGGAGCCAGGTTCGTCGTCCGGCTACACAAGGCCTCGAACGCTCCCTTTTCTGGGATTAGGAAAACCGCTTTTAAAGCCGGAGCAGCAAGAGCAAGTTTTGGCTTATCTTGCTGACTCAGCCTCTAGCTCTTTTGCCTCCTCTCGTGAAACTGGTAAAAGTAAAAGCAGCGCGTCGTTAGTGGATGTTCACGGTCAGGGACAAGTCACTTCCTTGTCCTCTTCAGCAAAAACAACAACAGAGAAGAATGCAGCAGGCGACACAACGGGTTACTCCATGGAGCTCTTTACACATACCGTCCCTGGCTTAGAAAGTGAAGCAGTTAACAGTCCATGCCCATTACAAATTGAATCTGACATGGAGTGCACTGACGCACAGCCACAGCCAGACTACTATGCTGGTCCTTTGACTCAGACCACAACATTGCCCTCGCAGGGTGCTGATCAAGAATCAGACCCTGATGAGACTATGTTGCCCCATCACGAACGCTATACCACCGAACGACACGGTGACACAGACGAAGTTGCGCAGGAGGTACAAGAAGAGTTATTAGATGACCCAGTTCTTGACCCCGATTGGCAGCCATTGGGGGAACAGGGTGCAGGCGGCAGCAGTTCTGAAGCAGAGGAGGAGGAGGGGCCGCAGCAGGCATCAACATCGCCACAGGTTCCATCTGCCGGGCCCGTATCTTGCCCAAAACGCGTGGCAAAGCCAAAACCTGGTGGAGGACAGCGTGGCCATCCGGTTAAAGCTCAGTCTGCAATGCCTGAAAAGGTATCCGATGCTAGAAAGAGTGCAGTCTGGCATTTTTTTAAACAACATCCAATTGATCAGCGCAAAGTCATCTGTCAAAAATGTTCTACTTCCTTAAGCAGAGGTCAGAATCTGAAAAGTCTCAATACTAGTTGCATGCATAGACATTTAACCACCATGCATTTGAAAGCTTGGACTAACTACCAAACGTCCCTTAAGGTTGTTGCACCCTCGGCCAATGAAGCTAGTCATCAACGCAACATCCCTTCCGGCAGTGTAGGACCACCATTTAGCGCACCACCTGCTGTATCTGTGCAGGTATCTTTGCCAGGCCAAAGCAGTCAGGGTCAGGGAATCACCAGTTTCGTAGTAGGAAACACTGCATCTAGGGCACCGGCGGCAACAATACCATCTCCCACCGTCTCTCAGTCTGCCATGTCCACCGGCACCCCCGCTAGTTCCACGATCTCCATCTCTCCAGTCCAGCTCACCCTACATGAGACTATGGTTAGAAAAAGGAAGTACTTAGCCTCGCATCCGCGTACACAGGGTTTGAACGCCCACATAGCTAGACTAATCTCGTTAGAGATGATGCCCTACCGGTTAGTTGAAAGCGAAGCTTTCAAAGACCTGATGGACTACGCTGTACCACGCTACGAGCTACCCAGTCGACACTTTTTTTCCAGAAAAGCCATCCCAGCCCTCCACCAGCAAGTTAAAGAGCGCATCGTCCATGCACTCAGGCAATCTGTGAGCACAAAGGTGCACCTGACAACAGATGCATGGACCAGTAGGCATGGCCAGGGACGTTACGTGTCCATCACGGCACACTGGGTAAATGTGGTGGATTCAGGGTCCACAGGGGACAGCAAGTTTGGGACAGTTCTGCCTAGCCCACGGTCTAGTAAACAGTTGTCTGTAGCCGTTCGCACCCCCTCCTCCTCCTCCTCCTCCTCGTCCTCCTGCAGAAGCAAGAGCTCGTCCACAGACCGCAGTCGCACAAACACTCCATCCGCACCTGCCACTGTTGCACACCAGGTCTCCCATTATGGGGCAGCTACTGGCATACGTCAGCAGGCTGTATTGGCTATGAAGTGTTTGGGCGACAATAGACACACCGCGGAAGTTCTGTCCGAGTTCTTGCAGCAAGAAACGCAGTCGTGGCTGGGCACTGTAGATCTTGAGGCAGGCAAGGTAGTGAGTGATAACGGAAGGAATTTCATGGCTGCCATCTCCCTTTCCCAACTGAAACACATTCCTTGCCTGGCTCACACCTTAAACCTGGTGGTGCAGTGCTTCCTGAAAAGTTATCCGGGGTTATCCGACCTGCTCCTCAAAGTGCGTGGACTTTGCGCACATATCCGCCGTTCGCCTGTACACTCCAGCCGTATGCAGACCTATCAGCGTTCTTTGAACCTTCCCCAGCATCGCCTAATCATAGACGTTGCAACAAGGTGGAACTCAACACTGCACATGCTTCAGAGACTGTGCGAACAGAGGCGGGCTGTTATGTTTTTGTGGGAGGATACACATACACGGGCAGGCAGTAGGATGGCAGACATGGAGTTGTCAGGTGTGCAGTGGTCGAAGATTCAAGACATGTGTCAAGTCCTTCAGTGTTTTGAGGAATGCACACGGCTGGTTAGTGCAGACAACGCCATAATAAGCATGAGCATCCCCCTAATGCGTCTGCTGATGCAAAGTTTGACGCACATAAAGGATCAGGCGTCTGCACCAGAGGAAGAGGAAAGCCTTGATGACAGTCAGCGATTGTCTGGTCAGGGCAGTGTACATGACGAGGTACCGGGCGAAGAGGAGGTGGAGGATGAGGAGGATGATGGGGATGAGTATATTTTTAATGAGGAAGCTTTCCCGGGGGCACGGGAAATTGGTGGCGTGGCAAGGCCGGGTTCTGGTTTTTTGAGGGACACAAGTGACGTAGATTTGCCTGCAACTGCCCCTCAACCAAGCACAACCGCAGATTTGACAATGGGAACTTTGGCCCACATGGCGGATTATGCCTTGCGTATCCTCAAAAGGGACACACGCATTACAAAAATGATGAACGATGACGATTACTGGTTGGCCTGCCTCCTTGATCCTCGCTATAAAGGCAAATTGCAAAATATTATGCCACATGAGAACTTGGAACTAATATTAGCAACAAAACAATCAACTCTTGTTGACCGTTTGCTTCTGGCATTCCCTGCACACAGCGCCCGTGATCGTTCTCACACGAGCTCCAGGGGCCAGCAGACCAGAGGTGTTAGAGGGGCAGAAATCAGAAGTGGCGTTGGCCAGAGGGGTTTTCTGACCAGGTTGTGGAGTGATTTTTCTATGACCGCAGACAGGACAGGTTCTGCAGCATCAATTCAAAGTGACAGGAGACAACATTTGTCCAGTATGGTTACAAACTATTTTTCATCCCTTATCGACGTTCTCCCTCAACCGTCATTCCCATTTGATTACTGGGCATCCAAATTAGACACCTGGCCAGAATTGGCAGAATATGCATTGCAGGAGCTTGCTTGCCCGGCAGCTAGTGTCCTATCAGAAAGAGTATTCAGTGCTGCAGGTTCAATACTAACAGAAAAAAGGACTCGTCTGGCTACCCAAAATGTAGATGATCTAACCTTCATTAAAATGAACCACAACTGGATTTCAAAATCTTTTGCCCCACCCTGCCCGGCTGACACCTAGCTTTCCTATGAAAAGGTCTTGCCTGTGGACTATTCTGAATGACTTTTCCAATCTCGTAATTTTCTTCACCTGATTGTCCAGCATACGACATGTTTCCACCTCACGAAATGGCCAAACTCCCCACACGGGGTCGTGCTATCGCCACTTTGCGCTTGGACCCTTGAGAGTGCTGTTTGTCTGAAGAGGTGGGTGTGGCCGCTTTTGGTCGACGGCACTGCCACTGGGTCCCTCATAGTACAATAAAGTGTCTCTGGCGGTGGTGGTGCGCACCCAACGTCAGACTCACCGTTGTAATATGAGGGGCCCTGTGCCTGTACCGCCGGCCACAAGCCAGTTCCCCCCCCCCAGCTCAAACAGTGCTCTACCACTAGCAAAATTATCTCTCACAGCTTCACCAATGTGTAGTCTAGGCGCTGACATCCTTCAATGCCTGGCACTGACAATACCATTGTTTTGACATTTTTGTTATGTTAGGCCTTCGAAGCCTGTCTGCGGTCACTCCTTCCACTAGACTTCCACTGACCAGACCACTGCTGCCCGTGTACCCCTGGAACCAATTTAAAATTGCCTACAGCCATGTGTGATTATTTTAGGCCTTCGATGCCTGTCTGTGGTCACTCCTTCCACTAGGCCTCCACTGACCACACCACTGCTGCCCGTGTACCCCTGGAACCAATTTAAAATTGCCTACAGCCATGTGTGATTATTTTAGGCCTTCGATGCCTGTCTGCGGTCACTCCTTCCACTAGGCCTCCACTGACCACACCACTGCTGCCCGTGTACCCCTGGAACCAATTTAAAATTGCCTACAGCCAGCCCAATTTTTTTATTTTAGGCCTTCGATGCCTGTCTGCGGTCCATTCTTTCAACTACTACTACACTGACCAGGGCACTGCTGCCCAAGTACCCCTGGAACCAATTTAAAATTGCCTACAGCCATGTGTTAATATTTTAGGCCTTCGATGCCTGTCTGTGGTCACTCCTTCCACTAGGCCTCCACTGACCACACCACTGCTGCCCGTGTACCCCTGGAACCAATTTAAAATTGCCTACAGCCATGTGTGATTATTTTAGGCCTTCGATGCCTGTCTGCGGTCACTCCTTCCACTAGGCCTCCACTGACCACACCACTGCTGCCCGTGTACCCCTGGAACCAATTTAAAATTGCCTACAGCCAGCCCAATTTTTTTATTTTAGGCCTTCGATGCCTGTCTGCGGTCCATTCTTTCAACTACTACTACACTGACCAGGGCACTGCTGCCCAAGTACCCCTGGAACCAATTTAAAATTGCCTACAGCCATGTGTTAATATTTTAGGCCTTCGATGCCTGTCTGTGGTCACTCCTTCCACTAGGCCTCCACTGACCACACCACTGCTGCCCGTGTACCCCTGGAACCAATTTAAAATTGCCTACAGCCATGTGTGATTATTTTAGGCCTTCGATGCCTGTCTGCGGTCACTCCTTCCACTAGGCCTCCACTGACCTGTCTACTGCGGCCCGTGTACCCCTTGAACCAACCTAATAAAATATTTAAAAAATTAATTTGATTATAAAAAATAAGATCGTGTTGAGATCTCAAATGCAGACATTTTAACAATCAAAACAAACACACAACAAATATCTGGAACTGTACTACAAAGGTCCAACAGCTACAATTTCTTTCTCCTGCAAGAAGTTAACTGAAAGTTTTTTGGAGTTGTTAACACAGATATGGCATCCACCGAGTGTTGTCCTGTCGCGTCTCCTTTAAATTATTTCCAATAAGATGTTAAACTATTAATTTAATAAAATCAATAATTAAAAAAATAATTGAGTAAGTCAAAAGCACATTGCAAATAAACATTAATTACAAATCAAGAAGCATGGCGCGTCCGAGGGTGAGTAGATACCGAATAAGAATATAATCACCCTCGGGCGCGCAATGCTTATTTACAACAGCCTTCCTTCCTAAGAATCAGCCCTTCCGTGGTGTAGAGAGAGGTTGTTGTTACACTCCAAGGTGTTCCCCAGGTTGCCTTTCCTGAGCTTCGATCTTCCGGCTCTCGTTTAGTAGCTGTTGGAAACTACGCTGCATTAGGCCTACTAATTGTGTATGGGTGAAACAGTGGCGCATCTGCGGTCCCTCCTTCCACTAGGCCTCCACTGACCTGTCTACTGCGGCCCGTGTACCCCTTGAACCAACCTAATAAAATATTTAAAAAATTAATTTGATTATAAAAAATAAGATCGTGTTGAGATCTCAAATGCAGACATTTTAACAATCAAAACAAACACACAACAAATATCTGGAACTGTACTACAAAGGTCCAACAGCTACAATTTCTTTCTCCTGCAAGAAGTTAACTGAAAGTTTTTTGGAGTTGTTAACACAGATATGGCATCCACCGAGTGTTGTCCTGTCGCGTCTCCTTTAAATTATTTCCAATAAGATGTTAAACTATTAATTTAATAAAATCAATAATTAAAAAAATAATTGAGTAAGTCAAAAGCACATTGCAAATAAACATTAATTACAAATCAAGAAGCATGGCGCGTCCGAGGGTGAGTAGATACCGAATAAGAATATAATCACCCTCGGACGCGCAATGCTTATTTACAACAGCCTTCCTTCCTAAGAATCAGCCCTTCCGTGGTGTAGAGAGAGGTTGTTGTTACACTCCAAGGTGTTCCCCAGGTTGCCTTTCCTGAGCTTCGATCTTCCGGCTCTCGTTTAGTAGCTGTTGGAAACTACGCTGCATTAGGCCTACTAATTGTGTATGGGTGAAACAGTGGCGCATCTGCGGTCCCTCCTTCCACTAGGCCTCCACTGACCTGTCTACTGCGGCCCGTGTACCCCTTGAACCAACCTAATAAAATATTTAAAAAATTAATTTGATTATAAAAAATAAGATCGTGTTGAGATCTCAAATGCAGACATTTTAACAATCAAAACAAACACACAACAAATATCTGGAACTGTACTACAAAGGTCCAACAGCTACAATTTCTTTCTCCTGCAAGAAGTTAACTGAAAGTTTTTTGGAGTTGTTAACACAGATATGGCATCCACCGAGTGTTGTCCTGTCGCGTCTCCTTTAAATTATTTCCAATAAGATGTTAAACTATTAATTTAATAAAATCAATAATTAAAAAAATAATTGAGTAAGTCAAAAGCACATTGCAAATAAACATTAATTACAAATCAAGAAGCATGGCGCGTCCGAGGGTGAGTAGATACCGAATAAGAATATAATCACCCTCGGACGCGCAATGCTTATTTACAACAGCCTTCCTTCCTAAGAATCAGCCCTTCCGTGGTGTAGAGAGAGGTTGTTGTTACACTCCAAGGTGTTCCCCAGGTTGCCTTTCCTGAGCTTCGATCTTCATGCTCTCGTTTAGTAGGTGTCGGAAAGTAGGCTGCATTAGGCCTAAAAAATGGGGAATGGGGTGGAGAGAGATGGTGTGTTACACTCCAAGGTGTTCTCCAGGTTTCCTCGCCATTGCTTCGATCTTCCGACTCTCGTTTAGTAGTTGTAGAAAACTACACTGCATTAGGCCTACAAAATGGGTATCGGGTGGAGAGAGATGGTGTGTTACACTCCAAGGTGTTCCCCAGGTTTCCTTGCCATTGCTTCGGTCTTCCGACTCTCGTTTAGTAGTTGTAGAAAAGTACACAGCATTAGGCCTACAAAATGGGTATGGGGTGGAGAGAGATGGTGTGTTACACTCCAAGGTGTTCCCCAGGTTGCCTTTCCTGAGCTTCTATCTTCAGGCTCTCATTAAATTGTGGTTAAATGGAACAACTGCATTTGGCGTACTAGTTGGTTTGGGGCCTACTATCGGTGTCTGCCACTCCTTGCTGTTCTCCTGGTTTCCTGTCCTGAAATTCCATTTTCAGCCTCTCGTTAAGTAGTTGTTAATGTTAGACTGCATTTGGCCTACTAGTTGGGTTGGGGCCTACTATCGGTGTCTGCCACTCCTTGCTGTTCTCCTCCACTGAACAAAGCTGTGCCGCCTGTTTACTACGGTTGCCAATTTTGAACTGCATTTCGACTACTTACTGATTTGGCCCTACTCTCTGTGTCAGCCTCTCATTCCAGTTGTCCTCCACTGCAATGCCCCCTGGTTATTCCTGTGTTACCAATTTTGAACTGCATTTAGCCCACTTTATTCTTTGGGCCTATATCTGTGTTTCCACTTCATCGTGCCCATTGCCCAGCCAGTGATAGATGAGTCTGCTGGTACATTGACCCATAACGCAACATTCCCCGTGCACGCTACACAACAACATTGTGACCCTGCTGAAAGTCAGGTTGCTCTTCCCGCATACCATACCACCTTACACGGGGACAAAGAGGAAGGTGCAGATGAAAGTGCAGGTTCCTTCATCAGGTGGGGGGAGGAATACTAGTTGGCGACGTCACTGGCACAGGGCCTCTCATAGTACGCAAAAGTGTTGCTGCCGGTGGGAGGCGCCCCCGCCGTGCAAACACACCGCTGTACTTTGAGGGGCCCTGTGCCAGTGCCAATGCCAACGAGTGGGCCCCCCCTGCTTGCTCAGGATCACAGCACTTGCAAAGTTGAAATACTTACCTCTCCCTGCTCCACTGCCGTGACGTGGTCCAGATTTACTGGGCCCACTAATTACTTGAACCAGCCCTACCCCCCACAACTTTAGCCAAATGACCCCCAATTTCAAATGCCTTCCAATTATTTTAAGGTAAATTACGCTTGACAAGCTTCATTAAGAAGAATGGATGGTTTTGACATTAAAATGGGCACTCTAGGTGTTTTCCTGGCCCCCACTCACTGCCGACTATGCTGCCCCATTGACTTGCATTGGGTTTCGTGTTTCGGTCGATCCCGACTTTACGTCATAATCGGCCGATTTCACTCGACCCGACTTTGGACATAGTCGGGTTTCGCAAAACCCGGCTCGACTCTAAAAAGGTCAAGGTCGCTCAACTCTAGTAAGAGGCATCCACCTCCATTATAAATGGCTTATCTACATCGGGGCGATGTAGGAAGGGAGCGCTAGCGAAGTGTGACATAATAGCGAGAAAAGCCTTGGAGACCTCCTCTGACCACAATTTCAGATTTTCTCCCTTCTTGGTGAGGGCAACCAAGGGAGCTACCAAAGTTGAGAAGTAAGGAATGAACTGGCGATAGTAATTAATGAACCCCATAAAGCGCTGCACCGTTTTAAGAGAATAAGGTTCCTGCCAATCCACCACAGCCTGTAGCTTGGCAGGATCCATAGTCAATCCCTGACTAGAGATGATATAGCCAAGGAAAGGCAAGGACTCCTGCTCAAACACACACTCCTCCAACTTGGCATAGAGGGAGTTTGCCCGTAAGAGGTCGAAGACTTTGCAAACATCTCTCTGGTGGGAGTCAATATCTGGAGAGTAGATGAGAATATCATCCAGATAGACAATGTCCAAGGTGGTGAGCATATCCCGGAAGGTGTCATTCACAAACTCTTGGAAAACGGCTGGGACATTACAGAGCCCGAAAGGCATCACCAGATATTCATAGTGCCCATCCCTGGTGTTAAAAGCCATCTTCCATTCGTCCCCCTCATGGATGGGAATCAGGTTGCCCGCTTTGTGGGAAAATGTGCATCCAAGTGCTCAAGGTGCATACCGCACTGTCTCACAAAACCCCAACATGATTTACTGTCACCAGAGTATTTCTCTGGCAGCGGGAGGTGGGATAAGGTCGGAACAGGGGTGGTAGTGGTTAAAGTTGTTGCAGTCACACTAGCAGCCTGAACAGCTATTCCGGTAACATCCACAGCTGAGGTTGCACTCACGAGAGCCGCCAACCTGCCCTCCAGCTCCTGGATGTACCCCTGCAATTGCTGTTTGTCCGCCATTATTTAGCCAGACCCTGGTGCTAGTATACTGTTACTAGTGGAACGCACCGAGTATAGATAGGTAGCTACAAGGTGCGTTCGCAGCCCGAGGTCCACTGTGCAAAGATACAGTATCTGCTACAAAGTAACGGTGGATAACCTCAGAGATCACATGTGGGTTAAGCTTCACCCCGTGTGAACTGGAAGCGACCTCTGTTGACTCAGAGTCGCGCTGTACACAAAACTATTACCCTAACTAAGGGTTGTGCTTGATCTGGAACTCTTCTGTGCTAACTGCACACATGAAGGAACCAAATGCTAAACCAAGGCTAATTGCCCCCACTGAAGCTAGCTGCCTGCCTGAGTGTACAGTCCCAAAGCTACAGCCTCACACCACATATGTATAGAGTGGTATAGTATCCACTGGCATAAGCCAAACACATTTGATACTAGCATGGCCAAGCGAACCTTTTATAGTTGCAGCTCTACAGGACCTTCCTGGTGGACCAATGGGAGCTGCAACAGGGCCTGAGCGTGTGACCCCGACCTCCAATGAGAGGTCCTCCCGTGGGCATGCTCAGTGCGTGAAAAGCAGGACTTAGTCCCAGAAAAGCCTGCTTGCCGCTGACCAGTGCTGGCTACAAGGGCAGAGCCTGGAAAGTTAGCAGTAACCATTTGCACAGTATCAGGCTGAGCCAGACGCTGGGACCGACGTCTCCGCTGAGCAGGTTGCACTGTGGCTGAAGGAGAATGGGAGACCACAGCAGACGTGGTTCAAGATTCCCCCTGTACAGCGGCGGGAACTTGACACCTAACACTCAGTAAATTATAATACTTTATAACACTAGCTTGAAAAATGATTTTAAAATTCAAAATATTGGCCTACTGAAATGTATGTTCATTAAATGCACTCAATACTTGGTTAGGGCTCCTTTTGCATCAATTACTGCATCAATGTGGCGTGGCATGGAGGCGATCAGCCTGTTGCACTGCTGGGGTGTTATGGAAGCCCAGGTTGCTTTGATAGAAGCCTTCAGCTTGTGTGCATTGTTGGGTCTGGTGTCTCTCAGCTTCCTCTTGACAATACCCCATAGATTCTCTATGGGGTTAAGGTCAGGTGAGTTTGCTGGCCAATCAAGCACAGTGATACTGTTCTTTTTAAACCAGGTATTGGTACTTTTGGCAGTGTGGACAGATGCCAAGTCCTGCTGGAGAATTAAATTTCCTTCTCCAAAAAGCTTGTTGTCAGAGGGAAGCATGAAGTGCTCTAAAATGTCCTGGTATACGGCTGCGCTGACTTTGGTCTTGATAAAACACAGTGGACCTACACCATCAGATGACATGGCTCCCCAAACCATCACTGATTGTGAAAAGTTCACACTAGACCTCAAGCAGCTTGGATTGTATGCCTCTCCACTCTTCATCCAGACTCTGAGACCTTGATTTCCAAATGAAATGCAAAATTTTCTTTCACCTGAAAACAACACCTTGGACCACTAAGCAACAGTCCAGTTCTTTTTCTCCTTTGCCCAGGTAAGATGCTTCTGGCATTGTCTGTTGGTCATGAGTGACTTGACATAAGGAATGCAACACTTGAGCCCATGTCCTGGATTCCTCTGTGTGTGGTGGCTCTTGAAGCAATGACTTCAGCAGCAGTACACTCCTTGTGAATCTCCTCCAATTTTTTGAATGGCCTTTACTTAGTAACATAGTAACATAGTAACATAGTTAGTAAGGCAGAAAAAAGACATTTGTCCATCCAGTTCAGCCTATATTCCATCATAATAAATCCCCAGATCTACATCCTTCTACAGAACCTAATTGTATGATACAATATTGTTCTGCTCCAGGAAGACATCCAGGCCTCTCTTGAACCCCTCGACTGAGTTCGCCATCACCACCTCCTCAGGCAAGCAATTCCAGATTCTCACTGCCCTAACAGTAAAGAATCCTCTTCTATGTTGGTGGAAAAACCTTCTCTCCTCCAGACGCAAAGAATGCCCCCTTGTGCCCGTCACCTTCCTTGGTATAAACAGATCCTCAGCGAGATATTTGTATTGTCCCCTTATATACTTATACATGGTTATTAGATCGCCCCTCAGTCGTCTTTTTTCTAGACTAAATAATCCTAATTTCGCTAATCTATCTGGGTATTGTAGTTCTCCCATCCCCTTTATTAATTTTGTTGCCCTCCTTTGTACTCTCTCTAGTTCCATTATATCCTTCCTGAGCACCGGTGCCCAAAACTGGACACAGTACTCCATGTGCGGTCTAACTAGGGATTTGTACAGAGGCAGTATAATGCTCTCATCATGTGTATCCAGACCTCTTTTAATGCACCCCATGATCCTGTTTGCCTTGGCAGCTGCTGCCTGGCACTGGCTGCTCCAGGTAAGTTTATCATTAACTAGGATCCCCAAGTCCTTCTCCCTGTCAGATTTACCCAGTGGTTTCCCATTCAGTGTGTAATGGTGACATTGATTCCTTCTTCCCATGTGTATAACCTTACATTTATCATTGTTAAACCTCATCTGCCACCTTTCAGCCCAAGTTTCCAACTTATCCATCTTAATACTTATACTTAACCATCCTTTCATGGCTGCAGTTATCCCAGTTGCTTGTGCACCTTTTTCTACCACAGTTTTTCCATCCACTCAACTATCCATTAATATGCTTGGATACAGCACTCTGTGAACAGCCATCTTTTTTAGCAATTACCTTTTTTGGCTTACCCTCCTTGTGGACTGTCATCTGGACATTTGTCAAGTCAGCTTTCTTACCTATGATTGTAGAGCCTACTGAAACAGACTAAGGGACCTTTTTAAACACTTAGTTTTTTGGTAATTATTCAGCTTTACTGAGATAATGACTTTTGGGTTTTCATTGACTGTAAGCCATAATCATCGACATTAACAGAGATAAACACTTGAAATAGATCACTCTGTTTGTAATGATGCTATATAATATATGAGTTTAACTTTTTGTATTGAAGAACTGAAATAAATTAACTTTTTGATGATATTCTTATTTTGTTAGAAGCACTTGTATATAAAGCAATCTGTGGCTTTGTTGCCATAACAGGTGAAGGGCATGTTTCTTGCAAAGGGGCCTTAAGCTGTCAATGTTAGCCCCTGGGGTAATGTAATAATTGCATGTAGGTGAACAGTGTTAATGTTACTGGTGGGCACTTGCCATCACAGTCCTATTCTATTTATAGAGAGAGCTTTTAATATGGGTCCTTGTGATTTCTATGTAAGCTCCTGCCTTCTGCCCGTGACCTACTGTAGCTTTCCTCTATACCTTATCGATTGTAAGCCCTTGAGAAAATGGTCTTCCTCCTTATGTACCAGTCTGTTGCTGTTAATTGATAATAATAATAATAATAATTTTTATTTATATAGCACCAACATATTCCGCAGCACTTTACATTTAAGCGGGGACATGTACAGACAATAAATTCAGTACAAGTTAAGACAATTTAAACAGTGACATTAGGAGTGAGGTCCCTGCTCGCAAGCTTACAATCTACAACAAAATGGGGGGACACAATAGGTGAAAAGTGATTATTTCAGGTCTGGCAATTATAATAAATAGGGATTTTCATACAAAGCTGCATGATCCCGTCATCAGCCCATGTGTTTAAGTGCAATAGTCAAGTATCAAGTGCAGTTATCATGTGTATGGAGGGTGTGGAGAGAGATGAATAGTAGGGTGCAGATTAAGAGTAATATTTGGAAGGAGGGAACAGATCAAAGTTAGTTTACTGAGTAGTTGATGTGGTACGCTTGTTTAAAGAGATGGGTTTTCAAAGCGCGCTTGAATAGGTTGGGGCTAGGTATCAGTCTTATCGTCTGAGGAAGTGCATTCCAGAAAGCAGGCGCAGCACGAGAAAAGTCTTGGAGACGGAGGTGTGAGGTTCGGATTACAGGGGATGTTAGTCTTAGGTCATTTGTAGAATGGAGGGCACGTGTAGGGCGACAGACAGAGATGAGAGAGGAGATATAAGGCGGTGCAGAACTGTGGAGAGCTTTGTGGGTGAGAGAGATGAGTTTATACTGGACCCTGTAGAGAATGGGTAGCCAGTGTAATGACTGGCACAAGATGGAGGCATTGGTGAAGCGGCTTGACAGAAATATGACTCTGGCTGCAGCATTCAAGATGGATTGGAGAGGAGAAAGTTTGGTAAGAGGGAAACCGATCAGAAGAGAGTTGCAGTAGTCCAGACGAGAATGAATAAGAGCAACAGTAAGAGTCTTAGCAGCTTCAACGGTGAGAAAAGGTCGGATTCTGGAGATGTTTTTAAGATGCAGGTGACAAGAGCGAGAGATTGATCGGATATAGGGAGTAAAGGAAATTTCGGTGTCGAATATGGCCCCAAGACAGCGGGCATGCTGCTTGGGAGTTATGGTTGAACCCTCCAGGGTTATTTCGATGTTGGGTAGAGTGAGGTTAGTGGAAGGGAGAAGCACAAGAAGTTCCGTTTTGGAGAGATTTAGTTTCAGGTAGAGGGAGGACATGATGTTAGAGACAGCAGACAGACAATCCTTTGTATTCTGAATTAGGGTAGGGGTAATGTTGGGGGAAGAAGTGTATAATTGGGTGTCATCAGCATAGAAATGATACTGGAACCCAAATCTGCTGATTGTTTGTCCAATAGGGGCCGTGTAAAGAGAGAAGAGGAGGGGCCTAGGACTGAGCCTTGCAGAACCCCGATAGTAAGAGGACGAGGAGAGGAAGAGGAGCCAGCAAAAGATACAGTGAAGGAGCGGTCAGAGAGGTAGGAGGAGAACTAGGAGAGGGCTGTGTCCTTGAGGCCTACATAGCAGAGCATAGTGAGGAGGAGATGGTGATCCACAGTTTCAAATGCAGCAGAGAGATCCAGGAGAATCAGCAGAGAGCAATGACCTTTGGATTTAGCTGTTATTGGATCATTAGAGACTTTAGTGAGGGCAGTTTCAGTGGAGTGTAAAGAGCGGAAACCAGATTGTAAGGGGTCAAAAAGAGAGTTATCCAAGAGATAGCGGATTAGACGGGAGTGAACCAAGCATTCCAGGAGTTTAGAGATGAAGGAAAGGTTAGAGTAGAGACAGGTCTGTAGTTAGCAGTGCAGTTCTGGTCCAGGGATGGCTTTTTAAGTAAAGGGGCTATGATGGCATGTTTAAATGAGGAGGGAAAGATACCTGAAGAAAGAGAGAGGTTAAATATTTTAGTTAGGTGAGTGGTGACCACTGGTGAGAGAGACTGCAGGATATGTTAAAGAATGGGATCACTGTTGCAGGTTGCAGGCCGAGCAGAAGCGAGGAGCTTGGAAACTTCTTCTTCTGAAACAGGCTCAAAGATGTCTAGTGAGCTTGAAGTGCAGCAGGGAAGGGGATCCAGGCACAGAGGAGATTGCGCTGAGACATTCTGATGGATGTGGTTGATTTTTTTCTAAGAAATAAGTGGCCAGATCCTCACCGCTGAGGTTGGTGATGGGGGCCTGTACTTTAGGTTTCAAAAAAGTCATTTTGGGTTGTTGGATAGTGAGGTGATGAGGGTGGTGAAGTAGGATTGTTTGGCCAGATAAAGGGCAGAGTTATAGGTTTTGAGCATGAACTTATAGTCGATGAAGTCTTCTGCTAAGAGAGATTTTCTCCACTGCCTTTCTGCACACCTTGAGCAACGCTGAAGAAAGCATGTCTGCATAGTGTGCCAGGGCTGTCATTGTCTGTGACGGGTCTTTCTGCGTGTAGAAGGTGCTGCTTCATCTAGGGCATTCTTCAGTGTAGTATTAAAGTGTGACAAAGCTAAGTCTGGACAGGAGAGGGAGGAGATGGGGGCTAGATATGTGTGGACATTGTCCACAAGCTGCTGGGTATTAATGGTACGTGTATTCCGATAAGCGTGGTAAGTGGGGGTGTCCCGGGTGAGGAGACAATTCTTGACAGAGAAGGAAAAAAGGTTATGGTCCGAGAGCGGGAGAGGGGAGTTAGTAAAGTCATTCAGCGATCCGGGATGGGAGAAAACCAGGTCCAGAATATTCCTGTCCTCATGCGTAGGAGAATTAGTAAGAGAGGCAGATTGGGAGAGGATATAATTGATGTGGATGTTAAAGTCTTCCATGATGAGGGCGGGGATGTCACAGGATAGAAAGTGAGTAAGCCAGGTGGCAAAGTGGTCTAGAAACTGTCGGAAGGAGCCTGGAGGGCGATAAACAACCGCATCTTGCAAGGAGAAGGGCTTAAAGAGTCTGACGGCGTGGAACCGGGGGGATGACCTGGAAAGCACATTGTGATGAAAGGAGCAAACCAACACCTCCACCCTGTCTGTTCTCAGGACTGGTGGTATGTGAAAATTTCAGCCCACCAAACGAGAGTACGGCAGCAGTAGTGGTGTCTGAATGCTAGATCCAGGTTTCTGTAATAGCCAGAAGGTTAAGGGATTTAGAGAGGAAAAGATTGTGAATGTAAGTTAGTTTGTTACACACAGACCATGCATTCCAGAGAGCACAGTGGAAATCGATAGGAGAAGGCATGCACTGAATGTTAATAAGATTAGCAGGGTTTCTATATGTAGCTGGAGGAGAGTAATGTATGCTGGTGGAGGGTGGCCCAGGGTTGGGGGAGATGTCACCTGCAACTAGTAGAAGGAGAAAAAACAGAAAGAGCAGGTGGTGGGATGATTTGTATGAATGTTTTGAGTGCTGCATGGCAGTAGTGGCTGGTTTGATGTGGGTAAGAAATGTCAGTAGAGCCTCAGAGTTATACATGGGTGAGGGGAGAAGGGAGGGGTGGATATAGAGTTCCCAGAATGTGTTAAAGGGCGGGCGAGTTGTGAGAAAGCAGAAGTAAAAACAAATAAGAAGCAGATTTATATGATAAATGCATAATGTAGTATGACTGACCAAGAAGCATGATTGTTTGAAAAACTTCTGCAACTTACCTGTCTCCTGCCCTGTCCCACTGCCATTTTCTAACTGCCAAGCACTTTAAACTGTTGCACTTAAAATCTGTTGCACACGCGAACCCTCGTGCGTGCTATCCCAGGCAGACTAAATATATATGAATTGAAGTGACTGCTAGCATCAGAAACCAAATGGTCACAATCAGCAATTAACCAATTAGCATAGGCCAGAGCAGGCATTACTATGGAGGGTAAACAACCAATGCTGAACAAGGTCATAAAGCAGTGGGACAAAAGGAAAAAAATAGCTTTGAAAACTTTAAATCAGAAACCAAAAGCAGAAAAAAAAATTAATTTACTATACTTGTATTTTATATGTGTATAATCAGTGTAAACCCTCTTAAAATGATCAGTACCTTAGAATGAATGATGCCCTAAAATAAATAATAATTATAAACATACTCATGCAGAACCCTCTTTTTCATGCAGAACTGTCTTTTTGTATAGAGCTCATGCGCTTGGATAATCTAAAGTCTTTAGCTGTCCTGATGTCTCTTTTTTCTTAACATCTATTGTATCTCTAAAACCTCAGTCAAGCTGAAAAAGCAATGTCAAGGCAGGGGTGAACGAGGTCAGCAGAGACACCAGCCTGAAGTGTTATTCATTCTGATACCATGACAAGACAGATACATTGTGGTGTGACTAAACTGATGCATGTTAAATTTGCTGCAAATTACAAGCATGATAGATATATGAATGGCTCATTGCAGCTGTCTGAGTGTTTCTATCAGTCTTTCAGCCTTTATGTTCTGTTCTGAATTTGTATGGGTATACAATACTGAAGAAAAATATATTTTATATTACACACTGCTATCCAAAATTCTACTTTTTAAAACAAATAAAGCAGAATTGAACTATGCTAAAGGTTATACAATTAAGGGTGCATTTACACTGCACAATAATCTAGAACGAGCATTGCAAGGATCACTTGTCTCCAATAATCGGGCAGTGTAAACAAGCTGGCAATCACCAGATGAACATACAAAGTGCTAGTTCATCAGATGAAATGATCTTTGGTTTCCTAAATAATAATAATAATAATTTCATTTATATTCAAAAAGAACACCGGAAACCTACTTCTTCCAGCAAGCCTACAACCTTCAGTAACCACCGATCGACCAAAACACCGCACGGCCAGCTCTATCCTCACTTACTGTATCCTCACCCAATGCTTGTAGATTGTGAGCCCTCGCGGGCAGGGTCCTCTCTCCTCCTGTACCAGTTGTGACTTGTATTGTTCAAGATTATTGTACCTGTTTTTATTATGTATACCCCTCCTCACATGTAAAGTGCCATGGAATAGATGGCGCTATAATAATAAATAATAATAATAATAATATAGCGCCAACATATTCCGCACTTTACATTATAAAGGGGACTTGTACAGAAAATAGACATTACAGCATAACAATAAACACAGATCAAAACATATACGAAGTGGAATGAGGGCCCTGCTCACAAGCTTACAAACTATGTGGAAAAAGGGGAGACACGAGAGGTGGATGGTAACAATTGCTTTCATTGTTTGCACCAGCCATAGTGTAAGAATCGGATGTTCATGTAAAGCTGCATGAACCAGTTAACAGCCTAAATATGTAACAGTACAGACTCAGAGGGCTATTAAATGCATAAAGCATGTGAGAACATGATAATAGGAACCTGATTATGGTTTAAGTTTTTTTTTTTTTTTTTAATGGGCCACACAGGGATCGTTAGGTTAATGCATTAAGGCGGTAGGCCAGTCTGAAGAAATGCATTTTTAGGGCACGCTTAAAACTGTGGGGATTGGGGATTAATTGTATTAACCTAGGTAGTGCACTCCAAAGAAATGGCACAGCACTTGAAAAGTCTTGGAGATGGGAGTGGAAGGATCTGATTATTGGGGATTTTAACCTCAGGTCATAATAATAATAATAATAATTTTTTTTATATAGCGCCAACATATTCCGCAGCACTTTACAATTAAGCGGGGACATGTACAGACAATAAATTCAGTACAAGTTAAGACAATTTAAAAAGTGACACTAGGGGTGAGGTCCCAGCTCGCAAGCTTACAATCTACAAGGAAAGGTCATTAGCAGAACAGAGAGCACGGGTAGGGTGGTAGACTGAGACCAGGGAGGAGATGTAGGGTGGTGCTCAGCCATGGAGTGCTTTGTGGAATGATCATGGTTCTCAGCACCACAGCAACAAGTGTAAACAGTACCTGTGCTGATGGAAAAATGTCAGCCTTTGAGCACTGAATGAGCCAATAGTGATGGTTCTCTGTGCATATTATGATGTAGTGTACCTTTTTAAACAGGCTATTATATGATCAGCAAGTATATAATGATCAGTGGTCAATTGTAGGGACTCTGACAGCACAGAATGATTGTTCAAATGAATTACAGGTGCATCATGGTGTGGCCAATCATTTAAATACACCTTCACACCTGATTGCTTCCAATCTTTCCAGAGCTGTCAAGAAAATAAAGGAGTGGAGACAGAGGGACAACAAGCAGTTGCAAAGATGCATTTAAATGATTGGCATATTAAGCACCAAACAGCTGGACTTGGTTTGAAGACTCACTCAGAGTCCCTTAAATGCTGCAAATTAGAACCTGGCTGCATGATTGCAGCTTACCGTATTTTTTCCACTAATTCCTTCTAAAACTGACTGTTAGCTGCCAGGATTTTTTGACTCCCATCAAACTTGAGTAAATCTTCTGAAATTTGATTAGGGCAGGTTGACTCAATTCAGGGTCAGAAATTCCATTCACGTTAAATACATTCAATGCAATTCAAATCTGCTTGGAAGTGTTAAGCAGTATCATTAAAAATGTATGCACACTTATCCTCTGTCCTCGATATACTTGTCCCACCATTGCCACTTCCCACACAGTCCTCTGATCAGCTCCTCTCCTTTCCTTCCTTTTGGTCATCCAGTGGATGCCACCACTGAAATGGCTCTACTGCATGGGGCTTAGTTAGTGATGGTGCTTTCTGGAAGATCACAGAAACAGTGAAAGGAAGTTGAGAGAATTGGAAGACTGGGCAGGACGCAGCAGCTATGGGATAGGTATGAGAAGGGCTGAATAGAAATGTGTTTTAGTTATAGTTTTTTTAACCTCTTTTTAGGCCTCAGATTCTACCAAATAAAAAAGAATCTGAATTTTTAGGGTAATGTGAATTCAATTCAAATAGTTTGGAATCAATTTGCTCATCTCAAATCTCTACTCATCATCAGAACCAGGAGACTTGTGTTTCCCATTCTCACCTGATTCTTCAATGGCTACAAGATCATGGCCATAAAATTGGATGGTATGGCTGATCATGGAAGCTAAAAAAGCAATTGTTAGGTACAGCACTGAAATCGGCTATGCTGATCAGTGCCTTTAGGCCCATAAAGATTAGACTAATGTTGGTGAGCCCACCAATGGTCTAACATATTTCAATCACGTATGTCCAATTTTGTACTGAAAATCGCATTGTTCTCCATGAGATAAGCCACCGGCCAATGTATCAGCCAATGGCCTACTTATAGAAAACACTGGAATGCTAGGCCAAGCAAGCACTCCTATGAAAGGGAAAGTCGGCTGAGGTGGCTGTCGACCAACCGATCATCCGAAGCATCATTCAGCTATCAGCCATCTAATGTGTATGGCCAGCCTAAGAGCTCATACACTCTTACTAATACTAGTAAATGATTCTCTGCGCTCATCTGCAATTTTTTCTCTGCTCGGATTGGACTGAGAAAAAAATTGCAGCATGCTCCAAGTGGCCGCATATATCAGTCGAGACACGCCAATGCAAGTCAATTGGTGTGAGAAAAAAATTGCATGGCGCACAGACCATGCATGTGTCATCCAATTTTTACGCATAGATAGAATCTGGTGCTTAGCCTTTGCTTTTTCCTACTTGCCCTGATGCGGTAACAAGTGGGGTATTAGTATTGGGGTTGATGTCAGCTTTGTAATGTCAGTGACATCAAGTCCAGTAGTTAGTAATAGAGAGGTGTCTGTAAGAGACCCTCCATTACCAACCCCGTAGTCAAATGTAATAAGACAAAGACCGAGTAAAGTAATTTAAGTTATTTAGTTGAAAGAAACACACAAAGTGCTTTATTTGAAATAAAAACTCACCAAAACTAAAAATAATAAATCATGATATTCCTCATGTGTCCGCAGATAATCCCTACTGTATGTGATGCAGAGCTGGAGTTGACAGCATCACATAGGGACAGGTGAGGAACATGGCGCTTTATCAGGTGTGAGCTGATATTAATAGCGTAAGAAGATCCATGCTTATTACCCCCTTCTCAAACTATAAAAATTTGCCTACATGTACAGTAAGCTACACATGCACTGCACTGATTATATATTTCAATGACATCTGTCTACCTATCATCTATCTATATCTGTATCTAAGATTGTTTTATTAGTTAGTAAGTTAGCTTGAAATGACAGAGAATTACTGTATGTAAAAGCTGATGTTAAAAATGCATTGCATACATGTCATACGGATGTCATATGGATGCTAGATGATAAAAATCACATTGTACTCGCAAAAAAAATCACATTGTACTCGCAAGAAAGATGCATGACACTCGTCCTACTTTTCAAGAACAACATCGGACCAATTTTAGGCTACATTCACATTTGCGTTGTGTGGTGCCGCGTCGGCGATGCAACGCACAACGCAAACAAGAAAGCATGCAAAACGCATCATTTTGTGATGCATGCGTCCTTTTTTGGCATGATTTTGGACGCAAAAAAAATGCAACTTGCTGCGTCCTCTGCGCCCTGACGCTTGCGCCAAAAAAGACGCATGCGTCACAAAACGCAAGACAACGCATGTCCATGCGCCCCCATGTTAAATATAGGGGCGCATGACGCATGCGTCGCCGCGGCTGCGCCCGACGCAGCCCCGCAAAACACTAATGTGAACGTAGCCTTATTTATGCTGATAAGTGTGAGCCCTAAGACTTAGAATTAAGCAGGATGTATGCCCAATCATCCACTCTATTCAATTTTTGTTGTCACAGTCGTCTTGTACAAGTTTCCCATTCTGGCAATTGCTGGGGATTTCCATGAGGCCTACAACGATTTAAAAAAAATCACTGAAAAGGTGATAATTTATGTAGATCTGAAATCATCTTTAAGTTTTTTCTTGCCAGTGGATTTGCATGTTCTTTGTACTCCTTGTAAAGTTCCTCTAAGGAAATTAAAACATAACTTTACTTATTAATATTAAAATGGATGGACCTTTACCTAATATTTACTATATAAATTGCATTAATAAAACACCAGGGATGTACTTTTTGCAGAAAATGTGAATGCTTAACCACCATATAGAGTAAGAAAATACATGAGCAGTTTACAGTCATTCCATTATTTTTTTATCCTAAATACTTACTGTAAAATGATCTGCTTGGACATATAAAGATTCTATAAGGGGGATTTATTATTCCAACTATGTCAGTTTTCTGGTTGCAAATAATGGCAGATGCTATAATTCCGACATGCTATGCGACTTTTTTTTGCTTTTCCCACTGCTCACTGCATATTTTTCTAAATACAGACCAATTAATTTACTTTAATTTTCACAAGAAAGGGGCATAAATGACAGATTTTAGTGCAAGTCTTCACCAGCCTTTAAGCTGGTAAAGATTTGATTTTCCAGCTCATGCACAGAATATTATTATTATTATTATTATTATTAATAAATGTAGTGCATTTTCTGAAGCATGCTTTTAAGTAGACAGGTGTAATGAACTCTGTTCTTAATAAATTCCCCCTATGTGTTCTCAGCTTTTAAAAGACAGTATACTGACAGTATACCAAAATTATAGACTCTCTTTAAATTGGCATCAGAGAGAAAACTTTATCTTAATGACATGATTTGCCGCCAATGTTATCTTTGTCATTAATGAAATGTGTTACTTTCTTTACTATGAAAGCTCATATTGAACCAAGAGAGATACGCAATATGTTATTAAATAATATAAAAAAGGTATTTATTTACTATGTTAATTATGAATATTGCGTCAGCGTAAAATGTCTGCCTATCGGTTCTATCACTGAAGTTCATTTCAGTATATTCTCTTATTTGCTACATTTGTGCAGCAAATTATCCATTGAGAGTCCAATGCAACCTGCTCTGTAACTCAATTGAGGTTATTGACTCTGGCCATTTGGTATATTTTCAGCAGGAGCAAATTTTCAAAACTTCATCTTGATACAGTCAGACGAAATGAAAGATAATATTCTTTATCTGTCATGGATTGCCGCAGATCAACTGTTTTCATATGAACTTAAACAAGATTTAGTGTTTTCTGTCCGTCAGAACCTTAAAATCGAAAGCGATCAGGATCGATATCTCTGCCCCTGGATATAGCACCAGCTTTGTACATTGCAACAGGCAAGAGGTCTGCATTTAAGATTTTCAGTGTCAAATTAATTTCCGTGTTATCTCCAAATTCAATTAACTGTGAACCCTGTGGAAGTTTCAAAAAAAAAAGAGGCCGTCACCCAGTGGTGACAAATTGCTGTGCTTAGTGTGCATATCAAGGCAAAGTGTTGAGCCGCGCTAATCTTCTCACTAATTCTCAATTACCGTAAAATGAAGCAATAAATCACAAAGACACCAGATCGATGGAAATGTTGTTTTCAGGGTGATTGGCAACCTCCCTTAAGGTTTTCTTCAAGTTGTTCTAAGGTTATGCTTAGTAAAAAGGCAGTGGGACAGGGGATGAAGGGGGCTCTCGACTCCAGAATAATATATAAGCCTAGAGGCCTTTAGGGGATAGTATAGAGGGACAGCACCAATTTCAGCCCATCAGACATCCAATTTTTCTCCTTTTCATACCTGCTGTAGTAAATGAGAAACAAATTAAATTTCTCTCCACTCTCTCCACAAAAACCATTTAAATTTTTCATGGAAACTAATTTGTCCCCAGATAGATAGCACCTCATTCCATGAAAATATACTGTGTCACTGGGAAAAAAATAAATAAATTTGTGTCACTCTGGATTTGCCTTTCTATGTAATGTCACTCAGAGCAGAACGATAAATTAGGCCCTTGCAGAACACAATGGCAGTACCTTGTGCTCTGGTGCATTTGCATTGTCCTCCCCACTCCATAGCATTCTCATATTCTTCCTGTTATTAATTTGCAGCCAGGGTTTTACATTCATGAGGCTGAGATTGAAATGTAAATGAGGCACAAAATAAGTAGTCAGCACTAGACCGGGCCCGGCATCCTATGTCGTAGACTCACGAACGTACATGAAAATAGTTATCATTCAGAGAGATTAGCAGCTCAGAACATCAATCACTGCTGCAAGGAAACAATGAATAAAAAAATCCTCAACACGAGGAAGGAAATTACTACAGTTTAAAGTGGAAAAGGAATATGTAATAGATCCAACCTGTTGTTGAGGAAGGAGAATGGTCGTAATGAAAGAAGGAAATCTGTATCCTATTAATTCTTTCCTTCTCATTTTCCTATCACTTGTATTCAAATTATTTCATTTTGTCATATCAATTTATCTATTAAAAGAGCAGAACTCCAATGCCTAAAATCCCTCTCCAAAGCCAAATGAAACCGGAGATTTCCAACTATGGTGTGCTATGTCACATTATGCTGAATTCAATTATGAAAAACAATAACCTGCAAGGAAATAACAAAAACCTTCACTATGGTTTATCGCAGTTCACGTGGCAGACCTTATCCGTGCTTATTGCTAAGGTATTAGTCACATTTTTTAACCCCTTAGTGACGGAGCCAAATTTTTGAAATCTGACCAATGTCACTTTATGTGGTAATAACTCTGAAACGCTTCAACAAATCCCAGTGATTTTGAGAATGTTTTTTCGTGACACATTATACTTTGTGATAATGGTAAATGTAGGTCGATATATTTTGTGTTTATTTATAAAAATATCAGAAATTTGAGAAAAAATTTAGCAATTTTCAAACTTTGAATGATTATCCCTTTAATTCAGATAGTCATGGCACAGAAAAAACATTAATAAATAACATTTCCCTCATGTCTGCTTTACATCAGCACCATTTGTAAAATGTTATTTTATTTTGTTAGCATTTTATGAGGTTTAAAAATGTTGCAGTAATTTTTCAATTTTTCAAGGAAATTTACAAAATTTATTTTTTTAGGGACTTATCCATGTTTGAAGTGACTTTGCGGGTCCCATATATTGGGAAACCCCACAAAGTTATATCATTTTATAAACAGCACCCCCTGACATATTGAAAACTGCTGTCAGGTAGTTTATTAACCCTTCAGGTGCTTTTCAGGAATTAATTCCAAGTGGCTTAACAGAAATGAAAATGTGTATTTTTACCACCTAAATGTCACTGACTTCTGAACAGATTACTACAGCGGACAGACTCTAAGGCCACTATTTGGTTGTGAATTGCCATGGCAAACATCAGGACCACACAATTATGATCTGAGGGCCCCCACACTCTATTAACCATTTATAATGATGTAGTCACTATTGACAGGGGTTAAAAAGATTTGGACAGTGCAGTAAGTTGTCAGCTATAGCGTACAGCCGACTGCTGCTGGATTTTTTCCTTTATGGAGATGCTATTCTCTTAGATCTCAGGTCAGGTAAAAGATGTATTGGTGTTCATTAAGGGGTTAAAATAAAAAAAGGTATGTTCAAGTATCATTATGGTCTATTGTCTTGTTATGGTTAATATTTTATGGCTTGATTTTAATATAATTTATAGAAATTTATATGTAAGCTGAATAACTTTGGTTTTTATTTTTGCTAAGTTTTCATTTGTAAAAATAACCAGTGTGTAGGTTTTGCTAAATTGCCGAACTGTTTAAGACATTGTATGGTTTCATAATTGTAGGTGTAAATTAACGGAGTGTTGATGTTATACCCTTTAATGCTTCCGGCTGTCATGTTGACCTCATACCCTACCTTCAGTGTTACCGTTATTCTCTTCCTTTTTGTAAATTAGTAATAAAAAGTATGTTTCACATAGGGCCCAGCAGATAGGCTCTGTATACAGACAGACATGTGTTATTATGCTTCATCTCTGACCGGTTAATGCCTTAATTTGGTCAAAACTGGCAAATGTGTAGAGATTCCTGTCTCTCTTGAAACTCTCCCTATAGAAAGGGGTTTCCATGATAAGATATAATAAATTTGAGTTAACATACAACAAATTTAATTGAACATCTTCTACAACAATTGCAAAATTGAGTATAATCCTATTATGCAGATTCAACCATATTTGGGATAAAACATAGCTGTAGAAGAGCAAAGTTTCACTTCAGAGGTTCTGTGGTCTGTTACAAAAGAAATGTTGGGTGGATCTGTGAAGTTTTTAGACTAGAAGTCCTAAGAAAATGGAGGAAAGTGCACTTGTTGGGAATATGAATCAGGTTTTAGACTTGCAAATCAGTTCTCCCGGTGGGTTGTGAAAAATATGCACTGGTTGAACTGTGGACTATAGAACAGTTTGTTTCTGGCTTGCAGTTCTTATATGCACAAGTGGATCTGTGGAGCTGTGTACCACAGCTCCTATAGGCAGGGTCCATTCATCATTTATATGTGGATACATTTCAATTTTGGAATCCTCACCAATAAAGCCACAGCAAACTATACTCAAATGTGAACCTCAAACAGACAACATTCAGCAGCTTTTAGGTCTTTTACACACTTTAAAGGGAACCTGTCACCCCGTTTTTTGAGATTGAGCTATAAATACTGTTAAATAGGGCCTGCGCTGTGTGTTCCTATAGTGTATGTAGTGTACCCCAATTCCCCATGTATGCTGAGAAATAACTTACCAAAGTCGCCGTTTTCGCCTGTCAATCAGGCTGGTCAGGTCGGGAGGGCGTGGTGACATCGGTGGTTCTTCCTCAGCTTTACGTTGGTGGCGTAGTGGCGTAGTGGTGAACAAACAGCGCGCGATCTGCGCTGTAATCCCTTGCATCGGTGGGGGCGGCCATCTTCCTGGGGCCGCGCGTGCGCAGATCGAGTGCTCTGCTGCACGGGGCTTCAGGAAAATGGCCGCGGGATGCCGCGCGTGCGCATTAGAGATCGCGGCGGCCATTTTCCCAAAGCCGAGATGCAAACTCGGCTTTGGGAAAATGGCCGCCGCGATCTCTAATGCGCACGCGCGGCATCCCGCGGCCATTTTCCTGAAGCCCCGTGCAGCAGAGCACTCGATCTGCGCACGCGCGGCCCCAGGAAGATGGCCGCCCCCACCGATGCAAGGGATTACAGCGCAGATCGCGCGCTGCTTGTTCACCACTACGCCACTACGCCACCAACGTAAAGCTGAGGAAGAACCAGCGATGTCACCACGCCCTCCCGACCTGACCAGCCTGATTGACAGGCGAAAACGGCGACTTTGGTAAGTTATTTCTCAGCATACATAGGGAATCGGGATACACTACATACACTATAGGAACACACAGCGCAGGCCCTATTTAACAGTATTTATAGCTCAATCTCAAAAAACGGGGTGACAGGTTCCCTTTAATATTTGTTAAAACTATTCTGGATCTTTGCAGCAGCTTTTAACTTATTGAATGAGAAATTTGCATCAAATTTCACCACCTTAGTGTTTCTTTTTCTACTGTATTACTTTCTGATGTCATAATTAGTGATGAGCGAACGTGCTCGCCACTACTCGTCGCTCGCCCGAGTATCACTATGCTCGGTATACTCGGCGAGCAAGGAGCATTTCCGGGATTATTCGGCGGTAACAGGTGTCTCAACCCAGTGTTTTTGGCGGACTTTAGATACCCAATCACGATGCAGGGATTGTCTGCCAGGCCATGAAACGCCGTAGTTATCTTTGTTGTGGTCGTGCAGTGATTGGCTTGGCCGCACAGCCTCATCCCGAGTATAAGAGACTTGTCGCCGCCCTGCTCGCCGCATTCTGCTTCGGATTCAGCGAGAGTATGGAGAGCTGCTGCCGAGATAGGGTCAGAATCATGGTTTTTAGAGTTAGTGTGCTGTAGGTCTGCAACGCTTACATCCACAACTCCTGAGAAACCAACAGGTCCTTTTAATAGAGCTGTAAGGGGAGCAATAAGTGACAAAAAGAAAGCATTTAGAAAATTAAAGGAAGTAGGTAGTGATGAGGCATTAAATAAACACAGAAAATTAAATAAATTCTGTACAAAGCAAAATCAAGGCAGCAAAAATTGAGACAGAGAGACTCATTGCCAGAGAGAGTAAAAATAATCCCAAAATATTATTTAACTATGTAAATAGTAAGAAACTAAAAAATGATAGTGTTGGCCCCCTTAAAAATAGTCTGGGTGAAATGGTGGACGAGGATCAAGAAAAATCCAATATGCTTAATGACTTTTTTCATCAGTATTTACACAAGAAAATCCCATGGCAGACAATATGATCAATGATAACAAAAATTCCCCATTAAATGTCACCTGCTTAACCCAGCAGGAAGTACGCCGGCTTCTAAAAATCACTAAAATTGACAAATCTGATGGGATACACCCCCGAGTACAGCAGGAATTAAGTGCAGTCATTGATAGACCATTATTTTTAATCTTTAAAGACTCCATAATAACAGCGTTTGTACCACAGGACTGGCGTATGTGGTGCCAATATTCAAAAAGGAGACAAAAACTGAACTTGGAAATTATAGGCCAGTAAGCTTAACCTCTACTCTGGGTAAAATCCTGGAATTCTAATAATAACCTCATGACCTAATATCAACATGGGTTTACTAGGGACTAGTGTTGAGCATTCCGATACTGCAAGTATCGGGTATCGGCCGATATTTGCTGTATCGGAATTCCGATACCGAGTTCCGATATTCTTGCGATGCATATGGTTCCAAGGGTCTGAAGGAGAGGAAACTGTCCTTCAGGCCCCGGGGATACATATTCATGTAAAAAATAAAGAATAAAAATAAAAAATATGGATATACTCACCCCTCCGAAGGACCCTGGCTGTCATCGCTGCGAGCGTCTGCCTCCGTCCCTAAGAATGCAGTGAGTGAAGGACCTTCGATGACGTCATGGTCACGTGAGCAGTCAGGTGCAGTCAGGAGCAGTCAGACCCTGGGAACCATCCAGGATACCTTCTGATATTTGTGTCCCATTGACTTGCATTGGTATCGGGTATCGGTATCGGCGATATCCGATATTTTTTGGATACCATCCGATACCGATACCTTTGAATATCGGAAGGTATCGCTCAACACTACTAGGGACCGCTCCTGTCAGACTAATCTGATCAATTTCTATGAATAGGTAAGTTCTTAAACAGACCAAGATACATAAAATGAGAATAATGGGGATAGGGGAAAATATGCATCCCATTATTTTATTTGCCTTTGTAGCAGCTGCCTGACACTGGCCACTAAATGTGAGTTTGTCATCCACCCATACACCCAGGTCTTTTTCATTGACGGTTTTGCCCAGAGTTTTAGAATTAAGCAAGTAGTTATACATCTTATTACTTCTACCCAAGTGCGTGACCTTAAATTTATCCCCATTAAAGCTCATTTGCCATTTATCAACCCAAGCTTCTAGTTTACATAAATCATCCTGTAATATAAAATTGTCCTCCTCTGTATTGATTACCCTGCAGAGTTTAGTGTCATCTGCAAATATTGAAATTCTGCTCTGAATGCCCCCTACAAGGTCATTAATAAATATGTTAAAAAGAAGAGGGCCCAATACTGACCCCTGTGGTACCCCACTGCTAACCGCGACCCAGTCCGAGTATGCTCCATTAATAACCACCCTTTTTTTCCTATCCCTGAGCCAGCTGTTAACCCACTTACACATATTTTCCCCTATCCCCATTATTCTCATTTTATGTATCAACCTTTTGTGTGGCACCGTATCAAAAGCTTTTGAAAAGTCCATATACACTACGTCCACTGGGTTCCCTTGGTTCAGGCCGGAACTTACCTCTTCATAGAACCTGATCAGATTAGTCTGACATGAACGGTCCCTAGTAAACCCGTGCTGATACTGGGTTATGAGGTTATTCCTCTTCAGATACTCCAGTATAGCATCCCTTAGAATGCCCTCCAGGATTTTACCCACAGTAGAGATTAAGCTTACTGGCCTATAATTACCGAGTTCAGTTTTTGTTCCCTTTTGAATATTGGCACCACATTTGCTATACGCCAGTCCTGTGGTACAGACCCTGTTATTATGGAGTCTTTAAAGATTAAAAATAATGGTCTATCAGTGACTGTACTTAATTCCTGCAGTACTCAGGGGTGTATCCCATCCGGGCCCGGAGATTTGTCAATTTTAGTGATTTTTAGACCCCGACGTACATCCTGCTGGGTTAAGCAGGTGACATTTAATGGGGAATTTATATCACTAGTCATTTTGTCTGCCATGCGATTTTTTTGTGTAAATACTGACGAAAAAAAGTCATTTAGCATATTGGCTTTTTCCTCATCCTCATCCACCATTTCACCCAGACTATTTTTAAGGGGACCAACACTATCATTTTTTAGTTTCTTACTAATTAGGTAGTTAAAGAATATTTTGGGATTATTTTTAGTCTCCCTGGCAATGAGTCTCGTTGTCTCAATCTTTGCTGCCTTGATTTTCTTTTTACAGATCTATTTAATTTTTTGTATTTATTTAATTCTTCATCACTACCTACTTCCTTTAATTCTCTAAATGCTTTCTTTTTGTCACTTATTGCACCCCTTACAGCTCTATTTAGCCATATTGGTTTCCTCCTATTCCTATTATGTTTATTCCCATATGGGATATGCTGTGCACAGGTCCTATCCAAGATGCTAATAAATGTCTCCCATTTTCTTTGTGTATTTTTATGTCTCAGGATATCGTCCCAGTTAATTGCACCAAGATCCTCTCTCATCCGTTGGAAATTTTCCCTCCTGAAGTTTAGTGTCCTTGTAACCCCTCTACTACACATCTTATTAAAGGATACATGAAAACTTATTATTTTGTGATCACTATTCCCCAAGTGACCCCAAACCCTTATATTTGATATGCGGTCTGGCCTGTTGGTTAATATTAGGTCTAGCAGTGCCCCCCTTCTTGTTGTGTCCAAGAGATTATTGTAGGCAGTTTTGCCACTGTTTTTACTGTTTGTTACTCTAATTATATATAGCACTATTTGGCATTTAAAAAAAAAACCAGGCTGTTAGGGCTAGCGGAACGCACCGAGTAGAAATAGATATTTATATAAATGGTGCGTTCGCAGCCCGGGGTCCACCGTGCAGGGAGAACCTGCTGCTAGTGAATGGTGGCACTGTTTGGCGGTATAGACTAGCTCTGTTACCTCACAGAGCAGCCGTGAGAGGAAAGCACTGCGCCCTGTTAGCCTCACAGGAGCACAAGCTTACTGCCAAGCTGATAGCAGTCTGTGGTTATACAACATGCAATCTCCTCACCGAAGAAGCCGGTATTCTAGGGGCTTATTTCAGCCGGGTCCCTGAACACACTCATACAATCTCCTCACCGGAGGTGCCGGTATTCTAGGGGCTTATTTCAGCTGGGTCCCTGAACACACTTATGCATAACCACACTGGCGCAAAGCACATATGACTTGATACTAGCGCATGGCCGTGCGGCCATGCGAGCCTTAAATAGTTGCAGCATGTTTAGGACCTTACAAAGAAGGACCAATGGAGTGCTGCAGCACCTGAGCATGTGACCCTGGATCTCCACTGAGAGATCTCGCCCTGGGCATGCTCAGAGTGCAAAAGCAGGATTTAGTCCTAGCAGCTACAAGGACCTTAGCTGCAGTATCTGATCATGTGACCCTCAATCTCCACTGAGAGATCTTACTCAGGGCATGCTCAGAATGTGAAAAGCAGGACTTAGCCCCAGAAGCGTCCGCTCGCTGCTGCCCAGCACTGACTTCAATGGGAGAAGCAGGAAACGCAGCAGTAACTCTTAGCACAGAGTCAGACTGTGCGAGATGCTGGGATCGACGTCTCCGCTGAGCAGGCTCCACTGCGGCAGGAGAAGAATGGGAGACCGCAGCGGAGATGGCCCGAGATTCCCCCTGTGCAGAGGCAGGAACTCGACCCCTAACAGAGGCCACATATTTGCCAGTGTGGTATTTCCGTGACAGCCCTCATATATCTGCGTGCTCCAAGTTTTGTCATTGTAGGCCGGAGTACCACTTTTTCTGCTGTCTGTTACTCTAATTATATACAACACTATTCAGCCTAACAAAATAAAAAAAGGCCGCATATTTGCCAGTGTGGTATTTCCATGAGAGCCCTCATAGCCCTCATATATCTGCGTACTTCAAGTTTGGGCATTGTAGGCCAGTGGACCACTTTTTTTGCTGTCTATTACTGAAATTATATACAGCACTATTTAGCATAAAAAAATATTAAAAGGCCACATATGTTAGGGGTCGAGTTCACACCTCTGCACAGGGGGAATCTCGAGCCATCTCCTCTGTGGTCTCCCATTCCTCTCCAGCCACAGTGGAGCCTGCTCAGCGGAGACATCGGTCCCAGCGTCTGACTCAGCCTGATACTGTGTGGATGGTTTCTGCTGCTTTCCCAGGCTCAGCCATTGTAGCCAGTACTGGTCAACGGCGAGCAGACATCTCTGGTTCTAAGTCCGGCTTTTTCCCTTCAGAGCATGCCCAAGGTAAGACCTATCATTGGAGGTCAGGGGTCACATGCTCAGGTACTGCTGCAGCTCCCATTGGTCCTCTAGGAAGGTAATGAAGCTGCTGCAGCTATAAAAGATTTGCATGGCCGCGCGGCCATGCGCTAGTATCACTTAATGTTATGAACTTGCTAATTGTGGTAAGATTATATTCAGGGACCAGGCTGAAATAAGTCCCTAGAATACTGGCACCTCCGGTGAGGAGTTTGCATGATTGTATTCAGGGACCCGGCTTAAATAAGCCCCTAGAATACCGGCATCTTCACTTATACCGCCATATATTGCTGTCATTTTCTAGCAGCAGGTTGTCTCCTGCACGGTGGACCCCAGGCTGCGAACACACCAATTATAGCAACCATATAAACTCGGTGCATTCCGCCAGTCCTCACATAATACTAGCACCAGGGACTGGCTAGAAAATGGCAGACGATCAGCGAGTTGGCAGCTCTTGAGTGCACAACCTCAGCTGTGGATGTTACCGCAGTCGCTGTTCAGGCTGCTAGTGTAGCTGCAGCCAGTTTGTCCTCTGCCACCCCTGCTCCGTCTTTATCCTATATCCCGCTACCAGACAAGTTTGCTGGTGACAGGAAGCTATGTTGAGGATTCATGAGCCAGTGCACCATACATCTTGAGCTTCAGGCTGCACATGTTCCTACAGAACGGGCTAAGGTGGGATTTATAATATCCCTTTTGTCGGGCAGGGTGTTGGAATGGGCTATGCTGCTGTGGAAGCGTGATGATTGTGTTGTGCAGAGTGCTCCTCGCATTCTGGACACTTTGAAACAGGTCTTTTTAGGACCTCGTATCACCCATGATACGGCGCTCCAACTGTTGGCAATTACACAGGGTTCGTCCATGGTCAGCCAGTTCGCCGTCCAATTCCGGACTCTGGCATCAGAGCTGGAGTGGCCAGATAAAGTCCTTATTCCGGTGTTCTGGAAAGGACTGGCAGACCATGTGAAGGATGCCTTGGCCATCAGGGAGATTCCTGCCACACTCGAAGAGCTAATTACTATCTCTACTCGCATCGACCTCCATTTTAATGAGCGGAGGCTAGAGCAGACCCAGTGTAGGCAGAGGTTGGCTCCTACCTTCACCAGCCCTCTGGAATCTCCTGTTCAGGCATCCAATGCCCATGAGGCCATGGAGGTTTCTCGAGCGGGACCTAAGTCCTGGGCCACTCGAGTACCCGTGGCTTGTAATATTTGCCAACAGTTAGGACATTATGCCAATAAATGTCCTCAGCAGTCGGGAAAACGATTGCGTCTAGTAATCATTGGAGGAGGTTCACTAGACACAGCGGCATTTTCCTCCAAATTGTCCTTTAAAGGGACAATCACTTTAGGCTCTTCCACTCTCACAGTCGAGCTTTGTGTGGACTCTGGGGAGGAGGGGAATTCTATGTCCTCTGCCTTCGCCCAACGCCATGCCATACCTCTGGTGATGCTCGCCAGGCCAGTGACTGTTCGTGTGGTAAATGGGTCAACACTGCCCACACAAATTACACATCAGTCCATCCCTTTCACATTATCTATGTCTCCTTCCCATCAGGAGATTATTTCCCTGCTTGTCATTCCCGAGAAGATGGATGAGATTCTACTTGGGATGCCATGGTTACGTTTTCACTCTCCTCTTATAGAGTGGTCCTCAGGGAGAATTTTGGGTTGGAGCAAATCTTGTAAGGGCAGATGTGTGAGGGAGTCCATTCAGGTTTCCACTACAGAGATACCCGCAGATCTCACTTCCCTACCCAAGTGCTATTGGTCCTATGCAGACGTGTTCTCCAAGAGGGCTGCAGAGATTTCACGGCCCATATGACTGTCCTATTGACCTTATGCCTGGAGCTGAACCTCCTCAGGGACGGGTCTATCCACTCTCTCTCCCGGAGACGGAGGCTATGTCCCAATACATCCAGGAGAATTTGGCAAGGGGGTTCATTAGGAAGTCAGTGTCAGCTGCAGGGGCGGGGTTCTTCTTCGCGCAGAAGAAGAATGGAGAACTATGTCCATGCATAGATTACAGAAGTCTTAATGCCATCACCGTTAACAATAAGTACCCGTTGCCCCTGATATCTGAGCTCTTCAATAGGCTACGGGGTGCAATGGTATTTACCAAATTAGTCCTGTGGGGTGAATATAACCTGATTCGCATCTGTGATGGGGATTAATGGAAGACAGCTTTTAATACCAGGTATGGGCTGTTGTGAATTCTGTGGCAGAGCTCCCTCCTGTGGTCACAAGTGGTACTTCGGCTGATTCTCTCTGTGAGCTTCTGTTGGTGGAGGGAAGTGGTACTGCAGCTTCTGAGTTTCCTCCCTCAGGTGATCTGGTGAGGTCGTTAGGTGCTTCTCTACTTAACTCCACCTAATGCTTTGATCCTGGCTTCCTGTCAATGTTCCAGTGTTGGACTTGCTTTTCCCTGGATCATTCCTGTGGCCTGCTGCTCTGCATAGCTAAGTTCTTCTTTGCTATTTGTTTGCTATTTTTTCTGTCCAGCTTGTCTAATTTGTTGCTGGAAGCTCTGGGACGCAAAGGGTGTACCTCCGTGCCGTTAGTTCGGTACGGAGGGTCTTTTTGCCCCCTTTGCGTGGTTTTCTTTAGGGTTTTGTGTAGACCGCAAAGTTACCTTTTCTATCCTCGATCTGTTAAGAAAGTCGGGCCTCACTTTGCTGAATCTATTTCATTTCTACGTTTGTCTTTTCATCTTAACTCACAGTCATTATATGTGGGGGGCTGCCTTTTCCTTTGGGGTATTTCTCTGAGGCAAGGTAGGCTTATTTTCTATCTTCAGGCTAGTTAGTTTCTCAGGCTGTGCCAAGTTGCATAGGCAGAGTTAGGCGCAATCCACGGCTGCCTCTAGTGTTGTTTGGAGAGGATTAGGGATTGCGGTCTGCAGAGTTCCCACGTCTCAGAGCTCGTTCTATGATTTTGGGTTATTGTCAGATCACTGTATGTGCTCTGACCGCAATGTCCATTGTAGTACTGAATTGCCTTTCATAACAGTACAGGAAGCCAAAAGTACTAATGATTCTCAATAGAGGGAAAAAAGAAGTTCTGAGACCATTTTTTTTTCTTTGCACTGTGTTTTGCCTTTTTTTTCCCCTAGACATTTGGGTGGTTCAGTACACAGGTGTAGCGATGGACATTAGAAGTCTGTCTTCATTTGTGGATCAGCTCTCGGCAAGAGTACAAAAGATTCAAGACACTATTGATCAGAAAGCTATGTTGGAACCAAGAATTCCTATTCCTGATTTGTTTTTTGGAGATAGAACTAAGTTTCTGAGTTTCAAAAATAATTGTAAATTATTTCTGGCCTTGAAACCTCGCTCCTCTGGTGATCCAGTTCAACAGGTTTTGATTGTTATTTCTTTTTTGCGCAGCGACCCTCAGGACTGGGCATTTTCTCTTGCGCCAGGAGATCCTGCATTGAGTAATATCGATGCGTTTTTCCTGGCGCTCGGATTGCTGTACGATGAACCTAATTCAGTGGATCAGGCAGAGAAAAATTTGCTGGCTCTTTGTCAGGGTCAGGATGAGATAGAGGTATATTGTCAGAAATTTAGAAAGTGGTCCGTGCTCACTCAATGGAATGAATCTGCGCTGGCAGCTATGTTCAGAAAGGGTCTCTCTGAAGCCCTTAAGGATGTCATGGTGGGATTTCCAATGCCTGCTGGTTTGAATGAGTCAATGTCTTTGGCCATTCAGATCGGTCGACGCTTGCGTGAGCGTAAATCTGTGCACCATTTGGCGGTATTACCTGAGCTTAAACCTGAGCCTATGCAGTGCGATAGGACTTTGACCAGAGTTAAACGGCAAGAACACAGACGTCTGAATGGGCTGTGTTTCTACTGTGGTGATTCCACTCATGCTATCTCTGATTGTCCTAAGCGCACTAAGCGGTTCGCTAGGTCTGCCACCATTGGTACGGTACAGTCAAAATTTCTTCTGTCCGTTACCTTGATCTGCTCTTTGTCATCGTATTCTGTCATGGCATTTGTGGATTCAGGCGCTGCCCTGAATTTGATGGTATTGGAGTATGCTAAGCGTTGTGGGTTTCTCTTAGAGCCCTTGCAGTGTCCTATTCCATTGAGAGGAATTGATGCCACGCCTTTGGCCAAGAATAAGCCTCAATACTGGACCCAGCTGACCATGTGCATGGCTCTTGCACATCAGGAGGTTATTCGCTTTCTGGTGTTGCATAATCTGCATGATGTGGTCGTGTTGGGGTTGCCATGGCTACAAGCCCATAATCCAGTATTAGATTGGAAATCCATGTCGGTGTCCAGCTGGGGTTGTCAGGGGGTACATGGTGATGTTCCATTTCTGTCAAATTCGTCATCCACCCCTTCTGAGGTTCCAGAGTTCTTGTCTGATTACCGGGATGTATTTGATGAGCCCAAGTCCGATGCCCTACCTCCGCATAGGGATTGTGATTGTGCTATTAATTTGATTCCTGGTAGTAAATTCCCAAAAGGTCGACTGTTTAATTTGTCCGTGCCTGAGCACGCCGCTATGCGCAGTTATGTGAAGGAATCCCTGGAGAAGGGGCATAGTCGCCCGTCATCGTCACCATTAGGAGCAGGGTTCTTTTTTGTAGCCAAGAAGGATGGTTCGCTGAGACCTTGTATAGATTACCGCCTTCTAAATGAGATCACGGTTAAATTTCAGTACCCCTTGCCATTGTTATCTGATTTGTTTGCTCGGATTAAGGGGGCTAGTTGGTTCACCAAGATAGATCTTCGTGGTGCGTATAATCTGGTGCGAATCAGGCAAGGAGATGAATGGAAAACTGCATTTAATACGCCCGAGGGTCATTTTGAGTATCTAGTGATGCCATTCGGACTTGCCAATGCTCCATCAGTGTTTCAGTCCTTTATGCATGACATCTTCCGAGAGTACCTGGATAAATTCCTGATTGTGTACTTGGATGACAATTTGATCTTCTCGGATGATTGGGAGTCTCATGTGAAGCAGGTCAGAACAGTTTTTCAGGTCCTGCGTGCTAATTCTTTGTTTGTGAAGGGATCAAAGTGTCTCTTTGGTGTGCAGAAGGTTTCATTTTTGGGGTTCATCTTTTCCCCTTCTACTATCGAGATGGATCCTGTTAAGGTCCAAGCCATCCATGATTGGACTCAGCCGACATCTCTGAAAAGTCTGCAAAAGTTCCTGGGCTTTGCTAATTTTTATCGTCGCTTCATCTGCAATTTTTCTAGTATTGCCAAACCATTGACCGATTCGACCAAGAAGGGTGCTGATTTGGTCAATTGGTCTTCTGCTGCTGTGGAAGCTTTTCAAGACTTGAAGCGTCGTTTTTCTTCTGCCCCTGTGTTGTGTCAACCAGATGTTTCTCTTCCGTTCCAGGTCGAGGTTGATGCTTCTGAGATTGGAGCAGGGGCTGTTTTGTCGCAGAGAGGTTCTGATTGCTCAGTGATGAAACCATGCGCTTTTTTTTCCAGGAAGTTTTCGCCTGCTGAGCGAAATTATGATGTGGGCAACTGAGAGTTGCTGGCCATGAAGTGGGCATTTGAGGAGTGGCGTCATTGGCTTGAAGGAGCTAAGCATCGCGTGGTGGTATTGACTGATCATAAGAACTTGACTTATCTTGAGTCTGCTAAGCGGTTGAATCCTAGACAGGCTCGTTGGTCGCTGTTTTTTGCCCGTTTTGACTTTGTGATTTCGTACCTTCTGGGCTCTAAAAATGTGAAGGCGGATGCTCTGTCTAGGAGTTTTGTGCCCGACTCTCCGGGTTTGTCTGAGCTGGCGGGTATCCTCAGGGAAGGAGTAATTGTGTCTGCCATCTCCCCTGATTTGCGGCGGGTGCTGCAAAAATTTCAGGCTAATAAACCTGATCGTTGTCCAGCGGAGAGACTGTTTGTCCCTGATAGGTGGACCAATAAAGTTATCTCTGAGGTTCATTGTTCGGTGTTGGCTGGTCATCCTGGAATCTTTGGTACCAGAGAGTTGGTGGCTAGATCCTTTTGGTGGCCGTCTCTGTCGCGGGATGTGCGTGTTTTTGTGCAGTCCTGTGGGATTTGTGCTCGGGCTAAGCCCTGCTGTTCTCGTGCCAGTGGGTTGCTTTTGCCCTTGCTGGTCCCGAAGAGGCCTTGGACACATATCTCTATGGATTTTATTTCTGATCTTCCCGTTTCTCAAAAGATGTCAGTCATTTGGGTGGTCTGTGATCGCTTTTCTAAGATGGTCCATCTGGTACCCTTGTCTAAATTGCCTTCCTCCTCTGATTTGGTGCCATTGTTCTTCCAGCATGTGGTTCGTTTACATGGCATTCCAGAGAATATCGTTTCTGACAGAGGTTCCCAGTTTGTTTCAAGGTTTTGGCGAGCCTTTTGTGGTAGGATGGGCATTGACTTGTCTTTTTCCTCGGCTTTCCATCCTCAGACTAATGGCCAGACCGAACGAACCAATCAGACCTTGGAAACATATCTGAGATGCTTTGTTTCTGCCGATCAGTATGACTGGGTGTCCTTTTTGCCTTTGGCTGAGTTCGCCCTTAATAATCGGGCCAGCTCGGCTACCTTGGTTTCGCCATTTTTCTGCAATTCTGGGTTCCATCCTCGTTTCTCTTCAGGACAGGTTGAGTCATCTGACTGTCCTGGTGTGGATACTGTGGTGGACAGGTTGCAGCAGATTTGGACTCATGTAGTGGACAATTTGTCCTTGTCCCAGGAGAAGGCTCAACGTTTCGCTAATCGCAGACGCCGTGTGGGTCCCCGACTTCGTGTTGGGGATCTGGTTTGGTTATCTTCTCGTCATATTCCTATGAAGGTTTCCTCTCCTAAGTTTAAACCTCGTTTCATTGGTCCGTATAGGATTTCTGAGGTTCTTAATCCTGTGTCTTTTCGTCTGACCCTTCCAGATTCTTTTTCCATACATAACGTATTCCATAGGTCATTGTTGCGGAGATACGTGGCACCTATGGTTCCATCTGTTGATCCTCCTGCCCCGGTTTTGGTGGAGGGGGAATTGGAGTATATTGTGGAGAAGATTTTGGATTCTCGTGTTTCTAGACGGAAACTCCAGTATCTGGTTAAATGGAAGGGTTATGCTCAGGAAGATAATTCCTGGGTTTTTGCCTCTGATGTCCATGCTCCCGATCTTGTTCGTGCCTTTCATGTGGCTCATCCTGGTCGGCCTGGGGGCTCTGGTGAGGGTTCGGTGACCCCTCCTCAAGGGGGGGGTACTGTTGTGAATTCTGTGGCAGAGCTCCCTCCTGTGGTCACAAGTGGTACTTCGGCTGATTCTCTCTGTGAGCTTCTGTTGGTGGAGGGAAGTGGTACTGCGGCTTCTGAGTTTCCTCCCTCAGGTGATCTGGTGAGGTCGTTAGGTGCTTCTCTACTTAACTCCACCTAATGCTTTGATCCTGGCTTCCTGTCAATGTTCCAGTGTTGGACTTGCTTTTCCCTGGATCATTCCTGTGGCCTGCTGCTCTGCATAGCTAAGTTCTTCTTTGCTATTTGTTTGCTATTTTTTCTGTCCAGCTTGTCTAATTTGTTGCTGGAAGCTCTGGGACGCAAAGGGTGTACCTCCGTGCCGTTAGTTCGGTACGGAGGGTCTTTTTGCCCCCTTTGCGTGGTTTTCTTTAGGGTTTTGTGTAGACCGCAAAGTTACCTTTTCTATCCTCGATCTGTTAAGAAAGTCGGGCCTCACTTTGCTGAATCTATTTCATCTCTACGTTTGTCTTTTCATCTTAACTCACAGTCATTATATGTGGGGGGCTGCCTTTTCCTTTGGGGTATTTCTCTGAGGCAAGGTAGGCTTATTTTCTATCTTCAGGCTAGTTAGTTTCTCAGGCTGTGCCGAGTTGCATAGGCAGAGTTAGGCGCAATCCACGGCTGCCTCTAGTGTTGTTTGGAGAGGATTAGGGATTGCGGTCTGCAGAGTTCCCACGTCTCAGAGCTCGTTCTATGATTTTGGGTTATTGTCAGATCACGGTATGTGCTCTGACCGCTATGTCCATTGTAGTACTGAATTGCCTTTCATAACAATGGGCATTATGAATATCTAGTGATGCCCTTTGGGCTCTGTATTGCCCCAGCCATTTTTCAAGACTTTGTGAATGACATCTTCCGGGATATGCTCTCCACCTCAGTCGTAGCCTACCTGGATGATATACTCATCTACTGTCCAGATATTGACTCCCACTGGAGAGGTTCTCAAGGTCTTTGACCTCTTACGGGCAAATTCTCTTTATGTCAAGTTGGAGAAATGTGTGTTTGAGCAGGAGTCCTTGCCTTTCCTTGGTTATATCATCTCCACCCAGGAATTATCTATGGATCCTGCCAAACTACAGGCTGTGTAGGCCCTCTGCATAAAAAATATCTGTCCATATTGTGAACTAAATAAGCTTCCTATAGTATATGGAATTCACACTGTCTGCCTTATTTTGCATCACCCACCACAATGTCTGTTGTTATCTGCTATACCACACTTTTAGAACACTACACAAAACAGTTAAAAACAATTAAACTTGCAAAACATAGCAAAAAAGTATAAAGACCAGACCTATAATAAGGGCACCTGTGCCCGGTGCCACCTTCTCATTTTACCATCTTCTATTGCCCTCATCCACTACATGGGAATGCTACCTTGGAAGCCTGGTACATTACGTCAGGTAGTATAGGACGCCCTATTGTTTGGCAATCCTTAGCCACGGGGGTTTCTCATTTGGGGTATTTATGTATCCTAAAAAAAACCTTATATTTGGATTCCTTAGGCAGTTTTCAGGGTGGCACTGAGGTTTGACCTTATTATAGGTCTGGTCTTTATACTTTTTTGCTATGTTTTTGCAATTTTAATTGTTTTTAACGGTTTTGTGTAGTGTTCTAAAAGTGTGGTTTAATAAAATTGTTCTACTTTGAAATATCTCTGTGGTGATCCCTTTAGTATGCATGCTACCCTTTTCTTTTGTTCATTGTATTGTGCTCTCTTGTAGCATGCTATAGGTGATCCCTGGCGGTGGTGCCTGCCTACACTTTGTTGTTCATACTGTTATCCGCTATAACCACCACACCGTCTGCCACTGCCTACACTATGGTTGTCCCCTCTCTAGCTTTTCCTTACACTCTCTATATCTCCACTCTGTCCCCATGCCATGCTAACTTCCCTCCATACTGTGACTCCATTTCATGCTGTCCCTTTCCCTATTCATTCTGTGCCCCTTTTCACGCTGTGCACTCATACTGACTACCACATTGTCCTCTCCAAACTGTATCCACTCTTACACTGTTCTCTTACATGGTATGATGGTAGCCACAGCCATCCATAAAGTGTGATATCCACAACATCCCCAATATACACTATGATGTCCACCACAGCCTGCCAATATACAGTATGATGTCCAACACAGCCCCTATACAGTATAATTCCACCGGCAGCCCCCTATACAATGATTTCCCACATATCCTTTATGTAATATGATGTCTCCACAGCTCCCAGTATAATGTCCCTCACAGTTCGCAGTATATGTTCCCCACAGTCTCTTATATAATACAATGTTCCCCACAGCCTCCCCTGTAATAGCTCCCAAAGCCAGCCCTTTGCATGTTGCCGCAGCCAGCCTGTCTTACGTTTCCCCATGGCCAGCCCCTCATATGTCCCACACAGCCAGCCCCTAAAATGTTCCCGAACAGCCAGCACCTCATATGTTGCCCACAACCAACCCCTCTTATGTCCCCTATATCAAGCCCCTTATATGTCCCCCACATCCAGCCCCTCATATGTTCCCCACAGCCAGCCCCTCATACATATGTTCCCCACAGAGAGACCCTCATAGGTTCCCCACCACCAGCCCCTCTTTGTCCACCACAGCCATCCCCTCTTATGTCCCCCACATCCAGCCACATTTATGTCCCCAACAGCTATCCCTTCTTATATACCACATCTTATGTCCCCCACAACCAGCCCCTCTTATGTCCCCCAAATACAACCCCTCTTATGTCCCCCACAACCAGCCGCTCTTATGTCCCCCTTAGCCAGCACCTCATATATCCCCCATAACCAGCTGCACATATGTCCCCCATAACCAGCCCCTTATGTCCCCCATAGCCCGTCTGACTTATGTCCCCCATAGCCAGCCACTTATATGTACCCTATTCATAAGCAAAATATTTTAAAAAGGCTTATTCTCACCTAATCCCGGCTCCCTGTACACCACGGCTAGCAATGGATGCTGGATGTCATGATGATGTCACCGAATTGCACCATCCGACATGACCTGTGTGTGCCATCTCCAACATGCTGCAGGCCAGAAATGGACTGCATACTGCTGAAATTTCCAGCAGGGCAGGGAGCTGATAACAGCTTCTTTGCTCCTGTCCTGTGGTGTGCAGCTCTGACATCAATTGAATTTGTGTTTGATGTGCGCAAATACAATTGCATGCAGGGAGGGAGTGACGGTCGGGGTGCAGGCAGAGAGAGAGGTGAGTGGAGTCAGTGACTGAAATCGCTCACCTCCATGTCTGCGCAACGGCCAGTCACTGTGGTGAATGTCTGCGGCAGGTCATTTAGCCATGGCACTTTTCTTCACCTCAAGGCAGGAGACAGCTCCCTGGGCAGGTGCCTATTCTGCCTGCCCCTCATCGTTTCCATACTTCCAAAGTCAGGAACACTTCCCAGCAAGGATGTATGGATATGTCCAAGGTTGTGAAAGGGTTACAGGCCTAAAGTTATGATGTCAGAAAAGTTTTCTTTGTTGTCTAAAAAAACAGGAGCGAGGGCAGTTATGTATAAAACTATTATTACCTAATGTCTGGTACGGAACCCCAAACAGGGACTTTTTAATGCACATCTAGTTTCCTGTTCGGGTTGGCCAGTCTAATAAAGCTTGTTGAAAGGCTGTATAAAGTCCGGATTATGAATTCCTCTGCCATTCTGCTCTCATTAGTGTATTGATAGAATGCAGTTGAAGTGAAATACAGATTCTGATTGCGTACACTGCAAGAAATCCAATGTGTGTACTCTGAAACCCATATCTGTGGGAGGACTAAGCAAAAAAGCCACTGTGTATACTGTGCCCCCCACCTGTGGGAGTACTGTGCTTTTAAGCCGCTGTGTGTACTCTGCTCCCCCCACCAGTGGGAGTACTGTGCATAAAACCACTGCGTGCACTCTTCCCCCACATGTGGTAGTACTGTGCCAAAAAGCCACTGTGTGTTTTCTAGTAGTCTGGTAAACAAATAATTAGCATCAGCATCACTTTGCCATTTCTAGGCCAAATAAATACTTTTTCTAAACCTGTATGTGTTTATAGTAGCCTGGGAAACAAATAATTGCCATCAACCATCTTGTTACCATTTCTAGGGCAAAAAAAAATATTTTTCTGGATCGCTGCATTGTTTTTTGTAATCTGGGAAATAAATAATTGGTTTCATCTGTCTCATTACAATTTGTATGCCAAAGAAATAATTTTCCTAAACTGGGGGGAGGGGGAGTTATAGTAGTCTGGGAGGCAAATAATTGTCATCAGCCGTCTTGTTGCCATTTCCAGGGTAAAAAATTATAGCAAGAAAAAGTTTAGGTCACAACCATGAAAAAAGCCGGCATTTACTTATCACATACCCAATTGAGAACATGGAAGAAGCAAGGAAAAAGAAGGTATGCAAAGACAAGGACCAACTGACTATATATATTCTACTATATAATTGTCTAAGGGTCACTTCCGTCTGTCCTTCTGTCTGTCGCGGATATTCATTGGTCTCGGCCTCTATCTGTCATGGAAATCCAAGACGCTGATTGGTCGTGGCAAAACGCCAATGACCATTGCCACGACCAATCAGCAACAGGCACAGTCCGGTGGCAAAATGGCCGCTCTTTCCACCCCGCAGTCAGTGCCCACTCCATACTCCCCTCCAGTCAGCCCTCACACAGGGTTAATGCCAGCGTTACCAGAGCGCAGTGTAACGCACTCTGGTAACGCAGCTATTAACCCTGTGTGACCAACTTTTTACTATTGATGCTGTGTATGCAGCATCAATAGTAAAAAGATCTAATGTTACAAATAATAATAATAAAAAAAAAGGTAATTCTCACCCTCTGACGTCGCCTGCTGTCATCAACAGTGCAAGCGTCAGGTTCCGGTGCCAAGGATGCTATGCGAGAAGGACCTGCCATGATGTCACGGTCATGTGACCGTGACATCATCACAGGTCCTGCGCTCATACCAACCCTGAGACGGCAACCGCTCCATGCATTGCGATCTCGAGAGATGATGACGTAGCGGTCTCGCGAGACCGCAATGCTCTCTTAAGACCACAACACTATTGCGTTGGAAATCTAATCCACCCGACTGTAAGATGGTACATAGGGGACTAATAAAGAATAAGCCATGGTATTATAAATCTGAAATTCTGCCAATTGGTGTATAAAAGTCTAGAGTCTGTGTTAAGAGCACCCTAAATAGATCAATTAAAGGTGCTACACAATTACGCTGCTACAAAGTATAAAGTGATTTAAATGCTATACAATACGCAGTCTAATATTCAATATGAATTTGACATAATAGATGTATCACACCCGCAGTGTACACTATTAATACAGCAATACTAACGGATGGGTCTGCCCCAAATTTGACACATGGCCTGAGCTTGCTCTTTATGCCTTGGAAGTACTAGCCCGTTTTGCGGCAAGTGTCATTTCAGAATGTGTGCTTAGCATGGCAGGGGCTAAGATCACAGACATGTTCATCTGCCTGTCCACATCCAATGTGGGGAGCATAACATTTTTTTCAAATGATCCAGGGGTTGATGCCACAGGACCTGTCCAATCCTTTGGATGTCTAGACAACTATATCAGCTGCACCCAGCCAGTATTCAACTCTATTTACCATTTGTTTCAGTGAGTGCCTCCTCTCCAAATAAAAAACCCAAACAACTGTGTGGGCTACCTCTTCCTCAACCTCATCCACCTTTACCACCATGTCCACCATTTTCTCCACTTGGACCTATGTCTTGGTTACAGATATCTAGTTTAAGTATTGTTAAATCTAGGTTGTTTTAAAAAATACATGAATACAAAAATATATTAAAAAGGATAATATGCACATAGTCAGACCCCAAAGGGGTGGAGCCGCATATTCATTACTGTAATAAGCGGCACCATGTGACCGCTCACACAGGAGAAGTAGCGCCGCTGAGAGGATGTAAGCGCCAAGGGAGCTGGGTAAGTATTTTAATGCCAGCGGGGGGGCGCACAGGGGGTGGGAGGGGGCAGATTACCGGCAACTTTATTTTAAAAACAAAAATAAATAAAAAAAAAGATTATTCATTCCTTCTTTCCAGCAAACGCTGCTGGGAAGAAGGGATGAATACCGGATTCCGCACCGCACGCAGGGGACAGCGCTTAACTCTAGCGCCGTCTCCTGCACGGTCCGTGTGGTCCTCAGTCAGCACACGGGCGGCACACGGCTGCCGCACGTGTGCCACACTGATGTTCAACGTAAGCACACGGACACACGGACACGGATAATTCCGGTACCGATTTTTCCGGTACCAGAATTATCTGGACGTGTGAGACTGGCCTAACTGAGCACTCTGAGTTTTAAATTTATTTAAATTTATTTCCAATAAAGATTGATTGACTTTTATTTTATGGTTCTCTTCATTACTTGGACCAATCAATGTACATGTTATATTGATTTGAAGTGACATTTTTGTTGCGTTTGGAAACTATCTTGATAATTGAAAAAAAAAGTGTTGGACTACTCCTCCCTTGATTCTTCCACCTATACCACCACATCTACTTGGACCTAAGCCTCCTTGTCATAGATTAATAGTTTTGTAAATTCTAGGTTGTTTTAAGTCAGATCCATTAAAAAAAGAAAAAAAAAACAATGAAAAATAAATACAGCACATGTAAACCAATCCCTTGAATCTTTATTTTATTTATTTATTTTACTAAACAGCCATTAATTCCACAGTGCCTTATGGGCATTATTGGCACTGTCCCCATTGGGTTTCATATTTTAATTTCCCCATCAGTATGTGTTTGGAGTGTGGGAGGCGCCAGAGTACCTGGAGGAAACCAAATCAAACATGGGATTTAAACCCAGGATACCAAAGCTACAAAGCTGCAATGCTAACCCCTGAGCCACCATGCTGCCCTGCCTCTTCCACCTATAGCACCAAGTCTACCTCCTCCTCCACTTGGATCTGGTCCTCTTGGTTCAAGATTCTTAATGTTATGTGCGCTCTACTTAGCGTAGGTACAAGATGCACCTGTAGTGAGGGACAGTATTACTCTCTTTATGTACTCTGTACCAGTGTCTGTGATAGTACCATGCATAAACAAAAGTTTTTATAATCTTTAACTGTGGTGGAAGCAATGTGCGTCTAACATATTTTTTTACTCTTATGTAACCAGGTTTGTGATAGGACCGTGCAAAAAAGCCACCATGTGCATTCTTTAACCCATATCTGCAGGACTACTGTGCCCAAAACCTCTGTGTGTATTTTTTAAGTACTGTTCAAAAGCTGCTGAGTGTATTCTTTAACCCTTATCTGTGGGAGTACTGTGCCTGTAAGTCACTGTGTCTATTCTGCAATACTGTCTGTGGGGGTCCTGTGCCCTATTGTCTGAGTGTAATATTTTTAATTAGCATATCTGAGCGAAATGTGAAAACATGCACTGTGGGTAAAACTTTTTATCACCTTCTGTGGAGGGAAATGTGAAAATGTGCTCCGTGGAAGGAATTGGAAAACATGCTCAGTGGGAGAAATTATCAGCTTCTGTGAAGGAAATGTGAAAACATGCTCTATGAGTGAAATTAGTTATCAGCTTCTGTTGGGTACTGTGCCCAAAAGCCTCTGTTTTCTCTGCTGCTGTATCTGTATGAGTACTGTGCCTAAAATACAATTTTACTCTAGCTTTGTGGCTAGGCCTATTGTTCATTTAAGTATTTCATTACTCATTTCAATTACAGAGCCTCTATGTTGTCATAGTTAGTTATTATTAGTTATTATTAACCCCTTTACCCCCAAGGGTGGTTTGCACGTTAATGACCAGGCCAATTTTTACAATTCTGACCACTGTCCCTTTATGAGGTTATAACTCCGAAACGCTTCAACGGATCCTGGTGATTCTGACATTGTTTTCTCGTGACATATTGTACTTCATGATAGTGGTAAAATTTCTTTGATAGTACCTGCGTTTATTTGTGAAAAAAACGGAAATTTGGCGAAAATTTTGAAAATTTCGCAATTTTCAAACTTTGAATTTTTATGCAATTAAATCACAGAGATATGTCACACAAAATACTTAATAAGTAACATTTCCCACATGTCTCCTTTACATCAGCATAATTTTGGAACCAATTTTTTTTTTTGTTAGGGAGTTATAAGGGTTAAAATTGACCAGCAATTTCTCATTTTTACAACACCATTTTTTTTTAGGGACCACGTCTCATTTGAAGTCATTTTGAGGGGTCTATATGATAGAAAATGCCCAAGTGTGACACCATTCTAAAAACTGCACCCCTCAAGGTGCTCAAAACCACATTCAAGAAGTTTATTAACCCTTCAGGTGTTTAATAGGAATTTTTGGAATGTTTAAATAAAAATGAACATTTAACTTTTTTACACAAAAAATTTACTTCAGCTCCAATTTGTTTTATTTTACCAAGGGTAACAGGAGAAATTGGACCCAAAAAGTTGTTGTCCAATTTGTCCTGAGTACGCTGATACCCCATATGTGGCAGTAAACCACTGTTTGGGCGCATGGGAGAGCTCGGAAGGGAAGGAGCGCTATTTGACTTTTCAATGCAAAATTGACAGGAATTGAGATGGGACGCCATGTTGCGTTTGGAGAGCCACTGATGTGCCTAAACATTGAAACCCCCCACAAGTGACACCATTTTGGAAAGTAGACCCCCTAAGGAACTTATCTGGATGTGTGGTGAGCACTTTGACCCACCAAGTGCTTCACAGAAGTTTATAATGCAGAACCGTAAAAATAAAAAATCATATTTTTTCACAAAAATTATATTTTTGCCCCCAATTTTTTATTTTTCCAAGGGTAAGAGAAGAAATTGGACCTCAAAAGTTGTTGTCCAATTTGTCCTGAGTACGCTGATACCCCATATGTGGCAGTAAACCACTGTTTGGGCGCATGGGAGAGCTCGGAAGGGAAGGAGCGCAGTTTGACTTTTCAATGCAAAATTGACAGAAATTGAGATGGGACGCCATGTTGCGTTTGGAGAGCCACTGATGTGCCTAAACATTGAAACCCCCCACAAGTGACACCATTTTGGAAAGTAGACCCCCTAAGGAACTTATATAGAGGTGTGGTGAGCACTTTGACCCACCAAGTGCTTCACAGAAGTTTATAATGCAGAACCGTAAAAATAAAAAATCATATTTTTTCACAAAAATTATATTTTTGCCCCCAATTTTTTATTTTTCCAAGGGTAAGAGAAGAAATTGGACCTCAAATGTTGTTGTCCAATTTGTCCCGAGTACGCTGATACCCCATATGTGGCAGTAAACCACTGTTTGGGCGCATGGGAGAGCTCGGAAGGGAAGGAGCGCCGTTTGACTTTTCAATGCAAAATTGACAGGAATTGAGATGGGACGCCATGTTGCGTTTGGAGAGCCACTGATGTGCCTAAACATTGAAACCCCCCACAAGTGACACCATTTTGGAAAGTAGACCCCCTAAGGAACTTATCTGGATGTGTGGTGAGCACTTTGACCCACCAAGGGCTTCACAGAAGTTTATAATGCAGAGCCATAAAAATAAAACAAAATTTTTTTCCCACAAAAATTATTTTTTAGCCCCCAGTTTTGTATTTTCCCTAGGGTAACAGGAGAAATTGGACCCCAAAAGTTGTTGTCCAATTTGTCCTGAGTACGCTGATACCCCATATGTGGGGGGGGAACCACCGTTTGGGCGCATGGGAGGGTTCGGAAGGGAAGGAGCGCCATTTGGAATGCAGACTTAGATGGAATGGTCTGCAGGCGTCACATTGCGTTTGCAGAGCCCCTAATGTACCTAAACAGTAGAAACCCCCCACAAGTGACACCATTTTGGAAAGTAGACCCCCTAAGGAACTCATCTTGATGTGTTGTGAGAGCTTTGAACCCCCAAGTATTTCACTACAGTTTATAACGCAGAGCCATGCAAATAAAAAATATTTTTTTTTCCACAAAAATTATATTTTAGCCCCCAGTTTTGTATTTTTCCAAGGTTAGCAGATGAAATTGGACCCTAAATGTTGTTGTCCAATTTGTCCTGAGTATGCTGATACCCGATATGTGGGGGGGAACCACCGTTTGGGCGCATGGGAGGGCTCGGAAGGGAAGGAGCATCATTTGGAATGCAGACTTAGATGGATTGGTCTGCAGGCGTCACATTGCGTTTGCAGAGCCCCTAATGTACCTAAACAGTAGAAACCCCCCACAAGTGACCCCATATTGGAAACTAGACCCCTCAATGAACTTATCTAGATGTGTTGTGAGAACTTTGAACCCCCAAGTGTTTCACTACAGTTTATAACGCAGAGCCGTGAAAATAAAAAATCTTTTTGTTTTCCCACAAAAATTATTTTTTAGCCCCCAGTTTTGTATTTTCCCAAGGGTAACAGGAGAAATTGGTCCACAAAAGTTGTTGTCCAATTTGTCCTGAGTACGCTGATACCCCATATGTTGGGGTAAACCCCTGTTTGGGCACACAGGAGAGCTCGGAAGGGAAGGAGCACTGTTTTACTTTTTCAACGCAGAATTGGCTGGAATTGAGATCGGACGCCATGTCGTGTTTGGAGAGCCCCTGATGTGCCGAAACAGTGGAAACCCCCCAATTATAACTGAAACCCTAATCTAAACACACCCCTAACCCTAATTCCAACGGTAACCCTAACCACACCTCTAACCCTGACACACCCCTAACCCTAATCCCAACCCTATTCCCAACTGTAAATGTAATCTAAACCCTAACCCTAACTTTAGCCCCAACCCTAACTGTAGCCCCAACCCTAACCCTAACCCTAGCCCTAACCCTAGCCCTAACCCTAACCCTAACCCTAGCCCTAACCCTAACCCTAGCCCTAACCCTAGCCCTAACCCTAACCCTAACCCTAGCCCTAACCCTAACCCTAGCCCTAACCCTAACCCTAACCCTAGCCCTAACCCTAGCCCTAACCCTAGCCCTAACCCTAACCCTAACCCTAGCCCTAACCCTAGCCCTAACCCTAACCCTAGCCCTAGCCCTAACCCTAGCCCTAACCCTAGCCCTAGCCCTAACCCTAACCCTAGCCCTAACCCTAACCCTAATCCTAGCCCTAACCCTAGCCCTAATGGGAAAATGGAAATAAATACATTTTTTTTATTTTTCCCTAACTAAGGGGGTGATGAAGGGGGGTTTGATTTACTTTTATAGCGAGTTTTTTAGCGGATTTTTATGATTGGCAGCCGTCACACACTGAAAGACCCTTTTTATTGCAAAAAATATTTTTTGCAATACCACATTTTGAGAGCTATAATTTTTCCATATTTTGGTCCACAGAGTCATGTGAGGTCTTGTTTTTTGCGGGACGAGTTGACGTTTTTATTGAAAACATTTTTGGGCACGTGACTTTTTTTATCGCTTTTTATTCCGATTTTTGTGAGGAAGAATGACCAAAAGCCAGCTATTCATGAATTTCTATTGGGGGAGGCGTTTATACCGTTCCGCGTTTGGTAAAATTGATAAATCAGTTTTATTCTTCGGGTCAGTACGATTACAGCAATACCTGATTTATATCATTTTTTTATGGTTTGGTGCTTTTATACGATAAAAACTATTTTACAGAAAAAATAAATATTTTTGCATCGCTTTATTCTCAGGACTATAACTTTTTTATTTTTTTGCTGATGATGCTGTATCGCGGCTCTTTTTTTGCGGGACAATATGACGCTTTCAGCGGTACCATGGTTATTTATATCTGTCCTTTTGATCGCGTGTTATTCCACTTTTTGTTCGGCGGTATGATAATAAAGCGTTGTTTTTTGCCTCGTTTTTTTTTTTTTTTTCTTACGGTGTTTACTGAAGGGGTTAACTAGTGGGACAGTTTTATAGGTCGGGTCGTTACGGACGCGGCGATACTAAATATGTGTACTTTTATTGGTTTTTTTTTTATTTAGATGAAGAAATGTATTTATGGGAATAATATTTTTTTTTTTTTTTCATTATTTTGGAATATTTTTTTTTATTTTTTTTACACATTTGGAAAATTTTTTTTTTACTTTTTTACTTTGTCCCAGGGGGGGACATCACAGATCAGTGATCTGACAGTTTGCACAGCACTCTGTCAGATCACTGATCTGACATGCAGCGCTGCAGCCTTCACAGTGCCTGCTCTGAGCAGGCTCTGTGAAGCCACCTCCCTCCCTGCAGGACCCGGATCCGCGGCCATCTTGGATCCGGGGCTCGAGCAGGGAGGGAGGTGAGGAGACCCTCGCAGCAACGCGATCACATCGCGTTGCTGCGGGGGGCTCAGGGAAGCCCGCAGGGAGCCCCCTCCCTGCGCGGTGCTTCCCTGCACCGCCGGCACATCGCGATCATCTTTGATCGCGGTGTGCCAGGGGTTAATGTGCCGGGGGCGGTCCGTGACCGCTCCTGGCACATAGTGCCGGATGTCAGCTGCGATAAGCAGCTGACACCCGGCCGCGATCGGCCGCGCTCCCCCCGTGAGCGCGGCCGATCGGCTATGACGTACTATCCCGTCCAGGGTCAGATAAGCCCAGGGCACCTCGACGGGATAGTACGTCTAAGGTCACAGAGGGGTTAAGGTTGAAGGAAGATTTTAAGTCCATCTAGTTCAACCCATAGCCTAACCTAACATGCCCTAACATGTTGATCCAGAGGAAGGCAAAAAAAAACTCATGTGGCAAATAGTAAGCTCCACTTTGGGGAAAAAAATTCCTTCCCAACTCCACATATGGCAATCAGACTAGTTCCCTGGATCAACGCCCTATCAAGGAATCTAGTATATATACCCTGCAACATTATACTTTTCAAGAAAGGTATCCAGTCCCCTCTTAAATTTAAGTAATGAATCACTCATTACAACATCATATGGCAGAGAGTTCCATAGTCTCACTGCTCTTACAGTAAAGAACTCGCGTCTGTTATTATGCTTAAACCTTCTTTCCTCCAGACGTAGAGGATGCCCCCGTGTCCCTGTCTTAGGTCTATGATTAAAAAGATCATCAGAAAGGTCTTTGTACTGTCCCCTCATATATTTATACATTAAAATAAGATCACCCCTTAGTCTTCGTTTTTCCAACCTAAATAGCCCCAAGTGTAATAACCTATCTTGGTATTGCAGACCCCCCAGTCCTCTAATAACCTTGGTCGCTCTTCTCTGCACCCGCTCTAGTTCAGCTATGTCTTTCTTATACACCGGAGACCAGGACTGTGCACAGTATTCTAAGTGTGGTCGAACTAGTGACTTGTATAGAGGTAAAATTATGTTCTCCTCATGTGCATCTATGCCTCTTTTAATGCATCCCATTATTTTATTTGCCTTTGTAGCAGCTGCCTGACACTGGCCACTGAACATAAGTTTGTCATCCACCCATACTCCCAGGTCTTTTTCATTGACGGTTTTGCCCAGAGATTTAGAATTACCGTATATACTCGAGTATAAGCTGAGATTTTCAGCCCAAATTTTTGGGCTGAAAGTGCCCCTCTCAGCTTATACTCGAGTCATGATCGGCGGTTGGGTCGGTGGGTGAGGAGGAGAGAGCGTGTCGCATACTCACCTAGTTCCGGCGGTCCTGGCGCTCCCCCTGCCCGTCCCACGGTCTTCGGTGTCGCAGCTCTTCCGCTGTTCAGCGGTCACATGGTACCGCTCATTAAAGTTATGAATATGGACTCCACTCCCATAGGGGTGGAGCCGCATATTCCTTTCTCTAATGAGCGGTAACAGTGAACGCTGAAGAGGAAGAGGCTGCGGCACCCGGAGACCAGCTGTCCGGGGGAAGGAGCCAGGGATGCCGGAACAGGTAAGTATGTCATAGTTACCTGTCCGCGTTCCACACGCCGGGCGCCGCTCCGTCTTCGCGTCCTCTTGCAGTGACTGTTCAGGTCAGGGGGCGCGATGACGTGTAGTGTGCGCGCCGCCCTCTGCCTGAACAGTCAGTGCGGGGAGACGTCGAGATGGGACACTGAGGAGCTGCAAGCAAGAGAGGTGAGTATGTCATTTTTTTTTTATTGCAGCAGCAGCATTATATATGGCACAGCTTTCTATGGAGCATCTATGGGGCAATAATAGAACAGTGCAGAGCATTCTATATGTGGCAGTTTATGTGGAACATCTATGGGGCCATAATGAACTGTACAGAGCATTCTATATGGCACAGCTATTTATGGAGCATCTATGGGGCCATACTGAATGGTGCAGAGCATTATATATGGGGCACAGCTTTATGTGGAGCATCTATGGGGCCATACTGAACGGTGCAGAGCATTATATATGGCACAGCTTTATATGGAGCATCTATGGGGCCATACTGAATGGTACAGAGCATTATATATGGCACAGCTTTATGTGGAGCATCTTATGGGGCCATAATGAACGGTGCAGAGCATTCTACATGGCACAGCTTTATATGGAGCATCTTATGGGGCCATAATGAATGGTGCAGAGCATTATATGTGGCACAGCTTTATATGGAGCATCGATGGGGCCATAATGAATGGTATGGAGCATCTATTTTTATTTTTGAAATTCACCGGTAGCTGCTGCATTTTCCACCCTAGGCTTATACTCGAGTCAATAAGTTTTCCCAGTTTTTTGTGGCAAAATTAGGGGGGTCGGCTTATACTCGGGTCGGCTTATACTCGAGTATATATGGTAAGCGCATAGTTATACATCTTATTACGTCTACCCAAGTGCATGACCTTACATTTATCCCTATTAAAGCTCATTTGCCATTTATCAGCCCAAGCTTCTAGTTTACATAAATCATCCTGTAATATAAAATTGTCCCCCTCTGTATTGATTACCCTGCAGAGTTTAGTGTCATCTGCAAGTATTGAAATTCTGCTCTGAATGTCCCCTACAAGGTCATTAATAAATATGTTAAAAAGAAGAGGGCCCAATACTGACCCCTGTGGTACCCCACTGCTAACCGCGACCCAGTCCGAGTGTGCTCCATTAATAACCACCCTTTGTTTCCTATCCCTGAGCCAGCTCTTAACCCACTTACACATATTTTCCCCTATCCCCATTATTCTCATTTTATGTATCAACCTTTTGTGTGGCACCGTATCAAAAGCTTTTGAAAAGTCCATATACACTACGTCCACTGGGTTCCCTTGGTCCAGTCCGGAACTTACCTCTTATGGTTGGCTATGTTGTCACTCTTTATCAACTGCTGACTCAGTTGAGAAGTGGATAGTTTCCCTGACTGTTGCGTTCCTTGAATGTGGTACCCATTTATCAGGCTGCCTCTCCGGATTAGAATCCTGACTCTCTGTTGTCCTTGTGCACTCTGCAACCCTGCCTATGAGAGTACTGTGCCACATTGTTTGGGTGTGAACATTTTAATCAGTTTCTATGAGGGATTTGTGAAAACATGCTGTATTATGGTGCCTTCACACATAACGATATTGTTAACGATATCGTTGCTTTTTGTGACGTAGCAACGATATCGTTAAGGAAATCGTTATTTGTGACAGCGACCAACGATCAGGCCCCTGCTGGGAGATCGTTGGTCGCTGAACAAAGTCCAGAACTTTATTTCGTCGCTGGATCTCCCATGGACATCGCTGGATCGGCGTGTGTGACACCGATCCAGCGATGTCTTCACTGGTAACCAGGGTAAACATCGGGTAACTAAGCGCAGGGCCGCGCTTAGTAACCCGATGTTTACCCTGGTTACCAGCGTAAAAGTAAAAAAAAAAAAAAACACTACATACTTACCTACCGCTGTCTGTCCCCGGCGCTGTGCTTCTCTGCACTCCTCCTGTACTGGCTGTGAGCGCCGGGCAGCCGGAAAGCAGAGCGGTGACGTCACCGCTCTGCTTTCCGGCCGCTGTGCTCACAGCCAGTACAGGAGGAGTGCAGAGCAGCTGAGCGCCGGGGACAGACAGCGGTAGGTAAGTATGTATTGTTTTTTTTTTTTAACTTTTACGCTGGTAACCAGGGTAAACATCGGGTTACTAAGCGCGGCCCTGCGCTTAGTAACCCGATGTTTACCCTGGTTACCCGGGGACTTCGGGATCGTTGGTCGCTGGAGAGCGGTCTGTGTGACAGCTCTCCAGCGACCACACAGCAACGCTGCAGCGATCCGGATCGTTGTCGGTATCGCTGCAGCGTCGCTGAATGTGAAGGGGCCTTTAGTTAAATTTGTTATCAGTTTCCGTAGTTGAAATGTAAAAACATGCTCTGTGAGTGAAATTTGTTATCAGCTTCTGAGGTTGAAACGTGAAAACATGCTCTGTGGTTTAAATTTATTTTCAGCTTCTATGGAGGAAATTTTAAGACATGCTCTGTGATTTAAATTTGCTATCAGCTTCTGAGGGGAAATGTTAAAACCTGCTCTGTGATTTAAATCTGTTATCAGTTTCTGTAGGGGATTTTTGAAAACACGATCTGTGGGTGAAATTTGTTATCAGTTTCTTTGGGGAAATGTGGAAACATGCTCTTTGGGTAAAATTTGTTATAAGCTTCTGCGGGGAAATGTGAAAACATGCTCTATAGGTGAAATTTGTTAGCAGCTTCTGTGGGGGAAATGTGGAAACATGCCCTGTGGTTGAAATTTGTTATCAGTTTCTGTGTGGAAAATGTGAAAACATGCTCTGTGGGTGAAATTTGTTATCAGCTTCTGTGGGGGAAATGTGGAAACATGCTATGTGGGTGATTTTTTTTAACCTGGACTGCCAGCTCAATTCAATATCATACTACCAGCTTTTCATTGGCAGCATTTGTAATTAGAGATGAGCAAATATTTCAATGTTTGGTTCAGCTCACGATCACCAAATTTGCAATAATATAATATAGCCAAACATACACAGCGTGGGAAGCACTGGCGTTGCGCTTCTGATTAGCAGTGAAATCATCACCACCATTCAGAAAGCCACGGTTCCCATGCTGTCAGAAGACAGCATTGGCGCTCTACTGTGATCGGAGGTAAAAAGTTTACCTCCATTCACTGGTGTCAGCTGATGGGACTACAGCTCCTATCAGCTGACACTTGCTGCTGCTAATAACAGTGAGAGCAGGAGCAGATGAAGGGAGTAATCATCAGCCGCTCCTGCGATGTAAATAAATAATTTTAAAAAACCTTCATGGATTCCCTTGTATTTTTGATAACCAGCCAGGTGAAACTCACAGCTGGAGGCTGCAACCCTCAACTGTCAGCTTCAGCAAGGTTGGTTATCAAGATTTTTTACAACCAGCCATGCTAAAGCTGACAGCTGGGGGCTGTTATTCTCAGGCTGGTAAGGGGCCATGGATATTGGCTCCCTCAGCCTAAAAATAGCAGCTCACAGCTGCCCAGAAAAGGCACGTCTATTAGATGCACCAATTCTGGTGCTTTGCCTAGCTCTTCCCACTTGTCCTATAGCGGTGGCAAGTGGAGTTCATATTTGTGTGGTTGATGTCACCTTTGTATTGTCAGGTGACATCAAGCCCATAGGTTAGTAATGGAAAGGGGTCTTTAAGATACCTATCCATTACTAACCCCATAGTCACATGGTATAAAAACACACACACCAAGATAAAGTCCTTTAATTTAAAAAAAATGACACAGACTCTTTTAAGAATCTTAATTAAACCATACTTACAACCTCGAATAATTCCACCGAAGCCCATTTACTTATGTAGGGTCCCGGTATAAATGGTCTGGGCAAACCCAGACAACCCGAACATCCATGAGTTCGCTCATCACTAGACAAAACCTAGAATGTAAGAGGTAAGATTTCTCTTTCTGGAGAGTGACTAGTAGCAAGCTCTGGCATGCCAGTGTGAAGAGACTTAAATGCCTTGCATTCTCATCTGGGAAATTTAATATGCAAATTGTCTCTTCAGAGCAAAGGAAGAAAATTTGACTCAAGAGCTACATTAGCCAATATCACTTAGGCTTTTATCCTAAGTCATACTGCAAGGCTCGTTAAAGGGTCAATATTGACTTGTAGGATTGCTACTACCAATAGGTGGCACTGAAGTTCAAGTCCTCTTCCTCTCTGAAGAAACAATTTGCTCAGACAAAACCTGTAACCAAATCTAAATTCCTGAAGGAATAAGTGGATGGTACTTGAATCAGATCTTTATTTCATCTTAATCTTGTTTAATTTCAATTATCTCCCTCTGTGATAAATTATTAAATGATATATATGTGTAACAACTCAGTAGGTTCCTTAATTGCTTCTTTTCTTGCAGTCATAGATGTAGGGATATATTTTATAGAGTCTGTTATGTGTTAATCTACTATATTAAATATACTAGATGTTTTTAATTGGTTAGCAGAACAGTATTGAATTACTTTGTAACAATACTATGCTTTTCTAATATTATTGCATGAAAGGTCTAAATAAAGTGAAAATTGTATGAAAATTACCAGCTGTAAATATCACCAACTGAGAGAAAAGTGTAAGATCAAAGTAGGTGGCCTTACATGTAAGTGGAAAGTAGGATAGGATAGGGCATATTGAACTTTCAACTGTCCAAACGTAGCAGCCTGATTATTTGTCTGTCTGCCCACATTTATGATTTTGACATGTTTCTGGCTTTGATTGGTTCATTGGCTTTCTCCCTAGTTGTCATTTCTTCAATTCTTGACTCTGTTTCTGATTTTATTTATTTATTTTTTCCCTCTTTTATTCCTACCTATGGGCCTGATCTCAACCTTTTCATAAGGACTATACATGATCATCATAACAATTTAAATCCACAAAAAGATTGTAGTACATACATTGCCACTGCAATATTTAATTCATTAGTATTTAGTAAAATTTATGATGGAGAAAGTGTCTATAATAAATAAAAAAAGACAAATTAATAAACAATCGTTTAAGATTATTAAACTATTATTACAATATGCACAGAAATTTTTAAACAAGGTCCAAAAGAACTAGTAAAGGAGGTTGTCAAACAAATATTAAATTTCAGTAAGATGCCACTGTGTGTTTCTTACTTGCAGCATGCTAAATGTGGAAATTCTTTCATGTTACATGACATGAGACCTTATAGGATGATTGCTGAATATATCTCAGGCTTGTAGTAAGGAAACAGTTAAATACGGAATGACATTTGATGGATTGTGATGAAGATGGACATAGGATTTTATTTGTCCTTTTGTTTTAATCGTAATGAATCATAAGATAATTCTGGTAATTATTAAATTATTTATTACATAGATAATTATTACGCTATAAAAAACTTTCAATTTATTTTCCATCAAATGATTAGGTTGGAAACTTAATTTTATGAGATGATGGATCACAATAGATGTTAATGACTATGTTAATAGTATCAGCGCTGTTCAATCTCAGGTCATAAAAAGGCATACATTACTTGGAAGCATTTAAAGTAGCTTATGAAACATGTTATCTTGGCCTACTCATGACAGCACCATAAATATCTGTTATATACACTAAAATAAGAAAAAACATACTCATTTGTGCAGCATGTATTTTATAATGTGTCATTCTAATAAGCTTCTTGCTACATTGCTAGAGTCATTGACTCAATGGTAAATATGTTTGAATTAGAACCTTTTTCATTTATTTCATACAGTAGGACTAGCAAATATTATAAACAGGTCAGCTCTGTCCTACATTATGTATTTTTTTATTCAATGACACTCAGTTAAAGGGAATCTGTCACCACATTTGAGCGATCTGATCAATTAATATGGACATGCAGGTTATAGACAGCTGAAACTTGTCACAACTGTATGTCTCATGGATGATGCTTTGTTGATCATCTTTTATCACTTTATGTTAATTATTTCTTCCAGGCTGTGAGGTGTACAATGCCAAAGCGATAACCCTGCCTACTCAATTCATTACCCTATATTACTCCTCCCAGGGCCGGACTGGCCATTGGGCAATTCTCGCAAATGCCAGAAGGGCCTGTCTGGTCATGGGCTGCCAAGTCTGCTACATTGTTAGCAGAATCAGTGTTCTCAAGACATCCATACTGTTAAGAGTTGTGATGGAGCACAAAGTCGCTGACTCCGTCACTTACCCCAGCAGGCCACGGGTATCATTAGAAATATTGGTGTTGTAGTAAATCTTGCTTTCCTCCATCCACGATATTGTTAATATATCCTCATCTGTTGCTTGGAAACGGGACAACATGGGCCTGTGTGATTGCAAATGCCAGGGCTGAATTTTAGTCCCAGTCCGTACCTGACTCCTCCTCTCTCATTATTATGTCCCTGTGATGTCAGGTGTGCAGCCGAAAATCCTGTGCCTGCGCATTCTGACTGCTGTCGCTCCTCTTCACTGTTCCACCCTTCTATGGACATAGGCTTTACTTTTGTTCTGAGCAGGCGATAGAGAATCACTGTAACTTCCGCTTCCAGTGTTCTGCAGAGCAGAGAGAAGGTGCAAATGGCACTCACCATACAGGGTGGAAGGAAGGAAGTCGGAGTTCACCTTTTATGCTCACCGGAGAACACTGAAAGAGGAAGTTACAGTGAAAATAGAAATAGAAGACTTCCGGCACAGGAATCCTTTTTCAGTAAAAAATTCTTTATTTATTTAAACATCTTCAGTAGTAATGAGCGACTATACTCGGTACTCGAGATTTCCCGATTACGCTCGGGTGTCCGAGTATTTGTAAGTACTCGGAGATTTAGTTTTCAGCACCGCAGCAGAATGATTTACATCTGTTAGCCAGCATAAGTACATGTGGGGATACCCTAGCAACCTGGAAACCCCCACATGTACTTATGCTGGCTAACAGATGTAAATCATTCAGCTGTGGCACTGAAAACTAAATCTCTGAGTACTTACAAATACTCCGAGGACACCCGAGTGTGCTCAGGAAATCTAGATAAAAAAACAACATCATGGGGACCTCCCATAGGCCTGACGTGTTTTGGACCCAGTAAAAACAGTCCTTCCTCAAAGGCATACAAACATAGAATGAACAGTTCCTTATATCGATCACAACAGCACATGTAATTGATTAGAAAGGACTACCTCCCCAATTAACATCATATCGACCAGAGGAAAATTAGTCCTTCATATACATAAGATCACAATATCATGAAAATGCATTTTATAATAAGTATATACATATTTAACACATGCATACGTTGTGTGAAGACATTTCATATAAATAGAATTAGTTGAAAACCTGTATTCACAAATTAGCATAGCTGAGCTTATATTCACACAAAAAACAAGAAAACAAAACCCACGTTGGAAAACGAAAAGAGTAATATTTTTACACCGAATGGTAATGGTACACAACACATTCATCTTATTCATGGAGGTTTCTTTGGACTCTAGCTGTGCTTCGTCCTCAAAATTTCATGCAAAAAATGTAAGAAGAGGGGTGGACGTTGATTCAGGAAAAGACCACCAGTATGGTCTCAGGAACATGACCAAGAAAAAGTAAATAATGTAGCTATTGATGGACAATAGAATGAATTTACTGTAGTTAATATTTCTGCAACTGTCTTTATCCCCTTTCTGACATATGATGTACTATCCCGTCGAGGTGGTATGGGCCTGTATGAACATCGACGGGATAGTATGTCATCACCGATAAGCTGCGCTCATGGGGGGAGCGCGGTCGATCGGGTCCGGATGTCAGCTGACTATCACAGCTGACATCCGGCACTATGTGCCAGGAGTGGTCACGGACCGCTCCTGGCACATTAGCCCAAAGAACACTGTGATCAAACATGATTGCAGCGTTCCGGCGGCATAGGGAAGCATCGCACAGGGAGCAGACTCCCTGTGTGCTTCCCTGAGACCCTCGGAGCAAAGCGATGTGATCGCATTGCTCCGAGGGTCTCCTCCATCCTCCTTCCAGCAGGCCCCGGATCCAAAATGGCCACGGGGCTCCTTTTGGTTCCTGCAGGGAGGCGGCTTGCAAGCTTCCTGCAGTGCCTGTCAGATCGCTGATCTGATACAGTGCATTGCAAAGTGTCAGATCTGCGATATGACACTATATAGTCATGTCCCCCCTGGGACAAAGTAAACAAGTAAAAAAAATGTACATGTGTAAAAAAAAAGGGTGTGTTTAGCTTAAGGTTTCAATAAGAATTGGGGGGTTTCTACTTTTTAGGCACATCCAAACGCGACATGGCGTCCGATCTCAATTCCAGCCAATATTGCATTGAAAAGTCAAACAGCGCTCCTTCCCTTCCGAGCTCTGCCATGTGCCCAAACAGTGGTTTACCCCCACATATGGGGTATCAGTGTACTCTTTTGGGGTCCAATTTCTTCTGTTATTCTTGGGAAAATAAAAAATTGGGGGCAAAAAGATCATTTTTGTGAAAAAATATGATTTTTTATTTTTACGGCTCTACATTATAAACCTCTGTGAAGCACTTGCTTTGTCAAAGTGCTCACCACACATGTAGATAAGTTCCTTAGGGGGTATGCTTTCCAAAACGGTGTCACTTGTGGGGGTTTCAATGTTTAGGCACATCAGGTGCTCTCCAAATCCGACATGGCATCCCATCTCAATTCCAGTCAATTTTGCATTGAAAAGTCATATGGCGCTCCTTCCCTTCCAAGCTCTGCCATGCGCCCAAACAGTGATTTACCCCTACATATGGGGTATCAGTGTACTCAGGGCAAATTGCACAACAACTATTGGGGTCCAATTTCTCCTGTTACGCTTGGTAAAATAAAACAAATTAGAGCTGAAATAAATTTTTTGTGAAGAAAAGTTAAATGTTCATTTTTTGTTAAACATTCCAAAAATGTCTGTGAAACACCTGAAGGGTTAATTAACTTCTTGAATGTGGTTTTGAGCACCTTTAGGGGTGCAGTTTTTAGAATTGTGTCACACTTGGGTATTTTCTATTATATAGACCCCTTAAAATGACTTCAAATGTGATGTGGTCCCAAAAAAAAATAGTGTTGTAAAAATGAGAAATCGCTGCTCAACTTTTAACCCTTATAACTCCTTAACCAAAAAAAGATTTGGTTCCAAAATTGTGCTGATGTAAAGTAGACATGTGGGAAATGTTACTTTTTAATTATTTTGTGTGATATATCCCTGTGATTTAAGGGCATAAAAATTCAAAGTTGGAAAATTGCTAAATTTTCAAAATTTTCACCAAATTTCTGTTTTTTTCACAAATAAATGCAGGTAATAGCAAATAAATTTTACCACTGTCATGAAGTACAATATGTCTCAAGAAACCCTTGTCAGAATCATCAGGATCCGTTGAAGCGTTCCAGAGTTATAACCTCATAAATGGACAGTGGTCAGAATTGTAAAAATTGGCCCGGTCATTAAGGTGCAAACCACCCTTGAGGGTAAAGGGGTTAATACAGCTCAATTGGACATTTTGAAAAGGGGGTTATCTTTTGTTCCCACTTGTAAAGGGGATTTATTCCAAACATTGTGTGACATTAACAAATTTGTACGCTAACTTAAGGTACCTTTACACTAAACGACTTACCAACGATCACGACCAGCGATACGACCTGGCTGTGATCGTTGGTAAGTCGTTGTGTGGTCGCAGGGGAGCTGTCACACAGACAGCTCTCTCCAGCGACCAACGATCAGGGGAACGACTTCGGCATCGTTGAAACTGTCTTCAACGATGCCGAAGTCCCCTTGCAGCACCCAGGTAACCAGGGTAAACATCGGGTTACTAAGTGCAGGGCCGCGCTTAGTAACCCGATACTTACCCTGGTTACCCTTGTAAAAGTAAAAAAAAAACACTACATACTCACATTCTGATGTCTGTCACGTCCCCCGGCGTCCACAGGGTTAAAACTGCTTTCATCAGGAGCTCTGCTAATGCACGCGCTGCTGCCGAGAGTTTCCCTGCACTGACTGTGTCAGCGCCAGCCGTAAAGCAGAGCACAGCGGTGACGTCACCGCTGTGCTCTGCTTTACGGCCAGCGCTGACACAGTGGACACTGGGGGACGTGATAGACATCAGAATGTGAGTATGCAGTGTTTTTTTTTACTTTTACAATGGTAACCAGGGTAAATATCGGGTTACTAAGCGCGGCCCTGCGTCACACACGCCGATCCAGCGATGACAGCGGGTGATCAGCGACGAAAAAATGGTCCTGATCATTCCCCAACTACCAACGATTTCTCAGCAGGGGCCTGATCATTGGTCGCTGTCACACATAATGAGATCATTAGCGGGATCGTTGCTACGTCACCAAAAGCGTGACGTTGCAACGATATCATTAATGATATCGTTATGTGGGACGGTACCTTAACTGTCAAAAGACATTTTTTTCCCAGGATAATCAATTAGAGGATAATGTATCTGGTGCTCAAACAAACAGGATAGATAACGAAAGTTTGTTACCTTTGTTGGCCACGGTGAAGGATCAAGTTGTATTAGAAATGTTACATAGTTTAGAGGAAACAGATGTTTCTGTTAATAATGAACTGATTTATGATGACAGCAATATGGTATCTAATCTGTTTTTTTATCCTGTAGCATCATGGGTACCGATTATGGACACCTTTCAAAGGGTTATGAAAAGGGAAATTAAGGATTTATTCAATTCAGATCTACAAGTTTCAAAAAATGTATCCTCTATAGAGTCACAGGCATTTAATGCATTACGTGAGAATCCGCTTATAGTAATCCACCCTTCTGATAAGGGCGGTTTAGTGGTGGTGCTTGACACTATGTTATATCATCGGGAGGTTATTTCCATGTTGTCCGATACCTCCACTTACCGCCCTTTAGAGATAGATCCTACCAGTCGAGCCCAGAGAGAACTTTTTGGAATTATCCAGGAAGGTTTGTCTCTTGGCGTTTTCAATAAACGCATGTCAGAATTTTTGTATGTGGAAACACCGGTTTGTCCGGAGTTCCACGCTTTACCCAAAACACACAAAGAAACGTTTCCTCCTCCGTTCAGGCCAGTTGCAGCCAGAATATGAGGAGTTAATGAAAGATTATCTTGATGGATTGACGCAAAGCTGCAGCCATTGGTTTTGCAAACAGTAGGACATATTAGAAACACCAAACAACTGCTACATACTATGAGTAATATGTCTTGGGAACCGGATTAAGTGTGAATCACATGCGATCTTGTTGCGCTATATTCTTGCATACCACATAATTTGGCGGTAGAGGCTGTTTCAAATATTTTTACAGAAACCAAAATGTACAATGATGACATAAAAAATGTCATCATCATAGCATTGGAACATCTTTTAGCTACTAACTTTTTCAGATTTGACAAACAGTATTACCTTCAAATAAGGATATGTCCAATCGGGGTGAAATTTTCGTCCTCATTGGTAAATTTATACATGTCCCTTTGGGAGAAAAATACATCCACACAGTGTGTAACCCTTTTATTGACAGGGTTTTATGGTGGGGGAGATTTATCAACGATCTTATCCTTTATGGTGCGGCTGTCGGTGGGTCTTCCCCAGCATCTTTCCTGACTTTGTTGATTATGTCAATAATAATAGCATGAATATAAAAATTACACATCAGGTGCATGGCGCAGTTGCTAAGTATCTTGATATTACACTTATGGGTGATAACTCCGTGGGAGATATCCATACATCCCTGTTCAGAAAGGCAACAAGTGGCAATGCGATTTTGCATGCAGATAGTTGCCATCCGCCGCATGTCATACAAAATCTCCCGTTAGGTGAGTTTATGCATGCCAAGAGAGCATGTTCTAATGCTTCATTATATAGTCAGGAAAGGGAAGTAATTAAAAACAGACTCTGCAAAATGGATTACAAAAAATGGATGATAAATAGAGCTGTTAAAAAAGCTGACATAAGATCTAGAAATTATCTGTTGTCTGAAACCAATTGCAATAGGAACAGTAATAAAAGCAAAATAAATGTCCCTACTTTCTCAACCTCATATAGTTCAAATTATGAGGATATTGTTTAGTTAATTCACAAGCATCTGCCAATGTTATATCAGGTTCCTGTTTTATCTAAAATTCTTTCAGCAGGATATAGGTGTGCCCCAAGAAAAGCAAAAAATCTGGGGCATTATCTATCGTCATCACTAGGGTTGAGCGACTTTTATTTTTATAGGATCGGGTCGGGTTTCACGAAACCTGACTTTCTCAAAAATCGGGTCGAGTGAAATCGTCCGATCCTATAAAAAAGTCAGGGTCGGGGTCGGTGGAAACACGAAACCCAATGCAGTGCAATGGGATACTATGGTTCCCAGGGTCTGAAAGAGAGGAAACTCTCCTTCAGGCCCTGGGATTCATATTAATGTGTAAAATAAAGAATCAAAATAAAAAATATTGATATACTCACCCTCGGACGCTCCCTGGTACTAACCGGCAGCCTTCCTTCCTAAGAATGAGCGTGTGAAGGACCTGCGGTGACATCGCGGCTTGTGATTGGTCGTGTGAGCGGTCACATGGGCGGTCACGCGACCAATCACAAGACGCGACGTCATCTAAGGTCCTTCACGCGCTCATTCTTAGGAAGGAAGGCTGCTGGAAAGAAGCAGGGCGCGTTCGAGGGTGAGTATATTCCTATTAGGTATATACTCACCCTCGGACGTGCCCTGCTTCTTTCCAGTAGCCTTCCTTCCTAAGAATGAGCGCGTGAAGGACCTTAGATGACGTCGCGTCTTGTGATTGGTCGCGTGACCGCCCATGTGACCGCTCACGCGACCAATCACAAGCCGCGATGTCACCGCAGGTCCTTCACACGCTCATTCTTAGGAAGGAAGGCTGCCGGTTAGTACCAGGGCGCGCCTGAGGGTGAGTATATCAATATTTTTTATTTTGATTCTTTATTTTACACTTAAATATGGATTTTGATACCGATTCCCGATATCGCAAACATATCGGAACTCGGTATCGGAATTCCGATACCAGATTCAGAAGATCGCTGACCTCATGGCCGACCCCACATAGGGGTCGGTTCGGGTTTCATGAAACCCGACTTTGCCAAAAGTCGGCGATAGGGTTGAGCGAAACGGGTCGTTCATTTTCAAAAGTCGGCGACTTTTGGCAAAGTCGGGTTTCATGAAACCCGATCCGACCCCTGTGCGGGGTCGGCCATGCGGTACGCGACTTTCGCGCCAAAGTCGCGTTTCAATGACGCGAAAAGCTCCATTTCTCAGCCAATGAAGGTAAACGCAGAGTGTGGGCAGCGTGATGACATAGGTCCTGGTCCCCACCATCTTAGAGAAGGGCATTACAGTGATTGGCTTGCTGTTTGCGGCGTCACAGGGGCTATAAAGGGGCGTTCCCGCCGACCGCCATGTTACTGCTGCTGATCTGAGCTTAGGGAGAGGTTGCTGCCGCTTCGTCAGAAGCAGGGATAGCGTTAGGCAGGGTCCATTAACCACCAAACCGCTTGTGCTGTAGCGATTTCCACTGCCCAACACCAACTTCGGTGTGCAGGGACAGCTACATTTTTTTTTTTTCCCCTCAGCGCTGTAGCTCATTGGGCTGCCCTAGAAGGCTCCCTGATAGCTGCATTGCTGTGTGTACGCCGCTGTGCAAACCAACTGATTTTTTCAAAGCACAAATCCTCTTGTTCCTTCCTTTCTGCACAGCTATCTTTTTTGTTTGTCCACACTTTTTATTTAATTTGTGCATCAGTCCACTCCTTATTGCTGCCTGCCATACCTGGCTGAGATTACTGCAGGGAGATAGTAATTGTTGGACACTCCCTGTTTTTTTTTTTTTTTTTGTGGGAGATTAAGATTGACATTTCTGCTAGAGTGCCATCCCTGTGTGTGCCATCTCTCACTCAGTGGGCCATAGAAAGCCTATTTATTTTTTTGCTTGATTTGGGTTATAAAATCTACCTGAAAAAATCACTACATCAATCAGTGGGAGAAAAATATTGGCCTCAGGGCTTGTGTGCCACTCTTGACTCCTGTGTGTGCCATCTCTCAGTCAGTGGGCCATAGAAAGCCTATTTATTTTTTTGCTTGATTTGGGTTCTAAAATCTACCTGAAAAAATCACTACATCAATCAGTGGGAGATTAATATTGGCCTTTGGGCTTGTGTGCCAGTCCTAAGCGTGCCATCTCTCTCTCTCAGATAGTGGGCCATAGAAAGCCTATTTATTATTTTTTTTATTGGGTTTATAAATTTTCCCTGGAACAAAAAAAAAAAAAGTGGGAGATTAATATTGGCCTCTGGGCTTGTGTGCCAGTCCTGAGCGTGCCATCTCTCTCACAAATAGTGGGCCATAGAAAGCCTATTTATTTATTTTTTTTTGGTTTTATAAATTCTCCCTGAAAAAAAAAAAGGGAGATTAATATTGGCCTTTGGGCTTGTGTGCCAGTCCTAAGCGTGCCATCTCTCTCTCTCAGATAGTGGGCCATAGAAAGCCTATTTATTATTTTTTTTATTGGGTTTATAAATTTTCCCAGGAACAAAAAAAAAAAAAGTGGGAGATTAATATTGGCCTCTGGGCTTGTGTGCCAGTCCTGAGCGTGCCATCTCTCTCACAAATAGTGGGCCATAGAAAGCCTATTTATGTTTTTGGTTGATTTGGGTTCTAAATTCTACCTGAAAAAATCTATAAATCAATCAGTGGGAGATAAATATTGGCCTCTGGGCTTGTGTGCCACTCCTGACTCCTGTGTGCGTCATCTCTCACTCAGTGGGCCATAGAAAGCCTTTTTTTGTTTTATTTGTTTTCTAAATTCTCCCTGAAAAAATCATTTTATTTTATTTGGTTTCTAAATTCTTCCTGAAAAAATCATTTTATTCTATTATTTTTTTTTCCTAAAGTCTCCCTGAAAAAAAAAAAAAAAATCAGTGGGAGATTAATATTGCCCTTTCTGCTTGTGTGCCAGTCTTGACTCCTGGGTGTGCCATCTCTCTCTCTCTCTCCAATTGTGGGCCATAGAAAGCCTATTATTTTTTTAGCTTGATTTGGGTTCCAAAATCTACCTGAAAAAATCACTACATCAATCAGTGGGAGATAAATATTGGCCTCTGGGCTTGTGTGCCACTCCTGACTCCTGTGTGCGTCATCTCTCACTCAGTGGGCCATAGAAAGCCTTTTTTTGTTTTATTTGTTTTCTAAATTCTCCCTGAAAAAATCATTTTATTTTATTTGGTTTCTAAATTCTTCCTGAAAAAATCATTTTATTCTATTATTTTTTTTTTCCTAAAGTCTCCCTGAAAAAAAAAAGAAAAACAAATCAGTGGGAGATTAATATTGCCCTTTCTGCTTGTGTGCCAGTATTGACTCCTGGGTGTGCCATCTATCTCTCTCTCTCTCCAATTGTGGGCCATAGAAAGCCTATTATTTTTTTAGCTTGATTTGGGTTCCAAAATCTACCTGAAAAAATCACTACATCAATCAGTGGGAGATAAATATTGGCCTCTGGGCTTGTGTGCCACTCCTGACTCCTGTGTGCGTCATCTCTCACTCAGTGGGCCATAGAAAGCCTTTTTTGTTTTATTTGTTTTCTAAATTCTCCCTGAAAAAATCATTTTATTTTATTTGGTTTCTAAATTCTTCCTGAAAAAATCATTTTATTCTATTATTTTTTTTTCCTAAAGTCTCCCTGAAAAAAAACAAAAAAAAACAAATCAGTGGGAGATTAATATTGCCCTTTCTGCTTGTGTGCCAGTTTTGACTACTGGGTGTGCCATCTATCTCTCTCTCTCTCCAATTGTGGGCCATAGAAAGCCTATTATTTTTTTAGCTTGATTTGGGTTCCAAAATCTACCTGAAAAAATCACTACATCAATCAGTGGGAGATAAATATTGGCCTCTGGGCTTGTGTGCCACTCCTGACTCCTGTGTGCGTCATCTCTCACTCAGTGGGCCATAGAAAGCCTTTTTTTGTTTTATTTGTTTTCTAAATTCTCCCTGAAAAAATCATTTTATTTTATTTGGTTTCTAAATTCTTCCTGAAAAAATCATTTTATTCTATTATTTTTTTTTCCTAAAGTCTCCCTGAAAAAAAAAAAAAAAAAAAATCAGTGGGAGATTAATATTGCCCTTTCTGCTTGTGTGCCAGTCTTGACTCCTGGGTGTGCCATCTCTCTCTCTCTCTCCAATTGTGGGCCATAGAAAGCCTATTATTTTTTTAGCTTGATTTGGGTTCCAAAATCTACCTGAAAAAATCACTACATCAATCAGTGGGAGATAAATATTGGCCTCTGGGCTTGTGTGCCACTCCTGACTCCTGTGTGCGTCATCTCTCACTCAGTGGGCCATAGAAAGCCTTTTTTTGTTTTATTTGTTTTCTAAATTCTCCCTGAAAAAATCATTTTATTTTATTTGGTTTCTAAATTCTTCCTGAAAAAATCATTTTATTCTATTATTTTTTTTTCCTAAAGTCTCCCTGAAAAAACAAACAAAAACAAATCAGTGGGAGAGTAATATTGCCCTTTCTGCTTGTGTGCCAGTATTGACTCCTGGGTGTGCCATCTCTCTCTCTCTCTCCAATTGTGGGCCATAGAAAGCCTATTATTTTTTTAGCTTGATTTGGGTTCCAAAATCTACCTGAAAAAATCACTACATCAATCAGTGGGAGATAAATATTGGCCTCTGGGCTTGTGTGCCACTCCTGACTCCTGTGTGCGTCATCTCTCACTCAGTGGGCCATAGAAAGCCTTTTTTTGTTTTATTTGTTTTCTAAATTCTCCCTGAAAAAATCATTTTATTTTATTTGGTTTCTAAATTCTTCCTGAAAAAATCGTTTTATTCTATTATTTTTTTTTCCTAAAGTCTCCCTGAAAAAAACAAAAAAAAAACAAATCAGTGGGAGATTAATATTGCCCTTTCTGCTTGTGTGCCAGTCTTGACTCCTGGGTGTGCCATCTCTCTCTCTCTCTCCAATTGTGGGCCATAGAAAGCCTATTATTTTTTTAGCTTGATTTGGGTTTCAAAATCTACCTGAAAAAATCACTACATCAATCAGTGGGAGATAAATATTGGCCTCTGGGCTTGTGTGCCACTCCTGACTCCTGTGTGCGTCATCTCTCACTCAGTGGGCCATAGAAAGCCTTTTTTTGTTTTATTTGTTTTCTAAATTCTCCCTGAAAAAATCATTTTATTTTATTTGGTTTCTAAATTCTTCCTGAAAAAATCATTTTATTCTATTATTTTTTTTTCCTAAAGTCTCCCTGAAAAAAAAAAAAAATCAAATCAGTGGGAGATTAATATTTACATTTGTGCTTCAGTGACAGTCCTGCGTGTGTGGCATCTCTCTCATTTGTTGCCACCAACAACAGAGTGTGTAACATTGTGCCTGATTTTCGTTGTGGTCTCACTCACCTGTAAAGGGGTAGCTAAATCATACTGAAGTTATAGCTCACCGTGTAAGTTGTGTGACAGCAACAAATACCGTTAGTTTGTTTACGTTTTTAAAACAATGAGGAAGTCTGGTGGAAGAGGTCGTGGCCGGGGGCGTTCATTGTCAGCTGGTAATGAGGGTAGTGGTAGTGGTGGAGCATCAGCTGGTCGTGGGAAAAAAAATATTGCACCTAAGTCTGGAGCTGTGGAGCCAGGTTCGTCGTCTGGCTACACAAGGCCTCGAACGCTCCCTTTTCTGGGAGTAGGAAAACCGCTTTTAAAGCCGGAGCAGCAAGAGCAAGTTTTGGCTTATCTTGCTGACTCAGCCTCTATCTCTTTTGCCTCCTCTCGTGAAACTGGTAAATGTCAAAGCAGCACGTCGTTAGTGGATGTTCACGGTCAGGGACAAGTCGCTTCCTTGTCCTCTTCAGCAAAAACAACAACAGAGAAGAATGCAGCAGGCGACACAATGGGTTACTCCATGGAGCTCTTTACACATACCATCCCTGGCTTACAAAGTGAAGCAGTTAACAGACCATGCCCATTACAAGTTGAATCTGACATGGAGTGCACTGATGCACAGCCACAGCCAGACTACTATGCTGGTCCTTTGACTCAGACCACAACATTGCCCTCGCAGGGTAATGATCAAGAATCAGACCCTGATGAGACTATGTTGCCCCATCACGAACGCTATACCACCGACCGACACGGTGACACAGACGAAGTTGCACACGAGCTACAAGAAGAGGTAATAGATGACCCAGTTCTTGACCCCGATTGGCAGCCATTGGGGGAACAGGGTGCAGGCGGCAGCAGTTCTGAAGCGGAGGAGGAGGGGCCGCAGCAGGCATCAACATCGCAACAGGTTCCATCTGCCGGGCCCGTATCTTGCCCAAAACGCGTGGCAAAGCCAAAACCTGTTGGAGGACAGCGTGGCCATCCGGTTAAAGCTCAGTCTGCAATGCCTGAAAAGGTATCCGATGCTAGAAAGAGTGCAGTCTGGCATTTTTTTAAACAACATCCAATTGATCAGCGCAAAGTCATCTGTCAAAAATGTTCAACTACCTTAAGCAGAGGACAGAATCTGAAAAGTCTCAATACAAGTTGCATGCATAGACATTTAACCACCATGCATTTGCAAGCCTGGACTAACTACCAAACGTCCCTTAAGGTTGTAGCACCCTCGGCCAATAAAGCTAGTCAGCAACGCAACATCCCTTCTGGCAGTGTAGGGCCACCATTTTCCGCACCACCTGCAGTATCTGTGCAGGTTTCTTTGCCAGGCCAAAGCAGTCAGGGTCAGGGAATCACCAGTTTCGTAGTAGGAAAGACTGCATCTAGGGCACCGGCGGCAACAATACCATCTCCCACCGTCTCTCAGTCTGCCATGTCCACCGGCACCCCCGCTAGTTCCACGATCTCCAGCTCTCCAGTCCAGCTCACCCTACATGAGACTATGGTTAGAAAAAGGAAGTACTTAGCCTCGCATCCGCGTACACAGGGTTTGAACGCCCACATAGCTAGACTAATCTCGTTAGAGATGATACCCTACCGGTTAGTTGAAAGCGAAGCTTTCAAAGCCCTGATGGACTACGCTGTACCACGCTACGAGCTACCCAGTCAACACTTTTTTTCCAGAAAAGCCATCCCAGCCCTCCACCAGCATGTTAAAGAGCACATCGTCCATGCACTCAGGCAATCTGTGAGCACAAAGGTGCACCTGATAACAGATGCATGGACCAGTAGGCATGGCCAGGGACGTTACGTGTCCATCACGGCACACTGGGTGAATGTTGTGGATGCAGGGTCCACAGGGGACAGCAAGTTTGGGACAGTTCTGCCTAGCCCACGGTCTAGGAAACAGTTGGCTGTAGCCGTTCGCACCCCCTCCTCCTCCTCTTCGTCCTCCTGCAGAAGCGAGAGCTCGTCCACAGACCGCAGTCGCACAACCACTCCATCCGCAGCTGCCACTGTTGCACACCAGGTCTCCCATTATGGGGCAGCTACTGGCAAACGTCAGCAGGCTGTATTGGCTATGAAGTGTTTGGGCGACAACAGACACACCGCGGAAGTTCTGTCCGAGTTCTTGCAGAAAGAAACGCAGTCGTGGCTGGGCACTGTAGATCTTGAGGCAGGCAAGGTAGTGAGTGATAACGGAAGGAATTTCATGGCTGCCATCTCCCTTTCCCAACTGAAACACATTCCTTGCCTGGCTCACACCTTAAACCTGGTGGTGCAGTGCTTCCTGAAAAGTTATCCGGGGTTATCCGACCTGCTCCTCAAAGTGCGTGGACTTTGCTCACATATCCGCCGTTCGCCCGTACACTCCAGCCGTATGCAGACCTATCAGCGTTCTTTGAACCTTCCCCAGCATCGCCTAATCATAGACGTTGCAACAAGGTGGAACTCAACACTGCACATGCTTCAGAGACTGTGCGAACAGAGGCGGGCTGTTATGTTTTTGTGGGAGGATACACATACACGGGCAGGCAGTAGGATGGCAGACATGGAGTTGTCAGGTGTGCAGTGGTCGAAGATTCAAGACATGTGTCAAGTCCTTCAGTGTTTTGAGGAATGCACACGGCTGGTTAGTGCAGACAACACCATAATAAGCATGAGCATCCCCCTAATGCGTCTGCTGATGCAAAGTTTGACGCACATAAAGGATCAGGCGTCTGCAGCTGAGGAAGAGGAAAGCCTTGATGACAGTCAGCCATTGTCTGGCCAGGGCAGTGTACAAGACGAGTTAGCGGGCGAAGAGGAGGAGGAGGACGAGGAGGATGATGGGGATGATTATATTTTTAATGAGGAAGCTTTTCCGGGGCCACTGGAAATTGGTGGCGCGGCAAGGCCGGGTTCTGGGTTTTGGAGGGACACAAGTGACGTGGATTTGCCTGAAACTGCCCCTCAACCAAGCACAACCGCAGATTTGAGAACTGGAACTTTGGCCCACATGGCGGATTATGCCTTACGTATCCTCAAAAGGGACACACGCATAACTAAAATGATGAACGATGACGATTACTGGTTGGCCTGCCTCCTTGATCCTCGCTATAAAGGCAAATTGCAAAATATAATGCCACATGAGAACTTGGAACTAATATTAGCAACCAAACAATCAACTCTTGTTGACCGTTTGCTTCTGGCATTCCCTGCACACAGCGCCCGTGATCGTTTTCACACGAGCTGCAGGGGCCAGCAGACCAGAGGAGTTAGAGGGGCAGAAATCAGAAGTGGCGTTGGCCAGAGGGGTTTTCTGACCAGGTTGTGGAGTGATTTTGCTATGACCGCAGACAGGACAGGTACTGCAGCATAAATTCAAAGTGACAGGAGACAACATTTGTCCAGTATGGTTACAAACTATTTTTCATCCCTTATCGATGTTCTCCCTCAACCGTCATTCCCATTTGATTACTGGGCATCAAAATTAGACACCTGGCCAGAATTGGCAGAATATGCATTGCAGGAGCTTGCTTGCCCGGCAGCTAGTGTCCTATCAGAAAGAGTATTCAGTGCTGCAGGTTCAATACTAACAGAAAAAAGGACTCGTCTGGCTACCCAAAATGTAGATGATCTAACCTTCATTAAAATGAAACACAACTGGATTTCGAAATCTTTTGCCCCACCTTGCCCGGCTGACACCTAGCTTTCCTATGAAAAGGTGTTGCCTGTGGACTATTCTGAATGCCTTTTCCAATCTCGTAATTTTCTGCACCTGATTGTCCAGCATACGACATGTTTACACCTCACTAAATGGCCAAACTCCCCACACGGGGCCGTGGTATCGACACTTGGCGACAGCACCCGTGAGAGTGCTGTTTGTCTGAAGAGGTGGGTGTGCCCGCTTTTGGTCGACGGCACTGCCACTGGGTCCCTCCTAGTACAATAAAGTGTCTCTGGCGGTGGTGGTGCGCACCCAACGTCAGACACACCGTTGTAATATGAGGGGCCCTGGGCCTGTACCGCCGGCCACAAGACAGTTCCCCCCCCCAGCTCAAACAGTGCTCTACCACTTGCAAAATTATCTCACAGCTCCACCAATGTTTAGTCTATGCGCTGACATCCTTCAATGCCTGCCACTGACAATACCATTGTATTGACATTTTTGTTATGTTAGGCCTTCGAAGCCTGTCTGCGGTCACTCCTTCCACTATGCCTCCACTGACCACACCACTGCTGCCCGTGTACCCGTGGAACCAATTTAAAATTGCCTACAGCCATGTGTTATTATTTTAGGCCTTCGATGCCTGTCTGCGGTCACTCCTTACAATATGCCTCCACTGACCACACCACTGCTGCCCGTGAACCCGTGGAACCAATTTAAAATTGCCTACAGCCATGTGTTATTATTTTAGGCCTTCGATGCCTGTCTGCGGTCACTCCTTACAATATGCCTCCACTGACCACACCACTACTGCCCGTGTACCCCTGGAACCAATTTAAAATTGCCTACAGCCATGTGTTATTATTTTAGGCCTTCGATGCCTGTCTGCGGTCACTCCTTCCACTAGGCCTCCACTGACCACACCACTGCTGCCCGTGTACCCCTGGAACCAATTTAAAATTGCCTACAGCCATGTGTTATTATTTTAGGCCTTCGATGCCTGTCTGCGGTCACTCCTTCCACTAGGCCTCCACTGACCACACCACTGCTGCCCGTGTACCCCTGGAACCAATTTAAAATTTCCTACAGCCATGTCTTATTATTTTAGGCCTTCGATGCCTGTCTGCGGTCACTCCTTACAATATGCCTCCACTGACCACACCACTGCTGCCCGTGTACCCCTGGAACCAATTTAAAATTGCCTACAGCCATGTGTTATTATTTTAGGCCTTCGATGCCTGTCTGCGGTCACTCCTTCCACTAGGCCTCCACTGACCACACCACTGCTGCCCGTGTACCCCTGGAACCAATTTAAAATTGCCTACAGCCAGCCCAATTTTTTTATTTTAGGCCTTCGATGCCTGTCTGCGGTCCGTTCTTTCTACTACTACTACACTGACCAGGCCACTGCTGCCCGTGTACCCCTGGAACCAATTTAAAATTGCCTACAGCCAGCCCAATTTTTTTATTTTAGGCCTTCGATGCCTGTCTGCGGTCACTCCTTCCACTAGGCCTCCACTGACCACACCACTGCTGCCCGTGTTCCCCTGGAACCAATTTAAAATTGCCTACAGCCATGTGTTATTATTTTAGGCCTTCGATGCCTGTCTGCGGTCACTCCTTCCACTAGGCCTCCACTGACCACACCACTGCTGCCCGTGTACCCCTGGAACCAATTTAAAATTGCCTACAGCCATGTGTTATTATTTTAGGCCTTCGATGCCTGTCTGCGGTCACTCCTTCCACTAGGCCTCCACTGACCACACCACTGCTGCCCGTGTACCCCTGGAACCAATTTTACAGTGTCTACAGCCTAATTTTGTTATGTTAGGCCTACTACGCCTGTCTGCGGTCCCTCCTTCCAATACTCGTCCACTGACCACACCACTGCTGCCCGTGGACCCCTGGAACCTATTTTTAATTGCATAGAGCATCCTTTTTTTAATAGCAGGCGTACAAAGTCTGTCTGCGGTCCACTATTGAAATTGTCCTCCACTGCCCAGAGCACTGCTGCTTGTGTACCACTGTAACTTTTTTAAGCTGCAGTGAGCCACATTTTTGGGTTAAGTCCTACTACCTGTGTCTGTCTGCGCCACTCAATTCAGCTGTGTTCCTTTGAAAAAAGCTGAGCGTCAATAGTCTTGTTTTCAGCCTCTAGGAATTTTAAAACTGCATTGGGGGTACAACTTTGGTAGGGCCTACTAACGGTGTCTGCCTACCCAAGGTGTGCCCCAGGTTTCCTCGCCATTGCTTCGATCTTAATGCTCTCGTATAGTAGTTGTTGGAAACTACACTGCATTAGGCCTACAAATTGGGTATGGGGTGTAGAGAGATGGTGTGTTCCACTCCAAGGTGTTCTCCAGGTTACCTTTCCTGAGCTCCGATCTTCCGGCTCTCGTTTAGTAGTTCTTGGAAACTACACTGCATTAGGCCTACAAATTGGGTATGGGGTGTAGAGAGATGGTGTGTTCCACTCCAAGGTGTTCTACAGGTTGCCTTTCCTGAGCTTCGATCTTCCGGCTCTCGTTTAGTAGTTCTTGGAAACTACACTGCATTAGGCCTACAAATTGGGTATGGGGTGTAGAGAGATGGAGTGTTCCACTCCAAGGTGTTCTCCAGGTTACCTTTCCTGAGCTCCGATCTTCCGGCTCTCGTTTAGTAGTTCTTGGAAACTACACTGCATTAGACCTACAAATTGGGTATGGGGTGTAGAGAGATGGTGTGTTCCACTCCAAGGTGTTCTCCAGGTTGCCTTTCCTGAGCTTCGATCTTCCGGCTCTCGTTTAGTAGTTGTTGGAAACTACGCTGCATTAGGCCTACAAATTGGGTATGGGGTGTAGAGAGATGGTGTGTTCCACTCCAAGGTGTTCCCCAGGTTTCGTCCACATTGCTTCGGTCTTCCGACTCTTTTTTAGTAGTTGTAGAAAACTACACTGCATTAGGCCTACAAATTGGGTATGGGGTGTAGAGAGATGGTGTGTTCCACTCCAAGGTGTTCCCCAGGTTTCGTCCACATTGCTTCGGTCTTCCGGCTCTCGTTTAGTAGTTCTTGGAAACTACACTGCATTAGGCCTACAAATTGGGTATGGGGTGTAGAGAGATGGTGTGTTCCACTCCAAGGTGTTCTCCAGGTTGCCTTTCCTGAGCTTCGATCTTCCGGCTCTCGTTTAGTAGTTGTTGGAAACTACACTGCATTAGGCCTACAAATTGGGTATGGGGTGCAGAGAGATGGTGTGTTCCACTCCAAGGTGTTCCCCAGGTTTCCTCGCCAATGCTTCGATCTTCATGCTCTCGTTTAGTAGTTGTTGGAAACTACACTGCATTAGGCCTACAAATTGGGTATGGGGTGTAGAGAGATGGTGTGTTCCACTCCAAGGTGTTCTCCAGGTTGCCTTTCCTGAGCTTCGACCTTCCGGCTCTCGTTTAGTAGTTCTTGGAAACTACACTGCATTAGGCCTCCAAATTGGGTATGGGGTGTAGAGAGATGGTGTGTTCCACTCCAAGGTTTTCTCCAGGTTACCTTTCCTGAGCTCCGATCTTCCGGCTCTCGTTTAGTAGTTCTTGGAAACTACACTGCATTAGGCCTACAAATTGGGTATGGGGTGTAGAGAGATGGTGTGTTCCACTCCGAGGTGTTCTACAGGTTGCCTTTCCTGAGCTTCGATCTTCCGGCTCTCGTTTAGTAGTTCTTGGAAACTACACTGCATTAGGCCTACAAATTGGGTATGGGGTGTAGAGAGATGGTGTGTTCCACTCCAAGGTGTTCTCCAGGTTACCTTTCCTGAGCTCCGATCTTCCAGCTCTCGTTTAGTAGTTCTTGGAAACTACACTGCATTAGACCTACAAATTGGGTATGGGGTGTAGAGAGATCGTGTGTTCCACTCCAAGGTGTTCTCCAGGTTGCCTTTCCTGAGCTTCGATCTTCCGGCTCTCGTTTAGTAGTTGTTGGAAACTACGCTGCATTAGGCCTACAAATTGGGTATGGGGTGTAGAGAGATGGTGTGTTCCACTCCAAGGTGTTCCCCAGGTTTCGTCCACATTGCTTCGGTCTTCTGACTCTCGTTTAGTAGTTGTAGAAAACTACACTGCATTAGGCCTACAAATTGGGTATGGGGTGTAGACAGATGGTGTGTTCCACTCCAAGGTGTTCCCCAGGTTTCGTCCACATTGCTTCGGTCTTCCGGCTCTCGTTTAGTAGTTCTTGGAAACTACACTGCATTAGGCCTACAAATTGGGTATGGGGTGTAGAGAGATGGTGTGTTCCACTCCAAGGTGTTCTCCAGGTTGCCTTTCCTGAGCTTCGATCTTCCGGCTCTCGTTTAGTAGTTGTTGGAAACTACACTGCATTAGGCCTACAAATTGGGTATGGGGTGTAGAGAGATGGTGTGTTCCACTCCAAGGTGTTCCCCAGGTTTCCTCGCCAATGCTTCGATCTTCATGCTCTCGTTTAGTAGTTGTTGGAAACTACACTGCATTAGGCCTACAAATTGGGTATGGGGTGTAGAGAGATGGTGTGTTCCACTCCAAGGTGTTCTCCAGGTTGCCTTTCCTGAGCTTCGATCTTCCGGCTCTCGTTTAGTAGTTCTTGGAAACTACACTGCATTAGGCCTACAAATTGGGTATGGGGTGTAGAGAGATGGTGTGTTCCACTCCAAGGTGTTCTCCAGGTTACCTTTCCTGAGCTCCGATCTTCCGGCTCTCGTTTAGTAGTTCTTGGAAACTACACTGCATTAGGCCTACAAATTGGGTATGGGGTGTAGAGAGATGGTGTGTTCCACTCCAAGGTGTTCTACAGGTTGCCTTTCCTGAGGTTCGATCTTCCGGCTCTCGTTTAGCAGTTCTTGGAAACTACACTGCATTAGGCCTACAAATTGGGTATGGGGTGTAGAGAGATTCTGCGTTCCACTCCAAGGTGTTCTCCAGGTTGCCTTTCCTGAGCTTCGATCTTCCGGCTCTCGTTTAGTAGTTCTTGGAAACTACACTGCATTAGGCCTACAAATTGGGTATGGGGTGTAGAGAGATGGTGTGTTCCACTCCAAGGTGTTCTCCAGGTTGCCTTTCCTGAGCTTCGATCTTCCGGCTCTCGTTTAGTAGTTGTTGGAAACTACGCTGCATTAGGCCTACAAATTGGGTATGGGGTGTAGAGAGATGGTGTGTTACACTCCAAGGTGTTCTCCAGGTTGCCTTTCCTGAACTTCTATCTTCAGGCTCTCATTAAATTGTGGTTAAACGGAACAACTGCATTTGGCGTACTAGTTGGTTTGGGGCCTACTATCGGTGTCTGCCACTCCTTGCTGTTCTCCTGGTTTCCTGTCCTGAAATTCCATTTTCAGGCTCTCGTTAAGTAGTTGTTAATGTTAGACTGCATTTGGCCTACTAGTTGGGTTGGGGCCTACTATCGGTGTCTGCCACTCCTTGCTGTTCTCCTCCACTGAACAAAGCTGTGCCGCCTGTTTACTACGGTTGCCAATTTTGAACTGCATTTCGACTACTTACTGATTTGGGCCTACTCTCTGTGTCAGCCTCTCATTCCAGTTGTCCTCCACTGCAATGCCCCCTGGTTAGTCCTGTGTTACCAATTTTGAACTGCATTTAGCCAACTTTATTCTTTGGGCCTATATCTGTGTTTCCTCCTCATCCTGCCCATTGCCCAGCCAGTGATAGATGAGTCTGCTGATACATTGACCCATAACGCAAAATTCCCCGTGCACGCTACACAGCAAGATTGTGACCCTGCTGAAAGTCAGGTTCCTCTTCCCGCATACCATACCACCTTACACGGGGACAAAGAGGAAGGTGCAGATGAAAGTGCAGGTTCCTTCATCAGGTGGGGGGAGGAATACTAGTTGGCGACGTCACTGGCACAGGGCCTCTCATAGTACGCAAAAGTGTTGCTGCCGATGGGAGGCGCCCCCGCCGTGCAAACACACCGCTGTACTTTGAGGGGCCCTGTGCCTGTGCCAATGCCAACGAGTGGGCCCCCCCTGCTTGCTCAGGATCACAGCACTTGCAAAGTTGAAATACTTACCTCTCCCTGCTCCACTGCCGTGACGTGGTCCAGATTTACTGGGCCCACTAATTACTTGAACCAGCCCTACCCCCCACAACTTTAGCCAAATGACCCCCAATTTCAAATGCCTTCCAATTATTATAAGGTAAATTACGATTGACAAGCTTCTTTAACAAGAATGGATGTTTTTGCCATTAAAATGGGCAGTGTAGGTGTTTTCCTGGCCTCCACTCACTGCCGACTATGCTCCCCCATTGACTTGCATTGGGTTTCGTGTTTCGGGCGATACCCGACTTTTCACGATAATCGGCCGATTCCACTCGACTCGACTTCTAAGATAGTCGGGTTTCGCGAAACACGGCTCGACTCTAAAAAGGTCAAGGTCGCTCAACCCTAGTCGGCGACTTCTGAAAATGGCCGACCCGTTTCGCTCAACCCTAGTCATCACTATATACTTCCAGTTCCCATAAACCTACCTGGTTAACATATACTGGATGTTTTAAGTGTGGTGAGAGTACCTGCAAGTTGTGTCAGTATATAGACAGGACGGATAAATATATAAACAATACTACTTTAAGGGAATATAAAATTAAAACCTATATTAACTCCAATACCATGCACGTTGTCTATATGGTAATATGTGTGGCATGCAATAAATATTATATAGGCTGCACTACAAGGAGTCTTAAGAAAAGGATAAGCGAGCTCATTACTGCCGCAAATGCTGGAACTGCTGTAAGCCGTAGAAATATTTTGGGGTTATCTAAACATTTTTTGAAAACTCACAAAGGCAATTTGCAGAGTTTAAAGGTTAAAGGAATGGAGAGAGTAGCTAGATCAATTGGAGGGGGTGACTGGGAACGTGCACTCCATTGTCCGGAGACATATTGGATATTGGCTTTGAACGCAAGTTTTCCAGAAGGCCTTAATTATAAAAGTGATCTTCTATATTTTTCTTAGATCGCTCTGCCGTATATTTGTAGTATTCAGCTAACATCTTACCGTTTTTTGTGCATATGACGAATGTCTTGTGTACCATTACCATTCGGTGTAAAAATATCACTCTTATCGTTTTCCAACATGTGGGTTTTGTTTTCTTGTTTTTTGTTTGAATATAAGCGCAGCTATGCTAATTTGGGAAAACAGGTTTTCAACTATTTATATGAAATGTCTTCACACAACGTACGCATGTGATAAATATGTATATACTTATTATAATATGCATTTTCATGATATTGTGATCTAATGTATATGAAGGACTACTTTCCCTCTGGTCGATATGAGGTTAATTGGGGAAGTAGTCCTTTCTCATCAATTATATGAGCTTTTGTAATCGATATAAGGAACTGTTCACTCTATGTTTGTATGCTTTTGAGGAAGGACTGTTTTTAACCCCTTAATCCCATATGACGTACTATCCCGTCCAGGTGACCTGGGACTTAATTCCCATGGACGGGATAGTACGTCATATGCGATCGGCCGCGCTCACGGGGGGAGCGCGGCCGATCGCGGCCGGGTGTCAGCTGCCTATCGCAGCTGACATCCGGCACTATGTGCCAGGAGCGGTCACGGACCGCTCCCGGCACATTAACCCCCGGCACACCGCGATCAAAGATGATCGCGGTGTGCCGGCGGTGCAGGGAAGCATCGCGCAGGGAGGGGGCTCCCTGCGGGCTTCCCTGAGACGATCGGTACACGGTGATGTGCTCACCGTGTACCGAGCGTCTTCTCCCTGCAGTCCCCGGATCCAAAATGGCCGCCGGGCTGCATCCGGGTCCTGCAGGGAGCACTTCCGGGTCAGGATCAGGCTGCAGCTGCAGCTCTAATCCTGCCCGGCTGTATGTCAGATCACCGATCTAACAGAGTGCTGTGCACACTGTCAGATCGGTGATCTGTGATGTCCCCCCCTGGGACAAAGTGAAAAAGTAAAAAAAAAAATTTCCACACTTGTAAAAAAAAAAATAAAAAAAAAATTCCTAAATAAAGCAGAAAAAAAAAAATATTATTCCCATAAATACATTTCTTTACATAAAAAAAAACAAAAAACCAATAAAAGTACACATATTTAGTATCGCCGCGTCCGTAACGACCCGACCTATAAAACTGGCCCACTAGTTAACCCCTTCAGTGAACACCGTAAGAAAAAAAAAAAAAACGAGCCAAAAAACAACGCTTTATTATCATAACGCTGAACAAAGAGTGGAATAACACGCGATCAAAAAGACGGATATAAATAACCATGTTACCTCTGAAAACGTCATCTTGTCCCGCAAAAAACGAGCCGCCATATAGCATCATAACCAAAAAAATAAAAAAGTTATAGTCCTCTGAATAAAGCGATGCCAAAATAATTATTTTTTCTATAAAATAGCTTTTATCGTATAAAAGCGCCAAAACATAAAAAAAATGATATAAATGAGGTGTCGCTGTAATCGTACTGACCCGAAGAATAAAACTGCTTCATCAATTTTACCAAACGCGGAACGGTATAAACGCCTCCCCCAAAAGAAATTCATGAATAGCTGGTTTTTGGTCATTCTGCCTCACAAAAAAATCAGAATAAAAAGCGATCAAAAACTGTCACGTGTCCGAAAATGTAACCGATAAAAACGTCAACTCGTCCCGCAAAAAACAAGACCTCACATGACTCTGTGGCCCAAATTTGGAAAAATTATAGGTCTCAAAATGTGGAGACGCAAAAACTTTTTTGCTATAAAAAGCGTCTTTTAGTGTGTGACGGCTGCCAATCATAAAAATCCGCTAAAAAACTCGCTATAAAAGTAAATCAAACCCCCCTTCATCACCCCCTTAGTTAGGCTAGGTTCACATTGCGTTAATGGGTTAACGCTAACGGACAGCGTTGCACGGCGAAAATGTCACAATTAACGCCGTGCAACGGGTCCGTTAGCACAACCATTGACAGCAATGTGATTTTCAGGTGTAGCGCATCGCTAGAGCGTGCCATTTTCGGCTCGCGCTAGCAAGGTGCCATTCTTTTGTGGCGCGCCTCAGACGCTGCTTGCAGCGTCCGCGGCGCGCCCGAGGTCCGATCCCCGATCTTCCAGAGCGGGGACGTTAACGCGACCACTAAACACGACACCTAAAAAGACATTGTGTTAGCGCAATCCGCTAGTGCTAAACGGATTTCCCTAACGCAATGTGAACCTAGCCTTAGGGAAAAATAATAAAATTAAAAAAAATGTATTTATTTCCATTTTCCGGTTAGGGTTAGGGCTAGGGTTGGGGCTAGGGTTAGGGTTTGGATTACATTTACGGTTGGGATTAGGGTTGGGATTAGAATTAGGGGTGTGTCTGGGTTAGGTGTGTGGTTAGGGTTACAGTTGGGATTAGGGTTAGTGGTGCGTTTGGATTAGGGTTTCATTTATAATTGGGGGGTTTCCACTGTTTAGACACATCAGGGGCTCTCCAAACGCGACATGGCGTCCGATCTCAATTCCAGCCAATTCTGCATTGAAAAAGTAAAACAGTGCTCCTTCACTTCCGAGCTCTCCCGTGCGCCCAAACAGGGGTTTACCCCAACATATGGGGTATCAGCGTACTCGAGACAAATTGGACAACAACTTTTTGGGTCCAAGTTCTCTTGTTATCCTTGGGAAAATAAAAATTTGGGGGGCTAAAAATCATTTTTGTGGGAAAAAAAAGGATTTTTATTTTCACGGCTCTGCGTTGTAAACTGTAGTGAAACACTTGGGGGTTCAAAGTTTTCACAACACATCTAGATAAGTTCCATGGGAGGTCTAGTTTCCAATATGGGGTCACTTGTGGGTGGTTTCTACTGTTTGGGTACATCAGGGGCTCTGCAAATGCAACGTGACGCCTGCAGACCAATCCATCTAAGTCTGCATTCCAAATGGCGCTCCTTCCCTTCCGAGCTCTGCCATGAGCCCAAACAGTGGTTCCCCCCCACATATGGGGTATCAGCGTACTCAGGACAAATTGAACAACAACTTTTGGGGTCCAATTTATTCTGTTACCCTTGTAAAAATACAAAGCTGGGGGCTAAAAAATCATTTTTGTGAAAAAAAAAAGAATTTTTATTTTCACGGGTCTGCGTTATAAACTGTAGTGAAACACTTAGGGGTTCAAAGTTCTCACAACACATCTAGATAAGTTCCATGGGAGGTCTAGTTTCTAATATGGGGTCACTTGTGGGGGGTTTGTACTGTTTGGGTACATCAGGGGCTCTGCAAATGCAACGTGACTCCTGCAGACCAATCCATCTAAGTCTGCATTCCAAATGGCGCTCCTTCCCTTCCGAGCTCTGCCATGCGCCCAAACAGTGGTTCCCCCCCACATATGGGGTATCAGCGTACTCAGGACAAATTGGACAACAACTTTTGGGGTCCAATTTATTATGTTACCCTTGTGAAAATACAAAACTGGGGGCTAAAAAATTTTTGCGAAAAAAAAATAAATTTATTTTAACGGCTCTGCGTTATAAACTGTAGTGAAACACTTGGGGGTTCAAAGCTCTCAAAACACATCTAGATAAGTTCCTTAGAGGGTCTAGTTTCCAAAATGGTGTCACTTGTGGGGGTTTTTAATGTTTAGGCACATCAGGGGCTCTCCAAACCAACATGGCGTCCCATCTTAATTCCAGTCAATTTTGCATTGAAAAGTCAAATGGCGCTCCTTCCCTTCCGAGCTCTGCTATGCACCCAAAAAGTGGTTTACCCCCACATATGGGGTCTCGTCGCACTCAGGACAAATTGCACAACAACTTTTGTGGTCTAATTTCTTCTCTTACCCTTGGGAAAATAAAAAATTGGGGGCGAAAAGATCATTTTTGTGAAAAAATAAGATTTTTTATTTTTACGGCTCTGCATTATAAACTTCTGTGAAGCACTTGTTGGGTCAAAGTGCTCACCACACATCTAGATAAGTTCCTTAAGGGGTCTACTTTTCAAAATGGTGTCACTTGTGGGGATTTCAATGTTTAGGCACATCAGGGGCTCTCCAAACGCAACATGGCATCCCATCTCAATTCCAGTCAATTTTGCATTGAAAAGTAAAATGGCGCTCCTTCCCTTCCGAGCTCTGCCATACGCCCAAACAATGGTTTACACCCATATACGGGGTATCAGCGTACTCAGGACAAATTGGCCAACAATTTTTGAGGTTCAATTTCTTCTCTTACTCTTGGGAAAATAAAAAATTGGGGGCGAAAAGATCATTTTTGTGAAAAAATATGATTTTTTATTTTTACGGCTCTGCATTATAAACTTCTGTGAAGCAATTGGTGGGTCAAAGTGGTCACCACACATCTAGATAAGTTCCTTAGGGTGTCTACTTTCCAAAATGGTGTCACTTGTGGGGGGTTTCAATGTTTAGGCACATCAGTGGCTCTCCAAACGCAACATGGTGTCCCATCTCAATTCCTGTCAATTTTGCATTTAAAAGTCAAATGGCGCTCCTTCCCTTCCGAGCTCTGCCATGCGCCCAAACAGTGGTTTACCCCCACATATGGGGTATCAGCGTACTCAGTACAGATTGTACAACAATGTTTGGCATCCATTTTATCCTGTTACCCTTGGTAAAATAAAACAAATTGGAGCTGAAATAAATTTTGTGTGAAAAAAAGTTAAATATTCATTTTTATTTAAACATTCCAAAAATTCCTGTGAAACCCCTGAAGGGTTAATAAACTTCTTGAATGTGGTTTTGAGCACCTTGAGGGGTGCAGTTTTTAGAATGGTGTCACACTTGGGTATTTTCTATCATATAGACCCCTCAAAATGACATCAAATGAGATGTGGTCCCTAAAAAAAAATGGTGTTGTAAAAATGAGAAATTGCTGGTCAACTTTGAACCCTTATAACTCCCTAACAAAAAAAAATTTTGGTTCCAAAATTGTGCTGATGTAAAGGAGACATGTGGGAAATGTTACTTATTAAGTATTTTGCGTGACATATCTCTGTGATTTAAGGGCATAAAAATTTAAAGTTGGAAAATTGCGAAATTTTCAAAATTTTCGCCAAATTTCCGTTTTTTTCACAAATAAACGCAAGTTATATCGAATAAATGTTACTACTAAAATGAAGTACAATATGTCACGAGAAAACAATGTCAGAATCGCCAAGATCCGTTGAAGCGTTCCAGAGTTATAACCTCATAAAGGGACAGTGGTCAGAATTGTAAAAATTGGCCCGGTCATTAACGTGCAAACCACCCTCGGGGCTTAAGGGGTTAATGGGTCCGAAATGTGTCAGGCCTATGGGGGGTCCCCATGATGTTGTTTTTTATCACTGAAGATGTTTAAATAAGTAAAGAAATAATTTTTTACTGTAAAAGGATTCCTGTGCTGGAAGTCTTCTATTTCTATTTGCACACATGTGGTAGTCAGCCACTGATCTCCAGGCACGGTCAATCTCAAGGATATTTTGGTGAGTGAAAATTTCTCTTCCCATTTCCCCTTTGCTAAGAAGTTGCAGTGAATCTTCTGTGCCTGCACAGAACAAATGTGAGGTGAGTTGAAATATAGAGTAATGAAGTGATGTCACGGGTGTGCGTTTGGCATTAAAGACACCTCCTTAATCCTTCTGTATCTTGGAGTCAGCGGCAACCTCCCTCCAGATATGGTTGAGAAACCTGGACTTGGGTGTTTATAAATCCCCAGTCTGCTGCATAGTGTCGTCGGTGATATTAACATTTTCCCTTGTGAAGGCTTGGAGCTATAGTAGTCGGCTAACTTCCTCTCTGGACCTGTTTGAAGACGTTTGGTGTTTTCACTCTGAGTCTGCTCAAGCTAAGTTCATTCCCCTTGTCTATCTACCTTTATATCTTTAGTTTTCAGAGGGGATTGGCCAGTGCTCATCCACCCCCTCCCTATCCAGGGCCTAGCTCTACTGAGATACAGGGCTTAGGTTTCCTTGTCAGCAATTATTGGTGAGGAACCAATTTGGGGACTGTAGGGTAGGTAGGGTGTTATCAGATCTGCCTAGGGGTCACCACTCACGCTTTTCCTTGTGTCTGGGCTAACTTCCTCTCATCCCTTTGTGTTGCACTTAGTCTTCCCACACTGTGCATCACAAGTGATAACGCAGCATTATCTTTTGATCCGCATATGCCCCATAGCCTAGAAGAACTAATTTACATAAAGCAATAAAAGACAATTTTTGCACAACAAGGCATCTGATATGAGACATAACAATATGACTAGCTTCTCCAGTTTATAACATATATGCCCGTATTATAGGTCAGATCGCTCAAATGTGGTGACAGATTACCTTTAAACACTGGTAGATTGCTATGCTTTCATTATAGTAAAACATAACTTAAAAGGGTAATTCCATGAATCATTATCGGTCCAAATATCCTGAAAAGCTTTTTAGAACTGTGGTTAAGTCATTTATAGCATTCCATCATTTTGTTACTGTGAGTGCTGTTAATCTGCGCTTCCGAGTAAGACAGAGATTTGATATCTCTGGGCCTCATACATGAAAAGTATCTGCCTTCTCCCCCAAAAGTGGCATGGAAAAAACATAAAACAGCGGGTAGAACAGAAAAAAGTGCAAACATGCAATAAAACAAGTATAAAAACACTACACTTTAGTTTAGGGAGTAAACTTCTGCTCTCCTTACAAGTGTTCTTTCCCTTCTAATATTATAGTCCTCTCTTTCTTCTCTTGCAGAAGTTTTCTAAGTTTACACTGCCTTACTACTACACATTCTTTGCACCTTCCCTGAAAAGCAGGGCAGAAACATTTTTCAATTAGCTGCTGTCAAGATGATCACTATGTAGAGTCTTGGCTGTGATGAAAGTGACTGAACACATGTTGATGAGGAGTGAGGATGCTATCTGCACCCTAATATGTGTACACAGGGACTGCTAAAAAGATCATAATCTAGTAAGTACTAAACTATATCATACTGTGTAGATAGGAATCCAGGGGATAAGTAGGAGCATTGTCAAAGCTGGATGAGACAATTCCAATAGTAAGCACACTAGAGCAGAATAGACAATATAATAACAGACAAATAGTGGAAGGACCCATTGATGATCAAACCCACCTACTGCTTGGTCTACGGACCAATATTTTTGATTAGCTGTCAGCAGGCCCATTACTGATACTGCTAGTTATGTCTACCATGCTGTGTGGCTGTTCTGCCAGGAACAGAGTGACATGAGATTGCTACAGGATGGGGACCAGAATGGGGACATTACTACAAGGTGGGGACCAGGATGGGGACATTACTACAAGATAGGAAAAAGGATGGGAACATTACTACAGTATAGAGATGAGGATGGGAACATTACTACAAGATGGGGGACAGTATAGGTGGCATTATTACAAGATAGGAAAAAGGATGGGAACATTACCACAGTATAGGGATGAGGATGGGAACATTACTACAAGATGGGGACCAAGATGAGGACATTATTACAAAATGGATACCAGGATGGGGACATTACTACAAGTTGGGGACCTTACTACAAGATGGGGATCAGAATGGGGGACATTGATACAAGATGTAAACAATGACGTGGACATTATTACAAGATGGGGACCAGAATGAGGGAATTACTACAAGATAGGCACCAGGAAGGGTGAGATTACTACAGGATAGGGTCCAAAATAGGGACATACTACAAAAATGGAATCAGGATTGGGACATTAATTAAAGCTGGAGACCAGGGTGAAGACATTACTACAAGATAGGGACCAGGAAGGATGATATTACTAAAAGATGGGGACAAGGATTGGGGACTTTAATAAAATATGGAGGCCAGAATTACTATATGGGGACAATTTTAAGACAATATTACTGTATGGGGACAATTGGGGACAAAAAAAAAGAATACACCCTTGGGGAGTAGCCAGAGGCTCTGCGCATGCGCTGTAGTGCTCCGTCGTCATCTCGGTAGAGGAGGAGAACGAGAGGAGCTCTGGGGAGAAGCAGCAGCAGTGGCAGCCGGAGTCCGGGAGGGGAGCGTCTGGCTGGCTCCACGGCGTCATTAGCCCTCATTTACCTCAGCACCTTCCCCCTGAGACCGCGCACATTCCGCCTCTGGCCGCTCAGTGACGGCTGATTAACCCCACCGGCCCCCGCCCACCCCAGCCGCCTGATCGGAGCTGAGGACGCCGCTCCTGTCCCGCTGTGTGTGCGCAGAGTGTCCGCCATGGGATGTACGCTGAGCACGGAGGACAAGGCGGCGGTGGAGAGGAGCAAGATGATCGACCGGAACCTCCGGGAGGATGGAGAGAAGGCCGCCCGGGAGGTGAAGCTGCTGCTTCTGGGTGCTGGAGAATCGGGGAAAAGCACAATTGTCAAACAGATGAAGATTATCCATGAAGCCGGTTACTCAGAAGAGGAATGCAAACAGTACAAAGCTGTGGTATACAGTAACACTATACAGTCCATCATTGCCATTATCCGGGCCATGGGCAGATTGAAGATAGATTTTGGAGACCCGACAAGAGCGGATGACGCACGACAACTTTTTGTATTAGCTGGAGCAGCAGAAGAAGGTTTTATGACGGCTGAGCTGGCCGGCATCATCAAGCGTTTATGGAAAGATGGCGGTGTACAGGCCTGTTTCAACAGATCAAAAAAAAAGAATAGTAAAAATGAAAAAAAAAAAATGTCAAAGTATATGAAATAATTATGAAAAAATATTTGCCTCTAAAATGTTGTTTTATATGCAACCTTAGTTAGACAACAAATGAAGCTATCGCTGCATCTGTAAAAAACAAACTATAAAGCTCTACCATAACCCATAAGATAAATGCTGTAGGAAAAATTGAACACACCAAAAATGTTAAAAAAAAATGGATCAAAATGTCTCATAGAAAAAAATTATATAAGTGAAAAGTTATCTCTGCCGAGTTTGAGACCCCCTGGTGTAGCTTCAGCAATGTTGATGAAGATATTTTCAATAAAACCAAACCAACACACAACAGAAAGTGCAATGCAAATGGTCACCAGAACCTGGCTATATAAGGTTTTAAACCATATAATTTTGTTTATGTTTTTATTTTTTAAAGTTGTTTACCTAGAGGTGATTTGTGATTTTAGATCAAAACTCCGCGTAAGTCGATGTAGACTGTACAATAAAAATGCTGTGGTATCTAACGTTATTTGATATGTGTTAATACTTACATAACAAAGAAAACAGCACAAATTACTCACATTACTCAGTCATTATTTTGTTCATTTTTTCAATGTAGTTTAAACGAAAATACTTAATGATTTTCCCATCCAATTTTGACATAGTTACTGCATGACAATCTATCTTCATTGAGTAATATGAAATAAAATGTGTTGTTCTATCTGTAGCACTGTAAAATGACCCTAGAGAAGCAGATGTCTAACTTCTATTCTATAAAATCAAATTGAGTTACCTTTATAGCAATATTTTCTACAGTACATTAATGTTAAACGAATAAAAATTACATTAGTAAAAAAAGATCTACATGATACCTGGAGAGAAGTCCAGATGGTCACTTCTAACTGGTCTAATCTAGTAAAGTCTGCTGAGAGTCAAGATATTGATTGAATTTCTGATTTTAAATGCAGGCTTCATACCTACACATGTCCACACTGATATCAGTTTCTTAAAATCCAATATAGATGTGTAGATCGGGATGCTGTTAGCGACAGTCTAATAAACTGTCAATTTCATCTGAGAGATAATATTTTACCATGTTGCTTGGAGTTTAAATAAATTGCTATTGATTTATTAAAATTACATTACAATAGGTCATGATTGAATTTTTTTTTTTTAAATGTTTGAAATTTTCAGCATTTACATTATAACCATAATCAGCAAGTCTCTTAGGTCCAAAATGTAAGGTAAGGTAATATGTAAGGTTCTTTATTTATTTTTATTCATTGCTGCTTTCTAGGATTTATGCATTTTTTCTTATTTCTCCATGAGAGAAATACCAAAATAGTAAAGAAACAAGGTGAACATATTTTTAAATACTCAAAACTGAGAATTTTTTAAAACAGGGTAATTTGGGTGGGGTTTGTAATGTATTAGCCCCTTAACATCTTACATGTTAAACTGACGAGCAAAAGGTAACAATGTTTTAATCTTTTGACTTTCAGTCTACCAGACTACCATCATTTTATAGACAATTATCTTGGATATCCCATACATAAGAGTTGCAGCAATTTAGCACATGATTAGTTATGAATATTCTTGTCACGTCACTGCAGTCTTACTGTTTTGCTCCTGTTGGTGGAAAAATAATTTTATTCCTGCATATTACGAAATACAAACTGTTGTCACATTCCCTAATAGCTTAGTGTGTTATTAGGTTGATTCCCAAGCAAAAGGTCACTTGTTCAAATCGAGGAACAGTCGTGAAGAAGATTTCTCAAGAAAAAAGAATCAGCATCATCCAGCTCATTGCCAAACTACATCATATGAGTGTCATGACAGTTGGAAGAATACAAAATGAATTCTGTCCATCCCTTCAAAACCAAGAGGTCAATATCCAGGCAAAATATTAGAGTCAACAAGTCGAGTCATCACAAGGTCTATCAGCTCTGGTTCAACAAACAAGGCAATGGAGGTGGCTCATATGCTTCGTAATAGTGAGATCACAGACATACAGTATAGACCAAAAGTTTGTACACACCTTCTCATTTAAAGATTTTTCTGCATTTTCATGACTATGAAAATTGTACATCCACACTGAAGGCATCAAAACTATGAATTAACACATGTGGAATTATATACTTAACAAAAAAGTGTGAAACAACGGACATTATGTCTTATATTGTAGGTTTTTCAAAGTAGCCACCTTTTGCTTTGATGACTGCTTTGCACACTCTTGGCATTCTCTTGATGAGCCTCAAGAGGTAGTCACCGGGAATGGTTTTCACTTCACAGGAGTGCCCTGTCAGGTTTAATAAGTGAGATTTCTTGCCTTATAAATGGGGTTAGGACCATCGGTTGTGTTGTGCAGAAGTCTGGTGGATACACAGCTGATAGTCCTATTGAATAGACTGTTAGAATTTGTATTGTGGCAAGAAAAAAGCAGCTAAGTAAAGAAAAACAAATGGTCATCATTGTTAGGGCTAGCGGAACGCACCAAATTATAAGAGAGATGGTATAAGGTGCGTTCGCTGCCCGGGGTCCACCATGCTGAGATGGAACCTGCTGCTGAGTAATGACGGACTATATGGCGGTACAATGTGGATACACACACGGGTTAACTTCACCCTGTGTGAAGAAAGCAAACCTTGATGGATCACAGGGCCACAGTACCGCACCAAGAGCGCAAGCAAGGAGTCTCAGGACTCTATGCCAAGTAACAGGATTAGAGTACGTACAGACCACTTGCGCTCGACACCGCAACTGGGGTGTCAAAGTAACAGAAAATATAGCTTAAAGCATAAGAGTGCGTGCTGTGCCGCTTTGGCGGACGCCACTAACCACCCAGACTTGGGATAGGAAAGCGCTCTATAAGTGCACGGTGCCACACTGGCGGTTACAGCAATAGACGCTGTATCGTGTGTCTTTATGTTGATAGCTTAGTCGGGCGCTAGACAGCTAGCATCCACATTTTGCGAACAGTTATACACAAGGGAGGGGATTTTAAAGAACGACTTGCACTCATCAACACACATGATTCCAAATGTACACTAGCGCATGGCTGCACGGACCTTTCATAGCTGCAGCAAGAACAGGACCTTACCAGAAGGACCAATGAGAGTCAGCCACAGAAGAAGAACACCTTCAGGACCTTCCTAAAGGACCAATGGGATTTGCTGCAGTATCTAAGCATGTGATCCTTGATCTCCAACGAGAGATCTTGCCCTGGGCATGCTCAGAAAGGGAAGAGCAGGCCTTAGTCCCAAACACGTCTCCTCGCCGCTGCCCGGTACTGGCTACAATGGCAGAAGCTGGAAAGGCAGCAGTAACCAGTCGTCCAGTATCAGCCTGAGCTAGACGCTGGAACTGACGTCTCCACTGAGCAGACTCCACTGCGGCTGGAGAAGAATGGGAGACCGCAGCGGAGATGGTTTGAGATTCCCCCTGTGCAGAGGCAGGATCTCGACACCTAGCAATCATTACTTTATGAAATTAAGGTCAGTCAGTTTGAAAAATTGGGAAAACTTTGAAAGTGCCCAGAAGTGCAGTGGCAAAAACCATCAAGCGCTACAAAGAAACTGGCTCACATGAGGACCGCCCCAGGAAAGGAAGACCAAGAGTCGCCTCTGCTTCTGAGGATAAGTTTATCTGAGTCACCAGCCTCAGAAATCGCAGGTTAACAGCAGCTCAGATTAGATACCAGGTCAATGCTACACAGAGTTCTAGCAGCAGACACATCAGTACAACAGCTGTTAAAAGGAGACTTTGTGCTGCAGGCCTTCATGGTAAAATAGCTGCTAGGAAACCACTGCTAAGGACAGGAAACAAGCAGAAGAGACTTGTTTTGGCTACAGAACACAAGGAATGGACATTAGACCAGTGGAAATCTGCGCTTTGGTCTGATGAGTCCAAATTTGAGATCTTTGGTTCCAACCACCATGTCTTTGTGTGACGCAGAAAAGGTGAACGGATGGACTCTACATGCCTTGCTCCCACCGTAAATCATGGAGGAGGTGTGGGGGTGCTTTGCTGGTGACACTGTTGGGGATTTATTCAAAATTGAAGGCATACTGAACCAGCATGGCTACCACAGCATCTTGCAGCCGCATTCTATTCCATCCAGTTTGCGTTTAGTTGGACCATCATTTATTTTTCAACAGGACAATGACCCCAAACACACCTCCAGGCTGTGTAAGGGCTATTTGACCAAGGAGAGTGAAGGGGTGCTGCACCAGATGACCTGGCCTCCACAGTCACCAGACCTGAACCCAATCGAGATTTTTTGGGGGTGAGCTGGACCGCAGAGTGAAGGCAAAAGGGCCAACAAGTGCTAATCATCTCTGGGAACTCCTTCAAGATTCTTGGAAGACCATTCCCGGTGACTACCTCTTGAAGCTCATCAAGAGAATGCCAAGAGTATGCAAAGCAGTCATCAAAGCAAAACGGTGTCTACTCTGAAAAACCTAGAATATAAGACATATTTTCAGTTGTTTCACACTTTTTTGTTAAGTATATAATTCCATATGTGTTCATTCATAGTTTTAATGCCTTCAGTGTGAATGTACAATTTTCATAGTCATGAAAATACAGAAAAATCTTTAAATGAGAAGGTGTGTCCAAACTTTTGGTCTGTACTGTACATTCAAGCACCATGGGATGAATGTTACACAAGTCAGGAATGGTGGCCCAAGAAAAGGTGAAGAAGCCTCAACTTCAATATCATCATAAGAAGCATCTGCTCGAGTTTACAAAAAAATACAAAAAGTGAACAGTAGTGATTGAAAATGGGTGATTTGGGGCAATGAGACAAAAGTTGACAAACTAAGGTATGATGGGTGCAACTGGATCTGGAAGAAACATGGAAAAAGGGGCTGAAAAATTGAGAAATGGAAAGAACTGTCAAGTTTGGTGGAGGAAACCTGATGATATGTTTTTTTTCACAGCCAAAGGTGTTGGATACTTGACCAGGATCAATGGTGGTCTCAATGCTGAGCTATATTTGAGTGTTCAACAAGATGAGTAATTTCATTCACTTGAGTGCTATGGGTATGAAAAGGATGACATAGTGTTGAAGCAGGACAATGACCCAAAGCATACATTGAGACAGGCAAAGAAATGGTTAAATGACAATGAAGTAGAGGTGCTGGAATGCCCCTCACAGTCCTCAGACCTCAACCCAATTGAACACTTGTGTGTAGAGTTGAAGAAAAAACTGTATACATACCCAAGTAAGTTGAGCAGTTTGCACCCACTTTGGGAAAGTGTAAAATATGTAATGCTCGCTCCTTGACTGGATGGTACGAGTGAGGATTGTGACCCCACTGTGCCAAAAACCAGACTACCCTGGAGGGGAGCTATATTGGTATTCACTGGAGCCTCTAGTGGTAAGGTTCGGCTTATGCAGCAGGTAACTTCCAGGTACCACTCCAGGGCGATGTCTGATTGTAGCAGCTGATCCCACTGGGGAACGGATCACTAGTGACAGGTGTGAGCATGTATGGATGGGCATGACTGGTACTCATGCAGGTGGGCATGGCTGGCACTCTGGCAGGCATGGCTGGCACTCTGGCAGGCAGGCTGGCAGGCAGGCTGGCATGGCTGGCACTCTGGCAGGCAGGCGGGCAATGAACAGACTAGAGGAATCAGGACCGTAACGGGTAGGGCAGGAACACAGGCAGGTACAAGTAGGATAAGGGAGCAGGTAGGAACCAGTACAGACTGGAGGGACAGGAACAGTAAAGAACCAGTTCAGACTAGAAGGACAAAGACACTCAGGGTGTGGAGGGGGAGCAGAGCAAAGGTGCAGGATGTGGAGAGCAGGTCAGAGCCGCAGGATGCAGAGAGCAGAGCAGAGCCACAGGAATGTGGGATGGGAGCAGAGCAAAGCCGCAGTAGGCAGGATGAGAGCAGAGTAGACCCACAGGCGGTGGCGAGCAGAGCAGCAGGTTGCAGTGAGTAGAGCATAGCAGAGCCGCAGGATGCAGCAAGCAGAGCTGCAGGTTGAAGTGAGCAGAGCAGAGCCGCAGGTTGTGGCGAGCAGAGCAGAGCAAAGCCACAGGAGGCAGCGAGCAGAGCAAAGCCACAGGCTGCAGCGAGCAGAGCAGAACCGCAGGATGCAGAGAGCAGGGCAGAGCAGAACCACAGGATGCGGCAAGCAGAATAGATCAGAACCACAAGTTGCGGTGAGCAGAGCGAGTGGACACAAGGATACACACAACTGTATAGGAAAGGCAACAGACAAGGGTATAAACAGGTACAGGAATAGGGTGAAGTTCTGACAAGGACAGACACGGAAACAAGTTTAGGACAAAGGATTCAGGCCTGGGTATACAGTCCTCAGAGTGGCGGAAGCAAGGAAGACACAATACAGGTACGGGCCTGGGTATGCAGCCCACAGGGTGATGGAAGCAAGACACACAGAATAAAGGCACAGGTCTGGGTTTGCAGCCCCCAGGGTGGAAGAAACAGGACCTGGCAACTCACTAGCAGAAAGCAGACTGAAAGAGTTTGTTGCTCAGGCATCTCCCTATGAGTGGAGATCCCTTAAGTACCCGATACCTCTTAGCAATAGGCTGGGGATATATATTAGGAGCGTGCTGTTGTGAATTCCACTCTTGGGCTCCCTCCAGTGGTTGTAAGTGGCACTTTTGTGAGTTCTGCTCTTGGGCTCCCTCTTGTGGTTTCAAGTGGTATGGCTGCTCCTTGGAGTTAGCTGTCATCAGCTGCCTCCACTTATCGTCTCTTCTGCTCGGCTATTTAGGCCTGGCTGTTCCTTCAGCCAGTGCCACTTGTAAATGGTTCCTGGTTGGATTCACATCTCTTTGGATTTCCCTGTTATCCTGACCAGTTCAGCAAAGCTAAGTTTTTGCTTGCGCTTTTCTGTTCACAGATTGTGGACTTATCCGTTCAGTGCTTTCTATGTTTGTCCAGCGTTATCAGTATGAATTAATTCTGTCTTGCTAGAAGCTCTGGGAAGCAGATTTACCCTCCACACCTTTAGTCAGATGTGGAGATTTTTTTGTAAACTCTGCGGGGATTTTTGTAGTGTTTTATACTCACCGCACAGTATTCCATCCTGTCCTATCTATCAAGCTAAACTGGCCTCCTGTGCTCATCCTGGTTTCATTCTGTGTATGTCTTTTTCCTCTCCACTCACAGTCATTATTTGTGGGGGGCTAATCTATCCTTTGGGGATTTTCTCTGAGGCAAGATAGTTTTCCTGCTTCTGTCTTTAGGGGTAGTTAGCTCTTAGGCTGTGACGAGATACCTAGGGAGAGTTAGGAGCATTCCACGGCTACTTCTAGTGTTGTGTTGAGCTTAGGGACTGCGGTCAGTACAGTTACCACTTGCCTCAGAGCTTGTTCCATGTTGCTCCTAGACCACCGAATCATAACAGCGTGCACACTGTTTCTATAAGACTCAGGAAGTGCCGGGGCCACCGCACTAAGCATATAGCCAGGAAGTATGCAGCAAGAAAGGATATGAGGTTCACAGCAAGGAGCTGGCAGAGGACAGAACTCACAGGATGGCCCAGAGAGGTGAGTAAGATGGGAGATGGGAAGCCACGCAATGATGCCAGCAGGGATGTTACAGTATCCCCCCTTTATTCCCCCTCTTCTTCAAGCCTCCTAGGATGATCTGCAGGAGTATAGGACCACACACAGTCTAGCCCATCATGACATCCTTAGAGTAGAATGAGGCAGGCGTGATATCAGGAATCCTGGAATGCCAAGTCTCTCTGTGCCCGATGAAGTCAGCTCCCACCATGGAAGATACAACAATCTGAAACTCTTCCTCCTGGTCAGTGGAAGGCAGAGACGAGAAAACCTCCGATTTGATATCTTCTTCAACCGGCCACACGGAAGCTGAAGGTACCCTCACAGGATCCATCTTCTGCCCATTATCCAGAGAAAAATTATCTAGAAGCAGGGATGTTCCTGGGAACTGGCCACTGGTATAGTCATTGGAGATGTGTGGAAAGAATGCCACTGCTTCCCCTTCTTTGGAGATGTCAGCACACCTTGACTTGACGACTAGCAGACCAGATGAAGAAGATGACACTGCAGACTGTCTTTGGCGTATGGGAACCAGACGCTTCTCACGACTTGGTTGTTCCAAACAAAGCACCTTACTTGGTCTCTAGACCACAATGGGTAGTGGAGTTCTAGGCTTTGAATGACCCATGGGCATACCAGACAGCATGTGGAAGATGAACTTCTTCATGTATAATGCTCCGATTTGGAGCTGTAGCTGTCCCTGCAAGACTAGATTGCCCTCACCGAATTCAGAAGCTGTAGATCAGAGATCACACACTGACTACATATGGCTGGCGGCTTTAATACACCAAAGTTCACAGAAAGCAAAGAAATAGTCATTGACTTTAGTGGAGAGGAAGTACTCTCACCAAGGGCAGCCTCTCCTATTGGCCTGGAGTATATGGCACTCAGAGCTCTGGTAGCTGCTTTTGCAGATTGAGGAATAGGTGGGTTTTGGATGGTTGTGGATGGACGTGACTGTTTACCCACAGGTTTTCTTCATCTGGTCCATCTCTGGAAGCTTGGGGGGAAGACGTAGATCTGGGGATTTATTATGATGGAATATAGGCTGAACTGTATGGACAAATGTCTTTTTTCGGCCTTACTACCTATGTTGCTATGCTACTTTGCAGAAGACACTGAACTAGGCTTATCAAAGACCTTACCGAAGGTCACCAGGAAGGCTGAAAGGTTCGAGGTCATGGGATCCCCTGCTTCCCAGAAGGGGTTGAGCCCCTCCAATGCATCACCTGTTAAATAGGACATTAAGAATCCCACCTTGACCTGATCAGTGAAAAAATGGGGAGCATGCCTTTCGAAGTATTGCAAGCACTGCTCCAAGGACATACGGCTAGGGTTGAGCGAAACGGGTCGAACATTTTCAAAAGTCGCCGACTTTTGGCGAAGTCGAGTTTCATGAAACCCGATCCGACCCCTGTGCGTTGTCGGCCATGCGGTACGCGACTTTCGCGCCAAAGTCGCGTTTCAATGACGCGAAAAGCGCCATTTCTCAGCCAATGAAGGTAAACGCAGAGTGTGGGCAGCGTGATGACATAGGCCCTGGTCCCCACCATCTTAGAGAAGGGCATTGCAGTGATTGGCTTGCTGTCTGCAGCGTCACAGGGGCTATAAAGGGGCGTTCCCGCCGACCGCCATCTTACTGCTGCTGATCTGAGCTTAGGGAGAGGTTGCTGCCGCTTCGTCAGAAGCAGGGATAGCGTTAGGCAGGGTACATTAACCACCAAACCGCTTGTGCTGTAGCGATTTGCACTGTCCAACACCACCTTCGGTGTGCAGGGATAGTGGAAGCTACATTTTTTTTTTTTTCTCAGCGCTGTAGCTCACTGGGCTGCCCTAGAAGGCTCCCTGATAGCTGCATTGCTGTGTGTACGCCGCTGTGCAAACCAACTGATTTTTTCAAAGCACAAATCCTCTTGTTCCTTCCTTTCTGCACAGCTATCTTGTTTGTTTGTCCACACTTTTTATTTAATTTGTGCATCAGTCCACTCCTTATTGCTGCCTGCCATACCTGGCTGAGATTACTGCAGGGAGATAGTAATTGAAGGACAGTTCCTTTTTTTTTTTTTTTTTTTTTTTTTTGTGGGAGATTAAGATTGGCATTTCTGCTAGAGTGCCATCCCTGTCTGTGCCATCTCTCACTCAGTGGGCCATAGAAAGCCTATTTATTTTTTTGCTTGATTTGGGTTCTAAAATCTACCTGAAAAAATCACTACATCAATCAGTGGGAGAAAAATATTGGCCTCAGGGCTTGTGTGCCACTCCTGACTCCTGTGTGCATCATCACTCACACTATTTTTTTTTTTTTTGCTTTATTTGGGTTCTAAATTCTACCTGAAAAAATCAATAAATCAATCAGTGGGAGATTAATATTGGCCTTTGGGCTTGTGTGCCAGTCCTAAGCGTGCCATCTCTCTCACAAATAGTGGGCCATAGAAAGCCTATTTATTTATTTTTTTGGGGTTTTATAAATTCTCCCTGAAAAAAAAAGGGAGATTAATATTGGCCTTTGGGCTTGTGTGCCAGTCCTAAGCGTGCCATCTCTCTCTCTCAGATAGTGGGCCATAGAAAGCCTATTTATTATTTTTTTTATTGGGTTTATACATTTTCCCTGAAAAAAAAAAAAAAAAGTGGGAGATTAATATTGGCCTCTGGGCTTGTGTGCCAGTCCTGAGCGTGCCATCTCTCTCACAAATAGTGGGCCATAGAAAGCCTATTTATTTTTATTTTTTTTGTTTTATAAATTCTCCCTGAAAAAAAAAAGGGAGATTAATATTGGCCTTTGGGCTTGTGTGCCAGTCCTAAGCGTGCCATCTCTCTCTCTCAGATAGTGGGCCATAGAAAGCCTATTTATTATTTTTTTTATTGGGTTTATAAATTTTCCCTGAAAAAAAAAAAAAAAGTGGGAGATTAATATTGGCCTCTGGGCTTGTGTGCCAGTCCTGAGCGTGCCATCTCTCTCACAAATAGTGGGCCATAGAAAGCCTATTTATTTTTTTTTGTTTGTTTTATAAATTCTCCCTGAAAAAAAAAGGGAGATTAATATTGGCCTTTGGGCTTGTGTGCCAGTCCTAAGCGTGCCATCTCTCTCTCTCAGATAGTGGGCCATAGAAAGCCTATTTATTATTTTTTTTATTGGGTTTATAAATTTTCCCTGGAACAGAAAAATAAAAAGTGGGAGATTAATATTGGCCTCTGGGCTTGTGTGCCAGTCCTGAGCGTGCCATCTCTCTCACAAATAGTGAGCCATAGAAAGCCTATTTATTTTTTTGGTTGATTTGGGTTCTAAATTCTACCTGAAAAAATCAATAAATCAATCAGTGGGAGATAAATATTGGCCTCTGGGCTTGTGTGCCACTCCTGACTCCTGTGTGCGTCATCTCTCACACAGTGGGCCATAGAAAGCCTATTTTTTGTTTTATTTGTTTTCTAAATTCTCCCTGAAAAAATCATTTTATTTTATTTGGTTTCTAAATTCTTCCTGAAAAAATCATTTTTTTTTATTATTTTTTTTTTCTAAAGTCTCCCTGAAAAAGAAAAAAAAATCAAATCAGTGGGAGATTAATATTGCCCTTTCTGCTTGTGTGCCAGTCTTGGCTCCTGGGTGTGCCATCTCTCTCTCTCTCTCTCCAATTGTGGGCCATAGAAAGCCTATTATTTTTTTAGCTTGATTTGGGTTCCAAAATCTACCTGAAAAAATCACTACATCAATCATTGGGAGAAAAATATTGGCCTCTGGGCTTGTGTGCCACTCCTGACTCCTGTGTGCGTCATCTCTCACTCAGTGGGCCATAGAAAGCCTATTTTTTGTTTTATTTGTTTTCTAAATTCTCCCTGAAGAAATCATTTTATTTTATTTGGTTTCTAAATTCTTCCTGAAAAAATCATTTTATTCTATTATTTTTTTTCCTAAAGTCTCCCTGAAAAAAAAATAAAAAAATAAAAAAAAACAGTGGGAGATTAATATTTACATTTGTGCTTCAGTGACAGTCCTGCGTGTGTGGCATCTCTCTCATTTGTTGCCACCAAAAACAGAGTGTTGAACATTGTGCCTGATTTTCGTTGTGGTCTCACCCACCTGTAAAGGGGTAGCTAAATCATACTGAAGTTATAGCTCACCGTGTAAGTTGTGTGACAGCAACAAATACCGTTAGTTTGGTTACGTTTTTAAAACAATGAGGAAGTCTGGTGGAAGAGGTAGTGGCCGGGGGCGTTCATTGTCAGCTGGTAATGAGGGTAGTGGTAGTGGTGGAGCATCAGGTGGTCGTGGGAAAAAAAATATTGCACCTAAGTCTGGAGCTGTGGAGCCAGGTTCGTCGTCTGGCTACACAAGGCCTCGAACGCTCCCTTTTCTGGGAGTAGGAAAACCGCTTTTAAAGCCGGAGCAGCAAGAGCAAGTTTTGGCTTATCTTGCTGACTCAGCCTCTAGCTCTTTTGCCTCCTCTCGTGAAACTGGTAAATGTAAAAGCAGCGCATCGTTAGTGGATGTTCACGGTCAGGGACAAGTCGCTTCCTTGTCCTCTTCAGCAAAAACAACAACAGAGAAGAATGCAGCAGGCGACACAACGGGTTACTCCATGGAGCTCTTTACACATACCGTCCCTGGCTTAGAAAGTGAAGCAGTTAACAGTCCATGCCAATTACAAGTTGAATCTGACATGGAGTGCACTGATGCACAGCCACAGCCAGACTACTATGCTGGTCCTTTGACTCAGACCACAACATTGCCCTCGCAGGGTAATGATCAAGAATCAGACCCTGATGAGACTATGTTGCCCCATCATGAACGCTATACCACCGACCGAAACGGTGACACAGACGAAGTTGCACACGAGCTACAAGAAGAGGTAATAGATGACCCAGTTCTTGACCCCGATTGGCAGCCATTGGGGGAACAGGGTGCAGGTGGCAGCAGTTCTGAAGCGGAGGAGGAGGGGCCGCAGCAGGCATCAACATCGCAACAGGTTCCATCTGCCGGGCCCGTATCTTGCCCAAAACGCGTGGCAAAGCCAAAACCTGTTGGAGGACAGCGTGGCCATCCGGTTAAAGCTCAGTCTGCAATGCCTGAAAAGGTATCCGATGCTAGAAAGAGTGCAGTCTGGCATTTTTTTAAACAACATCCAATTGATCAGCACAAAGTCATCTGTCAAAAATGTTCAACTACCTTAAGCAGAGGGCAGAATCTGAAAAATCTCAATACAAGTTGCATGCATAGACATTTAACCACCATGCATTTGCAAGCTTGGACTAACTACCAAACGTCCCTTAAGGTTGTAGCACCCTCGGCCAATGAAGCTAGTCATCAACGCAACATCCCTTCTGGCAGTGTAGGGCCACCATTTTCCGCACCACCTGCAGTATCTGTGCAGGTTTCTTTGCCAGGCCAAAGCTGTCAGGGTCAGGGAATCACCAGTTTCGTAGTAGGAAACACTGCATCTAGGGCACCGGCGGCATCAATACCATCTCCCACCGTCTCTCAGTCTGCCATGTCCACCGGCACCCCCGCTAGTTCCACGATCTCCAGCTCTCCAGTCCAGCTCACCCTACATGAGACTATGGTTAGAAAAAGGAAGTACTTAGCCTCGCATCCGCGTACACAGGGTTTGAACGCCCACATAGCTAGACTAATCTCGTTAGAGATGATGCCCTACCGGTTAGTTGAAAGCGAAGCTTTCAAAGCCCTGATGGACTACGCTGTACCACGCTACGAGCTACCCAGTCGACACTTTTTTCCAGAAAAGCCATCCCAGCCCTCCACCAGCATGTTAAAGAGCGCATCGTCCATGCACTCAGGCAATCTGTGAGCACAAAGGTGCACCTGACAACAGATGCATGGACCAGTAGGCATGGCCAGGGACGTTACGTGTCCATCACGGCACACTGGGTGAATGTTGTGGATGCAGGGTCCACAGGGGACAGCAATTTTGGGACAGTTCTGCCTAGCCCACGGTCTAGGAAACAGTTGGCTGTAGCCGTTCGCACCCCCTCCTCCTCGTCCTCCTGCAGTAGCGAGAGCTCGTCCACAGACCGCAGTCGCACAACCACTCCATCCGCAGCTGCCACTGTTGCACACCAGGTCTCCCATTATGGGGCAGCTACTGGCAAACATCAGCAGGCTGTATTGGCTATGAAGTGTTTGGGCGACAACAGACACACCGCGGAAGTTCTGTCCGAGTTCTTGCAGAAAGAAACGCAGTCGTGGCTGGGCACTGTAGATCTTGAGGCAGGCAAGGTAGTGAGTGATAATGGAAGGAATTTCATGGCTGCCATCTCCCTTTCCCAACTGAAACACATTCCTTGCCTGGCTCACACCTTAAACCTGGTGGTGCAGTGCTTCCTGAAAAGTTATCCGGGGTTATCCGACCTGCTCCTCAAAGTGCGTGGACTTTGCTCACATATCCGCCGTTCGCCCGTACACTCCAGCCGTATGCAGACCTATCAGCGTTCTTTGAACCTTCCCCAGCATCGCCTAATCATAGACGTTGCAACAAGGTGGAACTCAACACTGCACATGCTTCAGAGACTGTGCGAACAGAGGCGGGCTGTTATGTTTTTGTGGGAGGATACACATACACGGGCAGGCAGTAGGATGGCAGACATGGAGTTGTCAGGTGTGCAGTGGTCGAAGATTCAAGACATGTGTCAAGTCCTTCAGTGTTTTGAGGAATGCACACGGCTGGTTAGTGCAGACAACACCATAATAAGCATGAGCATCCCCCTAATGCGTCTGCTGATGCAAAGTTTGACGCACATAAAGGATCAGGCGTCTGCAGCTGAGGAAGAGGAAAGCCTTGATGACAGTCAGCCATTGTCTGGCCAGGGCAGTGTACAGGACGAGGTAGCGGGCGAAGAGGAGGAGGAGGACGAGGAGGATGATGGGGATGATTATATTTTTAATGAGGAAGCTTTTCCGGGGCCACTGGAAATTGTTGGCGCGGCAAGGCCGGGTTCTGGTTTTTTGAGGGACACAAGTGACGTGGATTTGCCTGAAACTGCCCCTCAACCAAGCACAACCGCAGATTTGAGAACTGGAACTTTGGCCCACATGGCGGATTATGCCTTACGTATCCTCAAAAGGGACACACGCATTACTAAAATGATGAACGATGACGATTACTGGTTGGCCTGCCTCCTTGATCCTCGCTATAAAGGCAAATTGCAAAATATAATGCCACATGAGAACTTGGAAATAATATTAGCAACCAAACAATCAACTCTTGTTGACCGTTTGCTTCTGGCATTCCCTGCACACAGCGCCCGTGATCGTTCTCACACGAGCTGCCAGGGCCAGCAGACCAGAGGTGTTAGAGGTGCAGAAATCAGAAGTGGCGTTGGCCAGAGGGGTTTTCTGACCAGGTTGTGGAGTGATTTTGCTATGACCGCAGACAGGACAGGTACTGCAGCATCAATTCAAAGTGACAGGAGACAACATTTGTCCAGTATGGTTACAAACTATTTTTCATCCCTTATCGACGTTCTCCCTCAACCGTCATTCCCATTTGATTACTGGGCATCCAAATTAGACACCTGGCCAGAATTGGCAGAATATGCATTGCAGGAGCTTGCTTGCCCGGCAGCTAGTGTCCTATCAGAAAGAGTATTCAGTGCTGCAGGTTCAATACTAACAGAAAAAAGGACTCGTCTGGCTACCCAAAATGTAGATGATCTAACCTTCATTAAAATGAACCACAACTGGATTTCGAAATCTTTTGCCCCACCTTGCCCGGCTGACACCTAGCTTTCCTATGAAAAGGTCTTCCCTGTGGACTATTATGAATGACTTTTCCAATATCGTAATTTGCTGCACCTGATTATCCAGCATACGACATGTTTACACCTCCCTAAATGGCCAAACTCCCCACACGGGGCCGTGGTATCGCCACTTGGCGCCAGCACCCGTGAGAGTGCTGTTTTTTTTCTGAAGAGGTGGGTGTGCCCGCTTTTGGTCGACGGCACTGCCACTGGGTCCCTCATAGTACAATAAAGTGTCTCTGGCGGTGGTGGTGCGCACCCAACGTCAGACACACCGTTGTAATATGAGGGGCCCTGGGCCTGTACCGCCGGCCACTAGACAGTCCCCCCCCCAGCTCAAACAGTGCTCTACCACTTGCAAAATTATCTCTCACAGCTCCACCAATGTTTAGTCTATGCGCTGACATCCTTCAATGCCTGGCACTGACAATACCATTGTATTGACATTTTTGTTATGTTAGGCCTTCGAAGCCTGTCTGCGGTCCCTCCTTCCACTAGGCCTCCACTGACCATTGTACTGCTGCCCGTGTACCCCTGGAACCAATTTTAAATTGCCAACAGCCCAATTTTGTTATGTTAGGCCTTCGAAGCCTGTCTGCAGTCCCTTCTTTCTACTACTACTACACTGACCAGACCACTGCTGCCCGTGTACCCCTGGAACCAATGTTAAATTGCCTGCACCCCTATTTTTGTTATGTTAGGCCTTCGAAGCCTGTCTGCGGTCCCTCCTTCCACTAGGCCTCCACTGACCATTGTACTGCTGCCCGTGTACCCCTGGAACCAATTTTAAATTGCCAACAGCCCAAATTTGTTATGTTAGGCCTTCGAAGCCTGTCTGCAGTCCCTTCTTTCTACTACTACTACACTAACCAGACCACTGCTGCCCGTGTACCCCTGGAACCAATGTTAAATTGCCTGCACCCCTATTTTTGTTATGTTAGGCCTTCGAAGCCTGTCTGCGGTCCCTCCTTCCACTAGGCCTCCACTGACCATTGTACTGCTGCCCGTGTACCCCTGGAACCAATTTTAAATTGCCAACAGCCCAATTTTGTTATGTTAGGCCTTCGAAGCCTGTCTGCAGTCGCTTCTTTCTACTACTACTACACTGACCAGACCACTGCTGCCCGTGTACCCCTGGAACCAATGTTAAATTGCCTGCACCCCTATTTTTGTTATGTTAGGCCTTCGAAGCCTGTCTGCGGTCCCTCCTTCCACTAGGCCTCCACTGACCATTGTACTGCTGCCCGTGTACCCCTGGAACCAATTTTAAATTGCCAACAGCCCAATTTTGTTATGTTAGGCCTTCGAAGCCTGTCTGCAGTCCCTTCTTTCTACTACTACTACACTGACCAGACCACTGCTGCCCGTGTACCCCTGGAACCAATGTTAAATTGCCTGCACCCCTATTTTTGTTATGTTAGGCCTTCGAAGCCTGTCTGCAGTCCCTCCTTCCACTAGGCCTCCACTGACCATTGTACTGCTGCCCGTGTACCCCTGGAACCAATTTTAAATTGCCAACAGCCCAATTTTGTTATGTAAGGCCTTCGAAGCCTGTCTGCGGTCCCTCCTTCCACTTGGCCTCCACTGACCATTGTACTGCTGCCCGTGTACCCCTGGAACCAATGTAAAAGTGCCTACAGCCTGTCCAATTTGTTATGTTAGGCCTTCGAAGCCTGTCTGCGGTCCCTTCTTTCTACTACAACTACACTGACCAGACCACTGCCGCCCGTGTACCCCTGTAACCTATTTTAAAGTGCATACAGCCAATTTTTTTTCTCTATTTTACAATTATAAAGCCCAGATGGACTACGCTGTACCACGGTAAGAGCTACCCAGTCGTCACTTCTTTTGCAAGAAAAGCCATCCCAGCACTACAGCATCATGTAAAAATCTGCATTGTCCATGCTCTCTGGCTATCTAATAGTAGAAAGGTGCACCTGACAACAGATGCATGGACCAGTAGGCATGTCCACGAAAGGTTAGATGTCCATTACGGCGCACTGGGTTAATGTTGTGGATGCATGGTCCACAGGGGACAGCCTTCAAAGTCTGTCTGCAGTCCCAAATATAAATTGTCCTCTGCTTACCACACCAATGCTGCCTGTGTACCCCTGGAACATTTCATAAACTCCATTGACCAAAATTTGGGGTTTACAGCCTACTACCAGTGTCTGCCGCTCCAAGGTGTTCCCCGGGTTGCCTTTTCTGAGCTTTGATCTTCAGGCTCTTCTTAAGTAGTTGTTGAAAACAACACTGCATTCGGCCTACAAGTTGGGTCTGGGGTGTAGAGATGGTGTGTTCCACTCCAAGGTGTTCCCCAGGTTTCCTCGCCATTGCTGCGATCTTAATGCTCTCGTTTAGTAGTTGTTGGAAACTACAGTGCATTAGGCCTACAAATTGGGTATGGGGTGTAGAGAGATGGTGTGTTCCACTCCAAGGTGTTCCCCAGGTTTCCTCGCCATTGCTTTGATCTTCCTGCTCTCATTTAGTAGTTGTTGGAAACTACACTACATTAGGCCTACAAATTGGGTATGGGGTGTAGAGAGATGGTGTGTTCCACTCCAAGGTGTTCCCCAGGTTTCCTCGCCATTGCTTCGATCTTCCTGCTCTCGTTTAGTAGTTGTTGGAAACTGCAGTGCATTAGGCCTACAAATTGGGTATGGGGTGTAGAGAGATGATGTGTTCCACTCCAAGGTGTTCCCCAGGTTTCCTCGCCATTGCTGCGATCTTAATGCTCTCGTTTAGTAGTTGTTGGAAACTACAGTGCATTAGGCCTACAAATTGGGTATGGGGTGTAGAGAGATGGTGTGTTCCACTCCAAGGTGTTCCCCAGGTTTCCTCGCCATTGCTTCGATCTTCCTGCTCTCGTTTAGTAGTTGTTGGAAACTACAGTGCATTAGGCCTACAAATTGGGTATGGGGTGTAGAGAGATGGTGTGTTCCACTCCAAGGTGTTCCCCAGGTTTCCTCGCCATTGCTGCGATCTTAATGCTCTCGTTTAGTAGTTGTTGGAAACTACAGTGCATTAGGCCTACAAATTGGGTATGGGGTGTAGAGAGATGGTGTGTTCCACTCCAAGGTGTTCCCCAGGTTTCCTCGCCATTGCTTCGATCTTCCTGCTCTCGTTTAGTAGTTGTTGGAAACTACACTGCATTAGGCCTACAAATTGGGTATGGGGTGTAGAGAGATGGTGTGTTCCACTCCAAGGTGTTCCCCAGGTTTCCTCGCCATTGCTTCGATCTTCCTGCTCTCGTTTAGTAGTTGTTGGAAACTGCAGTGCATTAGGCCTACAAATTGGGTATGGGGTGTAGAGAGATGGTGTGTTCCACTCCAAGGTGTTCCCCAGGTTTCCTCGCCATTGCTGCGATCTTAATGCTCTCGTTTAGTAGTTGTTGGAAACTACAGTGCATTAGGCCTACAAATTGGGTATGGGGTGTAGAGAGATGGTGTGTTCCACTCCAAGGTGTTCCCCAGGTTTCCTCGCCATTGCTTCGATCTTCCTGCTCTCGTTTAGTAGTTGTTGGAAACTACACTGCATTAGGCCTACAAATTGGGTATGGGGTGTAGAGAGATGGTGTGTTCCACTCCAAGGTGTTCCCCAGGTTTCCTCGCCATTGCTTCGATCTTCCTGCTCTCGTTTAGTAGTTGTTGGAAACTGCAGTGCATTAGGCCTACAAATTGGGTATGGGGTGTAGAGAGATGGTGTGTTCCACTCCAAGGTGTTCCCCAGGTTTCCTCGCCATTGCTGCGATCTTAATGCTCTCGTTTAGTAGTTGTTGGAAACTACAGTGCATTAGGCCTACAAATTGGGTATGGGGTGTAGAGAGATGGTGTGTTCCACTCCAAGGTGTTCCCCAGGTTTCCTCGCCATTGCTTCAATCTTCCTGCTCTCGTTTAGTAGTTGTTGGAAACTACACTGCATTAGGCCTACAAATTGGGTATGGGGTGTAGAGAGATGGTGTGTTCCACTCCAAGGTGTTCCCCAGGTTTCCTCGCCATTGCTTCGATCTTCCTGCTCTCGTTTAGTAGTTGTTGGAAACTACAGTGCATTAGGCCTACAAATTGGGTATGGGGTGTAGAGAGATGGTGTGTTCCACTCCAAGGTGTTCCCCAGGTTTCCTCGCCATTGCTGCGATCTTAATGCTCTTGTTTAGTAGTTGTTGGAAACTACAGTGCATTAGGCCTACAAATTGGGTATGGGGTGTAGAGAGATGGTGTGTTCCACTCCAAGGTGTTCCCCAGGTTTCCTCGCCATTGCTGCGATCTTAATGCTCTCGTTTAGTAGTTGTTGGAAACTACAGTGCATTAGGCCTACAAATTGGGTATGGGGTGTAGAGAGATGGTGTGTTCCACTCCAAGGTGTTCCCCAGGTTTCCTCGCCATTGCTGCGATCTTAATGCTCTCGTTTAGTAGTTGTTGGAAACTACAGTGCATTAGGCCTACAAATTGGGTATGGGGTGTAGAGAGATGGTGTGTTCCACTCCAAGGTGTTCCCCAGGTTTCCTCGCCATTGCTCCAATCTTAATGCTCTCGTTTAGTAGTTGTTGGAAACTACAGTGCATTAGGCCTACAAATTGGGTATGGGGTGTAGAGAGATGGTGTGTTCCTCTCCAAGGTGTTCCCCAGGTTTCCTCGCCATTGCTTCGATCTTCCTGCTCTCGTTTAGTAGTTGTTGGAAACTACACTGCATTAGGCCTACAAATTGGGTATGGGGTGTAGAGAGATGGTGTGTTACACTACAAGGTGTTCTCCAGGTTGCCTTTCCTGAGCTTCTATCTTCAGGCTCTCATTAAATTGTGGAACAACTGCATTTGGCGTACTAGTTGGGTTGGGGCCTACTATCGGTGTCTGCCACTCCTTGCTGTTCTCCTGGTTTCCTGTCCTGAAATTCCATTTTCAGGCTCTCGTTAAGTAGTTGTTAATGTTAGACTGCATTTGGCCTACTAGTTGGGTTGGGGCCTACTATCGGTGTCTGCCACTCCTTGCTGTTCTCCACTGAACAAAGCTGTGCAGCCTGTTTACTACGGTTGCCAATTTTGAACTGCATTTCGACTACTTACTGATTTGGGCCTACTCTCTGTGTCAGCCTCTCATTCCAGTTGTCCTCCACTGCAATGCCCCCTGGTTAGTCCTGTGTTACCAATTTTGAACTACATTTAGCCCACTTTATTCTTTGGGCCTATATCTGTGTTTCCTCCTCATCCTGCCCATTGCCCAGCCAGTGATAGATGAGTCTGCTGGTACATTGACCCATAACGCTAAATTCCCCGTGCACGCTACACAGCAAGATTGTGACCCTGCTGAAAGTCAGGTTCCTCTTCCCACATACCATACCCCCTTACACGGGGACAAAGAGGAAGGTGCAGATGAAAGTGCAGGTTCCTTCATCAGGTGGGGGGAGGAATACTAGTTGGCGACGTCACTGGCACAGGGCCTCTCATAGTACGCAAAAGTGTTGCTGCCGGTGGGAGGCGCCCCCGCCGTGCAAACACACCGCTGTACTTTGAGGGGCCCTGTGCCAGTGCCAGTGCCAACGAGTGGGCCCCCCCTGCTTGCTCAGGATCACAGCACTTGCAAAGTTGAAATACTTTCCTCTCCCTGCTCCACTGCCGTGACGCGTTCCAGATTTCCTGGGCCCACTAATTACTTGAACCAGCCCTACCCCCCCACAACTTTAGCCAAATGACCCCCAATTTCAAATGCCTTCCAATTATTATAAGCTAAATTACGATTGACAAGCTTCAGTAAAAAGAATGGATGTTTTTGCCATTAAAATGGGCAGTGTAGGTGTTTTCCTGGCCTCCACTCACTGCTGACTATGCTCCCCCATTGACTTGCATTGGGTTTCGTTTTTCGGGCGATACCCGACTTTTCGCGATAATTGGCCGATTCCACTCGACTCGACTTCTAAGATAGTCGGGTTTCGCGAAACACGACTCGACTCTAAAAAGGTCAAGGTCGCTCAACCCTACATACGGCACTTCTTTGGATCCCCATCATACTTTGAGGGATTTGCTGGGACGGATTCAACTCTTAGAGCGCAAGATGCAAGCTGATTAAATACTTCTGTAGAGACTGTGATTCAGGCTGGAGTAGCAAAAGTCTGAACTTCGGTGCAGGTAAAATATTTATTCGATTGATCATGCTGGCAGGGAAAAAGTTCATCTTGCTCTGAGAGTGAAGGACCATGAGACTTAGCAGGGACGATGTCAGGAGTAAACTGTAGTGCTCACGTCCTGACTGGATGATGCAAGCAATGATTGTGGCCCCACTGTGCCACAAACCAGAATACCCTGGATGGGCGTGACTAAGCAGCTACCTTGGTGTTCACTGGAGCCTCTAGTGGTGAGGTCAGACTTGTGTGGCAGGTAGCTGCCAGATACCACTCCAGGGCGGTGTCTGGCTGTAGCAGCTGATCCCACTGGGGAACGGAAAACTAGTGACAGGTGCGATCAAGTATGGACGGGCACGACTGGTATTCAGGCGGGCATGGCTTACACTCAGGCAGGCAGGCATGGCAGGCACTCTGGCAGGTGGGCACGGCTGGCACTCCGGCAGGCGGGCAATGAACAGACTGGAGGAATCGGGACCGTAATGGGTAGGGCATTGAACACAGGCAGGTATGAGTAGGACAAGGGATCAGGTAGGAAGCCATGCAGTGATGTCGGCAGGGATGTTATACAAGAGTCCTCGGATCAAATTTTGGTCACGTCAGGCTTGAATCTGATTGAGTGCATGCCCAGATGGATTCAGGCAATGTTAAAAGCCAATGGTGGATTTACAATATACTAACAAAGTAATAAATATTAAACCTTCAATTTTTAGGAGCAAAACAGTAACAATGCAGTGATATGACAAGAATCTGCATAACTAATCATAGGCTAAATAGCTGCAAATCTGCAAATGATGGTAGTCTGATATTTGAAGCAGTAGTGGTTGGTGTGATATGGAGCCTGAACTTCAAAACATTGTTACCTTTTTGCTTGTCAGTGTCTGTTATATGAATAGCTTAAGTCGGGAGTGGGTTGAGTCCACTTCACAGGCTGAGCACAGGCTGAGCCTGCACCATACCCAAAAAGTTATGGCTGTGTGCCTCTGCTCCGCAGATGAAATTGACCTGTTAAGTGTCACTGTCAGCTTCTGATAATGGAACTAACAGCACATTGTTATTGGGATGCAAAATTCTATGCACCCAACAGCCACCTCGCGATGGATTGCTATGAAAGCCTGGCCTCTGTTAATGACTTCCATGAGTCTCGTCACAGAGTACAATTGAAATCTGGTGGCTGGGCTTCAAAGGAGCTATATAAAGCAATACAATATTATTGCTACATATAATAGAACCATCATATGATCATAGATTGTAGTCCCCTAAGGGAACTAACAAATAAGCTAAAGAGTAAAAAAGATAATTTTAATCCCTCTGTGATGGAGACAGGTTTTTGAAATCTGACCAGGGTCAATTTATGAGGTAATAACTCTAGAACGCTAAAACAAATCCCAGTGATTTTGAGATTTTGAACAGATGACATGTGCCCACAATAGCAACGGGTGGAATCGAGATTCACCCGCCGCTATTAACTAGTTAAACGCTGCTGTCAAATGCTGACAGTGGCATTTAACTTCTGCTTCTGGCCATTGGCCCGGAAATGAGCGCATCACCGACCCCCGTCACATGGGGGTCAGCGATTCGTCAGCAGGACAACCTTAGGTCTCCTTGAGACCTCTATGGTTGTTGATGCCGGCTTGCTGTGAGCGCCAACCTGATGATCGCTCCTATGTAGCTGAGCCGATCAAGTTGTGCCAGCTTCTAGCATCCCATGGAGGCTATTGAAGCATGGTTTTGCTTTTAAAAAAAAGTTTTAAAAAAATGAAACAAATAAAAAAAAAATTAAAAGTTGAAATCACCCCCCTTTCTCCCCATTCAAAATAAAACAGTTAAAAAAATCAAATAAATGGTATCGCCACTTTCTGAATCGCCCGATCTATCAATAAAAAAAAGATTAACCTGATCGCTAAACGGTGTAGCAGGAAAAAAATTCAAAATGCCCAAATCATGTTTTTTTGGTTGCCGCAACATTGCATTAAAATGCAATAACAAGCAGGTATTCAGTTTTCTAGGATGCTACAACAGCATTATTCTCCACGGTTTTGTACCAACTACTGATTTTTATATAAATACATACAAAGGTTGCTATAATTGTGTAAATTATCTACGCTGCGTACGTAGATCATATTTGTCTTCTTACCTTGTTCTTGTTCCTTCCCCTTCACCCTCATGTGACACCCCCTTTTCCCTAGTCCCTTGACCCTCACCACCTCCCCCCCCTTTTCGTGTTATGTCTCGTATTATGTCCTGTTTACATGGTTGAGAAAATTTTCAATAAAAATTATTTGAATGAAAATGCAATAACAAGCGATCAAAAGAACGTATCTGCACCAAAATGGTATTAAAAATGACAGCTCGGCATGCAAAAAATAAGCCCTCATTCGAACCTAGATCAGGAAAAATGGAGAAGCTACGGGTATCGGAAAATGGCACAATTTTTATTTAATTATTTTTTTATTTTTTTTTTAGCAAAGTTTGGAATTTTTTCACCACTTAGATAAAAAAGAACCTAGACATGTTTGGTGTCTATGAACTCATAATGACCTGGAGAATCATAATGGCTGGTCAGTTTTAGGATTTAATGAGCCTAACAAAAAAGCCAAACAAAAAACAAGTGTGGGATTGCACTTTTTTTGCAATTTCACCGCACTTGGATTTTTTTTCCTGTTTTCTAGTACATGACATGGTAAAAACAATGATGTTGTCCAAAAGTACAACTTGTCCCGCAAAAAATAAGCCCTCACATGGCCATATTAATGAAAAATAGTTATGGCTCTTAGAAGGATAGGAGACGAGCGAAAAATGAACACGGAAAACAGAAAATCCCAAGGTCTTGAAGGGGTTAATAAATAACATTACTCTCATGTTTGCTTTACATCAGCACCATTTATAAAATGTTATTTTATTTTGTTAGCATTTTTGGAGGTTTAAAAATATACTAAATTTATTTTTTTTAGTGACCAATCCATGTTTGAAGTGCCTTTAGGGGTCCCATATATTGGGAAACCCTCAAAAGTTATACCATTTTAAAAGCAGAACCCCCTGACATATTTAAATCTACAGTCAGGTAGTTTATTAAACCTTCAGGTGATTTTCAGGAATTAATGCAAAGTGGCATGACAGAAATTAAAATGTGTATTTTTACCACCTAAATGCAGCTAACTTCCGAAGATGTTACACCAGCCGTCAGATTCTAAGGCCGCTATTTGACCGTGAATTGCCATCGCAAACATCAGGACTAGAGTTGAGCGACTTTTACTTTTTTAGGATCGAGTCGGATTTCGAAAAGTCGAAACGCAATGCAAGTCAAAGGGGAATCAAAGTCGGCAGTGAGTGGAGGACAGGAAAACACCTACAGTGCCCATTTTAATGCCAAAAACATCAATTCTTATTTCTTAAGCTTGTCAATCTTAATTTACTTCACAATAATAGTTAGGCATTGAAAACAGGGGTCATTTGGCTAAAGTTGTGGGGGGGTAGGGCTGGCTAAAGATTTTAGTGGGCCCAGGAAACGCGGAATACGTCACGGCGGTGGAGCAGGGAGAGGTAAGTATTTCAACTTTGCAAGTGCTGTGATCCTGAGCAAGCAGGGGGGGCCCACTAGTTGACACAGGCACAGGGCCCCTCATAGTACAGCGGTGTGTTTGATGGCGTGTGGCGCCTCCCACTGCCAGAGACACTTTTGCAAACTATGATGGGCCCTGTGCCAGTGCCAACGAGTATGCCCCCCACCTGATGAAGGAACCTGCACTTTCATCTGCACCTTCCTCTTTGTCCCCGTGTAAGGTGGTATAGTATGCGGGAAGGGGAACCTGACTTTCAGCAGGGTCAGATTCTGGCTGTCTAGAGTGCAAGGGGAATGTAGTGGTCTGGGTCAATGTACCAGCAGACTCATCTAGCAGTGGCTGGGCAAGGGGCAGGATAAGGAGGAAACACAGATATAGGCCCAAAATAAAAAAGTAGGCTAAAAGCAGTTCAAAAACGGTAACAGGACTAAACAGGCGCATTGATTTGTTCAGTGAAGGACAATTGTAACGAGTGGCGCAGACATAGTTAGTAGGCCCAAAATACAAAAGTAGGCTAAAAGCAGTTCAAAATTGGTAACAGGACTAAACAGGCGGCATAGCTTTGTTCTGTGGAGGACAATTGTAATGAGTGGCGCAAACACAGGTAGTAGGCCCAAAATACAAAAGTAGGCTAAATGCCTTTCAAAATTGGTAACAGGACTAAACTGGAGGCATTGCTTTGTTCAGTGGAGGACAATTGTAACGAGTAGCGTTAGTATTGCAAGTGGTAGAGCACTGTTCGAGCTGGGGGGGAACACTCTCTCATGGGTGGCGGTACTGGCACAGGGCCCATCATATTACAATGGTGTGTCTGACGTTGGTTGTGCACCACCACCATCAGAGACACTTCATTGTACTATGAGGGACCCTGTGCCAGTGCCGTCGCCCAAGAGTGGGTGCACCCACCTGTCCAGGCAAACGGCACTCGCACGGGTGCTTGCGCCAGGTGGTGACCGTGGCCCTGTGGGAGGAGTCAGCCCATTTAGGGAGGTATAAAAATGGCCTATGGTGGACATTCAGCAGCTGCAAATGGAGGAATTGGAGAAGTCAGTAAGAGGAGGCCAAAAGCAAGACATTTTTCAGGCAAGCTACGTGTCAGCAGGAGAAGGTGGAGCAAAATAATTTGAAATCCATGATTCGTTCATTTTAATGAAGGTTAGATCATTAACATTCTGGGTAGCCAGACGTGTCCTTTTTTTGGTCAGTATTGAACCAGCAGCACTGAAGACTCTTTCTGATAGCACACTAGAAGCAGGGCAAGCGAGTTCCAGTAATGCATATTCTGCCAATTCAGGCCAGGTGTCTATTTTAGAGGCCCAGTAATCAAAGGGGAATGACTTGTGAGGGAGAACATCGATAAGGGTGGAAAATTAGTTTGTAACCATACTGGACAAATGCTGTCTCCTGTCACTTTTAATCGATGCAGCACTACCTGTCGTGTCAGTGGTCATTGCGAAATCACTCCACAACCTGGTCATAAAACCCCTCTGTCCAATGCCACTTTGGATTTGTGCACCTCTAGCAGCTCTGCCATGTTGCCCCCTACGGCTCGTGTGAGAAACATAACCGCCGCTGTGTGCTGGGAATGCCTGAACCAAATGTTCTAAAAGAATTGCTTGTTTGGTAGCCAAAATTTGCTCAAGGTTCTCATGTGGCATGTTATTTTGTAATTTTCCTTTATATCGTGGATCCAGGAGGTAGGACAACCAGTAATCGTCATCCGTCATCATTTTGATATTGCGGGGGTACCTTTTCAGGATGCGCAAGGCATACTCAGACATGTGGGCCAATGTTCCAGGTGTCAATTCACTGCTTGTGCTGGGTTGAGGAGCACTTTCTTGCAAATCAACATCACTTGTGTCTCGCAAAAGCCCTGTACCTGACCTTGCAACGCCACCAGTTTCTATTGCCCCCTGAGAAGCATCCTCCTCCCATAAATATTCATCCCCATCATCCTCCTCCTCCTCTTCATCTGCCACCTCGTCCAGGAGAGTTCCCTGAGCAGACAATGGCTGACTGTCATCAAGGCTTCCCTCCTCCTTGGCTGCAAACGCCAGCTCCTTAATGTGCGTCAAACTTTGCATCAGCAGACGCATTAGTGGGATGCTCATGCTTATGATGGCATCGTCTGCACTTATCAGCCTTGTGCATTCCTCAAAACGCTGAAGGACTTGACAGAGGTCTTGGAGCTTCGACCACTGCACACCTGACAACTCCATGTCTGCCATCCAACTGCCTGCCCTTGTATGTGTATCCTCCCACAAATTAATCACAGCATGCCTCTGTTCGCACAGCCTCTGAACCATACGCAGTGTGGAGTTCCACCTTGTTGCAACATCGATTATTAGGCAGTGCTGGGGAAGATTCAGCGATCGCTGATGGTTCAGCATGGAGTGTACGGGCGACCGGCGGATGTGCGAGCAAAGTCTTCGCACCTTCAAGAGCAGGGTTGGTAACTCCAGATAATTTTTGAGGAAGCACTGCATCACCAGATTCAAGGTGTGAGCCAGGCAAGGTATGTGTTTAAGTTCTGAAAGGGCTATGGCAGCCATAAAATTCCTTCCATTATCACTGACTACCTTGCCTGCCTCAAGTTGTACACTGCTCAGCCATGAATGAGTTTGTTGCTGCAAGTACTCGGCCAGTACTTCCACGGTGTGTCTGTTGTCACCCAAACACTTCATTTCTAACACAGCCTACTGACGCTTACCACTAGCTGTTCGATAATGGAACACATCGTGTCCCTCCACATTTGCTGCTGGTGGTGTCCTAACCGGTGGGCTTACAGTGAGGGAAGCAATGTAGTTTTGCTGACTACCTTCATTCTGAGCAGGTGCACTAACGGTACGGGACGTTTGGTAGTTAGTCCAGGCTTGCCAGTGCATGCTGGTTAAATGTCTAAGCATGCATGTTGTATTTTAATTTTGAAGATTCTTCCCTCTGCTATAGGTCTTTGAGCATTTCTTACAGATAACTTTTGACTGATCATTCGGATCTTGGTTAAAAAATTGCCACACTACCCTCTTCCTACTATGGAATACCTTTTCAGGCACTGCACGCTGTGCTACTTTCACCGGATGGCCATGCTGTCCTAAAACTGTTTTTGCTTTTGACAAACGTTTTTGGCCTGATACGGGCCTGCCAGATGACAGCTGTTGCGATGTAGATGGCTGATGCGGATCATCCTCCTCTGCTTCAGAGCTACTGGCAGCGGCACCCTCTTCCCCCAATGGCTGCCAATCTGGGTCAACAACTGGGTCATCTATCACCTCCTCTTCAATGTAATGTGCACCTTCTTCTGTGTCACCGTGTAAGGTGCTATAGCGTTCGAGACGGGGCACCATAGTCTCATCAGGGTCAGATTCTTTCTTAGTACACTGTGAGGGCGATGTAGTAATCTTAGTCAATGGAACAGCATTATAATCTAGCTGTGGCTGTGCATCAGTGCACTCCATGTCCGATTCATCTTGTAATGGGCAGTTAACAATTTCCCGTTCTAACCCAGGCACAGTATGTGTAAAGAGCTCCATGGAGTAACCTGTAGTGTCGCCTGACGCATCCTTCACTTTTGGTTTGGGTGAAGGACACAAGGAAGCGTCTTGTTCCTGACTGGGAGAATCCACTGACGACTTGCTGCTTTTATATTTGGAACTTTCTGAAGAGGAGGCGAAAGAGCTAGAGGCTGAGTCAGCAATGAAAGCCAAAACTATTTCCTGCTACTCCAGCTTTAAAAGCCGTTTTCCTACTCCCAGAAAAGGGAGCCTTCGAGGCCTTGTGTAGCCAGACGATGCTGGCTCAACACCTCCAGCCTTAAGTGCTATTGTGCTTTTTCCACTACCACCAGATGCACCACCACCACTACCACCACCATCAGTACCAGCTCGCAAACACCGCCCACGGCCTCTTCCACGAGACTTCCTCATTTTTTGGAAAATCTAACCAAAATAACAACCGTTATATGGTACTGTAAAACAAGGTAGAAGGTGTATATAAACTTGTTGAGAATTTGAATCTCCCTTTTTTTTGGGAGACAGACCCAAAACTCAGGCCCAGTGTATAAAATGCAACGCAATGTAAGTGCCAGAAAGTGGCTGGCTGACATACACCAAACTAACAGGACTGCAGTAGATCCACTTTGTGAGAATTTGAAACTCCCTTTTTTTGGGGGGATTGACCCAAAACTCAGGCCCAGTGTATAACACTACACAATGTAAGTGGCAGAAAGTGGCTGGAAGATATATGAAAAAATACAAGGACTGTAGTACAATTTCAATCTCCCTACAATGATCTCAGGACAAGTATGGCAGCAATAAAAAGGACTGCTGTGTGGACAAATAAACAAGATAACTGTGCAGAAAGGTGCAACGGGATTTTTGCTTTTAAAAAAGCAGTTGGTTTGCACAGTGGCGTACAAACAGCAATGCAGCTATTAGGGAGCCTTATAAGGCAGCCTAATAAGCTACAGAGCTAATGCACAAAAATATAGCCTCCACTGTCCCTGCAAACAAATGGTGGTGTTGGACAGTGATAATCGCAACAGCACAAGCAATTTCGGGCCTTAATCTCCCTCCCTAACTATATCCCTTCTTCTGATGCAGCTGCGGCAACCTCTCCCTATGCTACGATCGGCAGAAGTAAGATGGCGGTCAGTGTGCATGCCCCTTTATAGCCATTGTTACACCGCAGAAAGCAAGCCAATCACTGTCATGCCCTTCTCTAAAATGGTGGGGACCGAGACCTATGTCATCACGCTGCCCACACTCTGCGTCCTCATTCATTGGCTGAAAAATGGTGCTGAAAGCATCATACGAAACGCGACTTTGGCGTGAAGATCGTCGACTTCATGGCCGATTCCCACACTAGGATCGGGTCAGGTTTCACGAAACCCGACTGTTAGGTCTCGAGTTCCCGCTTCTGCACAGGGGGAATCTCGAGCCATCTCCGCTGCGGTTTCCCATTCTTATCCAGCCGCAGTGGAGCCTGCTCAGCAGGGATGTCGGTCCCAGCGTCTTGCTCAGTCTCACTCTGTACAGAGAGTTACTGCTGCTTCTTCAGCTTCTGCCATTAAAGCCAGTGCTGGTCAGCAGCGAGCGGACTTCTCTGGGACTAAGTCCTTTTCTGCACACACTGAGCATGCCCAGGGCAAGATCTCCCGTTGGAGATCGAGGGTCATGTGCTCAGGCTCTGCAGCACATTCCATTGGTCCTCTTGGCAGGTCTTGGAAGGGCAAAGTTTCTGTGGCCACTTCCTGTGCTGCAGCTATATAAACTGCGCATGACCGCACGGCCATGCGCTAGTGTACAATTGTTAATGTGTGTATGTTGTGAGTGCAAGTCGTCCTTGGATACCCCTACCCTATTGAATGTCTGTTCGCGGAAGGTGTATGGCTGCTATCTAGCGCCCGACTTATCCTACTGCACGAATCACACATTACAGCGTCCAGTTGCTGTGACCGCCAGTACGGCGCCGTGCACTTCCTCTGTGCATTCCCTACCCAAGCCTGGGTGGTTAGTGGCGTTCGTCAGTGCGGCATCGCATGCACTCTTGTGCCTTAATATTGTTATATTGTTTCCTTACACACCCAGTTGCGGTGTTGTGCCAGCAAGGGTCTAATCGGACTTCAATCCTAGTTGGGGTTGAGTTCGCTGACTACTTGTTCGCGCTCTATGTGCGGTACCGCGGTCCTGTGACGCAACAGGATCGCTTCCTTCACGCTGGGTGAAGTTTAACCCACGTGTGTATACTTATGAGTACCGCCATATAGTCCGTCATTACTTGGCAGCAGGTTCCATCTCTGCATGGTGGACCCCGGGCTGCGAACGCACCATACGCTATCTGTCTTATTATTTGGTGCGTTCCGCTAGCCCTAACATTACACTAGCGCCAGGGTCTGGCTAGTAATGACGGACAAACAGCAATCCTTGCGGTATATCCAGCAGCTGGAGGGTAGGTTGGCGGCTCCTGAGAGCGCAACCTCAGCTGTGGATGTTACCGCAGTTGCTGTACAGGCTGCTAGCGTGGCTGCAGCAACCCTGTCCATTGCCACCCCTGCTCCGACATTTTCTCGCCTCCCGCTGCCAGAAAAAATTTCTGGTGATAGCAAATTTTGTAGGGGATTTGTGAGTCAGTGCTCTATTCACCTCGAGCTCCTGGCTGCACGTTTTCCCACAGAGCGGGCTAAGGTGGGATTTATAGTGTGTCTCTTGTCGGACAGGGCGTTGGAATGGGCTACGCCGCTGTGGGAGCGTGGCGATCATGTGGTGCAGAGTGCTCCGCTGTTTCTGAGCACTCTGAAACAGGTCTTTTTAGGACCTCGAGTCACCCATGATACTCCGCTCCAACTGCTGGCATTAACTCAGGGTAAGTCCTTGGTCAGTCATTTTGCCGTCCAATTCCGCACTTTAGCTTCTGAGCTGGATTGGTCGGATAAAGCTCTTATCCCCATATTTTGGAGGGGTCTGGCTGACCACGTTAAGGACGCTCTGGCCACTAGGGAGGTTCCTGCCACACTGGAGGAGTTAATAACTGTCTCCACTCGAATTGACCTCCATTTTAACGAGCGGAGGTTAGAGCGAGCCCAGTGTAGGCAGAGGTTTCGGCTGGCTCCTACCTTCGCCAAACCTCTGGAATCTCCGGTCCTGGTTCCTGAGTCACATGAGGCCAGAGAAGTGTCACAAGCGGGATCTAAGTCCCGGACCGCTTGTGCACTCAAGGTCTGTCATGTTTGCCAGCAGTCAGGACATCTAGCCACCAGATGTTCTCAGCGGTCGAGGAAACGTCAGCGTCTAGTGGTAGTAGGTGGAGGTACACTAGACACGGCGACGTTTGCCTCTAAATTGTCCTTTAAGGGGACAATTACTATAGGCTCATTCTCCCACTCGGTAGAGCTCTGGGTGGATTCTGGGGTGAAGGGCAATTTTATGTCTTCTGCCTTCGCCCAAACGTCACGCAATACCCCTGGTTATGCTAGCTCAACCAGTAACGGTACGAGTGGTGAATGGGTCGACACTGCCCTCACAGATAACACACCAGACCATCCCTTTTACTCTGTCCATGTCGCCATCTCATCAGGAGATTATATCTCTGCTCATCATTCCTGAGGGAATTGATGAGGTCCTGTTGGGAATACCTTGGCTACGGTACCACTCTCCTCATATCGAGTGGTCCTCTGGCAGAATCCAGGGATGGGGCGAATCTTGTGGGGGTAGGTGTCAGAGGGAGTGCATTCAGGTTGCTACTACTGAGGTACCCGCAGATCTTTCCTCTCTCCCCAAGCAGTATTGGTCTTATGCAGACGTGTTCTCCAAAAAGGCGGCGGAGATCCTTCCGCCCCATCGCCCCTATGACTGTCCTATTGATCTCTTGCCTGGTGCTGAGCCTCCCCGAGGTCGAGTCTATCCGCTATCTCTCCCGGAGACAGAGGCAATGTCACAGTACATCCAGGAAAATCTGGCAAGAGGATTCATTAGGAAGTCAGTGTCACCTGCTGGGGCAGGGTTCTTCTTCGTGCAGAAGAAGAATGGGGAATTGCGTCCATGCATAGACTACAGGGGTCTTAATGCCATCACCGTTAAAAATAAGTATCCTTTGCCCTTGATATCTGAGCTCTTCGATAGGCTTCGGGGAGCAAGGGTATTTACGAAACTAGATCTGCAGGGTGCTTACAACCTGATTCGCATCCGTGAGGGGGACGAATGGAAGACGGCTTTTAACACCAGGGATGGGCACTATGAATATCTGGTGATGCCCTTCGGGCTCTGTAATGCCCCAGCCGTTTTCCAAGACTTTGTGAACGATATCTTCCGGGATATGTTTTCCACCTCGGTCGTAGTCTATCTGGATGATATTCTCATCTACTCTCCAGATATTGACTCCCACCGGAGAGATGTTTGCAAAGTCTTCGACCTCCTACGGGCAAACTCCCTCTATGCCAAGTTGGAGAAGTGTATGTTTGAGCAGGAGTCCTTACCTTTCCTGGGCTACATCATCTCTGCCCAGGGATTGGCTATGGATCCTGCCAAACTACAGGCTGTGATGGACTGGCAGGAACCCCATTCTCTTAAAGCGGTGCAGCGCTTTATGGGGTTCATTAATTATTATCGCCAGTTCATTCCGCACTTCTCAACTTTGGTAGCTCCCTTGGTTGCCCTCACCAAGAAGGGGGCAAATCCCAAATTGTGGTCTGAGGAGGTCTCCAAGGCCTTTAACTCTATAAAGTCACACTTCGCTAGCGCTCCCATCCTACATCGCCCCGATGTTGATAAGCCATTTATCATGGAGGTGGATGCCTCTTCTGTTGGTGCTGGAGCAGTCCTCTTCCAAAAGGATGCTCAAGGTCGGAAGCATCCCTGCTTCTTTTTCTCCAAGACCTTCTCACCAGCAGAGAGGAATTATTCCATCGGGGACAGGGAGTTGCTAGCCATGAAGTTGGCTTTCTCGGAGTGGAGACATCTCTTGGAGGGAGCACGTTTTCCCTTCCAAGTCTTCACAGACCATAAAAATTTGGTGTACCTGCAGACAGCCCAGCGGTTGAATTCTCGCCAGGCCAGATGGTCCTTATTCTTCTCCCGGTTTCATTTCACCCTCCATTTTCTTTCTGGGGAGAAGAACATTCGGGCCGATGCTCTCTCTCGCTCCGTTGTGTCATCTGCGGAGGAGGAGGAGCCTCGGCTTATTGTCCCCACCAAGAGCTTGAGAACTGTGGCCCCGGTTTCGCTAGAGTCTGTGCCCCCGGGCAAGACTTTTGTTCCATCCAGTTTGAGACCGGAGGTTCTCTCTTGGGCACACTCGTCCAGGGTGGGTGGACATTTTGGTACCAAAAGGACATCTGAGTTACTGGCGAGGACATACTGGTGGCCGCATATGGCTCGTGATGTCGCAGAGTATGTTCGGGCGTGTGTCTCTTGCGCCAAGAACAAGACTCCTCGGCAACGGCCAGCTGGTTTGCTTTATCCTCTGCCGGTGGCGGACAGGCCCTGGGAGATGGTCGGGATGGACTTTGTGGTGGGCTTACCCAAGTCTCGTAATTGCACCATTATCAGGGTGATCACCGACCATTTTTCCAAAATGGTGCACTTGGTGCCTCTTCCACGGCTACCTTCTGCACGGGCGTTGGCTGTCTTGTTCGTTAAGCATATCTTTCGCCTACACGGTATGCCAGACAAAATTGTTAGTGACCGGGGACCCCAGTTTGCGTCTCGATTCTGGAGAGAGCTTTGTCGTCTACTCAGTATTGAGTTGAATCTCTCTTCGGCATATCATCCCGAGACAAATGGGTTGGTAGAGAGGGCCAACCAGACCTTGGTCACATATTTACGACATTTTGTTTCTGCCATGCAGGATGACTGGGCATCCTTGCTACCGTGGGCAGAGTTTGCACTTAACAATGCCGTAGCCGACTCCACCGGTCAGACTCCATTCCTCCTAAATTACGGCCAGCATCCGCGTGTTCCTGTGCCCATGCCTGTGTCTTCTGCTGACTCCAGGGTGGAAGACTGGGCTGTGGAGGCACGAGACATTTGGGACCGCACGCAGGATGCCATTCGGGCCTCCAAGGAGAGAATGAGGTCCTCCGCCGATGTTCATCGGTGCCCCGCTCCGACTTTTGCTCCTGGCGACTTGGTGTGGCTCTCCGCCCGTAACATCAGGCTGCGAGTTGAGTCCACTAAGTTTGCTCCTCGCTACTTGGGTCCCTTCAAGGTTCTCGAACGGGTTAATCCTGTGGTCTACCGTTTGGCTCTTCCTCCACGCTTGGGTATCACCGACACCTTTCATGTGTCCCTCTTGAAACCCGTGTACATGTCCCGGTTTTCCGAGTCATCTGCCGGGACATCAGGTTCGTCTACGGATGATTACGAGGTGAACGCTATTTTGGGGTGCAAGGTGGTACGCGGCAAAAAGTTCTATCTGGTGGATTGGAAGGGTTATGGCCCAGAGGACAGGTCATGGGAGCCTGCTGAAAACATTCGGTCCCCGCAGCTCACTGCTGCCTTCGAGCGTAGCGAGGCCCAAGGAGTGGGGGTAATGTTAGGTCTCGAGTTCCCGCTTCTGCACAGGGGGAATCTCGAGCCATCTCCGCTGCGGTCTCCCATTCTTATCCAGCCGCAGTGGAGCCTGCTCAGCAGGGACGTCGGTCCCAGCGTCTTGCTCAGTCTCACTCTGTACAGAGAGTTACTGCTGCTTCTTCAGCTTCTGCCATTAAAGCCAGTGCTGGTCAGCAGCGAGCGGACTTCTCTGGAACTAAGTCCTTGTCTGCACACACTGAGCATGCCCAGGGCAAGATCTCCCATTGGAGATCGAGGGTCATGTGCTCAGGCTCTGCAGCACATTCCATTGGTCCTCTTGGCAGGTCTTGGAAGGGCAAAGTTTCTGTGGCCACTTTCTTTGCTGCAGCTATATAAACTGTGCGGTCATGCGCTAGTGTACAATTGTTAATGTGTGTATGTTGTGAGTGCAAGTCGTCCTTGGATACCCCTACCCTATTGAATGTCTGTTCGCGGAAGGTGTATGGCTGCTATCTAGCGCCCGACTTATCCTACTGCACGAATCACACATTACAGCGTCCAGTTGCTGTGACCGCCAGTACGGCGCCGTGCACTTCCTCTGTGCTTTCCCTACCCAAGCCTGGGTGGTTAGTGGCGTTCGTCAGTGCGGCATCGCATGCACTCTTGTGCCTTAATATTGTTATATTGTTTCCTTACACACCCAGTTGCGGTGTTGTGCCAGCAAGGGTCTAATCGGACTTCAATCCTAGTTGGGGTTGAGTTCGCTGACTACTTGCTCGCGCTCTATGTGCGGTACCGCGGTCCTGTGACGCAACAGGATCGCTTCCTTCACGCTGGGTGAAGTTTAACCCACGTGTGTATACTTATGAGTACCACCATATAGTCCGTCATTACTTGGCAGCAGGTTCCATCTCTGCACGGTGGACCCCGGGCTGCGAACGCACCATACGCTATCTGTCTTATTATTTGGTGCGTTCCGCTAGCCCTAACACCGACTTTGCCGAAAGTTGGTGATTTTTTAATTTGTCCGATCCGTTTAGCTCAACCCTACTTGTTGATACTGCATACTACAGCCAGATCCTTTTCATAGATCAGTGTGAAAGTCCAGCTTTTTTAAACGATTTGTCTGTCCCAGCCATCACATAGTAACATAGTAACATAGTTAGTGAGGCCGAAAAAAGACATTTGTCCATCCAGTTCAGCCTATATTCCATCATAATAAATCCCCTGATCTACGTCCTTCTACAGAACCTAATAATTGTATGATACAATATTGTTCAGCTCCAGGAAGACATCCAGGCCTCTCTTGAACCCCTCGACTGAGTTCGCCATAACCACCTCCTCAGGCAAGCAATTCCAGATTCTCACTGCCCTAACAGTAAAGAATCCTCTTCTATGTTGGTGGAAAAACCTTCTCTCCTCCAGACGCAAAGAATACCCCCTTGTGCCCGTCACCTTCCTTGGTATAAACAGATACTCAGCGAGATATTTGGATTGTCCCCTTATATACTTATACATGGTTATTAGATCGCCCCTCAGTCGTATTTTTTCTAGACTAAATAATCTTAATGTCGCTAATCTATCTGGGTATTGTAGTTCTCCCATCCCCTTTATTAATTTTGTTGCCCTCCTTTGTACTCTCTCTAGTTCCATTATATCCTTCCTGAGCACCGGTCCCCAAAACTGGACACAGTACTCCATGTGCGGTCTAACTAGGGATTTGTACAGAGGCAGTATAATGCTCTCATCATGTGTATCCAGACCTCTTTTAATGCACCCCATGATCCTGTTTGCCTTGGCAGCTGCTGCCTGGCACTGGCTACTCCAGGTAAGTTTATCATTAACTAGGATCCCCAAGTCCTTCTCCCTGTCAGATTTACCCAGTGGTTTCCCGTTCAGTGTGTAATGGTGATATTGATTCCTTCTTCCCATGTGTGTAACCTTACATTTATCATTGTTAAACCTCATCTGCCACCTTTCAGCCCAAGTTTCCAACTTATCCAGATCCATCTGTAGCAGAATACTATCTTCTCTTGTATTAACTGCTTTACATAGTTTTGTATCATCTGCAAATATCGATATTTTACTGTGTAAACCTTCTACCAGATCATTAATGAATATGTTGAAGAGAACAGGTCCCAATACTGACCCCTGCGGTACCCCACTGGTCACAGCGACCCAGTTAGATACGATACCATTTATAACCACCCTCTGCTTTCTATCTCTAAGCCAGTTACTAACCCATTTACACACATTTTCCCCCAGACCAAGCATTCTCATTTTGTGTACCAACCTCTTGTGCGGCACGGTATCAAACGCTTTGGAAAAATCGAGATATACCACGTCCAATGACTCACCGTGGTCTAGCCTATAGCTTACCTCTTCATAAAAACTGATTAGATTGGTTTGACAGGAGCGATTTCTCATAAACCCATGCTGATATGGAGTTAAACAGTTATTCTCATTGAGATAATCCAGAATAACATCCCTCAGAAACCCTTCAAATATTTTACCAACAATAGAGGTTAGACTTACTGGCCTATAATTTCCAGGTTCACTTTTAGAGCCCTTTTTGAATATTGGCACCACATTTGCTATGCGCCAGTCCTGCGGAACAGACCCCATCGCTATAGAGTCCCTAAAAATAAGAAATAATGGTTTATCTATTACATTACTTAGTTCTCTTAGTACTCGTGGGTGTATGCCATCCGGACCCGGAGATTTATCTATGTTAATCTTATTTAGCCGGTTTCTCACCTCTTCTTGGGTTAGATTGGTGACCCTTAATATAGGGTTTTCATTGTTTCTTGGGATTTCACCTAGCATTTCATTTTCCACCGTGAATACCGTGGAGAAGAAGGTGTTTAATATGTTAGCTTTTTCCTCGCCATCTACAACCATTCTTTCCTCACTATTTTTTAAGGGGCCTACATTTTCAGTTTTTATTCTTTTACTATTGATATAGTTGAAGAACAGTTTGAGATTAGTTTTACTCTCCTTAGCAATGTGCTTCTCTGTTTCCTTTTTGGCAGCTTTAATTAGTTTTTTAGATAAAGTATTTTTCTCCCTATAGTTTTTTAGAGCTTCAATGGTGCCATCCTGCTTTAGTAGTGCAAATGCTTTCTTTTTACTGTTAATTGCCTGCCTTACTTTTTTGTTTAGCCACATTGGGTTTTTCCTATTTCTAGTCCTTTTATTCCCACAAGGTATAAACCGCTTACAGTGCCTATTTAGGATGTTCTTAAACATTTTCCATTTATTTTCTGTATTCTTATTTCTGAGGATATTGTCCCAGTCTACCAGATTAAGGGCATCTCTAAGCTGGTCAAACTTTGCCTTCCTAAAGTTCAGTTTTTTTGTGACTCCCTGACAAGTCCCCCTAGTGAAAGACAGGTGAAACTGTACAATATTGTGGTCGCTATTTCCTAGATGCCCGACCACCTGCAGATTTGTTATTCTGTCAGGTCTATTAGATAGTATTAGGTCTAAAAGTGCTGCTCCTCTGGTTGGATTCTGCACCAATTGTGAAAGATAATTTTTCTTGGTTATTAGCAGAAACCTGTTGCCTTTATGGGTTTCACAGGTTTCTGCTTCCCAGTTAATATCTGGGTAGTTAAAGTCCCCCATAACCAGGACCTCATTATGGGTTGCAGCTTCATCTATCTGCTTTAGAAGTAGACTTTCCATGGTTTCTGTTATATTTGGGGGTTTGTAACAGACCCCAATGAGAATTTTGTTACCATTTTTCCCTCCATGAATTTCGACCCATATGGACTCGACATCCTCATTCCCTTCGCTAATATCCTCCCTTAAAGTGGACTTTAGACAAGACTTTACATAGAGACAAACCCCTCCTCCTCTCCAATTTTTACGATCCTTTCTAAACAGACTGTAACCCTGTAAGTTAACTGCCCAGTCATAGCTTTCATCTAACCATGTCTCGGTTATTCCCACTATGTCAAAGTTACCTGTTGATATTTCTGCTTCTAGTTCTTCCATCTTGTTTGTCAGGCTTATGGCGTTTGCGAGCATGCAGTTTAGAGGATTTTGTTTTGTTCCAATCTCCTCACTGTGGATTGTTTTAGAAATGTTCTTACCTCCCTTCTGAGTATGTTTTCCTGGGTCTTCTTTGTTCGAGTCTAATGTTTTTCTTCCCGTCCCCTCTTCTTCTAGTTTAACGCCCTCCTGAGTGCATAGAAAATACTGGCATTTTTGTGGTACTGTAGTATTTTTTGGAGTGTCTTATACAATTTTTGATACCATTTAACCATTTAAAATATTTAACAGCCCCAAAAATATTTAGCTACAGTTCAGATATTTAACACTGTGTTTTGACTGCCACAGTGATCGCAAATCATTGCGTTAAAAATTGTACCATTTTAGGCCTCCATAGAATTTTTTCTTGTGTCATAGCCTACTTATTGACACAATTTTGGTGGCACAAAAAAAAAGATATAGGCTACATATTGAACAGTGTGGTATCTCTGTCAGACACCTGATCTATCCGTGAGCTACAAATTTGGGCATTTTAGGCCTACATTCACCTTTTTTGGCGGTGTGTTACCCTAGTTCTATACAGTATTTTTCTGTTAAAAAAAGCCAAAAAATACAGATCACATATTGAACAGTGTGGTATATCTGTCAGACGCCTGATCTATCTGTGGGCTGCAAATTTGGGCATTTTAGGCCTACTTTCATCTTTTTTTGGTGGTGTGTTACCCTAGTTATTTACAGTATTTGTCTGTAAAAAACCAAAAATTTACCCGCAGGATGCGTTCTTTCTCCATAGACTTGCATTAACGATGTATCGCCACACATCGCATCCGTCGTGCGACGGCGGACCGTCGGCACAAAAAAAGTTCAATGTAACATTTTTTGTGCGACATGTCCGCCATTTTCGACCAAAATGTGTGGAATGTGTAGTACGTTATCTTTAATGGTTTCAAACACCGTAATTAATTAATAATAGATATTGATATGGTTTCAATCAGTTTATTATATACCGTAATATACATAGTATATCCATACTGCATGGAGTTCACAGAAGGTCATTGAAGTTTAAATGTCCAACCAGATGACCCACCTAAAAAATGAATGTAAATGAATCAGTTAAATGACTGGCTATTTGTTGTCAGTTAATGACGAGTTATTTACACTTATCTTAAAAAAAAGGAGTCTTTTGATCAAGGATGAGTTACCTGATGTTAGGGGTCGAGTTCCCGCTTCTGCACAGGGGGAATCTCAGGCTGTTTCTGCTGCGGTCTCCCATTCTTATCCTGCCGCAGTAGAACCTGCTCAGTGGAGACGTCGGTCCTTGCGTCTGGCTCAGTCTCACTCTGTGCTTAGGCTTGCTGTTGCTTTTCCAGCTTTTGCCATTAAAGCCAGTGCTGGGCAGCGGCGAGCGGATGCTTTTGGGACTAAGTCCTGCTTTTTCCCTTCTGAGCATGCCCAGGGTGAGATTTCTCGTTGGAGATCGAGGGCCACATGCTCAGATGCTACAGCGGTTCCCATTGGTCCTCCTGGAAAGTCCTGAAGGTGCTAAACTTCTGTGGCAGCTTCCTATTGGTCCTTTTTTGGAAGGTCCTATACGTACTGCAGCTATATAAGCTTTGCATGACCGCACGGCCATGCGCTAGTGTACTAGTGTACTATTGTATACGTGTGTATTTTGATGAGTGCAAGTCGTCCTTTAACCCCTTAGCGACCGCCGATACGCCTTTTAACGGCGGCCGCTAAGGGTACTTAAACCACAGCGCCGTTAATTAATGGCGCTGTGGAAAAAGTACATAGCGCCCCCCAGAGGCCGATTTTCTCCGGGGTAGCCGAGACCCCAGAGAACATGATTCGGGGGTTTTTTAACCCACCCCGCATTTGCGATCGCCGGTAATTAACCGTTTACCGGCGATCGCAAAAAAAAAAAAAAAAAAACGCGATCTCTTTTTAATTTCTCTGTCCTCCGATGTGATCGCACATCGGAGGACAGAGAAAAGGGGTCCCAGGTGGCCCCCCAATACTCACCTAGCTCCCCCGATGCTCCTCGTGTCTCCCGGTGGGCGCCGCCATCTTCAAAATGGCGGGCGCATGCGCAGTGCGCCCGCCGGCCGGCACCGGGAGAATCTTTGGGGTCTCTGCTGCCGGGGGTAGCCGAGACCCCAAAGAGCATGATCGGGGTCGGTTTTACCGACCCCTGTTTTGCGATCGCCGGTAATTAACTGTTTACCGGCGACCGCAAAAAAAAAAAAAAGAAAAAAGTAAAGTGTAATTCTCTGTCCTCTGATGTGATCACACATCAGAGGACAGAGAAATAGGGGGATTCGGGGACCCTACAATACTCACCTGTGTCCCTGGATCCTCTTGCTGCTCCTCCTGGCCGCCAGCAGAAGAAAATGGCGGGCGCATGCCCAGTGCGCCCGCCATCTGTCTCCATCTGCCGGCCGGCAGGAGAACAGCAGTTGGGGCTAAAATTAGGGTTAGGGGTAGGGTTAGGGTTAGGGTTAGGGGTAGGGTTAGGGGTAGGGTTAGGGTTAGGGGTAGGGTTAGGGTTAGGGTTAGGGGTAGGGTTAGGGGTAGGGTTAGGGGCAGGGGTAGGGTTAGGGGTAGGGTTAGGGGTAGGGTTAGGGCTAGGGTTAGGGCTAGGGTTGGGGCTAAATTTAGGGTTAGGGTTGGGGCTAAATTTAGGGTTAGGGTTGGGGCTAAATTTAGGGTTAGGCTTCTTACACACTTACGTCGGTACGGGGCCGTCGCAATGCATTGGCCCGACATACCGACGCACGTTGTGAAAATTGTGCACAACATGGGCAGCAGCTGTAGTTTTTCAACGCATCCGCTGCCCAATCTATGTCCTGGGGAGGAGGGGGCGGAGTTACGGCCACGCATGCGCGGTCAGAAATGGCGGATGCGATGTACAAAAAAAAGTTTCATTGAACGTTTTTTTGTGCCGACGCTCCGCCAAAACACAACTGATCCAGTGCACGACGGACGCGACGTGTGGCCATCCGTCACGATCCGTCGGCAATACAAGTCTATGGGCAAAAAACACATCCTGCGGGCACATTTGCAGGATCCGTTTCTTGTCCAAAACGACGGATTGCGACGGAATGCCAAACGACGCAAGTGTGAAAGTAGCCTTAGTGCTAGGGTTAGGGTTGGGGCTAAAGTTAGGGCTAGGGTTGGGGCTAAAGTTAGGGTTAGAGCTGGGATTAGGGTTAGGGTTTGGATTAGGGTTGGTATTAGGGTTAGGGTTGGCATTAGGGTTACGCTTGGGATTAGGGTTAGGTTTGGGATTAGGGTTAAGGTTAGGGTTGTGATTAGGTGTGTATTGGGATTAGGGTTAGGTTTGAGGTTAGGGTTGAGATTAGGATTAGGGGTGTGTTGGATTTAGGGTTTTGATTAGGGTTATGGTTAGGGTTGACATTAGGGTTGTTTTGGGGTAAGGGTTGTGATTATGGTTAGGGTTAGTGATTAGGATTATGGATCAGGTTGGGAATAGGGTTAGGGGTGTGTTGGGGTTAGGGTTGGAGCTAGAATTGGGGGGTTTCCACTGTTTAGGTACATCAGGGGGTCTCCAAACACGACAGCCAATTTTGCGCTCAAAAAGTCAAATGGTGCTCCCTCCCTTCTGAGCTCTGCCGTGCGCCCAAACAGTGGGTTACCCCCACATATGGGGCATCAGCGTACTCGGGATAAATTGGACAACAACTTTTGGGGTCCAATTTCTCTTGTTACCCTTGTGAAAATAAATACTTGGGGGCTACAATATCTTTTTTGTGAAAAAAAAAATATTTTTTATTTTCACGACTCTGCATTCTAAACTTCTGTGAAGCACTTGGGCATTCAAAGTTCTCACCACACATCTAGATAAGTTCCTTGGGGGGTCTAGTTTCTAAAATGGGGTCACTTATGGGGGGTTACTACAGTTTAGGTATATCAGGGGCTCTGCAATCGCAACATAATGCCCACAGACCATTCTATCAAAATCTGCATTCCAAAAAGGCGCTCCTTCCCTTCCGAGCTCTGCCGTGCGCCCAAACAGTGGTTTACCCCCACATATGGCGCATCAGCGTACTCGGGATAAATTGGACAACAACTATTGCATTCCAATTTCTCCTGTTACCCTTGTGAAAATAAAAACTTGGGGGCTACAATATCTTTTTTGTGGAAAAAAAAAATATTTTTTATTTTCACGACTCTGCATTCTAAACTTCTGTGAAGCACTTGGGCATTCAAAGTTCTCACCACACATCTAGATAAGTTCCTTGGGGGGTCTAGTTTCCAAAATGGGGTCACTTGTGGGGGGTTACTACAGTTTAGGTACATCAGGGGCTCTGCAATCGCAACATAATGCCCACAGACCATTCTATCAAAGTCTGCATTCCAAAAAGGCGCTCCTTTCCTTTCCGAGCTCTGCCGTGCGCCCAAACAGTGGTTTACCCCCACATATGGCACATCAGCGTACTCGGGATAAATTGGACAACAACTATTGCAAACCAATTTCTCCTGTTACCCTTGTGAAAATAAAAACTTGGGGGCTACAATATCTTTTTTGTGGAAAAAAAAATATTTTTTATTTTCACGACTCTGCATTCTAAACTTCTGTGAAGCACTTGGGCATTCAAAGTTCTCACCACACATCTAGATAAGTTCCTTGGGGGGTCTAGTTTCCAAAATGGGGTCACTTGTTGAGGGTTTCTACTGGTTAGGTACATCAGGGGCTCTGCAAACGCAACATAATACCCGCAGACCATTCTATCAAAGTCTGCATTCCAAAACGGCGCTCCTTCCTTCCGAGCTCTGCCGTGCGCCCAAACTGTGGTTTACCCCCACATATGGGGTATCAGCATACTCAGGACAAATTGGACAACAACTTTTGGGGTCCAATTTCTCTTGTTACCCTTGTGAAAATAAAAACTTGGGGGCTAAAAAATCTTTTTTGTGGAAAAAAAAATATTTTTTATTTTCACGGCTCTGCATTATAAACTTCTGTGAAGCACTTGGGCATTCAAAGTTCTCACCACACATCTAGATAAGTTCCTTGGGGGGTCTAGTTTCCAAAATGGGGTCACTTGTGGGGGGTTACTACAGTTTAGGTACATCAGGGGCTCTGCAATCGCAACATAATGCCCACAGACAATTCTATCAAAGTCTGCATTCCAAAAAGGCGCTCCTTTCCTTTCCGAGCTCTGCCGTGCGCCCAAACAGTGGTTTACCCCCACATATGGCGCATCAGCGTACTCGGGATAAATTGGACAACAACTATTGCAGTCCAATTTCTCCTGTTACCCTTGTGAAAATAAAAACTTGGGGGCTACAATATCTTTTTTGTGGAAAAAAAAAATATTTTTTATTTTCACGACTCTGCATTCTAAACTTCTGTGAAGCACTTGGGCATTCAAAGTTCTCACCACACATCTAGATAAGTTCCTTGGGGGGTCTAGTTTCCAAAATGGGGTCACTTGTGGAGGGTTTCTACTGGTTAGGTACATCAGGGGCTCTGCAAACGCAACATAATACCCGCAGACCATTCTATCAAAGTCTGCATTCCAAAACGGCGCTCCTTCCTTCCGAGCTCTGCCGTGCGCCCAAACAGTGGTTTACCCCCACATATGGGGTACCAGCATACTCAGGACAAATTGGACAACAACTTTTGGGGTCCAATTTCTCTTGTTACCCTTGTGAAAATAAAAACTTGGGGGCTAAAAAATCTTTTTTGTGGAAAAAAAAAATATTTTTTATTTTCACGGCTCTGCATTATAAACTTCTGTGAAGCACTTGGGCATTCAAGGTTCTCACCACACATCTAGATAAGTTCCATGGGGGGGTCTAGTTTCCAAAATGGGGTCACTTGTGGGGGATTTCTACTGTTTAGGCACATCAGGGGCTCTCCAAACGCGACATGGTGTCCGATCTCAATTCCAGCCAATTCTACATTGAAAAAGTAAAACGGCACTCTTTCTCTTCCAAGCTCTGCGGTGCGCCCAAACAGTGGTTTACCCCCACATATTGGGAATCGACGTACTCAGGAGAAATTGCACAACAACTTTAGTGGTCTAATTTCTCCTGTTACCCTTGTGAAAATAAAAATTTGTGGGCAAAAAATCATTTTTGTAGAAAAAAGTTGATTTTTTTTTTCACGGCTCTACATTATAAACTTCTGTGAAGCACATGGGGGTTCAAAGTGCTCACCACACATCTAGATATGTTCCTTAAGGGGTCTAGTTTCCAAAATGGGGTCACTTGTGGGGGGTTTCTACTGTTTAGGCACATCAGAGGCTCTCCAAACGCGACATGGCGTCCAATCTCAATTCCAGCCAATTCTACATTGAAAAAGTAAAACGGCGCTCCTTCACTTCCAAGCTCTGCGGTGCGCCCAAAAAGTGGTTTTACCCCCACATATGGGGTATTGGCGTATTCAGGAGAAATTGCAAAACAAAATTCATGGTTACATTTCTGTTTTTACACTTGTGAAAATAAAAAAAATGGTTCTGAATTAAGATGTTTGCAAAAAAAAGTTAAATGTTCATTTTTTCCTTCCACATTGTTTCAGTTCCTGTGAAGCACATAAAGGGTTAATAAACTTCTTGAATGTGGTTTTGAGAACCTTGAGGGGTGTAGTTTTTAGAATGGTGTCACACTTCATTATTTTCTATCATATAGACCCCTCAAAATGACTTCAAATGTGATGTGGTCCCTAAAAAAAAATGGTGTTGTAAAAATGAGAAATTGCTGGTCAACTTTTAACCCTTATAACTCCCTAACAAAAAAAAATTTTGTTTCCAAAATTGTGCTGATGTAAAGTAGACATGTGGGAAATGTTATTTATTAACTATTTTTCATGACATATCTCTCTGATTTAAGGGCATAAAAATACAAAGTTTGAAAATTGCAAAATTTTAAAAATTTTCGCCATATTTCTGTTTTTTCATAAATAATCGCAAGTAATATCGAAGAAATGTTACCACTAACATGAAGTACAATATGTCACGAAAAAACAATCTCAGAATCAGCGGGATCCGTTGAAGCGTTCCAGAGTTATAACCTCATAAAGTGACAGTGGTCAGAATTGCAAAAATTGGCCTGGTCATTAAGTACCAAATTGGCTCTGTCACTAAGGGGTTAAATAACCCTCCCTATTCAATGTCTGCTCGCGTAAGGTGTGTGGCTGCTATCTAGCGCCCGGCTATACTCACAACGTGTTACACACAAATCAGCGTCCATTGCCAGTAGTGCGATTCCTAACCCACGTCTGGGTGCTTGGTGGTGTTTGCCAGCACGGCACAGTTCGCACTTCGGTGCTCTAAAAATATTCCTATTTGTTACTTAATACACCCAGTTGCGGTGTTGAGCACCATTAGTCTGAACGGACTTCTACCCCGAGTCTTGGGACGGAGTTCGGAGACTTTTAGCTTGCGCTCTTTAGTGCGGTATTGCGGTCCTGTGACTTAACAGGGTTCGCTTCCACCGCCATATAGAGCTGCCATTTACTAGCAGCAGGTTTTCACCTGCACGGTGGACCCCGGACTGCGAACGCACCTATTATTATTTCATCTTATACCTGGTGCGTTCCGCCAGTCCTAACACCTGATTAGACTTTTTCCCAGGAGATGTTTATCCTATATATGTTAATTATATGTTTTAGTGATTATTTATTTATTCTTTTATTCAGAAAATTCATTTTTGCTTATTCAATTCTCGTGTGAGCATTTATTATTCATCACAATCCTTGGATCCTTAACAAAACAAACTTTTTACCTGATAATGTAAAGTTCAAAAATCCTCCCCTGTTCTTCTATAGGAGAAATAGAAGTATAGTGGATCAATTAGTCCCCTCGGACATTGGTTCACTCAAAAAAATCTATTCAAACCTCTCTTTCAGGTATATAAAGAAAGGGATGCTTCCCGTGCTTATCATGTGTAAATTGTCCTCAGATGCTCAAAGGGTTCAGTTTTTTCAACCAACAAGTATAATATAGCATTGACCATTATTTAACATGCAACTCTTTTGTAATCTATTTCTTACAATGTCCCTGTTCTTTGGGGTACTTTGGAGAGACCACCTTGGACTTTAAAACACTCATCAACCACCACCGATATACCATCAGGAAAAAGAGAGTGGATCTTCTAGTCTCTAAGGCTACGTTCACATTTGCGTTGTTGTGTGCTGCATCGGCGACGCAACGCACAACGCACGCAAAAATGCTTGCAAAATGCAGCAAAACGCTGCGTTTTGTGATGCATGCGTTCATTTTTATAGCGCAAACAAAATGCAACAAGCAGCGTCCTCTGCGCCCTGACGCTTGCACCCAAAAAACGCATGCGTCACAAAACACAACAAAACGCATGTCCATGCGCCCCCAATGTTAAATATAGGGGCGCATGGCGCATGCGTCGCCGCGGTTGCGCCCGACGCACCGCAAATATGAACATAGCGTAAGCACTTCACAGAAATGGGGCACTCTAAAAAACAACTGAAATTCAGGATAAATTCAGGAAAATTGATGCCGTTCTTCCTCAGAGAAGAGACAGTAACAGACTATGCCTTGTACACCAGGGGTGTCAAACTGCATTCCTCGAGGGCTGCAGACAGGTCATGTTTTCAGGATTTCCTTGTACTGCACAGGTGATAATTTAATCACCTACACACATAATGATTGCAGCACCTTGTGCAAAGCTAAGGAAATCATGGTTTGCGGCCCTCGAGGAATGCAGTCTGACACCCCTGTTGTAAACCAAAGAGAACTGCAATGGATCTTTAAGCTTAATATTTTGAAGCCTACAGGTCTAAATGTAGATTTTAAAATCAATTGAATTTTATAATTATAATAACTCTCCTCTATGCACATATCTACTCTGTTTCTAGTGGTATAATAAGATTGTATGGAAAATATATATTCTCTATTTTAAGAGAAGATTATAAAGTCTTAATTATGTGTAACATAACAAAAAAATTATTATTATTTATTTTTTTTCACAGATCACTAAGGTTCAACAAAGAACTCACAGATAACGCATCGACCTACATTTTACATTGCATGGTAAAATAAATGGTGTATTTCAAAACTTCAATTCATCTTGCATGCACAAATCATGCTCTAATTGGGATATTTAAATACTTATAACTATTGAACTAAGGCATGTCTGCAAAAGAAAGACATGTAAACAGCCGCATAGCCTATAATTAGTAGTACACACACAGAACATGCACTTGAAAAACAAATGTCTGAAAGAGGCCTAACTGTTACAACTAGTAAACAACTAGTTTATCGGTATGTGTCCACTTTCAGGATGGCCGGCGGTATCGCCGGAGCGGCTTAGCCGCTCTGCGGTAAGCCCCGCCCCCTTTCTGGGACGCGATGATGCCGGATGTGTTCACAGCACACATCCGGCATCATCGCTCCCCACCATAGCGCCCTGTGCTATATCATGCGGCGACGCAAGATATACGGACATGCTGCGATCTGAAAAGACGCGCAGCATGTCCGGAGTCGCAGGGCCGCCGCATGCGTGTTACCACGCATAGTGGAGACGGGATTTCATTCAATCCCCTCCACTATGCTGTAACATCTGGACGCTGCGTGTCTGACGCTGCGGCTCTATGCAGCGTCAAACACGCAGCGTTTACTGCACGTGGACACATACCCTAAATTTTCATTTTTTGCAGCATATTACATTTTTTTATTTTTTTTTTCTATCTTCTCTTAACTTCTAACTAAAATGTTTTACCCTTCACAATACAATGGGGAAAAAGCTTCCAAACTGTTTTGATTTTTTTCTTGTTTTCTTTATTGAATACAGGGGTAAGGTCATACTTAAGTCTTCCATGCTTATGAGTTAAAAAATCTCTGGAAATTCCAAGTAAATTGTCAACAATTTTTATGGCAAATCTAGTTGGTCCAGTCATCTTTCTACGCCATGAACTATACCAGACAGCAAGTATGCGCTGAACTAAAACCTTTGTAAGAAACTATCATCTATTATTTAGTATGTGCTAGATGCTTGCATTTTCTTTTTACCCCATGTGAAAATAGTTAACCACATGGAATGAGTCCCACCCCTCCACTTTACAAAATGGTGAAATTAAGTTTTCCTACAGCTACCATGGGACAGCAGTAAATCACCCTACTAACAGAGTTTACATTGATTCTGAAAAAAGCACTTGTCCATATGTAACAACGATAACCTTTTAGAAGGTTTGGAAAACAAATCTGACACCCCATTAAAAGGCAAATGATTTTTTCTTTTTCGACAAGAAAAAGAAACTTTTAAAACATAGAAGCCTATTAATAAATAATGGGCCTTTTTTATAGGAAAGGTTGACATGAAAGCTTAAGCTATAAACTGTATCAGAGGCAGTATTTTGACTTGTGTGGCTTATTTGTTAAAGTAGTGAGATTGAAGCTCAATTTTATTAGCTGTACAAAAGATATTTTATTAAATGTCACATTGTAAATTGATTTTTGAAAAGAACAGAAAAAATTACATTTTCTCGGATGTGTAAAGCGGCAAAAACCCGATACTTATGAAAACCACTAAACCACAAAGAGAAGCTAAATCATAGTTCCAAGACCTTTAGCTGTATCTATGACAGGCTTTTTAACATAATTTTTATATATTTTTGGTATCCTGTTTTCATCTGTGTATTATGTTTCATGGTAATATTTATTTTTGGTAAATATTAATACATTCCACTGCATGTCGAATTCTTTTGTTTTCAGTTTATAGAACTAAAAAGCTGTCATTGGGATAGTCTCTATCACATGGTCATTGAGAACATTCTCCTGCTCCATCTTTTAGGTCTTCCTGTCAATTTATCACAGTAAAAAAACTAATCATTGTTCAAAGACATATTTTATCAAAACTACTCCTCAAGTGTGTTAAATTGGATATGTTAGGTCTGACTATATACTTAAGGCTTCTTTACATATGTCTGGCAATTGAGTCTCTTTTCCTTACAGATCAATACAAACATTGTGGAGGAGAACCAGTAACAAAAGTGATTCCATCTTTTTCCATGCTGTAATTCTTTTATATATTTGCTTAGTTGCATCAAGTTTACATTTGAATGTCACTCTAAATTGGACAGAGAAAATTGAAAATAGCTGGAATTGTAGTTCACTTGCACCACTTTTGAGGTGTGAATGTGTGAATGGGGGGGTGTGATACATATTTACTAGTGTTGAGCGATACCGTCCGATATTTGAAAGTATCGGTATCGGATGGTATCGGCCGATATCCGAAAAATATCGGATATCGCCGATACCGATATTCGATACCAATACAAGTCAATGGGACACAAATATCGGAAGGTATCCTCTATGGTTCCCAGGGTCTGAAGGAGAGGAAACTCTCCTTCAGGCCCTGGGATCCATATTCATGTGTAAAATAAAGAATAAAAAAAAAATATATTGATATACTTACCCTCGGACGCGCCCTGGTTATCACCGCTGCAACAGCCATGATTCCCTTCCTAAGAATGAGCGCGTTAATGACCTTCGATGACGTCGCAGCTTGTGATTGGTCGCGGTATCGTCATGTGACCGCTCACGCGACCAATCACAAGCCGCGACATCATCGAATGTCATTAACGCACTCATTCCTAAGAATGAGCGCATTAAGGAACTTCGATGACGTCGCGGCTTGTGATTGGTCGCGTGTGTTAGGTGTCGAGTTCCCGCTTCTGCACAAGGGGAATCTCGAGCCATCTCCGCTGCGGTCTCCCATTCTTATCCAGCCGCAGTGGAGTCTGCTCAGCAGAGACGTCGGTCCCAGCGTCTTGCTCAGTCTCACTCTGTACAAAGAGTTACTGCTGCTTTTCCTGCTTCTGCCATTGAAGTCAGTGTTGGGCAGCGGCGAGCAGATGCTTTTGGGGCTAAGTCCTGCTTTTCTCTTTCTGAGCATGCCCAGGGCAAGATCTCCCATTGGAGATCGATGGTCACATGCTCAGGTACTGCAGCACATCCCATTGGTCCTCCAGAAAGGTCCTGAAAGGGCAAAACTTTGGTGGCAGCTTCCCATTGGTCGTTTATTGGAAGGTCCTGAACGTGCTGCAACTATATAAGCTGCGCATGGCCGCACGGCCATGCGCTAGTGTACATTTGTAAATGTGTGTGTGTTGTGAGTGAAAGTCGCTCTTTAAATAACCCTCCCTATTGGATGACTGTTCGCGGAAGGTGTATGTTTGCTATCTAGTGCCCGACTTAGCCATCAGCATGTAAACACACAATACAGCGTCTTATTGCTGTGACCGCCAGTGCGGCGCCTTGTGCTTTCACAGCGCTTTCCTGACCCAAGCCTGGGTGGTTAGTGGCGTTCGCCAGTGCGGCACTGCATGCACTCTCGTGCTTCTATTGCTGTCACTCTGACACCTCAGTAGCGGTGTCGAGCGCATGAGGTCTATGTACTCAAATCTTGTGTCTTGGGATTGAGTTCTGAGACTTGTTGCTTGCGCTCTTGGTGCGGTACCACGGCCCTGTGACATAACAGGGTTTGCTTTCTTCACACAGGGTGAGGTTAGCCCATGTGTGTATTCACTTTGTACCGCCATATAGTCCGTCATTACTTGGCAGCAGGTTCCATCTCTGCACGGTGGACCCCGGGCTGCGAACGCACCATACTCTATCTGTCTTATTATTTGGTGCGTTCCGCTAGCCCTAACATTAAACTAGCGCCAGGGTCTGGCTAGTAATGATGGACAAACAGCAATCCTTGTGGTATATCCAGCAGCTGGAGGGTAGGTTGGCGGCTCTCGAGAGCTCAACCTCAGCTGTGGATGTTACCGCAGTTGCTGTACAGGCTGCTAGCGTGGCTGCAGCAACTTTGTCCATTGCCACCCCTGTTCCGACATTATCTCGCCTCCCGCTGCCAGAAAAATTTTCTGGTGATAGCAAATTTTGTAGGGGATTCGTGAGTCAGTGCTCTATTCACCTCGAGCTCCTGGCTGCACGTTTTCCCACAGAGCGGGCTAAGGTGGGATTTATAGTGTCTCTCTTGTCGGACAGGGCGTTGGAATGGGCTACACCGCTGTGGGAGCGTGGCGATCATGTGGTGCAGAGTGCTCCGCTGTTCCTGGGCACTCTGAAACAGGTCTTTTTAGGACCTCAAGTCACCCATGATACTGCGCTCCAACTGCTGGCATTAACTCAGGGTGAGTCCTTGGTCAGTCATTTTGCCGTCCAATTCCGCACTTTAGCTTCTGAGCTGGACTGGTCGGATAAAGCCCTTATCCCCATCTTTTGGAGGGGCCTGGCTGATCACGTTAAGGACACTCTGGCCTCTAGGGAGATTCCTGCCACACTGGAGGAGTTAATAACTGTCTCCACTCGAATTGACCTCCGTTTTAACGAGCGGAGGTTAGAGCGAGCCCAGTGTAGGCAGAGGTTTCGGCTGGCTCCTACCTTTGCCAAACCTCTGGAATCTCCGGTCCTGGTTCCTGAGTCACATGAGGCCATGGAAGTGTCACAAGCGGGATCTAAGTCCCGGACCGCTTGTGCACTCAAGGTCTGTCATGTTTGCCAGCAGTCAGGACATCTAGCCACCAGATGTCCTCAGCGGTCGAGGAAACGTCAGCGTCTAGTGGTAGTAGGTGGAGGTACACTAGACACGGCGACATTTGCCTCTAAATTGTCCTTTAAAGGGAACCTGTCACCTGAATTTGGCAGGACTGGTTTTGGGTCATATGGGTGGAGTTTTCGGGTGTTTGATTCACCCTTTCCTTACCCGCTGGCTGCATGCTGGCTGCAATATTGGATTGAAGTTCATTCTCTGTCGTCCATAGTACACACCTGCACAAGGCAAGATTGCTTTGCGCAGGTGTGTACTACGGAGGACAGAGAATGAACTTCAATCCAATATTGCGGCCAGCATGCAGCCAGCGGGTAAGGAAAGGGTGAATCAAGCACCCGAAAACTCCGCCCATATGACCCAAAACCAGTCCCGCCAAATTCAGGTGACAGAGTCCCTTTAAGGGGACAATTATTATAGGCTCATTCTCCCACTCGGTAGAGCTCTGCGTGGATTCTGGGGCGGAGGGCAATTTTATGTCTTCTGCCTTCGCCCAACGTCACGCAATACCCCTGGTTATGCTAGCTCAACCAGTAACGGTACGAGTGGTGACTGGGTCGACACTGCCCTCACAGATAACACACCAGACCATCCCTTTTACTCCGTCCATGTCGCCATCTCATCAGGAGATTATATCTCTGCTCGTCATTCCTGAGGGAATTGATGAGGTCCTGTTGGGAATACCTTGGCTACGGTACCACTCTCCTCATATCGAGTGGTCCTCAGGCAGAATTCTGGGATGGGGTGAATCTTGTGGGGGTAGGTGTCAGAGGGAGTGCGTTCAGGTTGCTACTACAGAGGTACCCGCAGATCTATCCTCTCTCCCCAAGCAGTATTGGTCTTATGCAGACGTGTTCTCCAAAAAGGCGGCGGAGATCCTTCCGCCCCATCGCCCCTATGACTGTCCTATTGATCTCTTGCCTGGTGCTGAGCCTCCCCGGGGTCGAGTCTATCCGTTATCTCTCCCGGAGACGGAGGCAATGTCACAGTACATCCAGGAAAATCTGGCAAGAGGATTCATTAGGAAGTCAGTGTCACCTGCTGGGGCAGGGTTCTTCTTCGTGCAGAAGAAGAATGGGGAATTGCGTCCATGCATAGACTACAGGGGTCTTAACGACATCACCGTTAAGAATAAGTATCCTTTGCCCTTGATATCTGAGCTATTCGATAGGCTTCGGGGAGCAAGGGTATTTACTAAGTTAGATCTGCAGGGTGCTTACAACCTGATTCGCATCCGTGAGGGGGACGAATGGAAGACGGCTTTTAACACCAGGGATGGGCACTATGAATATCTGGTGATGCCCTTCGGGCTCTGTAATGCCCCAGCCGTTTTCCAAGACTTTGTGAACGACATCTTCCGGGATATGCTTTCCACCTCGGTCGTAGTCTATCTGGATGATATTCTCATCTACTCTCCAGATATTGACTCCCACCGGAGAGATGTTTGCAAAGTCTTCGACCTCCTACGGGCAAACTCCCTCTATGCCAAGTTGGAGAAGTGTATGTTCGAGCAGGAGTCCTTACCTTTCCTGGGCTACATCATCTCTGCCCAGGGATTGGCTATGGATCCTGCCAAACTACAGGCTGTGATGAACTGGCAGGAACCCCATTCTCTTAAAGCGGTGCAGCGCTTTATGGGGTTCATTAATTATTATCGCCAGTTCATTCCGCACTTCTCAACTTTGGTAGCTCCCTTGGTTGCCCTCACCAAGAAGGGGGCAAATCCCAAATTGTGGTCTGAGGAGGTCTCCAAGGCCTTTAACTCCATAAAGTCACACTTCGCTAGCGCTCCCATCCTACATCGCCCCGATGTTGATAAGCCATTTATCATGGAGGTGGATGCCTCTTCTGTTGGTGCTGGAGCGGTCCTTTTCCAAAAGGATGCTCAAGGTTGGAAGCATCCTTGCTTCTTCTTTTCTAAGACCTTCTCACCAGCAGAGAGGAATTATTCCATCGGGGACAGGGAGTTGCTAGCCATGAAGTTGGCTTTCTCGGAGTGGAGACATCTCTTGGAGGGAGCACGTTTTCCCTTCCAAGTCTTCACAGACCATAAAAATTTGGTGTACCTGCAGACAGCCCAGCGGTTGAATTCTCGCCAGGCCAGATGGTCCTTATTCTTCTCCCGGTTTCATTTCACCCTCCATTTTCTTTCTGGGGAGAAGAACATTCGGGCCGATGCTCTCTCTCGCTCCGTTGTGTCATCTGCGGAGGAGGAAGAGGAGCCTCGGCTTATTGTCCCCACCGAGAGCTTGAGAACTGTGGCCCCGGTTTCGCTAGAGTCGGTGCCTCCGGGCAAGACATTTGTACCATCCAGTTTGTGACTGGAGGTTCTCTCTTGGGCACACTCGTCCAGGGTGGGTGGACATTTTGGTTCCAAAAGGACATCTGAGTTACTGGCGAGGACATACTGGTGGCCACATATGGCTCGTGATGTCGCAGAATATGTTCGGGTGTGTGTCTCTTGCGCCAAGAACAAGTCCCCTCGGCAACGGCCAGCTGGTTTGCTTTACCCTCTGCCGGTGGCGGACAGGCCCTGGGATATGGTCGGGATGGACTTTGTGGTGGGCTTACCCAAGTCTTGTAACTGCACCATTATCTGGGTGATCACTGACCATGTTTCCAAAATGGTGCACTTGGTGCCTCTTCCACGGCTACCTTCTGCACGGGCGTTGGCTGTCTTGTTCATCAAACATATCTTTCGCCTACACGGTATGCCAGACAAAATTGTTAGTGACCGGGGTCCCCAGTTTGCGTCTCGATTCTGGAGAGAGCTTTGTCGTCTACTCAGTATTGAGTTGAATCTCTCTTCGGCATATCATCCCGAGACGAATGGGTTGGTAGAGAGGGCCAACCAGACCTTGGTCACATATTTACGACATTTTGTTTCTGCCAGGCAGGATGACTGGGCATCCTTGCTACCGTGGGCAGAGTTTGCGCTTAACAACGCAGTAGCCGACTCCACCGGTCAGACTCCATTCCTCCTAAATTACGGCCAGCATCCGCGTGTCCCTGTGCCCATGCCTGTGTCTTCTGCTGACTCCAGGGTGGCAGACTGGGCTGTGGAGGCACGGGACATTTGGGACCGCACTCAGGATGCCATTCGGGCCTCCAAGGAGAGAATGAGGTCCTCCGCCGATGCTCATCGGCGTCACGCTCCGACCTTTGCTCCTGGCGACTTAGTGTGGCTCTCCGCCCATAACATCAGGCTGCGTGTTGAGTCCACAAAGTTTGCACCTCGCTACTTGGGTCCCTTCAAGGTCCTTGAACAGGTTAACCCTGTGGTCTACCGTCTGGCCCTTCCTCCACGCTTGGGTATCACCGACACCTTTCATGTGTCCCTCTTGAAACCCGTATACATGTCCCGGTTTTCCGAGTCATCTGCCGGGACATCGGGTTCGTCTACGGATGATTACGAGGTGAACGCTATTTTGGGGTGCAAGGTGGTACGTGGCAAAAAGTTCTATCTGGTGGATTGGAAGGGTTATGGCCCAGAGGACAGGTCCTGGGAGCCTGCTGAAAACATTCGGGCCCCACAGCTCATTGCTGCCTTCGAGCGTAGCGAGGCCCAAGGAGGGGGGGGTCCTAGGAGGGGTGGTAATGTTAGGTGTCGAGTTCCCACTTCTGCACAAGGGGAATCTCGAGCCATCTCCGCTGCGGTCTCCCATTCTTATCCAGCCGCAGTGGAGTCTGCTCAGCAGAGACGTCGGTCCCAGCGTCTTGCTCAGTCTCACTCTGTACAAAGAGTTACTGCTGCTTTTCCTGCTTCTGCCATTGAAGTCAGTGTTGGGCAGTGGCGAGCAGATGCTTTTGGGGCTAAGTCCTGCTTTTCTCTTTCTGAGCATGCCCAGGGCAAGATCTCCCATTGGAGATCGAGGGTCACATGCTCAGGTACTGCAGCACATCCCATTGGTCCTCCAGGAAGGTCCTGAAAGGGCAAAACTTTGGTAGTAGCTTCCCATTGGTCGTTTATTGGAAGGTCCTGAACATGCTGCAACTATATAAGCTGCGCATGACCGCACGGCCATGCGCTAGTGTACATTTGTAAATGTGTGTGTGTTGTGAGTGAAAGTCGCTCTTTAAATAACCCTCCCTATTGGATGACTGTTCGCGGAAGGTGTATGTTTGCTATCTAGCGCCCGACTTAGCCATCAGCACGTAAACACACAATACAGCGTCTTATTGCTGTGACCGCCAGTGCGGCGCCTTGTGCTTTCACAGCGCTTTCCTGACCCAAGCCTGGGTGGTTAGTGGCGTTCGCCAGTGCGGCACTGCATGCACTCTCGTGCTTCTATTGCTGTCACTCTGACACCTCAGTAGCGGTGTCGAGCGCATGAGGTCTATGTACTCAAATCCTGTGTCTTGGGATTGAGTTCTGAGATTCGTTGCTTGCGCTCTTGGTGCGGTACCACGGCCCTGTGACGTAACAGGGTTCGCTTCCTTCACACAGGGTGAGGTTAGCCCATGTGTGTATTCACTTTGTACCGCCATATAGTCCGTCATTAGTTGGCAGCAGGTTCCATCTCTGCACGGTGGACCCCGTGCTGCGAACGCACCATACTTTATCTGTCTTATTATTTGGTGCGTTCCGCTAGCCCTAACAGCGTGAGCGGTCACATGACGCTACCGCGACCAATCACAAGCCACGACGTCATCGAAGGTCCTTAACGCGCTCATTCTTAGGAAGGGAAGCATGGTGGTTGCAGCGGTGACAACCAGGGCGCGTCCGAGGGTAAGTATATCAATATTTTTTTTTTTTATTCTTTATTTTAAACATGAATCTTAATCCCGATACCGATTCCCGATATCACAAAATTAGCGGAACTCGGTATTGGAATTCCGATAAGGCAAATATCGGCCGATGCCCGATACTTGCGGTATCGGAATGCTCAACACTAATATTTACCTATTTTGTTATACCTTGGATTTAATAATAATAATAATTTTATTTCTATACCGCCAAAATATTTTGCAGTGCTTTGTATTTTATTTTTTCATTTTAGATTGGATTTGATTGAAATCAATTTAATTAGCAAATTACAGTACATCATGTTAGGTGTCGAGTTCCCGCAGCTGCACAGGGGGAACCTTGAACCACATCTGCTGCGGTCTCCCATTCTTCTTCAGCCACAGTGGAGCCTGCTCAGCGGAGATGTCAGTCCCAGCATCTGGCCCAGGAAGATACTGTGCGCTTGGTTACTGCTGATCTTCCAGGCTCATCCATTGTAACTAGCACTGTTCTGCAGCGAGCAGATGCTCCTGGGACCTGTAACCAGCATTGTTCAGCGGTAAAGTCCTGCTTTTCCACTGCTGAGCATGCCCAAGGGATGGTCTCTCATTGGAGGTGGGGGGTCACATGCTCAGGTCCTGAAGCGGTTCCGATTGGACCACTAGGAAGCTCCTGGAGAGCTTTCTCTATAAAAAGTTTGCATCGCCGCACGGCCATGCGCTAGTATCAATCTATGTTTATGAGCTTAGCTACCTTGTGGTCAGTGTCTGCATGTGTTCAGGGTCGGCTGTATAGCCATTAGAATTCCAGCACCTCCAGAGAGGAGTTTGTGTGTGTGAATTTAGGGCTGAGGTATAGCCACTAGACTTCCTGCACCTCCGGAGAGGAGTTGTTTGTGTTCTTATGCTGACTGTATGACCACAGTATGCTATCTGCTCTGTTAGTGAGCTGTGATCCTCTGTGATGTTAACAGGGCACAGCGTTATCCTAATCTTGGCGACTCTGTGAAGTAACAGAGTTCACTCCTATACAGACCGGGTGACGGAACCCGTGTCTATTCAGGCGTTATGCCACCATATAGTGCCGCCATTTACTAGCAGCAGGTTTCACTCCTGCACGGTGGACCCTGGGCCGCGAACGCACCTATATTATCTCAATATTTACTCGGTGCATTCTGCCAGCCATAACACAATTTATGAAAAGATAGCTTATACAAGGGATTACTCATAGCACCGTGAAAACAGTATGTGCTAGATTGGTAGTGCCCTCCAAATTTACAGTGGCACATAAAATTGTGAGCACCCTTGGTCAAAATTTTTCACGCTGTGATTGTACTTAAGTAGGAAAAGGGGCCCTGTACTTTCCCTAGGGCTGGGACTCTAACTATCCCTACACCCAAAGGTACCTCTAAAGGTGAGGAGGTTTGAGCCATCAGTCTCACTGTTCTCTTGTTATGCTCTAAGCTGTCCCCTCCCCCACTCCAGGAGGCCTGAAACACAAAATGCTAGTGTATAAACACGCAAGATAAACAGGGACAGTCAACAAAAAGCTACTAACATACAAAACACTCACCAAAGTTAGAGAGGTATTTAGGGAAATTTAGGAATGTACAAACCAAATTGGAACAGGACAATGAGGAAAGCATACAACCAAAAACAACATGCAACAAACTCCAACTCAGCATAGCAATTTCAAGGAGGTAGGAAGTAAACTTTCACTGGTGAGGAAGAGAACATCAGTATAGATTTTATAGGGACTTGGAAATTGCCAGGTTATGAACAGCAATTTTGAGCTCTAGCCACAGATTTTTAGCGATGTTCAGATAAGGGGACTGTTATGGTCATTGTAATGGTACCGTCACACAGTGCCATTTTGATCGCTACGACGGTACGATTCGTGACGTTCCAGCGATATCCATACGATATCGCTGTGTCTGACATGCAGCAGCGATCAGGGACCCTGCTGAGAATCGTACGTCGTAGCAGATCATTTGGAACATTCTTTCGTCGCTGGATCTCCCGCTGTCATCACTGAGTTGGTGTGTGTGACACCGATCCAGCGATGCGTTCGCTTGTAACCAGGGTAAACATCGGGTTACTAAGCGCAGGGCCGCGCTTAGTAACCCGATGTTTATCCTGGTTACCATCGTAAATGTAAAAAAAAAAAACAGTACATACTTACATTCCGGTGTCCGTCAGGTCCCTTGCCGTCTGCTTCCCGCACTGACTGACTGCCGGCCGTAAAGTGAAAGCACAGCGCGCTTTGCTGTGCTTTCACTTTACGGCCGGCAGTCATTCAGTGCGGGAAGCAGACGGCAAAGGACAGACACCGGAATGTAAGTATGTACAGTTTTTTTTTTTTACGCTGGTAACCAGGGTAAACATCGGGTTACTAAGCGCGGCCCTGCGCTTAGTAACCCGATGTTTACCCTGGTTACCCGGGGACCTCGGCATCGTTGGTCGCTGGAGAGCTGTCTGTGTGACAGCTCTCCAGCGACCACACAACGACTTACCAACGATCACGGCCAGGTCGTATCGCTGGTCGTGATCGTTGGTAAATCGTATAGTGTAACGGTACCCTAAGACCTTCAGCTTTCATCTTTTGAGATAGTCGATTGTGTATTTTGATGTGTGTTTAGGATCATTATCCATTTGTAGAAGCCATCCTCTTTTCCACTTCAGCTTTTTACAGATGGTGTTATGTTTCCATCATGAATTCGTTGAGATGTCATTGAATCCATTGCTCCCTCTACCCGTGAAATGTTCCCTGTGCCATTGACTGCAATACAACCCCAAATCATGATTGATTCACCTCCATGCTTAATGGTTTGCTAGATGTTCTCTTCCTGAAATTTTGTTACCTTTTTTCTCCACACATTGCTTTGATCATTGTGGCCAAAAAACTCTATTTGAACCGCATCAGGTTCCAAAATGCATCAAGCTTGTTTGTTTGTTTTTTCCATACTACTGAGGCTGAATTTAATGTTGAGAATGCAAGAAAGGTTTTCTTTTGATTACTCTTCCATAATGGCCATATTTGTGCAGTACAACTGAACAATATACCACAACTCCAGAGCCTGCTAAGTCTTTCTGAAGGTATTTTGCAGTCAAGCAGAGGATCTGATTTGCCTCCGTAGCAATCCTACAAGCAGCTGTCACTGAAATTTTTACTTCCACTGTTCCTGTTAACTGCTATTTCTTAATTACACTTTGAACTGAGAAAATGGCAAATTTAAAATGTTTTGCTTTTTTGTTATAGCCTACTCCTGCATTCTGGGCCTCCACCATTTTAATTTTCAGAGTGATAGGCAGCTGCTTAGAGGAACCCATGGCTGCTGCTTCATGGCGCAAAGTTAGAGGAGGATGGGTTGTTATACAGCTGGGAAATTTGTATCACCTGACCTTTTCGAATGATGATAGTGAACAAGCCATAAACCTTACAGGCTAATTAATGTCTGAAACCTTAGTCAAAGTTTTCTGAGCAGATAAATCTCCAAGGGTGCCAAAACACTTGCAGCCTCCTATTTTCCTTTTTTTAATTTATAAAATGTAAAAAATGATAATATATATGTGTTTTGCCTAAAATACAAAGGAAATGTGCCATCTTTAGCTTTAGGCCTTTTGGAGATCATTTAATTTTCAACTGGTCCCACAAGCAGTAATAGTGCCACACTGCTGTGTTGATGTGGATAATTGATACCAGCAGTGCTGAAAGAGGGTTCATATAGAGAATGGGAGCCATGAGCTGTTTCCCAGTGTGACCATGGTCAACAAGTATCTAAGGCACTAAACTATGTGTGAGTGGAATGTGGCTTAGTGGGTAAAAAATAAATAAAGTAATTTGAAATCTGTAAAAGTGAATTCAAGATTAGTGATGAGCGAGTATACTCATTGCTCGGGTTTTCCAGAGCATGCTCGGGTGGTATCCTAGTAATTATGACTGCTCGGAGATTTAGTTTTCTTCACCTCAGCTGAATGATTTACGGCTGCTACATGGCTTGAATACAGTTGTGGTCAAAAGTATTGACACCCCTGCAATTCTGTCAGATAATACTCAGTTTCTTCCTGAAAATGATTGAAACACAAATTCTTTGGTATTATTATCTTCATTTAATTTGCCTTAAATGAAAAAACACAAAAGAGAATGAAGCAAAAATCAAAACATTGATCATTTCACACAAAACTCCAAAAATGGGCCAGACAAAAGTATTGGCACCCTCAGCATAATACTTGGTTGCACAACCTTTAGCCAAAATAACTGCGACCAACCACTTCCGGTAACCATCAATCAGTTTCTTACAATGCTCTGCTGGAATTTTAGACCATTCTTCTTTGGCAAACTGCTCCAGGTCCCTGATATTTGAAGGGTGCCTTCTTCAAACTCTCTCCACAGGTGTTCTATGGGACTGAGGTCAGGACTCATTGCTGGCCACCTTAGAAGTCTCCAGTGCTTTCTCTCAAACCATTTTCTAGTGCTTTTTGAAGTGTGTTTTGGGTCATTGTCCTGCTGCAAGACCCATGACCTCTGAGGGAGACCCAGCTTTCTCACACTGGGCCCTACATTATGCTGCAAAATTTGTTGGTAGTCTTCAGACTTCATAATGCCATGCACACGGTCAAGCAGTCCAGTGCCAGAGGCAGCAAAGCAACCCCAAAACATCAGGGAACCTCCGCCATGTTTGACTGTAGGGACCATGTTCTTTTCTTTGAATGCCTCTTTTTTTCTCCTGTAAACTCTATGTTGATGCCTTTGCCCAAAAAGCCCTACTTTTGTCTCATCTGACCAGAGAACATTCTTCCAAAACATTTTAGGCTTTTTCAGGTAAGTTTTGGCAAACTTCAGCCTGGCTTTTTTATGTCTCGGGGTAAGAAGTGGGGTCTTCCTGGGTCTCCTACCATACAGTCCCTTTTCATTCAGACGCCGATGGATAGTACGAGTTGACATTGTTGTACCCTCGGACTGCAGGACAGCTTGAACTTGTTTGCATGTTAGTCGAGGTTCTTTATCTAACATCCGCACAATCTTGCGTTGAAATCTCTTGTCAATTTTTCTTTTCCGTCCACATCTAGGGAGGTTAGCCACAGTGCCATGGGCTTTAAACTTCTTGATGACACTGCGCATGGTAGACACAGGAACATTCAGGTCTTTGGAGATGGACTTGTAGCCTTGAGCTTCCTCATACTTCCTCGCAATTTGGTTTCTCAAGTCCTCAGACAGTTCTTTGGTCTTCTTTCTTTTCTCCATGCTCAATGTGGTACACACAAGGACACAGGACAGAGGTTGAGTCAACTTTAATCCATGTCAACTGGCTGCAAGTGTGATTTAGTTATTGCCAACACCTGTTAGGTGCCACAGGTAAGTTACAGGTGCTCTTAATTAAACAAATTAGAGAAGCATCACATGGTTTTTCGAACAGTGCCAATACTTTTGTCCACCCATTTTTTGTGATTGTTGTGGAATTATATCCAATTTGGCTTTAGGACAATTCTTTTTGTGTTTTTTCATTTAAGACAAATTAAATGAAGATAATAATACCAAAGAATTTGTGTTTGCAATCATTTTCAGGAAGAAACGGAGTATTATCTGACAGAATTGCAGGGGTGTGAATACTTTTGGCCACAACTGTACATGTGTGGATTCCCTAGCAACCAGGCAACCCCCACATGTACTCAGCCTGGCTAGTAGCCAAAAATCATTCAGCTGAGGTGACAAAAACTAAATCTCTGAACACTAACAAATACTCGGAGATCACCCAAGCATGCATGGGAAAACGAGTATACTCGCTCATCACTATTCAAGATGTCTTAAAAATTGCCGCATATTGTGGCAAATAGTTTGAATAAAATAATATTTTGTCATACAACATGAAGTGATGACGGAACAAAGAATTGACACACCCTCCTTGAGGTGTGGTATTTTTTTGCTCTCTCTATTAACTTAGGCCCACTTAGTTTATAATATTCTTTGTGTATTTTTCTTGAATTATAATTATGAGGGATCTGCAACTTTATAAAATACAGAGGCCTACCAATTAGAGGTTCTATTAATGCTAAATTTAAAGTGATTGTCCATTTTCAGGAACATGGACCCCAAATGATGTAAAATACCGAAACTAACAAACACAATAGGTATACATCACCTTGTGTACAACAACACCTGCCCACCATTGCTTTTAGTCTCAGTGTTTTGGATGCAGCGGTAAAGTCATGTCGAGAGCGTACTTCATTGCTGTAGCCAATCATTTAGCTCAGCAGTTGTGACAAGGAAAATCAGCTTAAATAAGAGCAGCATTTTATGTTATAATGTCTCTATTTCAAAGAAATTAAGTGGGTTTTCTGGGCTCTTGACAAATTTCTGCTATTGCTCTGGTAAGATTTCATTGTATTCCCAGTAAGATTAATCATGACCGTAAGTATGCAATTTACATAATTTCACTCACATGCCTACTTGATTCTATTGCTCCATTGAGATAAGCAGATGAGAATCCAACTGGAATGTGACTGCCAGTATGCAAAATGCAAAATTGCGGATACTTGATTATGCAAATTGTCTCTTCAGAGAGGAAGAGGACTAGAACTCTAGTGCCACTTATTGGAAGTAGCAATCCGAACAGTCAAGGTCGACCCTTTAATGAGCCTTGTCACATGACTTAAGATAAACACCAAACCAGAATCTGAATTTGCAGACACTGTGTTTGGGGGTACTGCCCCTCGTCAGTGCAAAGTGGAGATCTGGTTTGGCTGATTGAGAGGCATCTGACCCCGGTCAAGAAGTATCGTTTCTCCGTGCGGGGAGTGACATGTTACGCATGTCGAGATGAGGAGACTTAAAGCCACAATGCTCCTCTGGGAAACTTGATTATTCACTTGTGCTGGAAATACAGGGGATTGTAAAAGTGTGTGCATTGCAGAATATTGTCTAGAGCCTGGACTACTTTTTAATATGGAATTTGATAATAAGCAAGATTTTGTACTATGAATGTCTGCTTGGCTTTTGGTGCTAATACATTACTTAACTGTTGATTCATCTTTTCTGTTACTTGTGTTTATATATAAAACCAAAGATAAAAACAAAATGAGCATATACCCTGTAGTAAGTAAATAAGTATATAGTAATAGTACATGGGAATAATATAAGGTACTTAGTGAATGCTATTTTCATCAAAAAAACCTTAAAAGTGTCATGATCCATTCCAGGGTTTAATCCTGTCTGACCTTCTTCCGGGCAGATCATGTCATGGGTTAACTTTGCTCTGCCTCATTCTGGGTTCAGGTTTGCTATTTAGCTCCCATGCATCCTGCTGGCGGTGTCAGCTATAGTTCTGCCTTCGGCGTGTGAACCTGACTCTGATAGCTCTTGATTTGTCCTGCTGTGATCCCTGACTTGCCCCGTGTCTGTTGACTCCCTCTGTCTGCCCTTTTCCTAGCATTTCCCTGTTTGTCTTTTTGATTCTCTGGTTTCTGACTTGGCTCGTATTCGGACTCGCTTCTGCCTTCTGACTTTGTCTTATCCGCTTCTGACCTCTGCTGAACCTCCTGGCTTGTTCCTGACCACGCTTACTGCTCATCCTTTTTGGTACTTCTGCCTCTGATTGTATTTTGACTCGGCTTGTCTGACCAATCTCTCGCCACTTGGTGGCACCTGTGCTGCTGCTCTGTGGTGCTTCTCTGTGTACACAGTCTCACTTCCCTCTCCAGCTCCCTCTGGTGTTGGTTGTGTTATACTGCACTGCAGCAGCATGACAAAAAGCCATCCCACTGTGACAAGGTGTACCTAATCGAGACAGTTCTATGAAATTCCTAGCTCAAGAAGGGAAAGCCACACCTCTGTTTTTACAAAGTACAATAAACTACAGGAAAGGAAAAACAAATTAATAGGCAGGAGCATAAGTTGGTATAAGTTCTATATGTAGGGGCACGTTCACACTGTGGCCATTTATTAGACAAAACCAAAGATAGAAACAAAATGAGCATATTCCCTGTAGTACATAATACATAAATAGTAATAGTACATGTAAATTACATAGGGTAATTAGCTAACACTAGCCCTGAAGCCCTGAAGAGAAGGAGGCTAAAAATAGTTGAAAACTATGGTGGAACTGAAAGCTATTGACTCATGTCCCTGTAACTTACTTTTGTAAACCCTAGGCTAAAAATCATCTGAGTCCTATAAGAGATCAAACGCATCAGTGTCATTGCAAAGGTAGCTTATTGATGTCACTGAACTGTGCCATCAGTGCAGGGCTGTCGAAAAAAGGCCCAGCAAGTGCACTTAAAGAGAGACACTGTGAGGATTCTGAATAGAACCTGAGAGTGGACCCTCTGGGTCGTGGCTCTAGAGCCTCCGAGGACGAGGGGAACAGATGGAACCACCCCCTATACAGGAAGCATTAGGAGCAGGCCCAAGGGGGATGGAGACACAACTGCTAGAGCCAAAGGGCAACTACAAGTCAGAGAAAAGGAGACTGAAGACAGAACAGAAAGGACTGGAACTTGGGAAAGCTGGGTATATGATGGAAATTCAGGAGCCGGACATGGACAAAAATGATGCTGCAAAAAAGGAGACAAAAAGTAATAAAGCCAGGAAGACAAGACTAGATGCAGGACAAGCATATGTTATGACAAAGAGCAAGAAAGACAGAGACTCAGGGACAAATATGGTGGAGACTAGTGTTGAGCGACTTTTACTTTTATAGGATCGGGTCGGGTTTCACGAAACCCGACTTTTTCAAAAGTCGGGTCGAGTGAAATCGGCCGATCCTATAAAAAAGTCGGGGTCGGCTGAAACTCGAAACCCAATGCAGTGCATTGGGTTTCCAATGGTTCCCAGGGTCTGAAGGAGCGGAAACTCTCCTTCAGGCCCTGCGATCCATATTTAAGTGTAAAATAAAGAATAAAAATAAAAAATATCGCTATACTTACCCTCTGACGCACCCTGGTACTAACCGGGAACCTTCCTTTCTTCGAATCAGCGCTTCCAGGACCTTGCGGTGACATCGCGGTGACGTCGCGGCTTGTGATTGGTCGCGCGACGCCCATGTGACCGCTCGCGCGACCAATCAGAAGCCGTGACGTCACCACGACGTCACCGAATGTCCTGGAAGCGCTGATTCTTAGAAAGGAAGGCTGCCGGAAAGAAGCAGGGCGCGTCCGAGGGTGAGTATATTCCTATTAGGTATATTCCTATTAGGTATATACTCACCCTCGGACGCGCCCTGCTTCTTTCCGGCAGCCTTCCTTCCTAAGAATCAGCGCTTCCAGGACCTTCGGTGACGTCGCGGTGATGTCACGGCTTCTGATTGGTCGCGCGAGCGGTCACATGTGCGTCGCGCGACCAATCACAAGCCGCGACGTCACCGCGACGTCACCGCAAGGTCCTGGAAGCGCTGATTCAAAGGAAGGAAGGTTCCCGGTTAGTACCAGGGCGCGTCAGAGGGTAAGTATAGCGATATTTTTTATTTTTATTCTTTATTTTACACTTAAATCTGAATTCCGATACCAATTCCCGATATCTTAAACATATCGGGAATCGGTATCGGAATTTCAATTCCAGATTCAGAAGATCGCCGACTTCATGGCCGACCCCACACAGGGGTCGGGTCGGGTTTCATGGGTTTGCCAAAAGTCGGCGACTTCTGAAAATTGCCGACCCGTTTCGCTCAACCCTAGTGGAGACACGAGGCAGGTATGATTGGGACACAGGGCTGGTACGGTGGAGACAAGGGATACTGGCACAGGGCAGGTATGACGGAGACACGGAGCAGGTATGGCAGAGACACAGGACCGCTATGGCAGAGACACAGGGCACAGGCACAGGGCAGGTATGGCGGAGACACAGGGCCAATATGATGGAGACACGGGGTACAGGCACAGGGCAGGTATGGTGGAGACATAGAGCACAGGCACAGGGCAGGTAAGGCGGAGACACAGAGTACAGGCCCAGGGCAGGTATGGCGGAGACACAGGGCTGATACGGTGGAGACATGGAGTACAGGCACAGGGCAGGTATGGTGGAGACATGGAGCACAGGCACAGGGCAGGTAAGGCGGAGACACACAGTACAGGCCCAGGGCAGGTATGGTGAGACATAGAGTACAGGCCACAGGGCAGGTATGGCGGAGACACAGAGGAGCCTAAAAGGAAAAAAGAACGCTGACAGCAAGGTACAGCGAAAAACCTCAGAAGCTCAGGCGTCTTACCTGGGAAGACGCCGGGAAGAAATACCCGATGGGTGCCGCCATGTTGGGGCGGAGCCATCGGGTTGCGACTTCCCAGGGAGCCCAGTGGCGCAGGAGGCACAACTGTGCATGTGTGAAGAAACAATGCGTGAAGAAACAATGCACCAGGAACCAGCAAAAACAGAGGAGGAGCGGCGAGGGACAGAGTCGGGGGTGCGCCGAGGGATGAGAGAATGCAGGTAAATATGAGCGGTTGTGACAGACATTGCCATTTATCTAGCACAAAGGGGGGCAATATTAATGTGTGAGGGCACAAAGGGGTTACTGTTTCTATGTGGTAGTACTGTTACTGTTCTTGGGCATTAAAAGGAAACTTGCACTTGATTCATGCTGCCAAAACCACTAGCGGCATGACTCAGAGCCTAGCTGTACAACTGCAGCTAGATATATTTTCACAAAATCCACATGGAAAACCATGGAAAAAACACACACATGAGAAAACACACACAGCTGCTATCCAATATAGCAGTTTTGGACTCAAAAAGAGGCCATAGCAGCAATATCCACAGTGGTTATCAGTTAAGTAACCTATCACAGTGGTGTTGGTGTTAAGAGAAGGATTAAAAATTTGAAGTTAAAGGTGAAGTTAGATCCAAATAAAATCTCACCTTTTCTCCTCTATTAACCCAATATCAGGCACATATACATAGGACCGACCTCACCTCGCTTTCCTTGACCAAACTCTAGGGAACAATGAGGACATTCAGGTTAATGCTCCAAAAAGGACCCTCCATGACCCCAATAGAACTTCTTCCAATCTTCTATTGGGGTCACGGTAATGAGGGTCCTTTTTGGAGCATTAACCAGGGGCATTGTATGGATGAAAATAATCGCCTCCTCCTGATTGTCATAGCACATTTGGATTAATGGTCTGATTCCCAAACTTTTTTCCTAAAAATCATCAAAAGTCAGAAAAGTTTGGTAGATGACTGAGTTCACTAAGGGCTCTTTCAGACGACAGTGTTCTTTGTAGCAACACAGGCTGCAAAACATTCCACATACATGTACACTGATGACACGTGGACAACATCCATGTGTCATCATTGTGACACATACCGGTGCCTGGGAATCAGCGGTATTGTTCGCACTGTTCCCCGGCACCAGATGCTGAAGGGAAGACAGGTCACATCACTATCAGGGGACAATGTTGAGAGTTGTATTCAACTGTTACCAGTGAGAGCATGTGGCAACCTACTGAGTATTCTTCAGCTACCGCCTGCACTATAAGTAGAGAGATTTCTCACGCTTGCGGTGACATCGGTTAGGTCATGGGATTTCAAAGCGAGACACTGAGCAGCGGTAGCACATAAAGCTTAGTGTCTCTTCTGGATGGCAGGCTGTATAGTTGCATGATGCAACAATGCAGCCTGCTATCTAGATGCAGCACAGCTGGACCGTCAGGGGACAAATGGATTATTATCTTCTCAGCAGACAGGTGAGGAATTTTATTGTTTACTATTTTAATTCTGTTACAGGGAGACATTGGCTTCTTTGGACTGGTATAATTTAGTATTAATGGTATGGTATATTTTAGATTAATTAAAGGTGTCTGTGTCATTTTTTCAATTAACCCCTTAGCGACCTCCGATACGCCTTTTAACGGCGGCCGCTAAGGGTACTTAAACCACGGTGCTGTGGAAAAAGTAAATAGCGCCCCCCAGAGTCGGATTTTCTCCGGGGTCTCGGCTGCCCGGGGTAGCCGAGACCCCAGAGAACATGATTCGGGGAGTTTTGTACCGGCCCCGCATTTGCGATCGCCGGTAATTAACCGTTTACCGGCGATCGCAAAAAAAAAAAATTCGATTTCTTTTTAATTTCTCTGTCCTCCGATGTGATCGCACATCAGAGGACAGAGAAAAGGGGTCCCCGATCGCCCCCCGATACTTACCTATCTTCCCCGGTGCTCCTCGTGGCTCCCGGTGGGCGCCGCCATCTTCAAAATGGCAGGCGCATGCGCAGTGCGCCCGCCGGCCGCCACCGGGAGAATCTTTGGGGTCTCGGCTACCGAGACCCCAAAGAGCATGATCGGGGTCGGTTTTTCCGACCCCTGTTTTGCGATCGCCGGTAATTAACTGTTTACCGGCGACCAAAAAAAAAGCAAAGTGTAATTCTCTGTCCTCTGATGTGATCGCACATCAGAGGACAGAGAAATAGGGGGATTCGGGGACCCTATCATACTCACCGGTGTCCCTGGGTCCTCCTGCTGCTCCTCCTGGCCGCCGGGGAAAAGAAAATGGCGGGCGCATGCGCAGTGCGCCCGCCATCTGTCTCCATCTGCCGGCCGGCAGGAGAAGAGCAGTTGGGGCTAAAATTAGGGTTAGGGTTAGGGCTAGGATTAGGGTTAGGGCTAGGGTTAGGGTTAGGGCTAGGGTTAGGGCTAGGGTTAGGGCTAGGGTTAGGGCTAGGGTTAGGGCTAGGGCTAGGGTTAGGGCTAGGGTTAGGGTTAGGGCTAGGGTTAGGGTTAGGGCTAGGGTTAGGGTTAGGGTTAGGGCTAGGGTTAGGGCAAGGGTTAGGGCTAGGGTTAGGACTAGGATTAGGGTTAGGGCTAGGGTTAGGGCTAGGGTTAGGGCTAAATTTAGGGTTAGGGTTGGGGCTAAATTTAGGGTTAGGGTTGGTGCTAAATTTAGGGTTAGGCTTCTTTCACACTTACGTCGGTATGGGGCCGTCGCAATGCATTGGCCCGACATACCGGCGCACGTTGTGAAAATTGTGCACAACGTGGGCAGCGGATATAGTTTTTCAATGCTTCTGCTGCCCAATCTATGTCCTGGGGAGGAGGGCGTGGAGTTACGGCCACGCATGCGCGGTCAGAAATGGCGGATGCGACGTACAAAAAAACGTTACATTGAACATTTTTTTGTGCTGATGGTCCGCCAAAACACTGATCCAGTGCACGACGGACGCGACGTGTGGCCATCCGTCACGCTCCGTCGGCAATACAAGTCTATGGGCAAAAAACGCATCCTGCGGGTACATTTGCAGGATCCGTTTCTTGTCCAAAACGACGGATTGCGACGGATTCCAAACGACGCAAGTGTGAAAGTAGCCTTAGGGCTAGGGTTAGGGTTGGGGCTAAAGTTAGGGCTAGGGTTGGGGTTAAAGTTAGGGTTAGAGTTGGGATTAGGGTTAGGGTTAGGGTTGTGATTAGGGGTGTATTGGGATTAGGGTTAGGTTTGAGGTTAGGGTTGAGATTAGGATTAGGGGTGTGTTGGATTTAGGGTTTTGATTAGGGTTATGGTTAGGGTTGACATTAGGGTTGTTTTGGGGTAAGGGTTGTGATTATCGTTAGGGTTAGTGATTAGGATTATTGATCGGGTTGGGATTAGGGTTAGGGGTGTGTTGGGGTTAGGGTTGGAGCTAGAATTGGGGGGTTTCCACTGTTTAGGTACATCAGGGGGTCTCCAAACACGACAGCCAATTTTGCGCTCAAAATGTCAAATGGTGCTCCCTCCCTTCTGAGCTCTGCCGTGTGCCCAAACAGTGGGTTACCCCCACATATGGGGCATCAGCGTACTCGGGATAAATTGGACAACAACTTCTGGGGTCCAATTTCTCCTGTTACCCTTGTGAAAATAAAAACTTGGGGGCTACAAAATCTTTTTTGTGGAAAAAAAAATATTTTTTATTTTTATGACTCTGCATTATAAACTTCTGTGAAGCACTTGGGTATTCAAAGTTCTCACCACACATCTATATAAGTTCCTTGGGGGGTCTAGTTTCCAAAACGGGGCCACTTGTGGGGGGTTACTACTGTTTAGGTACATCAGGGGCTCTGCAAACGCAACATAACGCCCACAGGCCATTCTATCTAAGTCTGCATTCCAAAACGGCGCTCCTTCCCTCCCGAGCTCTACCGTGCGCCCAAACAGTGGTTTACCCCCACATATGGGGCATCAGCGTACTCAGGATAAATTGAACAACAACTTTAGTGGTCCAATTTCTCCTGTTACCCTTGTGAAAATAAAAACTTGGGGGCTACAATATCTTTTTTGTGGAAAAAAAAATATTTTTTATTTTCACGACTCTGCATTCTAAACTTCTGTGAAGCACTTGGGCATTCAAAGTTCTCACCACACATCTAGATAAGTTCCATGGGGGGTCTAGTTTCCAAAATATGGTCACTTGTGAGGGTTTCTACTGTTTAGGCACATCAGGGGCTCTCCAAACGCGACATGGCATCCGATCTCAATTCCAGACAATTATACATTGAAAAAGTAAAACGGCACTCCTTCTCTTCCAAGATCTGAGGTGCGCCCAAAGAGTGGTTTACCCCCATATATTGGGTATCGACGTACTCAGGAGAAATTGCACAACAACTTTTGTGGTCTAATTTCTCCTGTTACCCTTGTGAAAATAAAAATTTTGGGGCAAAAAGATCATTTTTGTAGAAAAAATGCGATTTTTTTATTTTCACGGCTCTACGTAATAAACTTCTGTGAAGCACATGGGGGTTCAAAGTGCTCAACACACATCTAGATAAGTTCCTTAAGGGGTCTAGTTTCCAAAATGCTGTCACTTGTGGGGGGTTTCCACTGTTTAGGCACACCAGGGGCTCTGCAAACGCAACATGGCGTCCGATCTCAATTCCAGACAATTCTACATTGAAAAAGTGAAACGGCACTCCTTCTCTTCCAAGCTCTGCGGTGCGCCCAAACAGTGGTTTACCCTCACATATGGGGTATCGACGTATTCAGGAGAAATCGCACAACAACTTTTGTGGTCTAATTTCTCCTGTTACCCTTGTGAAAATAAGAATTTGTGGGCGAAAAGATCATTTTTGTGTAAACAAAAGCGATTTTTTATTTTCACGGCTCTACGTTATAAACTTCCGTGAAGCACTTGGGGGTTCAAAGTGCTCACCACACATCTAGATAAGTTCCTTAAGGGGTCTAGTTTCCAAAATGGTGTCACTTGTGGGGGGTTTCCACTGTTTAGGCACATCAGGGGCTCTCTAAACGTGACATGGCGTCCGATCTCAATTCCAGCCAATTCTGCATTGAAAAAGTCAAACGGCGCTCCTTCACTTCCAAGCTCTGCGGTGCGCCCAAACAGTGGTTTACCCCCACATATAGGGTATCGGCGTATTCAGGAGAAATTGCAAAACAACATTTATGGTTACATTTCTGTTTTTACACATGTGAAAATAAAAAAAATGGTTCTGAATTAAGATGTTTGCAAAAAAAAAGTTAAATGTTCATTTTTTCCTTCCACATTGTTTCAGTTCCTGTGAAGCACGTAAAGGGTTAATAAACTTCTTGAATGTGGTTTTGAGAACCTTGAGGGGTGTAGTTTTTAGAATGGTGTCACACTTGGTTATTTTCTATCATATAGACCCCTCAAAATGACTTCAAATGTGATGTGGTCCCTAAAAAAAAATGATGCTGTAAAAATGAGAAATTGCTGGTCAACTTTTAACCCTTATAACTCCCTAACAAAAAAAAAATTTGTTTCCAAAATTGTGCTGATGTAAAGTAGACATGTGGGAAATATTATTTATTAACTATTTTTCATGACATATCTCTCTGATTTAAGGGCATAAAAATACAAAGTTTGAAAATTGCAAAATTTTAAAAATTTTCGCCATATTTCCGTTTTTTTCATAAATACTCGCAAGTAATATCGAAGAAATGTTACCACTAACATGAAGTACAATATGTCACGAAAAAACAGTCTCAGAATCAGCAGGATCCGTTGAAGCGTTCCAGAGTTATAACCTCATAAAGTGACAGTGGTCAGAATTGTAAAAATTGGCTCGTCATTAAGTACCAAATTGGCTCTGTCACTAAGGGGTTAAAGGACTTTATTCTGGGTGTGTGGTCATTTACAATATAACTATAGGATTAGTAATAGATAGGTGTCTTATAGACGCTTGATGTCATCGGACAATACAAAGGTGACATCAATCCCACAAATATGAACTTCATGTGCCACCGCCACAGGACAAGTGGGAAAACTCGGGCAAAGCACCAGAATTGGTGCATCTAACATACCGTTTCCAAAAGATGATGGCTGTCGCAGTCCTCAAGTGCCAGTTGCCCAGTTGCCATTACTTTTCTAGGAAAGCTGTTCCTGCGCTCACCCAGCATGTCCCAGACAGCATCACCCATTCTGTGACAAAATCTATGTCTGCCAGGGTGCATTTCACCACAGACACTTGGATGAGTAAGCATGGCCAAGGGTGTTACATCTCGCTGACTGGGCATTGGGTGACTCTGGTGGCTGTGGAGGCAGGCTCTGCTCCACAAGTCTTGGAATGTCTCCTCAGTGTAACATGGAGGGTGGCAGGTCCTTTTGTCCTTCTTTATAGCACTCGTGCACTTTAGCTCCCAGGCAGGCAAGTCCCCTGATGATTCGGCCTGCGAAGAAACGCATCGGGACATTCTAATAGGGAGAGTGCAGGGCATGATATTGTTCAGGGGTAGCTGTGGACTGCCCTTGTAAGGACGGGAGCTCGGGAATTTAGGTTTGCGGATAGCCCCTTAGGGATTGACAGGGTATTGTCTCCTTACATCGCTGACTCATGGATTTCTCCACCCCAGCGAACCATGGGCTATACCTACCTGAGCTACGGCAATTGGTGAGATCGTTCTTGTTTTAAACATTTTTGTTATACTGTATATGATTTCCACCCTATTTGCCTCACCCCCTCCCGCCTGTCTATTACCTGTTTTTTGATACCTGCCAATACCTATACATACAAGGCTACCTGGCTTAACATTTCTTGCACCTATGCGTGCTTGTGTTATTAACCAGAGGTATCTTGAGAGTGTGGGACAGTATATTTTGCATGTACAACGACTGTTCTCACTAATACTCTATTTTGGTATCACCCATAAGTGATGTCTTACTTAACAGGCTACATAATATAATACCATTATATGTTCTTTGTCTTGGGGTGACATTATTTGTTTTTGTTATTGTATATTTTTTACCTTGTACACATTAAAGGTTAAGTTTTAATTCCTACTAGAGCTATGTTCCTATAATATTGGTGGGATTTTGTTGGATATATCCAATCAGATTTATTCAGTATTGCTTTTTTCAAACAAGTCTTGGAATCCCCAAGGCTTGCATGACAAACCTCTATATTTCACACTTCCTACACTGCTTCTGTCTTCTGTGGTAAATCCTCTATGGCCTCCACATGCATCCTCAACCTCTTGCTTAATGAGACACACGTTCCAACAGTGCAGAGTGGATCCCCACCATCTCTGTACTGCGCAGCTAGGACTCACTGCAATCAGGCAGTGTTAAAATTGATATGCCTTGGAGATCGCAGTCATACAGCTGAAGAGTTGTGGCCAGATCTCCAGGCTGAGTTTGATCAATGGCTGTCTCCGCTGAACCTGCAGCCAGGGAAGGTCGTGTCCAATAATGGTGCAAACCTGGTGTCAAGCTCACACATGTGCCTTGCATGGCTCACGTCCTCAACCTATTGGTACAGTGTTTTCTCCACCACTGTGCTGGCCTGTGTGAGTTGCTGCAGAAAGCATGGAAGCTGTGTGCTCATTTCTGCCATTCGCACCATTTAGGTCATTGACTTGCTTTGATACAGAGGTCTTTGTCCATGCCAGTTAACAGGTTCCAACAGTGCAGACAGAATCCCCACCACCTCCGTGCTGCGCAGCCAGGACTCACCACAATCAGGCAGTGTTAAAATTGATATGCCTTGGAGATCACAGTCATACAGCTGAAGAGTTGAGGACAGCTCTCCAGGCTGAATTTGATCAATGGCTGCCTCAGCTGAACTTGCTTCCAGGGAAGGCCGTGTCCGATAGTGGTGCAATCCTGGTGGCAGCCCTACAGCAAGGCAAGCTCTCACATGTGCCTTGCATGGCTCATGTACTCCACCTGGTGGTACAGTATTTTCTCCGCCACCATGCTGGCATGGGTATGCTGCTGCGAAAAGCACACATAAGCTGTGTGCTCACTTCTGCAGTTCGCACCATTCAGGTCATCATCTTGCATCGATACAGAGGTCTTTGCTCATGCCAGTTAACAGGTTGACATGAGTTATGCTGACATGATTGAATTTCACTCTGCACATGTTGCAGCAACTGTGGCAGCACTGAGCCCTGACACAGTATGTCATGTCGTATAGCCTGAGCCAATGCAATACAGACGTGATGCATATCATGGGTACAGATTAAGGACCTCTGCATCCTGCTGCACAGTTTTGAAATGGCTACTAAGATGGATAGCACTGGAGTAAACTTTGAATAGCCTGCAAGAGGAGGTGGTGATCCCAGAGGAAGACGAGGAAGCAGAGGGGGATGCAGAAGAAATAACATTGTCTCAAAGTTCCAGACTGTCTTCACACAGGCAGGTGCAAAGGGAGTGTTGATTACTGCGATCAAGGGGGGCTAATGATAACAGACAAACTGTTAGTGAAGGTGCAAGATCCAAGGAACAAATGGAGGAGGAAGAGGTGATGAGTGAACAACTGTCAGGAGATGAAGAGGATTATCATCCCCTCTCTGTTGTTCATGGTTGGTGGAAGGGCATGAAGGAAACAAGCATTAGTGTTACCCAGCCAGCAGCACAGCATGGGCTTGGACCTCATGGAATAGCCCAACAAGTGAGTGCCTTCTGGCTGCACTATCTACAACACATGATCCATGTTATGATTTGAAATAGTGCTTACTACTGGGCAGCCACTCTGTTAGATCCACATTATTAGACCAAATTTTGCCTAATACATCCCTCTCTGGAAAGGGACCCACGAATGCTGGAGTATCAAAACACGCTTTTACGGAACCTTAAGTGGGGTTTTCCTCAAGACAGCAGTGAGGCACACAGTGTGCATCACAGTTCTAGACTTCCAATCTCCAGCACAGCAATTCGTCAGTGCCAAAACATTAGCAGCAGCAGCAGCAGCTGCAGTAGTGTAAGTGGAAGAATCAATTTCTGTGAGTCCTTTGACACTTTTTTTAGACCACCTCATGCACCAGCACAACAGAGTCCAAGTCTTACACGTGGTGAACGAATGGAGAGGATGGTGCAGGAGTATCTCAAACTGAATATCAATACCATCAGGGAAGACTATTTCAAAATTTGGTCTTCAAAAATTGATGAGTGGCCAGAGCTTGCCTTACCCATCTTGGAGGTTTTATCATGCCCGGCAGCCAGCGTTCTTTCAGAACGTGTCTTCGGAGCTGCTTGTTGTGTTCTGATGGATAAGCGCAGCCGGTTGTTCATTGAAAAGTGCAGACTGCTTGACTTTCATCAGGTCGTGGATATCCAAGGTCTTTTGCACCCAAATCGCAGACTGTACAGACTAGGCGATTTTGGATTTTTAGTGTGTTGCATTAATCTTGTGTAACTGCAATCTGTGATATCTTTAGTATTGCTTCTTTGCCTGGTGTTGCTGCTGCTCGTGCTGCGGTAAATGTTAACACAAATTTGTTAAAATGTGAACAGTCATGGTTGTTCTCCATCTTCTGGGTTGGCTGTAGTGGAAGACGTGTTGGTCCCTAATATTCTAAAAAACATACTGATAGGGAGTCTAGATTGTGAGCCCCATTGAGGACAGCGATGATAATGTGCGTGCAAACTGTAAAGCGCCTCAGAATATGTTAGCGCTATATAAAAATAAAGATTATTATTATTATACTATTTCTACTCTCATAAAATTTATGCCTCTTCAGTGATTTCGGCCCCTCATTTTTTAAAATTTGAAGACTGTTGATTGGGTCTACATCTGCTGGGTTTGCTGCAGTGGAAGGCAGGTCACTTCCTATTATGCTATTTTTACTCTTGTGAAATTGATGCCACTTTGGTGGTGTCTGCCAATATTTTTTGGAAATGTGGAGAGTCCTGATTGGTTCGCTCCATCTGCTGGGTTGGTTGTAGTGAAAGATATATTGTTCTCCATTATACTATTTCTGCTCTGGTGAAATTGATGCCACTTCAGTGGAATCAGGCCCTAATTTTTGGAAATGTGAACACTCCGGGTTGGGTGTCCATCTGCTGGGTTGGCTGTAGTGAAAGAGACATCATATTCCATTAAACTATTTCCTTTCTGGTGAAATTGATGCCACTTTATTGGTGTTAGGCCCAAATTTTTGGAAATGTCAACACTCTTGGTTGGGTGTCCATCTGCTGGGTTGGCTGTAGTGAAAGAGATATCATTCTCCATTATACTATTTCTACTCTGGTGAAATTGATGCAACTTCACTGGTTTCAGGTCCTAATTTTTGGAAATGTCAACACTACTGGTTGGGTGTCCATCTGCAGAGTTGCCTGTAGTGAAAGAGACATAATTCTCCATTATACTAATTCTACTCTAGTGAAATTGATGCAACTTCAATGGTGTCAGGCCCTAATTTTTGGAAATGGGAAAAATCCTGGTTGGGTGTCCATGTGATGGGTTGGCTGTAGTGGAAGAGATGTCAATCCCTATTATACTATTTCCACTCTTGTGAAATTGATGCCACTTTGGTTGTGTCTGCCAATAATTTTTTGGAAATGTGGAGAGTCCTGATTGGGTCTCTCTATCTGCTGGGTTGGTTGCAGTGAAAGAGATATCGTTCTCTATTATATTATTTCTACTCTGGTGAAATTGATGCCACTTCAGAGGTGTCAAGAGCTAATTTTTGGAAATGTGAACACTCCTGGTTGGGTGTCCATGTGATGGGTTAGCTGTAGTGGAAGAGATATTGATCCCTATTATACTATTTCTGCTCTTGTGAAATTGATGCCACATTGGTGGTGTCTGCCAATAATTTTTGGAAATGTGGAGATGCCTGGATTGGTCTCCTTCATTAGTGTTGCCTGTAACAGTAGTACTCCGAGACCGTCAACTACTATGTTACTACTATACTTAGATTTTCCTGACAATGGTAGTCTACAAAACTGAAATTTGTGCCACCTGAGTGCGGCTGAGCATGAAAGCAGCTTGAGCTGCTGGTATCCGGGCTCCCAGCACAACCATGTTGTCCTACTTTGACGTTCAATTCAAAGCTGTAAATGCTGGCCCACTCCCTGATATCTCATGCATGGCTGATTGCTGCCATGCCCTGCTACCATTTGTACTGTGGGTGAATTGATGCCTCTTTCCGGGTGTCTGTCTGTTAGGGCTAGCGGAATGCACCAAATAATTCGAAAGATGGTATAAGGTGCGATCGCAGCCCGGGGTCCACCGTGCAGAGATGGAACCTGCTGTTGAGTAATGACGGATTATATGGCAGGTTAGCTTCAATCGGTATGAAGGAAGCGAACGCTGTTGCATCACAGGGCCGCGGTACCGCACAAAGAGCGCAAGCAAGGAGTCACAGAAGTCTGTCCAAAGACTCAGGGAAAGAGTTCCTCTAGACCTCTTGCGCTTGACACCGCTACTGGGGTGTCAGATTTAAACAGAAATAATAATTTATTGCACAAGAGTGCATGCAGTGCTGCCCTGGCGGACACCACCAACCACCCAGACTTGGGCCAGGAAAGCACTCTATTAGCGCACGGCACCACACTGGCGGTTACTGCAATCAGACACTGCATCGTGTGCTAGGTGTGCAGGTAGCACTGTTGGGCGCTAGATATCATCCACCATTTGCGAGCAGTCAACAACACTAGGAAGGGGATGATTAAGGAGCGACAGTCACACATCTACACACACGTTATCAAGTATACACTAGCGCGTTGCCGAGCGGCCATGTGAACCTTTTATAGCAGCAGTGCTACGGGACCTTCCAGATGGTCCAATAGGAGCTGCAACAGGACGCAAGCATGTGATCCCCGACCTCCAATGGGAGGTCGTCCCGTGGACATGCTCAGTATGGGAAAAGCAGGACTAAAGGTACCTTCACACTGAGTGACTTTAGAACGATAACGATAGCGATCCGTGACTTTGCAGCATCCTGGATAGCGATATCATTGTGTTTGACACGCAGCAGCGATCAGGATCCTGCTGTGAGATCGCTGGTCGGAGCTAGAAGGCCAGAAGAACATTATTTTGTCGCTGGATCACCCGCTGACATCGCTGAATCAGCGTGTGTGATGCCGATTCAGCGATGTCTTCACTTGTAACCAGGGTAAACATCGGGTTACTAAGCGCAGGGCCACGCTTAGTAACCCGATGTTTACCCTGGTTACCTAAAAAAAAAAAACACTACATACTTACATTCCAGTGTCTGTCGTGTCCCTCGCCGTCAGCTTCCCGCACTGACTGTGAGCGCCGGCGTAAAGCACAGCGGTGACGTCACCGCTGTGCTCTGCTTTACGGCCGGCCAGCGCTCACAGTCAGTGCGGGAAGCTGACGGCGAGGGACGCGACAGACACCGGAATGTAAGTATGTAGTGGTCTTTTTTTTTAGGTAACCAGGGTAAACATCGGGTTACTAAGCACGGCCCTGTGCTTAGTAACCCGATGTTTACCCTGGTTACCCGGGGACCTCGGCATCATTGGTCGCTGGAGAGCTGTCTGTGTGACAGCTCTCCAGCGACCACACAGCGACGCTGCAGTGATCGGCATCGTTGTCTATATCGCTGCAGCGTCGCTTAATGTGACGGTACCTTTAGTCCCAGAAAGACCTGCTCACTGCTGATCAATGCTGGCTACAAAGGCAGAGCCTGAAAGGGCAGCAGCAACCAGTTGCACAATATCAGCTTGAGCCAGTCGCTGGGACCGATGTCTCCACTGAGCAGGCTCCACTGCGGCTGGAGAAGAATGGGAGACCGCAGTGGAGATGGTTCAAGATTCCCCCTGTGCAGAGATGGGAACTTGACACCTAACACTGTCCTTCATTTGATGTGTTTTGGCAGCTTTTGGGCTCATTTGAAGGTGTTGTGTATGCGTTTGTTTTTGCCTCCCATTCACTTGAATGGCGTTCGGCTATGTTCAGTGAATATTTGAGAAATTAATCAGCGAATATTGCAAATTCGGTGATCATACTCAAAACCGGAGATTGAAATATTCCCTCATCTCTACTTAATAGTGTTGAGCGATACCTTCCGATATCGGAAAGTATCGGTATCGGTTGGGATCGGCCGATATTCAAAAAATATCGGATATCGCCGATACCGATACCCAATCCCAATGCAAGTCAATGGGACCAAAATATCGGAATTAAAATAAACCCTTTCTTTCCTTGTAGGTTCATTCTACATCAAGGAAAACAACTAAGAATAATGTAGGATGTATTGTGGGAGGTGGCGGAGACATTAAAGGCAATGAGGTTTAGCCCAATCAAATAGAATAGCATGTTTTTTTTTTTTTTAAGACGTTCAGAGTGAAAAAGATATTGAGTATGTAAATTTTTTTTTATTTTGTCAGATATTGATGTTTCACTATTCCACGCCCTTCCCCTTCTTTTTTTTTCTTTTTTTTTTTTACTTTTCCCACACTTTCATCTTCATCATCATCAGCATCTTTGACATCAACTTCTTCTTCACCTTATTCATCTTCTTCTTCATCTTCTACCTATTTTTTTTTTTTATTACATTCTTCATATTAATTTTATTCAACTATTATTATTCTTCCTATTCTACATATTCTTTTTATTCCACTGTTATTATTCTTCCTATTCTACTTCTTCATCATATTCTCATTTGTGACAGGCATTCCCGTAGTTGTTATCTATAAAAGTTGGAAGATTACACCTTCCGTTCTGCCAGTCACAAAAGTTACATTTGTCCGCGTTCAGTTTGGCCTGCATCATCAGGCTTTATCCAGGGGCACCACGAGGAGGAACGGACTCACCCCCATACACTGCTTAGTCTTCTTCTGCATATAATTTAGATAATATCTTTTGCTCTGAGTCTTATGCTTAATGTTCTTCTGCTCTTTGTTCTGCAGCCTCTTGTTCTTCTGCTTCTCGGTCTTCCATGTCGTCGTCTCCAGGGTCGTCGTCTCCAGTGTCGTCATCTCCGCCGTCGTCGTCTCAGCCGTCGTCGTCTCCGCCGTCGTCGTCTCCGCCGTCGTCATCGGGGTGGTCTTCCGGGTCGTCGTCGTCATCGGGGTGGTCTTCCGGGTCGTCGTCATCGGGGTGGTCTTCCGGGTCGTCGACTTTAGGGTCTTAAACTTGGAAATGTAGCAGAAGGTACAAGAAGGCTGAGAAAATGCCAAGAACCAGCTGATGGAACTGGAACTCGGATGGCTACCCGAAGTTTCAAGAGCCTATGGAACTACCGAGGACCAGCTGACGTTACTGGAACCCGGTTACTAAGCAGGAGGTACCCGTGCTAAAAAGCACTACCAAGGACCGCCTGGCGTTGGCGGAACTCGGATACCCAGAAGGAGGCACCTAAGCCAAAGGCTCTGCCCGGAACCAGCTGACGTTACTGGAACCAGGATGGGGAGCAGAAGGTACAAGAGCAAAAGACACTGCCGAGAACCAGCTGACGGTACTGGAACCCGGATGGGTAGCCGAAGGTCCAAGAGCCAATGGAACTACCGAGGACCAGCTGACGTTACTGGAACCCGGTTACTAAGCAGGAGGTACCCGTGCCTGAAAGCACTACCAAGGACCACCTGACGTTGGTGGAACTTGGATACCCAGAAGGAGGCACCTAAGCCAAAGGCTCTGCCCGGAACCAGCTGACGGTACTGGAACCAGGATGGGGAGCAGAAGGTACAAGAGCAAAAGACACTGCCGAGAACCAGCTGACGGTGCTGGAACCAGGTGGTGGACCCGAAGGCCCACAGGAGAGGAGAGAACAGCTAGGCCGCGAGGCAGCCGCAGTTACCGAACCCCAACAGTCCTACAGGGGGAGCTGGGCCTACTGGCACTACAGAACCAGCCTTGACTACCAGTTCACGCAGCCCACATAGGAAGCTCCTAAACTGGAGGCACCCTGGAGTTGGCTAACCCGACTGCAACACGACGGGGCAAACATAGGCGTCTCAGCGAGTTTGACACACCCCGGAAACAGCTGACGGTGCTGAAACCAGGTTTGGCACGAGGGAGTACCTGTGACAAAAACACTGCTGAGAACCAGCTGGCGGTGCTGGAACCCAGATGCGTTGCCCCAGTGTGCAAGAGCCAATGGCACGACCGAGGACCAGCTGACGGTGCTGGAACACGGTTACTAAGCTGTAGGTGCCCGCGCTTAAAAGCACTACCAAGGACCGCCTGACGTTGGCGGAACTCGGATACCCAGGAGGAGGCACCTAAGCCAAAGGCTCGGCCCGGAAGCAGCTGACGGTGCTGGAACCAGGTGGTGGACCCCAAGGCCCACAGGAGAGGAGAGAACAGCTAGGCCGCGAGGCAGCCGCAGTTACCGAACCCCAACAGTCCTACAGGGGGAGCTGGGCCTACTGGCACTACAGAACCAGCCTTGACTACCAGTTCACGCAGCCCACATAGGAAGCTCCTAAACTGGAGGCACCCTGGAGTTGGCTAACCCGACCGCACCACGACGGGGCAAGCATAGGCGTCTCAGTGAGCTTGACACAACCCGGAAACAGCTGACGGTGCTGAAACCAGGCTTGGCACGAGGGAGTACCTGTGACAAGAACACTGCCGAGAACCAGCTGGCGGTGCTGGAACCCAGATGCGTTGCCCCAGTGTGCAAGAGCCAATGGCACGACCGAGGACCAGCTGGCGGTGCTGGAACCCGGTTACTAAGCTGTAGGTGCCCGCGCTTAAAAGCACTACCAAGGACCGCCTGACGTTGGCGGAACTCGGATACCCAGGAGGAGGCACCTAAGCCAAAGGCTCGGCCTGGAACCAGCTGACGGTGCTGGAACCAGGTGGTGGACCCCAAGGCCCACAGGAGAGGAGAGAACAGCTAGGCCGCGAGGCAGCCGCAGTTACCGAACCCCAACAGTCCTACAGGGGGAGCTGGGCCTACTGGCACTACAGAACCAGCCTTGACTACCAGTTCACGCAGCCCACATAGGAAGCTCCTAAACTGGAGGCACCCTGGAGTTGGCTAACCCGACCGCACCACGACGGGGCAAGCATAGGCGTCTCAGTGAGCTTGACACAACCCGGAAACAGCTGACGGTGCTGAAACCAGGCTTGGCACGAGGGAGTACCTGTGACAAGAACACTGCCGAGAACCAGCTGGCGGTGCTGGAACCCAGATGCGTTGCCCCAGTGTGCAAGAGCCAATGGCACGACCGAGGACCAGCTGGCGGTGCTGGAACCCGGTTACTAAGCTGTAGGTGCCCGCGCTTAAAAGCACTACCAAGGACCGCCTGACGTTGGCGGAACTCGGATACCCAGGAGGAGGCACCTAAGCCAAAGGCTCGGCCTGGAACCAGCTGACGGTGCTGGAACCAGGTGGTGGACCCCAAGGCCCACAGGAGAGAAGAGAACAGCTAGGCCGCGAGGCAGCCGCAGTTACCGAACCCCAACAGTCCTACAGGGGGAGCTGGGCCTACTGGCACTACAGAACCAGCCTTGACTACCAGTTCACGCAGCCCACATAGGAAGCTCCTAAACTGGAGGCACCCTGGAGTTGGCTAACCCGACCGCACCACGACGGGGCAAGCATAGGCGTCTCAGTGAGCTTGACACAACCCGGAAACAGCTGACGGTGCTGAAACCAGGCTTGGCACGAGGGAGTACCTGTGACAAGAACACTGCCGAGAACCAGCTGGCGGTGCTGGAACCCAGATGCGTTGCCCCAGTGTGCAAGAGCCAATGGCACGACCGAGGACCAGCTGGCGGTGCTGGAACCCGGTTACTAAGCTGTAGGTGCCCGCGCTTAAAAGCACTACCAAGGACCGCCTGACGTTGGCGGAACTCGGATACCCAGGAGGAGGCACCTAAGCCAAAGGCTCGGCCTGGAACCAGCTGACGGTGCTGGAACCAGGTGGTGGACCCCAAGGCCCACAGGAGAGGAGAGAACAGCTAGGCCACGAGGCAGCCGCAGTTACCGAACCCCAACAGTCCTACAGGGGGAGCTGGGCCTACTGGCACTACAGAACCAGCCTTGACTACCAGTTCACGCAGCCCACATAGGAAGCTCCTAAACTGGAGGCACCCTGGAGTTGGCTAACCCGACCGCACCACGACGGGGCAAGCATAGGCGTCTCAGTGAGCTTGACACAACCCGGAAACAGCTGACGGTGCTGAAACCAGGCTTGGCACGAGGGAGTACCTGTGACAAGAACACTGCCGAGAACCAGCTGGCGGTGCTGGAACCCAGATGCGTTGCCCCAGTGTGCAAGAGCCAATGGCACGACCGAGGACCAGCTGGCGGTGCTGGAACCCGGTTACTAAGCTGTAGGTGCCCGCGCTTAAAAGCACTACCAAGGACCGCCTGACGTTGGCGGAACTCGGATACCCAGGAGGAGGCACCTAAGCCAAAGGCTCGGCCTGGAACCAGCTGACGGTGCTGGAACCAGGTGGTGGACCCCAAGGCCCACAGGAGAGGAGAGAACAGCTAGGCCGCGAGGCAGCCGCAGTTACCGAACCCCAACAGTCCTACAGGGGGAGCTGGGCCTACTGGCACTACAGAACCAGCCTTGACTACCAGTTCACGTAGCCCACATAGGAAGCTCCTAAACTGGAGGCACCCTGGAGTTGGCTAACCCGACTGCACCACGACGGGGCAAGCATAGGCGTCTCAGTGAGCTTGACACAACCCGGAAACAGCTGACGGTGCTGAAACCAGGCTTGGCACGAGGGAGTACCTGTGACAAGAACACTGCCGAGAACCAGCTGGCGGTGCTGGAACCCAGATGCGTTGCCCCAGTGTGCAAGAGCCAATGGCACGACCGAGGACCAGCTGGCGGTGCTGGAACCCGGTTACTAAGCTGTAGGTGCCCGCGCTTAAAAGCACTACCAAGGACCGCCTGACGTTGGCGGAACTCGGATACCCAGGAGGAGGCACCTAAGCCAAAGGCTCGGCCTGGAACCAGCTGACGGTGCTGGAACCAGGTGGTGGACCCCAAAGCCCACAGGAGAGGAGAGAACAGCTTGGCCGCGAGGCAGCCGCAGTTACCGAACCCCAACAGTCCTACAGGGGGAGCTGGGCCTACTGGCACTACAGAACCAGCCTTGACTACCAGTTCACGCAGCCCACATAGGAAGCTCCTAAACTGGAGGCACCCTGGAGTTGGCTAACCCGACCGCACCACGACGGGGCAAGCATAGGCGTCTCAGTGAGCTTGACACAACCCGGAAACAGCTGACGGTGCTGAAACCAGGCTTGGCACGAGGGAGTACCTGTGACAAGAACACTGCCGAGAACCAGCTGGTGGTGCTGGAACCCAGATGCGTTGCCTATTAAAGATTGTCTTCCTAGAGCCCCAACTAGCGGTGTTGGAGCTAAGGGTAAGCAGGGGGAGCAGAGTGTAGGCCGAAGCCTGCACTGGAGGCAGCTTTGTGTCTGCGTTGCGTTTGCAGGACACTTTGCCGGCTACACAGTGGGGGAACAGCTGGCGTTGCTGAACCCCACTAACACAATGGCGTGTATTTTTCTCTGTGCAGCTAGCACTTGCGGTCAAAAACTAGCGATGTTAGAGCCCGTGTTGAAGCAGGAGGAGGAGGAGAGGAGCAGAGTGTAGGCCGAAGCCTATTTGAACCAATTTCAAAGGAAACCTTTAACCCCCCCTCAGGTGTTAAAAAGTACAAGAGACACACCTTGTGCAGTATTAATGCTGCACAAGTGAAAGGTTGCTCTATTAATTTGTCTACTTGCACACGCTGAATGAAAAACGTACACAATTTAGCCCATTCTACAGTCAATCTGTAGTGGATGCGTGACTTGGCTTTTTAAGGAGACGCAGCACAGGTGTCCCAAATAACGCCTTGGTGCTTGGCGCAGCTTCCTGAGCGTTGTTATTTGCTGTACAGGAGTCTGCGCTCTTGTGTTATCCCTTGGCAATGCCCTGTTAGAGCTGCCCGTCTTATGACCTCATTTCATGTTGGCCGGTGCGGTTAACGATGGCCATAAATCCCAGACCCACAGTGCCTTTTCATAAAGTCACACTGCGGTGCTGGGATTCGTGGCCTTGAGCAGTAAATATTTTGGCCGCTCACACACGTCCTTACACCTGCTTCAGACTGGGCGGCCTCTGCTGATCCCTTCTCGCATGCCGCGGCCATGAGGCTGCACAGTCTGAAGAAGGCGAAAGGAGATGAGTTAAGACAGGTGAAGATATGCACTGCTCGTGCCCATCAATCACACCCTCGCAGTCAAAATAAGACAACGAGGAGCATTGTTTCAGGCAGGGCGGACACACAGGCGCAACAAGCCAACCAATGATGTCAGAAGACGGGAAGCGCTACCAAGGGGGGTGCTGCGTGTCATTAGAAAGGAAAGTCACACCTCAGGGACAGTGGAATGGTCTCAATGAGACACATTTTGTACGTTTTGAGTTCCACGTGGGCAAGGACAAAAAGTCAGCCACCTTGTACAAATGCAGCAGTACTGCTGTACAAGGTGGCTGTTATACATAGAAACACCTGGGGGTGGGGGGCAGGCTCCCTTCAATTTCAGTTCATGTGCCTGCGTGGCGTTTGCAGGACACGTTGCCAGCTACACAGCAGGGGAACAGCTGGCGGTGCTGAACCCCACTAACACATTGGCTGGTGTTTTTCTCTGTGCAGCTAGCATGTCCGGGCAGAAACTGGCGTTTTTTGAGCCCAGGGTCAGCAGGAGGAGGAGAGGAGCAAAGTGTAGGCCGAAGCCTGCACTGGTGGCAGCTTTTGGTCAGTTGTGCCAGCGTGGCTTGTGCTGGACACGATGCCGACTACACAGCAGGGGAACAGCTGGCGGTGCTGAACCCCACTAACACATTGGCTGGTGTTTTTCTCTGTGCAGCTAGCATGTCCGGGCAGAAACTGGCATTGTTTGAGCCCAGGGTCAGCAGGAGGAGGAGAGGAGCAAAGTGTAGGCCGAAGCCTGCACTGGTGGCAGCTTTTGTTCTGTTGTGCCAGCGTGGCTTGTGCTGGACACGTTGCCGACTACACAGCAGGGGAACAGCTGGCGTTGCTGAACCCCACTAACACATTGACTGGTGTTTTTCTCTGTGCAGCTAGCAGTTCCGGGCAAAAACTAGCGGTGTTTGAGCCCAGGGTCAGCAGGAGGAGTAGAGGAGCAGAGTGTAGGCCGAAGCCTAGTTGAACCAATTTCAAAGGTTACCTTTAACCCCCCCCTCAGGTGTTGCAAGGTACAAGAGCCACACCTTGAACAGCATTAATGATGCACAAGTCAAAGGTTGCTCTATTTAATTTTGCTCCTTGCACACGCTGAATTAAACACGTACACTATTTTGCCCATTATACTGTAAAACAGTAGTGGAGGCGTGACTACTAGTCTTTTTAAGGAGACGCAGCACAGGTGTACAAATTTACACCTAGGTGCTGTGCGCAGATTCCTTACCGTTGTTATTTGCAGTACAGGAAACTGCGCTCTTGTGTTATCCCTTGGCAATACCCTGTTAGTGCAGGCCGTCTCATGACCTCATTTCATGTTGGCTGGTGCGGTTAACGATGGCCATAAATCCCAGACCCACAGTGGCTTTTCCTAAAGTCACACTGCGGTGCTGGGATTCGTGGCCTTGTGCAGTAAATATGTTCGCCGCTCACACATGTCCTTACACCTGCTTCAGACTGGGCGGCCTCAGCTGATCCCTTATCGCATGCCGCGGCCATGAGGCCGCACAGTCAGAAGAAGGCGGAAGGAGGGGAGTGAAGACAGGGGAACATATGCACTGCTCGTGCCCATCAATCACACCCTCGCAGTCAAAATATATGAGACAACGGGGGGCGTTGTGTCGGGCAGGGGGGACGCACAGGCACAGCCAGCCAACCAATGATGTCAGGAGACGGGCAGCGCTAACAATGGGGGTGCTGCGTGTCATTAAAAAGGAAAGTCACACCTCAGGGACATTGTAATGGTCTGTAATGAGACACATTTTGTACTTGTTGAGTTCCACGTGTGCAAGGAGAAAAAGTCAGCCACCTTGTACAAATGCAGCAGTACTGCTGTACAAGGTGGCTGTTATACATAGAAACACCTGGGGGGGTGGGGGGCAGGCTCCCTTCAATTTCAGTTCATGTGCCTGCGTGGCGTTTGCAAGACACGTTGCCAGCTACACAGCAGGGGAACAGCTGGCGGTGCTGAACCCCACTAACACATTGGCTGGTGTTTTTCTCTGTGCAGCTAGCATGTCCGGGCAGAAACTGGCGTTGTTTGAGCCCAGGGTCAGCAGGAGGAGGAGAGGAGCAAAGTGTAGGCCGAAGCCTGCACTGGTGGCAGCTTTTGGTCAGTTGTGCCAGCGTGGCTTGTGCTGGACACGATGCCGACTACACAGCAGGGGAACAGCTGGCGGTGCTGAACCCCACTAACACATTGGCTGGTGTTTTTCTCTGTGCAGCTAGCATGTCCGGGCAGAAACTGGCGTTGTTTGAGCCCAGGGTCAGCAGGAGGAGGAGAGGAGCAAAGTGTAGGCCGAAGCCTGCACTGGTGGCAGCTTTTGTTCTGTTGTGCCAGCGTGGCTTGTGCTGGACACGTTGCCGACTACACAGCAGGGGAACAGCTGGCGTTGCTGAACCCCACTAACACATTGACTGGTGTTTTTCTCTGTGCAGCTAGCAGTTCCGGGCAAAAACTAGCGGTGTTTGAGCCCAGGGTCAGCAGGAGGAGTAGAGGAGCAGAGTGTAGGCCGAAGCCTAGTTGAACCAATTTCAAAGGTTACCTTTAACCCCCCCTCAGGTGTTGCAAGGTACAAGAGCCACACCTTGAACAGCATTAATGATGCACAAGTCAAAGGTTGCTCTATTTAATTTTGCTCCTTGCACACGCTGAATTAAACACGTACACTATTTTGCCCATTATACTGTAAAACAGTAGTGGAGGCGTGACTACTAGTCTTTTTAAGGAGACGCAGCACAGGTGTACAAATTTACACCTAGGTGCTGTGCGCAGATTCCTTACCGTTGTTATTTGCAGTACAGGAAACTGCGCTCTTGTGTTATCCCTTGGCAATACCCTGTTAGTGCAGGCCGTCTCATGACCTCATTTCATGTTGGCCGGTGCGGTTAACGATGGCCATAAATCCCAGACACACAGTGGCTTTTCCTAAAGTCACACTGCGGTGCTGGGATTCGTGGCCTTGTGCAGTAAATATGTTCGCCGCTCACACATGTCTTTACACCTGCTTCAGACTGGGCGGCCTCAGCTGATCCCTTATCGCATGCCGCGGCCATGAGGCCGCACAGTCAGAAGAAGGCGGAAGGAGGGGAGTGAAGACAGGGGAACATATGCACTGCTCGTGCCCATCAATCACACCCTCGCAGTCAAAATATATGAGACAACGGGGGGCGTTGTGTCGGGCAGGGGGGACGCACAGGCACAGCCAGTCAACCAATGATGTCAGGAGACGGGCAGCGCTAACAATGGGGGTGCTGCGTGTCATTAAAAAGGAAAGTCACACCTCAGGGACATTGTAATGGTCTGCAATGAGACACATTTTGTACTTGTTGAGTTCCACGTGTGCAAGGAGAAAAAGTCAGCCACCTTGTACAAATGCAGCAGTACTGCTATACAAGGTGGCTGTTATACATAGAAACACCTGGGGGGGTGGGGGGCAGGCTCCCTTCAATTTCAGTTCATGTGCCTGCGTGGCGTTTGCAGGACACGTTGCCAGCTACACAGCAGGGGAACAGCTGGCGGTGCTGAACCCCACTAACATATTGGCTGATGTTTTTCTCTGTGCAGCTAGCATGTCCGGGCAGAAACTGGCGTTGTTTGAGCCCAGGGTCAGCAGGAGGAGGAGAGGAGCAGAGTGTAGGCCGAAGCCTAGTTGAACCAATTTCAAAGGTTACCTTTAACCCCCCCCTCAGGTGTTGCAAGGTACAAGAGCCACACCTTGAACAGCATTAATGATGCACAAGTCAAAGGTTGCTCTATTTAATTTTGCTCCTTGCACACGCTGAATAAAACACGTACACTGTTTAGCCCATTATACTGTCAAACAGTAGTGGAGGCGTGACTACTAGTCTTTTTAAGGAGATGCAGCACAGGTGTCAAAATTTACACCTAGCTGCTGTGCGCAGATTCCTGAGCGTTGTTATTTGCTGTACAGGAGTCTGCGCTATTGGGATCCCTTGGCCATGCGCTGTGAGCGCTTCCTGTCTTCTGACCTCATTTTATGTCGGCCGTTACGGTTAGCGATGGACATGAATCCCAGACCCACAGTGTGTTTTCAAAAAATCACACTGTGTGGCTGCGATTCGTGGCCTTGTTCAGTAAATATGTTTGACGCTCACACATGTCCTTACACCTGCTTCAGACTGGGCGGCCTCATCTGATCCCTTATCGCCTGCCGCGGCCATGAGGACACCCAGTCTGAAGAAGGCGGAAGGAGATGAGTGAACACAGGCAAACATATGCACTGCACATGCCCATCAATCACAGCCTCGCTGTTCAAAAAAATAAGACACCGAGGGGCGTTGTTTCGAGCAGGGCAGACGCACAGGCGCAGCCAGCTAACCAATGATGTCAAAAGACGGGCAGCGCTAACAAGGGTGGTGCTGCGTATCATTAGAAAGGAAAGTCACACCTCAGGGACAGTGGAATGGTCTCAATGAGACACATTTTGTACGTGTTGAGTTCCACGTGGGCAAGGAGAAAAAGTCAGCCACCTTGTACAAATGCAGCAGTACTGCTGTACTAGGTGGCTGTTATACATAGAAACACCTGGGGGGGTGGGGCCAGGTTCCCTTTAATTTCAGTTCATGTGCCTGCGTGGCGTTTGCAGGTCACGTTGCCGGCTACACAGCAGGGGAACAGCTGGCGTTGCTGAACCCCACTAACACATTGGCTGGTGTTTTTCTCTGTGCAGCTAGCACTTCCGGGCAAAAACTAGCGGTGTTTGAGCCCAGGGTCAGCAGGAGGAGGAGAGGAGCAGAGTGTAGGCCGAAGCCTGCACTGGTGGCAGCTTTTGTTCTGTTGTGCCAGCGTGGCTTGTGCTGGACACGTTGCCGACTACACAGCAGGGGAACAGCTGGCGGTGCTGAACCCCACTGACACATCACCTAGTGTTTTTTCTGTGTAGACAACACTTCCAGGTGGCAACTGACAGTGTTGAAACCCAGGGAATCAAAGAGGAGCAGAGTGTTGGCCGAAGCCTGCAGTGGAGCAAGTTGAAAGGGAACCTTTAACCCCCCCCCCCCCCCAGGCATTTGTTGCTGAAAGAGCCATCTTGTACAGCAGTAATACTGCACATGGAAAATGGTGGCTCCGAAAATTATGCTCCTTGCAAACGCTGAAGTACACACTCATATAATGTGTCCCCTCACACCGTCAAACCATCCCGGAAGTGGGACTTTCCTTTGTAATGTGACACAGCACAGCCGTCATTCCAACCCACTTGGTGCCGGGCGCCACCTCCTCAACGTTGTTTGGTTCTGTCACGGAGCCCGCGCTGTAATGTTATCCCTTGGCCATGCACAGTTAGCGGTGCCCGTCTTCTGACATCATGTAGGTGTCAGGCTGGCAGTGCCTGTGCGTCCAAGCTGCCCGAGATCCAACCTTGCAGTGTCATCTAATGTAGTCCCACTGCGGGCCAGGGATCCATGGGCATGCGCAGTGCATATCATCGCCTCTCACTCACCTCCTTCCTGCTTCTTCAGACTGTGCGGCGTCACGGCCGTGGCATGCTATTAGGGATCAGCTGACGCCGCCTAGTCTGAAGAAGCGTGAAGAAGGGGAGTGAGAGGCTAGTATATGCACTGCGCATGGCCATGGATACCAGGCCCACTGTGGGATCACATTAGACGACACTGCGAGGTGTGATTTCGGGCAGCGTGGACGCACAGGCGCAGCCAGGACGACAACAAATGATGTCAGAGGACGGGCAGCGCAAACTGTGCATGGCCAAGGGATAACATAACAGCGCAGGGTCCATGACGGAATCAAACAACGCTAAGGAGGCAGCACACGGTGCCAAGGGGGTAGCAATGACGGCTGTGCTGCGTCACATTACAAAGGAAAGTCCCACCTCCGGGACGGTTGGACGGTGTGAGGGGACACATTACATGAGTGTGTAGTTCAGCGTTTGCAAGGAGCATAATTTCAAGAGCGACCTTTCCCTTGTGCAGTATTAGTGCTGCACATGGTGGCTCTTTCAGTAACAAACACCTAGGGGGGGGGGGGGGACAGGTCCCCTTACATTTTAGTTGTGCCAGCGTGGCGGTCGCATGACACGTTGCCGGATACACAGCTGGGGATCAGCTGACGTTACTGAACCCCAATAACAGAGGAGCGACTGTTGACTGTGCACACAGCACTTCCAGGCACCAACTGGCGGTGTTAGAGCCCAGGGACAGCAGGAGGAGCAGATTGGAGGTATTGCCGCACACACAGCTGGGGATCAGCTGACGTTACTGAACCCCAATAACAGAGGAGCGACTGTTGACTGTGCACACAGCACTTCCAGGCACCAACTGGTGGTGTTAGAGCCCAGGGACAGCAGGAGGAGCAGAGGAACAGAGTGTAGGCCGAAGCCTGATTGGAGCAAGTTGAAAGGAAACCTTTAACCCCCCCCCCAAGACGTTTGTAGCTGAAAGAGCCATCTTGTGCAGCACTAAGGATGCAAAAGGAAAAGGTTGCTCTTTTAATTATGCTCCTTGCAAACACCGAAGTAAACACTAAAAATGTGTCCCTTTATACCGTTAAACCGTTCCGGAGGTGCGAATTTCCTTCGTAATGGGACAGCACAGCTGTCATTCCTATCCCCTTGATGCCGTGCGCTGCCTCCTCAGCGTTGTTTTAAGCTGTCACGGAGCCTGCACTGTTCTGTTAGCCCTTGGCCATGCCCAATTAGCGCTGCCTGTCTTCTGACATAATTTGGTGTCAGGCTGTCAGTGCCTGTGCGTCCACGCTGCTCCAGATCCCACCTCGCAGTCTCGTCTAACGTAATCCCACTGCGGGCCTTGGAACCATGGGCATGCACAGTGCATAACCTCGACTCTCACTCCCCTCCTTCCCTCTTCTTCAGACTGTGCGGTGTCACGGCCGTGGCATGCTAGGGATCAGCTGACGGCGCACAGTCTAAAGAAGGCGGAGGGAAATGAGTGAGAGCCCGAGGGGAAGATATGCACTGCGCATGCCCATGGATCCCAGGCCCGCAGTGTGACTCAATCAGAAGACATTGCGAGGCGGGATCTCGGGCAGCGCGGCCGCACAGGCGCAGCCAGCCTGACACCAAATTATGTCAGAAGTCAGGCAGCACAAATAGGGCATGCCCAAGGGATAACAGAACAGCGCAGGCTCCGTGACAGCTCAAAACAACGCTGAGGAGGCAGCGCATGGCACCAAGGGGGTAGGAATGACGGCTGTGCTGCGTCACATTACGAAGGAAAGTCCCAGCTCCGGGACGGTATAACGGTATCAGTGAACACATTTTATAAGTGTTAAGTTCTGCGTGTGCAAAGAGCTAAAAAAAAGAGCTACCTTTTCCTTGTGCAGCATTACTGCTGCACAAGATGGCTCTTTCAGTAACAAACGACGGGGGGGGGGGGACAGGTTCCCTTACATTTAGGTTGTTGTGCCAGCGTGGCGGTCGCAGGACACATTGCCGGCTACACAGCTGGGGATCAGCTGACGTTACTGAAACCCAATAACACTGGGTCGTATGTTTTTTACTGTGCAGCCTGCACTTCTGAGCCGCAACTGGCGGTGTTGGAGCCCAGGAATAGCAGTTCAGGTGGTAGAAAGATGAACACAGCAGGAGACCTGGATGACACCCAATTACTTAATCAGGCAGAGGAGTGGCAAATTCCTGCGAGATCCAGGCCTGGTTCATTTTCAGGAAAGTAAGCCGGTCAACGTTATCGGAGGATAGTCGCATGCGACGGTCTGTTAGTACACCACCTGCGGCACTAAAGACACGTTCCGATAAGACACTAGCCGCAGGGCAAGCCAGCACCTCCAATGCATACTGGCTTAGCTCTGGCCATGTATCCAGCTTAGAGACCCAAAACTTGAACGGGGAAGAGCCGTCTGGGAGTACAGTAAGAGGGCAAGCCATGTAGTCTGTCACCATCTGACGGAACCGTTGCCTCCTGCTGACCGGTGATGGTGTAGACATTTGGGGCGGGCACACAAAAGTGTGCCAGAGTTGTGCCATACTGGGCTTGCCTTGGGCAGAGGCACTGCTTCTGCTCCCTCTTTGGGCAGAGCCTCCCCCACTGCCTCGACGCACTGAGCTGCTTTGTAAAGCACTAGCAGCACTCCTCTCAGTTGGACAGGAGAAGATGATGGAATTCACCAGTGTGTCGTGGTACTCCCGCAATTTACGCTCCCGGGTCAACGCAGGGATGAGGTTTTGGACGTTGTCCCGGTAGCGAGGATCGAGGAGGGTGAACACCCAATAATCAGGCATGTTGAGAATGTGGTCGATGCGGCGGTCGTTTCTCAGGCACTGCAGCATGAAATCCACCATGTGCTGCAGAGTGCCAACTGGCCCAGAAACGCTGTCCCCTGCTTGAGACATGATCTCTGCCCGCTCGTCATCACCCCACCCTCGCTGTACACACTGACCACTGGACAATTGTGTCGCCCCCTCCTCTGGACGGAGCTCTTCCTCCTCCATTGACTCCTCCTCATCCTCCTCACAAATTGGCCCCTGCGTACCCCTTTGTGAGGAACCACGTGGCGCTGACTCTCCAGAAGCTGATGGAAAAGGTGACTCCTCATCCTCCACCTCTTCCACAACATCATCCCTTAACCCTTGCAAAGTTTGCTGAAGCAGGCAGATAAGGGGGACAGTCATGCTGACTAGTGCATCATCTGCACTTGCCATCCGCATGGAATAATCAAAAGGACGCAAAACCTGGCAGACGTCCTTCATAGTGGCCCACTCTGTGGTTGTGAAGTCTGATCGGCGCTGACTGCGACTTCTTTGCGCCTGATGCAGCTGGTACTCCATAACTGCTTGCTGCTGCTCACACAACCGCTCCAACATATGTAACGTGGAATTCCACCGGGTAGGTAGGTCACATATGATGCGGTGTTCCGGAAGGCGGAATCGGCGCTGCAGAGCAGCAATGCGGGATCTGGCCAAGCTGGAACGCCGCAAGTGAGCACACTCTAGGCGGACCTTGTGCAGCAGGGCATCAAGATCCGGATAGTCCCTCAGAAAACTCTGCACAACCAAATTGAGCACATGTGCCAGACATGGGATGTGAGTGAGGTTGCCAAGGGCCAAAGCTGCCACCAGATTTCGGCCATTGTCACACACTACCATGCCTGGCTGGAGATTCGCTGGCAGTAACCACACATCGCTCTCCTGCTTGATGGCATTCCAGAGCTCCTGCGCTGTGTGGCTTCGATGCCCCAATGAAACTAGTTTCAAGACGGCCTGCTGACGTTTGGCCACGGCTGTGCTCATGTCGGTCATAGGTAAACGTTCACGGGTCCATGTGGAGGTGGACTGTGACGGATCCTGCAGAGAGGAATCAGAGGAACTGGTGTAAGAGGAGGAGTCGATGCGTACAGACTGGATTCCTGCAATCCTTGGAGTGGGCAGGACACGTCCTGCGCCACTCGCACGATCTGTACCTGGCTCAAGAACATTAACCCAATGGGCAGTGAGGGAAACATATCGCCCCTGTCCATGCTGACTGGTCCACGCATCGGTGGTGAGGTGGACCTTGCTACTGACGGCGTTCAGTAGCGCATGTTTTATGTTTGCCTCAACATGCCTGTGCAGGGCAGGGACAGCCTGCCTGCTGAAGTAAAAGCGGCTGGGCACCTTGTACTGTGGGACTGCCAATGCCATCAAGTCACGGAAGCTGTCAGTCTCCACCAGCCTGAACGAGAGCATTTCCAGGGACAACAGTTTGGCAATGCCTGCATTCAGAGCCTGTGCTCGGGGGTGGTTGGCCGAGAATGCCCGCCTTTTCTCCCATGCCTGGACTACCGATGGCTGTAGAGTAGACTGGGAGTGTGAGGATGACTGGGAAGGTGGTGCTGTGGGTGGAATTACACTAGGTCTCTGGACAACAGTGGAGGAAGAGGCAACACGAGATGAAGAGGTGGTAGCTGCCGCTGTTGGTTGGCCTACGTCTTCACTGTGTTTCTGTAACTCCACCGCCTGCCTGTTCCGCACATGTTTCCACATATTTGTGGTATTGAGGTTGCTGACACTTTTACCTCTTTTTACTTTCTGATGACACAGCTTGCATTTGACAAAACAAATGTCATCTGCAACTGTGTCAAAAAAGGACCAGGCACTGCAAGTCTTGGGAGCGCCCTTTTTGGCTTTGGAAAGAGACAGGCTCCTAACGGGTGCCAAAGTGGAGGCTACAGGCTCCGCAGTCTTCCCCCTCCCTCTCCCTCTTTGGCCCGTAAGGGGAAGCTCTTCCTCAGAGCTGCTCCCACCACCTTCCTGTTCCTCACGCCACGATGGGTCAAGGACCTCATCATCTCCACTACCCTCTGCCACCAACTGCTCCTCCTGGGTAGTCTCGGCAGCACAGTACGCATCAGAAAGCGGCACCTGAGTTTCATCATCAGATGCGTACTGCGCTGTGGTCACCGGAGGCACTGGCCCACCTGCCTCTTCAAAGTCAGAGAGATAAAGCTTTTGGGCATCACTGCACACTGCCTCTTCTTCCATTTCTCCAATGCTGCTTGGCTGGCCCCCTGTTTCCAAGCCAAGAGATTCAGAGAACAGAAGTAGAGACGGCTCCTGTCCTGGGCTCTCTGACTGCCTGGCCAATTTGGCAGGTGGTGAAGAGACAGATGGCTGGTCTCCAGTGGTCTGTGCCTGAGAGGATGTGGCACTAACTGAAGTCGATGCCGAGGCGTTAGCTGCCATCCACCCGACAACGGCTTCAATTTGGTCTTCACGTAGCAGCGGTGCACGGCGCTCTCCGACAAAGCTGCGCATGAAGGACTGTTCCCTGCTGAAACTGAGTGACGACGAGTCACCGGCGCCCGCAGCAGGCACAGAATCACCACGTCCTCTCCCTGCTCCTCTCCCTGCTCCGCGCCCACGCCCACGTGCCTTACTCCCTGCCCTCTTCATCTTGGTTGACAGATAAAGATAAGCAGAAAAGTACTAAGGCCTTAGTGTGCTTATTCCTGAAATGCTCCTCCTAACAGGTGTAAGAAACACTAATGTTGTAAATTGTGGACTAAACTTTATTATTTTTCAAATGTGGCCTACACAAGTGTTAAGTTGTGTTTGGTGAACTTAACTTTTTTTTTGGTGCAGATCAGGCTACAGAGCTAGTTTAAATCACACGGAGACCGTGTAGACAGCCGTAAACGGCGCTGCAAGGCCAAAAAACCCTCCTCTCGGTTATCCTATATAGTGTTTTTCCACTATTTAGCTGGATACGAGTGGAAAGACACTAATAGGAATTTTTTTTTTCAAATTTTAAACTGGCTGCACTATTTGAAAAAAAGGAAATTGTTTTTCAAGGTATGAGGCAGTAACGCACCCTGAGCTGAATCCAACCGGCTATGGCTGCACACAGACTACAGGGCGAGCTGCGCTCACACAGAGACCGTGCAGACAGCCGTAAACGGCGCTGCAAGGCCAACAAACCCTCCTCTAGGTTATCCTATATAGTGTTTTTCCACTATTTAGCTGGATACGAGTGGAAAGACACTAATAGGAATTTTTTTTTTCAAATTTTAAACAGGCTGCACTATTTGAAAAAAAGTAAAATTTTTCTCAAGGTATGAGGCAGTAACGAACCCTGAGCTGAATCCAACCGGCTATGGCTGCACACAGACTACAGGGCGAGCTGGGCTCACACGGAGACCGTGCAGACAGCCGTAAACTGCGCTGCAAGGCCAAAAAAACCTCCTCTAGGTTATCCTATATAGTGTTTTTCCACTATTTAGCTGGATACGAGTGGAAAGACACTAATAGGAATTTTTTTTTTCAAATTTTAAACAGGCTGCACTATTTGAAAAAAAGTAAAATATTTCTCAAGGTATGAGCCAGTAACGAACCCTGAGCTGAATCCAACCAGCTATGGCTGCACACAGACTACAGGGCGAGCTGGGCTCACACGGAGACCGTGCAGACAGCCGTAAACGGCGCTGCAAGGCCCAAAAACCCCCCTCTAGGTTATCCTATGTAGTGTTTTTCCACAATAGAGCTGGAGACTGGTGGAAAAACACTAATAGGAAATTTGAGAAAAAATGTGCAGCAGGCTGCACTAAGAGCAAAAAAGGACAACTGTGTGATGCAGTGTGAACCCCCCCCTGAGCTGAATACAACCGGGTATATGGCTGCACACAGACTACAGAGTGAGCTGCACACACACACACACACAGAGACCTTGCAGAACGCTGTTAAAACAGCGCTGCAAGGCAAGAGCAAGGTGAACAGTGAAGAACACACAGCGTTTTGCTAAATTAGCCTTTGGAAAGGAAAATAAAGCAATTAGCTAGCTCGACTGGCCCTCAGTTAGAACACAGCGTCCTGTCCCTAACTGAAATCACAGCAGAGTGAGCGCAAAATGGCGGCAGCGTTTTTTATAGTGCAGAGTGACATCATTTCAGCAGCCAATCCAAGCCTTGCCAGTACTTACATGCCCACCATGCTAAACAGGATGTGCCCACACTTCCAATCATTCCTCATTGGCTGCTGTGTTCAGTTTGAATTCTGGGAACTTCCGATTCCGGTATCCGATACGCGGGAAGTATCGGAATTCGGTATCGGAATTCCGATACCGCAAATATCTGCCGATACCCGATACTTGCGGTATCGGAATGCTCAACACTACTTATGATCAAAGAATATGTAACAACTCAATCAAGTGTAGAGAAACAGAGAACACAGAGGCCATGCTACTCAATAAGTGTACTCACAAGTGTAAAATAATCAGTGAGAAAGTTACCCAGTTACTGGGTAAGGATTACTGCCAGATCATGTATCTGTATATATATGAGAAAATACTAGTATTCTAAGCCTGAATAGAGATTGTACAAGCAAACCCGATGAAATAGCATTAACCCCTTTACCCCCAAGGGTGGTTTGCACGTTATGGACCGGGCCAATTTTTACAATTCTGACCACTGTCCATTTATGAGGTTATAACTCTGGAACGCTTTAACGGATCCCGGTGATTCTGACACTGTTTTCTCGTGACATATTGTACTTCATGATATTGGTAAAATTTATTTGATATTACCTGCGTTTATTTGTGAAAAAAACGGAAATATGGCGAAAATTTTGAAAATTTCGCAATTTTCCAACTTTGAATTTTTATGCAATTAAATCACAGAGATGTGTCACACAAAATACTTAATAAGTAACATTTCCCACATGTCTACTTTACATCATCACAATTTTGGAACCAAATTTTTTTTTTGTTAGGGAGTTATAAGGGTTAAAAGTTGACCAGCAATTTCTCATTTTTACAACACCATTTTATTTTAGGGACCACATCTCATTTGAAGTCATTTTGAGGGGTCTATATGATAGAAAATACCCAAGTGTGACACGATTCTAAAAACTGCACCCCTCAAGGTTCTCAAAACCACATTCAAGAAGTTTATTAACCCTTCAGGTGTTTCACAGGAATTTTTGGAATGTTTAAATAAAAATTAACATTTAACTTTTTTTTCACAAAAAATTAAAATTCAGCTCCAATTTGTTTTATTTTACCAAGGGTAACAGGAGAAAATGGACCCCAAACCTTGTTGTACAATTTGTCCTGAGTACGCCAATACCCCATAAGTGGAGGTAAACCACTGTTTGGGCGCATGACAGAGCTTGAAAGCGAAGGAGCGCCATTTGACTTTTTAATGCAAAATTGACTGGAATTGAGATGGGACGCCATGTTGCGTTTGGAGAGCCACTGATGTGCCTAAATATTGAAACCCCCCACAAGTGACACCATTTTGGAAAGTAGACCCCCTAAGGAACTTATCTAGAGGTGTGGTGAGCACTTTGACCCACCAAGTGCTTCACAGAACCGTAAAACCGTAATGCAGAACCGTAAAAATAAAAAATCCTTTTTTTTTTCACAAAAATTATTTTTTCGCCCCCAATTTTTTATTTTCCCAATGGTAGGAGAAGAAATTGGAACCAAAAAGTTGTTGTACAATTTGTCCTGAGTATGCTGATACCCCATATGTGGGGGTAAACCACTATTTGGGCGCATGGCAGAGCTCGGAAGGGAAGGAGCGCCATTTGGAATACAGACTTAGATGGAATGGTCTGCAGGTGTCACATTGCGTTTGCAGAGCCCCTAATGTACCTAAACAGTAGAAACCCCCCACAAGTGACCCCATATTGGAAACTAGACCCCCCAGGGAACTTATCTAGATGTGTTGTGAGAACTTTGAACCCCCAAGTGTTTCACTACAGTTTATAACGCAGAGCCGTGAAAATAAAAAATCTTTTTTTTTCCCACAAAAATTATTTTTTAGCCCCCAGTTTTGCATTTTCCCAAGGGTAACAGGAGAAATTGGACCCCAAAAGTTGTTGTTCAATTTGTCCTGAGTACGCTGTACCCTGTTTGGGTACACAGGAGAGCTTGGAAGGGAAGGAGCACTGTTTTACTTTTTCAATGCAGAAATGGCGGGAATTGAGATCGGATGCCATGTCACATTTGGAGAGCCCCCCAATTATAACTGAAACCCTAATCCAAACACACCCCTAACCCTAATATCAATGGTAACCCTAACCACACCCCTAACCCTGACACACACCTAACCCTAATCCCAACCCTATTCCCAACCATAAATGTAATCCAAACCCTAACCCTAACTTTAGCCCCAACCGTAACCCTAACTTTAGCCCCAACCCTAACTGTAGCCTTAACCCTAGCCCCAACCCTAACCCTAGCCCTTACCCTAGCCCTAGCCCTAACCCCAGCCCTAACCCTAACCCTAGCCCTAACCCTAGTCCTAACCCTAACCCTAGCCCTAATTGGAAGGGAAGGAGCACTGTTTTACTTTTTCAACGCAGAATTGGCTGGAATTGAGATTGGATGCCATGTCGCGTTCGAAGAGCCCCTGATATGTCTAAACAGTGGAAACCCCCCAATTATAACTGAAACGCTAATCCAAACACACCCCTAACCCTAATTCCAACGGTAACCCTAACCACACCTCTAACCCAGACACACCCCTAACCCTAATCCCAACCCTATTCCCAACCGCAAATGTAATCCAAACCCTAACCCTAACTTTAGCCCCAACCCTAACTGTAGCCTTAACCCTAACTGTAGCCTTAACCCTAACTGTAGTCTTAACCCTAGCCCTAACCCTAACCCTAGCCCTAGCCCTAACCATAACTCTAGCCCTAACCCTAGTCCTTACCCTAGCCCTAACCCTAGCCCTAACCCTAGCCCTAACCCTAGCCCTAGCCCTAACCCTAGCCCTAACTCTAGCCCTAACCCTAGCCCTAACCCTAGCCCTAACCCTAACCCTAGCCCTAACCCTAGCCCTAACAGGAAAATGGAAATAAATACATTTTTTTAATTTTTTGATTTTTCCCTAACTAAGGGGGTGATGAAGGGGGGTTTTATTTACTATTTACAGCTTTTTTTAGTGGATTTTTATGATTGGCAGCCGTCACACACTGAAAGACGCTTTTTATTGCAAAAAATATTTTTTGCGTTACCACATTTTGAGAGCTATAATTTTTCCATATTTGAGTCCACAGAGTCATGTGAGGTCTTGTTTTTTGAGGGACGAGTTGACGTTTTTATTGGTATCATTTTCGGACACGTGACATTTTTTATCGCTTTTTATTCCGATTTTTGTGAGGCAGAATTACCAAAAACCAGCTATTCATGAATTTCTTTTGGGGGAGGCGTTTATACCGTTCCGCGTTTGGTAAAATTGATAAAGCAGTTTTATTCTTCGGGTCAGTACGATTACAGCGACACCTCATTTATATCATTTTTTTATGTTTTGGCGCTTTTATACGATAAAAACTATTTTATAGAAAAAATAATTATTTTTGCATCACTTTATTCTGAGGACTATAACTTTTTTATTTTTTTGCTGATGTTGCTGTATGGCGGCTCGTTTTTTGCGGGACAAGATGACGCTTTCAGCGGTACTATGGTGTTTATATCCGTCTTTTTGATCGCGTGTTATTCCACTTTTTGTACCGCGGTATGATAATAAAGCGTTGTTTTTTGTCTCGTTTTTTTTTTTTTTTCTTACGGTGTTTACTGAAGGGGATAACTAGTGGGACAGTTTTATAGGTCGGGTCGTTACGGACGCGGCGATACTAAATATGTGTATTTTTATTGTTTTTTTTTTTTTATTTAGATTAAGAAATGTATTTATGGGAATAATATATATATTTTTTTTTCATTATTTAGGATTTTTTTTTTTTTTTTTACACACTTGTAAAAAAAATTTTGAACTTTTTTACTTTTTCCCAGGGGGGACAATACAGATCGGTGATCTGCCAGTTTGCACAGCACTCTGACAGATCACTGATCTGTCTCAGAGTGCTGCAGCGTTACCAAGTGCCTGCTCAAGCCACCTCCCTCCCTGCAGGACCCGGATCCGTGGCCATCTTGGATCTGGGACTTGCTGCAGGGGGGAAGGCAGGAGACTCCCGGAGCAACGCGATCACATCGCATTGCTGCGGGGGTCTCAGGGAAGCGGTGTGCCGGGGGTTAATGTGCCGGGGCGGTCCGTGACCACTCCTGGCACATAGTGCCGGATGTCAGCTGCAATAAGCAGCTGACACCCGGCCGCGATCGGCCGCGTCCCCCCCGTGAGCGCGGCCGATCGCCTATGACGTACTATTCCGTCCTTGGGAAGTAAAGCCCACCCCACATGGACGGAATAGTACGTCTAATGGCAAAAAGGGGTTAATATTGATTAAATTAAAGAGACATGGCTATTGTCTAAAAATATGTGTAACAGGGGCCAGGGTGGTAGCCGTACCGAGGGATTGCTGCTGCTTCCTCATCACACCCTGACGCTCCGCTACAGAAATATCATGTCCATTTTGCGGTGTGCTGTTTGTGTCAAGTAGTTCACCCACCTGTGAGTCAGAATCCTTCACAGCATACAGGGCTCCAAACATTTTCAATAAAACTTTACTCAATTTGTGCATCTTTATAACAGACTTAATCCAACAATCTTCAAAAGACATAAGAACTTCTCCTCCTGCACTTTCCCTGGTCTTTTCCTTCAGCTTATCTTCTAGCACTGTGGCTTCCAGACCCGCAGTTCCCTGGAAATTCCAGCTTTCTGATACTAGGTGCTCCCCGTCCACTTTCCCCATCCTGGGCGAACAATCAGGTTGCCTCTGCAATTCCTGTTCAGACCGTAAGTCCCGGACGCCACAGGAGGCAACCCACAGACAAGCCACCGACCCTTCCAGACTGCCTCGCTTTTCACGTGCTTTAAGATCTAACATCTCCAGACTTGCTTCCCTCAGTGCTTCTTCTGTCTCTTTCAACTGTATCTCTGTAACTCACTACACAACTACTACTACTCCCATACCTCCCAACCGTCCCGGATCCAGCGGGACTGTCCTGATTTTGACAGTCTGCCCCGCGATCCCGGGCGGGACATTAATTGTCCCGCACTGGTTGGGAGGTATGTGATATTACCCGGTCAGCTGAGAGCTCCGAGTCCCTGCACCCGGCCCGCACAGCAGCAAACCACATGATGGCTGCTCTGTGCGCACAGGACCTGTGATGAGGTCACAGGATGAGAGGAGTCAGGGGTCACATGATCGGGAGGACTTCCTTGTACAGGACTCTGCTGGTTGCTATGGGCGCCGGAGGAGGGTAAGTTAAAGTGTATGTGTTTACAGTGTGGATGTAGCAGAGCTGTGTGTGTACGAGGTGTATGGATCAGAGCAGCGTGTGAAAGGTGTATGGAGTGGAGTTGTGTGTGTACGATGTGTACTGAGCCATGTGTACGAGGTGTACGGAGCACAGCCGCGTGTGTACGAGGTGTACGGAGCACAGCCGCATATGTACGAGATGTTCGGAGCGCAGCCGCGTGTGTACAAGGTGTACGGAGTGGAGCCGCGTGTGTACGAGGTGTACGGAGCGGAGCAGCATGTGAAAGGTGTACGGAGCGGAGTCGTGTGTAAGAGGTGTACGGAGCACAGCCGCGTGTGTACAAGGTGTACGGAGCGCAGTCGCATGTGTACGAGGTGTACGTAGCGCAGCCGCGTGTGTACGAGGTGTACGGAGCGTAGTCATGTGTGTACGAGGTGTACGGAGCGCAGCCGCGTGTGTACGAGGTGTACGGAACGCAGCCGCGTGTGTACGAGGTGTACGGAGCGCAGCCGCATGTGTACGAGGTGTACGGAGCGCAGCCGCATGTGTACGAGGTGTACGAAGCGCAGCCGCGTGTGTACGAGGTATACGGAGAGCAGCCGCGTGTGTACGAGGTGTACGAAGCGCAGCCGCGTGTGTACAAGGTGTACGGAGCGCAGCCGCGTGTGTACAAGGTGTACGGAGCGGAACAGCATGTGAAAGGTGTACGGAGCGGAGCCGTGTGTACGAGGTGTACGGAGCACAGCCGCGTGTGTACGATGTGTACGGAGCGCAGCCGCGTGTGTACGAGGTGTACGGAGCGGAGCAGCATGTGAAAGGTGTACGGAGCGGAGCCATGTGTACGAGGTGTACGGAGCACAGCAGCATGTGTACGAGGTGTACGGAGCACAGCCGCGGGTGTACAGAGCGGAGCAGCATGTGAAAGGTGTACGGAGCGGAGTCGTGTGTAAGAGGTGTATGGAGCCGTGTGTACGAGGTGTACGGAGCACAGCCATGTGTGTACGAGGTGTACGGAGCGGAGCCGTGTGTGTAAGAGGTGTACGGAGCCGTGTGCATGAGGTGTACGGAGTGCAGCCGCGTGTGTACGGAGCGGAGCAGCATGTGAAAGGTGTACGGAGCGGAGTCGTGTGTAAGAGGTGTACGGAGCACAGCCGCGTGTGTATGAGTTGTTCAGAGCACAGCCGCGTGTGTACGAGGTGTACGGAGCACAGCCGTGTGTGTACGGAGCGGAGCAGCATGTGAAAGGTGTACAGAGCGGAGTCATGTGTAAGAGGTGTATGGAGCCGTGTGTATGAGGTGTACGGAGCACAGCCTCGTGTGTACGAGGTGTATGGTGCGGAGCAGCATGTGACAGGTGTACGGAGCGTAGTCGTGTGTGTAAGAGGTGTGCGGATCAGAGCAGAGTGTGAAAGGTGTATGGAGCGGAGCCACGTGTGTACGAGGTGTACGGAGCGGAGCCACGTGTGTACGAGGTGTACAGAGCAGAGCCATGTGTGTGGAGCAGAGCCATGCGTGTACAAGGTATACGGAGCGGAGCAGTGTGTGCAATGTGTATAGAGTAGTGTTGAGCATTCCGATACCGCAAGTATCGGGTATCGGCCGATACTTGCGGTATCGGAATTCCGATACCGAGATCCGATACTTTTGTGGTATCGGGTATCGGTATCGGATCCATAGTGAGGTGTAAAATAAAGAATTAAAATAAAAAATATTGATATGCTCACCTCTCCGGCGGCCCCTGGACATCACGCTGGTAACCAGCAGGCTTCTTTGTTTAAAATGAGCGCGTTTAGGACCTGAGGAATGACGTCGCGGCTTCTGATTGGTCGCGTGCCACCCATGTGACCGCCACGCGACCAATCAGAAGCTGCGACGTCATTCTCAGGCACTAAACTCCTCATTCTAGGAATTTAGGACCTGAGGAATGACGTCGCGGCTTCTGATTGGTAACCAGCGTGATGTCCAGGGGCCGCCGGAGAGGTGAATATATCAATATTTTTTATTTTAATTCTTTATTTTACACATTAATATGGATCCCAGGGCCTGAAGGAGAGATTCCTCTCCTTCAGACCCTGGGAACCATCAGGATACCTTCCGATACTTGGTGTCCCATTGACTTGTATTGGTATCGGATATCGGTATTGGCGATATCCGATACTTTTCGGGTATCGGCCGATACTATCCGATACCGATACTTTCAAGTATATGACGGTATCGCTCAACACTAGAATAGAGCGGAGCCGTGTGTGTACGAGATGTATGGAGAGGAGCCGTATGTGTATGAGGTGTACGCAGCGGAGCCGTGTGTGTGCAAGGTATACGGAGCAGAGCAGCGTGTGCAATGTGTATGGAGCGGAGCGGTGTGTGTACAAGATGTATGGAGAGGTGCTGTGTGTGTACGAGGTGTATGGAGCGGAGCTGAATGTGTACGAGGTGTACGGAGCGGAGCTGTGTGTGTATGAGATGTATGGAGTGGAGCCGTGTGTACGGAGCGGAGCCGTGTGTGCAAAGTTTACAGAGTGCAGCCGCGTGTGTTAGGAGTAGCTATGTGTGGCCATTATACGGTACAAAGTATCATGTGCTGCCAATATACATAATGGAGCATCATGTGCAGTCATTATACAGTATGGAGCATCATGTGGGGCCATTATACAGTATGGAGCATCATGTGTGGCCATTATACAGTATGGAGCATCATGTGCGGCTATTATACAGTATGGAGCATCATGTGCGGCCATTATACAGTATGGAGCATCATGTGCAGTCATTATAGAGTATGGAGCATCATGTGCGGCTATTATACAGTATGGAGCATCATGTGCGGTCATTATACAGTATGGAGCATCATGTGCGGTCATTATACAGTATGGAGCATCATGCGCGGTCATTATACAGTATAGAGCATCATGTGTGGCCATTATACAGTATTGAGCATCATGTGTGGTCATTATACAGTATGGAGCATCATGCGCGGTCATTATACAGTATAGAGCATCATGTGCGGCTATTATACAGTATAGAGCATCATGTGCGGCTATTATACAGTATTGACCATCATCAATTCTAAAACTCTGGGCAAAACCGTCAATGAAAAAGACCTGGGTGTATGGGTGGATGACAAACTTATATTCAGTGGCCACTGTCAGGCAGCTGCTACAAAGGCAAATAAAATAATGGGATGCATTAAAAGAGGCATAGATGCTCATGAGGAGAATATAATTTTACCTCTATACAAGTCACTAGTTCGACCACACTTAGAATACTGTGCACAGTTCTGGTCTCCGGTGTTTAAGAAAGACATAGCTGAACTGGAGCGGGTGCAGAGAAGAGCGACCAAGGTAATTAGAGGACTGGGGGGTCTGCAATACCAAGATAGGTTATTACACTTGGGGCTATTTAGTTTGGAAAAACGAAGACTAAGGGGTGATCTTATTTTAATGTATAATTATATGAGGGGACAGTACAAAGACCTTTCTGATGATCTTTTTAATCATAGACCTGAAACAGGGACAAGGGGGCATCCTCTGCGGTTGGAGGAAAAAAGGTTTAAGCATAATAACAGACGCGGATTCTTTACTGTAAGAGCAGTGAGACTATGGAACTCTCTGCCGTATGATGTTGTAATGAGTGATTCATTACTTAAATTTAAGAGGGGACTGGATACCTTTCTGGAAAAGTATAATGTTACAGGGTATATACACTAGATTCCTTGATAGGGCGTTGATTCAGGGAACTAGTCTGATTGCCGTATGTGGAGTCGGGAAGGAATTTTTTTCCCCAATGTGGAGCTTACTCTTTGCCACATGGTTTTTTTTTTGCCTTCCTCTGGATCAACATGTTAGGGCATGTTAGGTTAGGCTATGGGTTGAACTAGATGGACATATAGTCTTCCTTCAACCTTAATAACTATGTAACTATATATGTTGCCAATATACAGTATGGAGCATCATGTGTGGTCATTATACAGTATGGAGCATCATGTGCGGTCATTATACAGTATGGAGCATCATGTGCGGTCATTACACAGTATAGAGCATCATGTGTGGCCATTATACAGTACTGAGCATCATGTGTGGTCATTATACAGTATGAAGCATCATGTGCGGTCATTATACAGTATGGAGCATCATGTGCGGCTATTATACAGTATGGAGCATCATGTGCGGCTATTATACAGTATTGATCATCATATGCGGCCAATGTACAGTATGGAGCATAATGTGTGGTCATTATACAGTATGGAGCATCATGTGCGGTCATTATACAGTATGGAGCATCATGTGCGGCTATTATACAGTATGGAGCATCATATGCGGCTATTATACAGTATGGAGCATCATGTGTGGCCATTATACAGTATTGAGCATCATGTGTGGCCATTATACAGTATGGAGCATCATGTGCGGTCATTATACCGTATGGAGCATCATATGCGGTCATTATACAGTATGGAGCATCATGTGTGGCCAATATACAGTATGGAGCATCATGTACGGTCATTATACAGTATGGAGCATCATGTGCGGTCATTATAATACGGTATGGAGCATCATGTGCGGCCAATATACAGTATGGAGCATCATGTGTGGGCATTATACAGTATTGAGCATCATGTGTGGTCATTATACAGTATGGAGCATCATGTGTGGTCATTATACAGTATGGAGCATCATGCACGGCTATTATACAGTATGGAGCATCATGTGCGGCTATTATACAGTATGGAGCATCATATGCGGCTATTATACAGTATGGAGCATCATGTGTGGCCATTATACAGTATTGAGCATCATGTGTGGCCATTATACAGTATGGAGCATCATGTGCGGTCATTATACCGTATGGAGCATCATATGCGGTCATTATACAGTATGGAGCATCATGTGTGGCCAATATACAGTATGGAGCATCATGTACGGTCATTATACAGTATGGAGCATCATGTGCGGTCATTATAATACGGTATGGAGCATCATGTGCGGCCAATATACAGTATGGAGCATCATGTGCGGTCATTATACAGTATGGAGCATCATGTGCGGCCAATATACAGTATGGAGCATCATGTGCGGTCATTATACAGTATGGAGCATCATGTGCGGTCATTGTACAGTATGGAGCATCATGTGCGGCCAATATACAGTATGGAGCATCATGTGCGGTCATTATACAGTATGGAGCATCATGTATGGTCATTATACAGTATGGAGCATCATGTGTGATCATTATACAGTATGGAGCATCATGTGTGGCCATTTTACTGTATGGAGCATCATGTGCGGCCATTATACAGTATGGAGCATCATGTGCGGTCATTATACCGTATGGAGCATCATGTGTGGCCATTATACAGTATGGAGCATCATGTGCGGTTATTATACAGTATGGAGCATCATGTGCGATCATTATACAGTATGGAGCATCATGTGCGGCTATTATACAGTATGGAGCATCATGTGCGGCCATTATACAGTATGGAGCATAATGTGCGGCTATTATACAGTATGGAGCATCATGTGCGGCTATTATACAGTATGGAGCATCATATGCGGCTATTATACAGTATGGAGCATCATATGCGGCCATTATACAGTATTGAGCATCATGTGCGGCCAATATACAGTATGGAGCATCATGTGTGGCCATTATACAGTATGGAGCATCATGTGTGGTCATTATACAGTATTGAGCATCATGTGTGGCCATTATACAGTATGGAGCATCATATGCGGTCATTATACAGTATGGAGCATCATGTGCGGCCAATATACAGTATGGAGCATCATATACGGTCATTATACAGTATGGAGCATCATGTGCGGTCATTATAATACGGTATGGAGCATCATGTGCGGCCAATATACAGTATGGAGCATCATGTGCGGCCAATATACAGTATGGAGCATCATGTACGGTCATTATACAGTATGGAGCATCATGTGCGGTCATTATACTGTATAGAGCATCATATGCGGCCAATATACAGTATGGAGCATCATGTGCGGTCATTATACAGTATGGAGCATCATGTGCGGCCAATATACAGTATGGAGCATCATGTGCGGTCATTATACAGTATGGAGCATCATGTGTGGTCATTATACAGTATGGAGCATCATGTGTGATCATTATACAGTATGGAGCATCATGTGTGGCCATTATACAGTATGGAGCATCATGTGCGGCCATTATACAGTATGGAGCATCATGTGCGGTCATTATACCATATGGAGCATCATGTGTGGCCATTATACAGTAGGGAGCATCATGTGCAGTCATTATACAGTATGGAGCATCATGTGCAATCATTATACAGTATGGAGCATCATGTGCAATCATTATACAGTATGGAGCATCATGTGAGGCCATTATACAGTATGGAGCATCATGTGCGGTCATTATACCGTATGGAGCATCATGTGAGGCCATTATACAGAATGGAGCATCATGTGGGGCCATTATACAGTATGGAGCATCATGTGTGGCTATTATACATTATGGAGCATCATGTGCAGTCATTATACAGTATGGAGCATCATGTGCGGTCATTATACAGTATGGAGCATCATGTGTGGCCATTATACAGTATGGAGCATCATGTGCGGTCATTATACAGTATGGAGCATCATGTGTGGTCATTATACAGAATGGAGCATCATGTGTGGCCATTATACCTTATGGAGCATCATGTGTGGCCATTATACAGTATGGAGTATCATGTGTGGCCATTATACAGTATGGAGCATCATGTGTGGTCATTATACAGTATGGAGCATCATGTGGGGTCATTATACCGTATGGAGCATGATGTGTGGCCATTATACAGTATGGAGCATCATGTGTGGTCATTATACAGTATGGAGCATCATGTGGGGTCATTATACCGTATGGAGCATCATGTGTGGCCATTATACAGTATGGAGCATCATGTGCGATCATTATACAGTATGGAGCATCATGTGCGGCCATTATACAGTATGGAGCATCATGTGCGGTCATTATACAGTATGGAGCATCATGTGCGGCCATTATACAGTATGGAGCATCATGTGCGGTCATTATATTGTATGTAGCATCATGTGTGGCCATTATACAGTATGGAGCATCATGTGTGGCCATTATACAGTATGGAGCATCATCTGCGGTCATTATACAGTATGGAGCATCATGTGGGGTCATTATACCGTATGGAGCATCATGTGCGGTCATTATACAGTATGGAGCATCATGTGCGGTCATTATACAGTATTGAGCATCATGTGTGGCCATTATACAGTATGGAGCACTGTGTGGCCATATTTTTTTGTTTATAATTATTCTTTATGAACAGTGTGATCAGCAGTGCTAAATGGGTGTGGTTGGGATGTGAATATGGGTGTGGCTAGTGAATGGGTGTGGCCTGAGGCGTGGCCTAAAGTTTGCGGCTATTATACAGTATGGAGCATCATGTGCGGCTATTATACAGTATGGAGCATCATGTGCGGCTATTATACAGTATGGAGCATCATGTGTGGCCATTATACAGTATTGAGCATCATGTGTGGCCATTATACAGTATGGAGCATCATGTGCGGTCATTATACCGTATGGAGCATCATATGCGGTCATTATACAGTATGGAGCATCATGTGCGGCCAATATACAGTATGGAGCATCATGTGCGGCCAATATACAGTATGGAGCATCATGTGCAGTCATTATACAGTATGGAGCATCATGTGCGGCCAATATACAGTATGGAGCATCATGTGCGGTCATTATACAGTATGGAGCATCATGTGCGGTCATTGTACAGTATGGAGCATCATGTGCGGCCAATATACAGTATGGAGCATCATGTGCGGTCATTATACACTATGGAGCATCATGTATGGTCATTATACAGTATGGAGCATCATGTGTGATCATTATACAGTATGGAGCATCATGTGTGGCCATTATACTGTATGGAGCATCATATGCGGCCATTATACAGTATGGAGCATCATGTGCGGTCATTATACCGTATGGAGCATCATGTGTGGCCATTATACAGTATGGAGCATCATGTGCGGTCATTATACAGTATGGAGCATCATGTGCGATTATTATACAGTATGGAGCATCATGTGCGGCCATTATACAGTATGGAGCATCATGTGCGGCCATTATACAGTATGGAGCATAATGTGCGGCTATTATACAGTATGGAGCATCATGTGCGGCTATTATACAGTATGGAGCATCATATGCGGCTATTATACAGTATGGAGCATCATATGCGGCCATTATACAGTATTGAGCATCATGTGCGGCCAATATACAGTATGGAGCATCATGTGTGGCCATTATACAGTATGGAGCATCATGTGTGGTCATTATACAGTATTGAGCATCATGTGTGGCCATTATACAGTATGGAGCATCATGTGCGGTCATTATACCGTATGGAGCATCATATGCGGTCATTATACAGTATGGAGCATCATGTGCGGCCAATATACAGTATGGAGCATCATGTGCAGCCAATATACAGTATGGAGCATCATGTACGGTCATTATACAGTATGGAGCATCATGTGCGGTCATTATACTGTATAGAGCATCATATGCGGCCAATATACAGTATGGAGCATCATGTGCGGTCATTATACAGTATGGAGCATCATGTGCGGCCAATATACAGTATGGAGCATCATGTGCGGTCATTATATAGTATGGAGCATCATGTGTGGTCATTATACAGTATGGAGCATCATGTGTGATCATTATACAGTATGGAGCATCATGTATGGCCATTATACAGTATGGAGCATCATGTGCGGCCATTATACAGTATGGAGCATCATGTGCGGTCATTATACCGTATGGAGCATCATGTGTGGCCATTATACAGTATGGAGCATCATGTGCGGTCATTATACAGTATGGAGCATCATGTGCGATCATTATACAGTATGGAGCATCATGTGCGGCCATTATACAGTATGGAGCATCATGTGCGGCCAATATACAGTATGGAGCATCATGTGCGGTCATTATACCGTATGGAGCATCATGTGGGGCCATTATACAGTATGGAGCATCATGTGTGGCTATTATACATTATGGAGCATCATGTGCAGTCATTATACAGTATGGAGCATCATGTGCGGTCATTATACAGTATGGAGCATCATGTGTGGTCATTATACAGTATGGAGCATCATGTGTGGCCATTATACCGTATGGAGCATCATGTGTGGCCATTATACAGTATGGAGTATCATGTGCGGCCATTATACAGTATGGAGCATCATGTGGGGTCATTATACAGTATGGAGCATCATGTGGGGTCATTATGCCGTATGGAGCATCATGTGTGGCCATTATACAGTATGGAGCATCATGTGTGGTCATTATACAGTATGGAGCATCATGTGTGGTCATTATACCGTATGGAGCATCATGTGTGGCCATTATACATTATGGAGCATCATGTGCGATCATTATACAGTATGGAGCATCATGTTCGGCCATTATACAGTATGGAGCATCATGTGCGGTCATTATGCAGTATGGAGCATCATGTGCGGCCATTATACAGTATGGAGCATCATGTGCGGTCATTATATTGTATGGAGCTTCATGTGTGGCCATTATACAGTATGGAGCATCATGTGTGGCCATTATACAGTATGGAGCATCATGTGTGGCCATTATACAGTATGGAGCATCATGTGCGGTCATTATACAGTATGGAGCATCATGTGGGGTCATTATACCGTATGGAGCATCATGTGCGGTCATTATACAGTATGGAGCATCATGTGCGGTCATTATACAGTATTGAGCATCATGTGTGGCCATTATACAGTATGGAGCACTGTGTGGCCATATTTTTTTGTTTATAATTATTCTTTATGAACAGTGTGATCAGCAGTGCTAAATGGGTGTGGTTGGGATGTGAATATGGGTGTGGCTAGTGAATGGGTGTGGCCAGAGGCGTGGCCTAAAAATTGCCCAGCCTCAAAAGTTGGGAGGTATGTACTCCTTCTAGAACAATTCTTCTCACTCTGCTTTAGCTCCTCCCACTACCTGAAAATTACCTCAGGAAGGAACTTTCCCTGCCACTACTCTGGCTCCGCCCCCTTTCTCAACTGTCACTACTCTGACTGAAACCAGTTCTCAACACATTCTAATCTCCTACTCTACAGTGCCCCCTTAACACTAACCCACAACTACACTGCCATAACCCTTACTAATGCTGACCTACCACTGCCACTGACTGTCCCCATTCCCGTCCATAACACACAGATATCAGAACAGTGTCAGCCATTATCATATTAAACAGTGTCAGCTATCATAAACTACACAGGGCACACAGCAAACATAAAACACACCCAGATTCATTAGGTAGGCATGCACAGGAATGCAGGGCCCAAACCAGCCGCTTGCACACCCCCTTACATAAAATGGTACATGCTTAATAGCCTAAGTTTGGTTTGTCTCCTAATACCCTGCTGGGTATTTTGTAGGAGGCTTGTGTCATGAGGTGCGCTCTCAATAGTAAAAAACAGTGTATATCAGTGCTATTTACATGTCACACAAACATGTGGTAATAGAATATAAGGCATTGCAAGATGTTAGTAAAAGCAACAAATACCCATTGCTGTGGTGTTGGCAGTGCACCAACACAGACTCCATAACGTACGTTTCACAAATGTTGCTTCCTCAGTGGGCATGGTCAAGAATGATACACATCCTAGTTTATATTAGAGGACCTTCCGATCACGTGATCAGTTAAGACCAATCACAGTGGCGCACTTGGTGCATGTGCATTCGCTCATCGGTGCCGTGTTGCAGCCCTTCTACCAATCAATCATCATTATAGTAATGTGAGGCATCTGGCACCTAGCCGCATATCATGTGAGCATGATGGATCAGGAGTCGGGGAGATGACCGACACAGGACACCGTGGAGTCCAGGCATCTGCACATACCATGAAGTGCTATGATTGAAGAAGGAATTCCAACATTAAAGTGCAAACAGCTGCTCTTATACTCTTAGCCAAACTTAAAAGGAGCAATAATACTTTTTTACTTTTTTAATGGAATTTATTATATTGGGGAGCATAGTAGGGTTGCCACTTCATTGATCATTGAAGGGGTTTTTTAAGATGAGATGAGAAATTGGACAGGTCACTGAGGGATCAGTGACCTGTCAGAAGCCATACTGATGAATAGTTCAGCAAAGCACTACTTGAAGTCCCCCCCACAGGCCTGCCCCAAATCACGAGCTACTCATTAACTCAAAACTGAAAATAAAGATTAACCCCTTAATCACATATGATGTACTATCCCGTCAAGGTGACCTGGGACTTAATTCCCAGTGACGGGATAGTACGTCATATGCGATCGGACGCGCTCACGGACCGCTCCCGGCACACTATCCCCTGGCACACTGCGTTCAAACATGATCGCAGTGTGCCAGCGGTACAGGGAAGCATCGCACAGGGAAGAGGCTCCCTGCATGCTTCCCTGAGACCCCCGGAGCAACGTGATGTGATCGCGTTGCTGCGAGGGTCTCTTACCTCTCCTCCCTGCTGCAGGCCCGGATCCAAATGGACGCGGCATCCGGGTCCTGCAGGGAGGGAGGTGGCTTACCAAGTGCACCAGGCACTTGGTAAGCCTGCAGTGCTGTAAGTCAGATCGCTGATCTGACAGAGTGCTGTGCAAACTGTCAGATCAGCGATCTGTAATGTCTCCCCTGGGACAAAGTAAAAAAGTAAAAAAAACTGTGTAAAAACAAAAAATAAAAAAAACAAACAATAAAAGTACACATATTTAGTATCGCCGCGTTCGTAACGACCCCACCTATAAAACTGTCCCATTAGTTAACCCCTTCAGTAAACACCGTAAGAAAAAAAAAAAGAGGCAAAAAACAGCGCTTTATTATCGTACTGCCGAACAAAAAGTGGAATAACACGCGATCAAAAAGACAGATATAAATAACCATGGTAACGCTGAAAACGTCATCTTGTCATGCAAAAAACGAGCCGCCATACAGCATCATCAGCAAAAAAGTAAAAAAGTTATAGTCCTGAGAATAAAGTGATGCCAAAATAATTATTTTTTCTATAAAATAGATTTTATCGTATAAAAGCGGCAAAACATAAAAAAAGATATAAATGAGATATCGCTGTAATCGTACTCACCCGAAGAATAAAACTGCTTTATCCATTTTACCAAATGCAGAACGGTATAAATGCCTCCCCCCAAAAAAATTCATGAATAGCTGGTTTTTGGTCATTCTGCCTCATAAAAATCGGAATAAAAAGCGATCAAAAACTGTCACGTGTCAGAAAATGTTACCAATAAAAACGTCAACTCGTCCCACAAAAAACAAAACCTCACATGACTCTGTGGACCAAACTATGGAAAAATTATAGGTCTCAAAATGTGGAGACGCAAAAACTTTTTTGCTATAAAAAGCATCTTTTAGTGTGTGACGCTGCCAATCATAAAAATCCGCTATAAAAAACGCGATAAAAGTAAATTAAACCCCCCTTCATCACCCCCTTAGTTAGGGAAAAATTATAAAATTAAAAAAAATGTATTTATTTCCATTTTCCCATTTGGGCTAGGGTTAGGGTTAGGGTTAGGGTTAGGGCCAGGGTTAGAGTTGGGGCGAGGGTTGGAGCTAAAGTCAGGGTTAGGGTTGGGGCTAAAGTTAGGGTTGGGGCTAAAGTTAGGGTTAGGGTTGGGGCTAAAGTTAGGGTTAGGGTTGGGGCTAAAGTTAGGGTTAGGGTTGGGGCTAAAGTTAGGGTTAGGGTTGGAGCTAAAGTTAGGGTTAGGGTTGGGGCTAAAGTTAGGGTTGGGGCTAAAGGTAGGGTTTGGATTACATTTACGGTTGGGATTAAGGTTTGGATTAGAGTTAGAGGTGTGTCAGGGTTAGGGGTGTAGTTAGGGTTATTGTTGGGATTAGGGTTAGGGGTATGTTTGGATTAGGGTTTCAGTTAGAATTGGGGGTTTCCACTGTTTAGGCACATCAGGATCTCTCCAAACGTGACATGGCATCCGATCTCAATTCCAGCCAATTCTGCATTGAAAAAGTAAAACAGTGCTCCTTCCCTTCCAAGCTCTCCCGTGAGCCCAAACAGGGGTTTACCCCAACATTTGGGGTATCAGCGTACTCGGGACAAATTGGACAACAACTTTTGGGGTCCAAGTTCTCTTGTTACCCTTGGGAAAATAAAAATTGGGGGGGGCTAAAAATCATTTTTGTGGGGAAAAAAAAGATTTTTTATTTTCACGGCTCTGCGTTGTAAACTGTAGTGAAACACTTGGGGGTTCAAAGTTCTCACAACACATCTAGATAAGTTCCTTGGGAGGTCTAGTTTCCAATATGGGGTCACTTGTGGGGGGCTTCTACTGTTTGAGTACATCAGGGGCTCTGCAAATGCAATGTGACGCCTGCAGACCAATCCATCTAAGTCTGCATTCCAAATGGCACTCCTTCCCTTCCGAGCTCTGCCATGCTCCCAAACAGTGGTTCCCCCCCACATATGGGGTGTCAGCGTACTCAGGACAAATTGTACAACAACTTTTGGGGTCCAATTTATCCTGTTACCCTTGTTAAACTACAAAACTGGGGGCTAAAAATCATTTTTGTGAAAACATTTTTTTTTTATTTTCACGGCTCTGCGTTATAAACTGTAGTGAAACACTTGGGGGTTAAAAGTTCTCACAACTCATCTAGATAAGTTCCTTAAGGGGTCTACTTTCCAAAATGATGTCACTTGTGGAGGGTTTTAATGTTTAGGCACATCAGGGGCTCTCCAAACGTGACATGGTGTCCCATCTCAATTTCAGTCAATTTTGCATTGATAAGTCAAACGGTGCTCCTTCCCTTCTGAGCTCTGCCATGCACCCAAACAGTCGTTTACCCCACATATCGGGTATCAGCGTATTCAGTACAACTTGCACAACAACTTTTGTGGTCCAATTTCTTCTCTTACCCTTGGGAAAATAAAAAATTGGGGGCAAAAGTTCATTTTTGTGAAAAAATATGATTTTTTTATTTTTATAGCTCTGCATTATAAACTTCTGGGAAGCACTTGTTGGGTCAAAGTGCTCATTACACATCTAGATAAGTTCCTTAGGGGGTCTACTTTCCAAAATGGTGTCACTTGTGGGGGGTTTCAATATTTAGGCACATCAGGGGCTCTCCAAACGCAACATGGCGTCCCATCTCAATTCCAGTCAATTTTTGCATTGAAAAGTCAAATGGCACTCCTTCCCTTCCGAGCTCTGCCATGTGCCCAAACAGTGGTTTACCGCCACATATGGGGTATCAGTGTACTCAGGACAAATTGTACAACAACTTTTGTGGTCCATTTTCTCCTGTTACCCTTGGTAAAATAAAACAAATTGGAGCTGAAATAAAATTTTTGTGAAAAATAGTTAAATGTTCATTTTTATTTAAACATTCCAAAAATTCCTGTAATACACCTGAAGGGTTAATAAACTTCTTGAATGTGATTTTGAGCACCTTGAGGGGTGCAGTTTTTAGAATGGTGTCACACTTGGTTATTTTCTATCATATAGACCCCTCAAAATGACTTCAAATGTGATGTGGTCCTTAAAAAATATTGGTGTTGTAAAAATGAGAAATTGCTGGTCAAATTTTAACCCTTATAACTCCCTAACAAAAAAAAATTTTGGTTCCAAAATTGTGCTGATGTAAAGTAGATATGTGGGAAATGTTACATATTAATTATATTGTGTGACATATCTCTGTGATTTAAGGGCATAAAAATTCAAATTTGGAAAATTGCTAAATTTTCAAAATTTTTGCCAAATTTCTGTTTTTTTCACAAATAAAGGCACATTATATCAAAGAAATGTTACCACTATCATGAAGTACAATATGTCACGAGAAAACATTGTCAGAATCGCCAAGATCCGTTGAAGCGTTCCAGAGTTATAACTTCATAAAGGGACAGTGGTCAGAATTGTAAAAATTGGCCAGGTCATTAACGTGCAAACCACCCTTGGGGCTTAAGGGGTTAAACAACAACCATAAGATGGATTTTATCAACCTTGGTATAATTTAATCAGCATAAGGGCACCAACCTGAGACTGTCTGTAGGTTACTGAGTACAATGCTGATGACAGGTTCCCTTTAATGTCAATAGCTTCCTTCAATTCAAATTGGTTGTGCAGTCCACATGAAATAAACTTAATACAAAATTAAACAGCTGTTGATGTACCTGGATTATGACCAAAATTAGTTACCCCTCTTTGGTGACTTAATGGTGGTTGTTTTAACACACATAGTAGAAATGGGCAAAATATATTCAAGTGGAATTTAATTCTACTTAAATTTTACAAAAACCCACTTTCTGGAGTCCACGTGAATTCAGCAAAGTGGTGGCTTGCTGAGGCAGCATTTGCTCACCTTTCCAAATGTTCCTGCCCGCTGTCCAGTCGTCTGTCAACTGGGAACGAAAACACTTCTCTGGCCACCCTCTTTGCTACCTGCTTGCTGTCCGGTCTTTTGTTCCTCCATCATGTCACTTTGTGTTTAATCTGGACCAGTGCTTCTGGTTGTGAGCAGGTCCCAGAATTCACTATGCATGCTCCGAGGCCTTTTCAAGTCCAGAAGCACAGAGGTTGCAGAGGACTGGACAGCAGGAAGAAAGCAGCAAGAACTTCTGGAAAAGGTGAGCAGTGATTTAAGTCTTTCTGATTCTTTTTAACTTGCCTCCTTTGCTGCTCCTTATTTGCTGCCCAGTCCTACATGCCTCTCTATACCTCCATCCCAATGTACAATTTAGATTGGCACTTCTTCCACATTCCGGCCCTGGAGTTAACTCTACATGCTCCAAAGGGGAGAAGTGATTTATAAGTATTTTTATTTTTTTTACATCTTCCATTTATTATGCTTTAGGGTCTGGAAAAACCCCATTGCATAAAAAGGGCAGTAACTTTGTGAAGAAAAGCTACTCTGCTTATCAAATTTCCAGGTAAATTCAAACTTTGCCTGAGACTACAAGTACATGCTCACTGTATAGTTGCTAAAGTTGTCTATGTGTGATGTATAAAGTAAAGGGGAAAAATATTCAGCTTCTAATGCAGATGCTATTAGTTAGTCCAGAGATGGACATAGACTTTGGAGTGGTGGGGGGAGATTTTCTGTATTTTGGGGTATATACTTTGTCTGTGTATGGTGGTATATACTCTCTGTGTGGGGGTATATACTCTGTGTGGAAGGGTATTTACTGTATGGGGCTATTTACTGCTTGGGGGAGATTTAGGGTAACAGGGCTGGAGGAGATTTACTGTGTGAGGGGGAAATTTAGTGTATCGGGGCTTGGTAAGATTTACTGTGGGGGTGAGATTTACTGTGGGGGAGATTTAGTGCAACAGGGCTGGGGAGATTTACTGTGTGGGGGGTATTTACTGACTGGGGGCATATTTACTGTATGGGGGTATTTATTGCATGTTGATTTAATGTAGGGGTAGATTTACTGTGGGGAGGATTCAGTGTAACAGGGCTGGGGGAGATTTACTGTGTGGGATGGTATTTAGTGTGTGGGTGAGATTTAGTGTAACGGTGCTGAGGGAGGGAGATTTAGTATAACGGGGTGGGGGAGATTTACTGTGTGTGGGGGAGATTTAATGTAACAGGGCTGGGGAGATGTACTGTGTGGGATGGTATTTAGGGATGAGATTTAGTGTAATGGGGCTGTGGGAGATTTACTGGGGGGATTTAGTATAACAGGGTAGGGGAGTTTTACTGTGTGTGATAGGGTGATTTAGTGTAATGGGTGGATGATTTGAGAACTCAAGTTTGGGGAGCAAGGAGACACAGTATGTGCAGACACAGTATGGTGAGTGTGGGAATGGGTATGGACATAGTATGAGGAATCTATGGGATGTTTGAGGAGGATTATGGAAAGTGAGAGGGTAAATGTACTAGGAAGGAATACATGTGTGAGAAGACTGCTGAAGGGAATAGTGTTTGGGAACAGTATGTGGGAGAGTGTGAGTGGGCACAGAAATAAGACTAAGTGGTGTGAGGGGGGCTAGCATAGGGGGACAGTGGAAGGGCACAACCAGGAAAGAATAGTAAGCCAAATAGGGGGAGCATGGTGAAGGGGTACAGTATAGAGACTGGGCCCTATAGGGGGGACACAGTGTGAGAGGACAGTGTGAATAGGGGGTCCTTTTTGTAAAGGAGGGGGAAGTGTGGAAAGCATATAGCATAAGAGGGAAAGCGTGGGCATCAAATTCTGAATATAGTGAGAGGCAATTATTTATTCAGGGTCACAGTGTAGGGCAGATATTTTATTCTGGAGCATTATACTGACACTGATATCTTTAAGGCCATCACGTCGGGATCTGCTGCAGAAGACTGGAGAAGATGGAAGTCTGCAGAGACGAACTGTGGATGAGAAAACTCATCATGGTGTCTGGACAAGATAAAAAAGAATAGAAAGAGAACAACACCTAAGACAACATCATCTATATGTTATCTGGATGTAAATATTTTTTGTGATACTAATTTTTATATTTTTCTTTATTTTAGGAGCATTGTCCAAGTTTATGAAAAGTATGCAATCATTCCATGTGACTGCAAACTTCTGAATTCTCACAGTGCACACTGCAGCTATCAGGATTCTCTCGTTCAGGCGATTTGCATACATTCGGTAGCATTCTGACTAGACATGCTTGGCCTCACTCAATGAAAATGAATTGAACAAGGCCGAACACGTCTAGTCGGAATGTGGCCAAAGTATACAAATTGGATACTTGTACAAGGAAGAATTCTAAAAGTGTGCAGTACATGTGCTTTGAGAATTCAGAAGCCTGCAGCCACCTACAGTAACTGCAGACTAGTATCTCAAAACTGGACAAGCCCTTTAATTATAAAATGAAGCCTTGTAGCATGCCAATGAGTCGCCCGCCAGGGCAGTGGAGTACTCGGTACTGGGTCTGGTCACAATTAAAGGGGTGGTCATGGTGGCAGCGATCCGGTCCATGGCCCTAGGTACCCAAGTAAAAGGGAAATGTCTTTTAAAGGGAGTGGTGATAAAGTTTGTGTTCGTGACACCATCTGTGGTTCTTGGTCAGAGGGGACTGACAGCTTAAAGGGGTCCTCTGGGGCAATGTTACTGCAGCAAAGATGGTGATGCTTCCTCAGGTGAAGCCGGGTCCCCAGGGCTCCCGGTGTGTTTGGCAGGGATGGTGAATGCCGGCAAATAAATGAAGGACACAGGGTTGCAGTCTTTACCTGGTTTACTGAAGTTGTAGTCAGCCTCAGTCCAGGGTATCGGCAACAGGTGTTGATGGCACCCAGGCAGCCAGAAAACAAATGGGAATCCCTTTGACAAGTCAGTTTGGTTTCTGGTCCCTTTATACCTGTGGTTGTCTGACAAGGTACCCTTTCTCGCCTGTCCTGGATAGTACCTGCACAGTAGTTTCCCACAACCTTGAGCTCCCAGTGCCCGGTTTCTGAGCTCTAGCTTAGTGGAGGCCCAATCGCAGCCCTACTCTATCTCCTGATCACTCCTCTGATCCTTCCATGTCTCTTGTCTGCACCAGACTGTATAACTCCTCCTCTAGACCAGGATGTATATAGGGAAGTTCCCCTTATACTGGGTTTAGAGCTCCACCTTCTGGCCTGGAGTCAGAATATGTTGGATGTAAGATTACCTGCCAAAGGGATCCCTCCTGTCTCCAGGCATGGCATTACCCTCCCCGAGAGGAAGGCAATACCACTTTTGTACCTGAACTCCTGGGGTGCCACACCAATTGTAACAGTGTGCAATATACTCACTGACAAGATTCAGCTCTGCTTGAAGGTTCCAGCATTCATCACATGGCCACTTCACTCATGCGATTATCATATTTAGAGTCACATGACAACTAGTTTCTTTCTTCCTGCTTCTCTCATTTTTTCACTGAATATTGAGAAAATTAGGATGAGCAACTAGTCAGCATGTGACTATAAGTGTGCTTGGTGTGTGTGTGTGTGTGTTTGGGGGGGGGGGGGTGCCAAACTGAATTCTTGACCTGGGTGCCAGAAGAACTAGATACACCTCTGTCAAAATATATAAGCAATTTTGAGCCAAGCAAACATTGGAACCCTTTTTAATTGCGCTTTAGGTCCCCTTGCCTATATGGTCACTGGGCACCTGCACAGATGGAACCTATATTATGTTCAGTCCTGACCCTGCTATTTCATTATCTCCACCAGTGTCTCCCAAACTCCAGTCCTCACAGCCCCCCAAAAGGTCAGGATTTCTATAGTGTTGCACAGGTGTGTCATGATGATACTTCCACTACCTCTGCAATACTAAGGAAATAATGAAAACATGACATGTTGGGGGTGTGAAGACTTAAATTTGGGAAATGCTGATCTAGACCATCATATATGCCACACGCTAACATAAACTACATATTCCTAATAAATCCCTTTATTATTGTAGATTATTGAAAATGTAATAATTAACCTTTTCACTACTCTAGTCAAAGGAAGATATAATTATTAAAAGGCTGTACAAATTGTCCAATCCTGTTTTTAAGCTGTATTTGCCTTATTCAAGGTTGCTGCAGTATAAAGGTGTGAACATTTGAATTATCTACAGAGCAAGCAACTTCTTGCCTGGGGACAATTTATCACCAACTGTAGTGGTGTTCTTTTATCTGTAGGTATGCTACGTTTTCTTGAAATGTACTGTTTTATAGTTGCATCATGATGAGAATTATGAACCAGGAGTCTGGTATGTTCATGAGCTTCACTGCACCTCCGTTGATTATATTTTCATTTTCTCTATATGCAACCTCATGCCAATGTGTCTGATTCCTCTTATATAATTGTTTTCATTATACCAGGAAACAAAATACCCAGCAACCAAATGTATATTTCAAAGTTTGTCTGTATTTTTCTCTCTAACTACAAGTTGAGCATAATCACATTTTCACAAGTATTATTATAACATGTGCAGATTCATCATATTAAAAGTGCTTTCTGTTTCGACTGTTATATCTGTCATGCATGAAGGCAAAAGAAGCAGGAATAATATCCTAGAATAATATAATATCTTATGAAAGTCTGTCAAAAATCAATTAGCTCATCAAGTCAAAAATTTGCGTTATTCAAGTGTTGTGGTCAAACTGGAAAAAACTGCTCAGAATAAAAATTAAATTACAAGAACAAGTCAAATTAGCCTAATTATGTCCTTAATTACTTAAGGTAGCATTCTCCTTTTCCAGACAGCTCCAATTAGGCAGATAATTGCGAGAGGGTGGTGCGTTACTGGTTTAACCATACATAATAGAAAGTATGCAAAGCAAAGGCTCTCAGAAAAATACTAAATTCTTTATTTATTCATTAAGATGTAGCAAGCTGTTGGCAGGTCAGTTTAAAAGTTAGGCAGATACTATACAAATGTAATTAAATTCCCTTTTGTAATCCATGATTGCCATTTCAGGACTATATTATACTCATGCGCAGGGGATGACTGGCAATTTTTTTCCAGGGGGACAAGTACACAACAGTGGCCCATGAGTAGTAGACCATCCTTAAAGGGGATGTCAGGTCAAAACCAATAAGTCTGCAATCACTCTGTGTGACTGCAAACTTATAAATCCCCTGAGTGCACTAATTTGCCAGTTTCAGACTCAGGAACAGAAGGTATGTATAATAATAATAATAATAATCTTTATTTATATAGCGCCAACATATTCCGCAGCGCTTTACAGTTTAACAGTTTCAAACACAAAAGTCATAAGTAACAACGTTAACAATACAATAATTAAAGCAAAATAAGACGACCCTGCTCGTGAGAGCTTACAATCTACAATGAGGTGGGGGAGATACAAAGTACAGGTATGTATTTACAATCATGTATTTACAATCATGGTCCAGCCATCTTCAGGGGTTGGGGAATAGATGGGGATAGTGAATGGGCCACACACACACAAACATAAAATGACTTTGATTAGTGAACGTGATAGGCCACTCTGAACAAATGTGTTTTGAGCGAGCGCCTAAAACTATGCAAATTATGGATGGTCCTAATATCTTGGGGTAGAGCATTCCAGAGGATTGGCGCAGCACGGGAGAAGTCTTGGAGTCGGGAGTGGGAGGTACAGATTAGTGCAGAGGTTAATCGAAAGTCATTTGCAGAGCGCAGTGGTCTGTTAGGCTGATAGACAGAAATGAGGGAGGAGATGTAAGGGGGTGCCGCACTGTGGAGAGCTTTGTGGGTGAGAACAAGTACTTTGAATTGTATCCTGTAATGAATGGGTAGCCAGTGTAACGACTGGCGAAGAGCGGACGCGTCCGAGTAACGATTAGCCAGATGGTATGTATGAGTTATACATACCTCTGGCCAGTGGGCGTGGCCTCGCTCCATACCCCTGTATTGAGTATATACATGGGAAGCGAGGACGTGACAACTGGTCAGGGGTATGTATGACTCATACATAGCCTTTTACAAGTCTGCAGTCATATAGAGTGACTGCAGACTTATCGGTTTTGACCAGACAACCCCTATAACATAGAACAGGAACACATGAGCTGCGCGCACAGTGAACAAGCCTGTAGAAACATGTTCACACCACCAAGAAAACGTGAATGCACAAAAAAAGCACAGTAAGACCAAAAACACTCTGCTGCAAAAAAATCACAGAGAACAGCAAGTGTTAGGAAAAAGATGGAAAAAACTGGTATTTGGTTGATACGTTTTTGCAAAAAATGTATATTAAGCCGCTCTACCAAACGTCAAGGTATACCTGTATCAGAGCAGTCCTAGCTAATGTATGTAATCCCTATCTGATGTATTTAAAAACCTAGTCATATGTATAATACATGTATGAGCAGGGTTCAGAAATGGAGTGTCCATGTGGACACACTGAGTAGAACGGCTCCAGTGCTCATGGTTCAAAAAAAGAGGGATGGAGGCCTCCCCAGTCTTGTGGACGCAAGAGAACAATTAAGTTTTCTAGAGCGGCTTAAAATACATTTTTTGCAAAAAAATATCAACCAAATACCCTGTTTTTCCATATTTTTACTAGCACTTGCTGTTCACTGTACTAACCAGGAAGTGCCTCCCTATATCCAATATCTGCTCTATGCTGCACTGCTCTATAGCTCCTCCCAACTGGAAATAACCCTAATGCTCACTATATTATTCTTGTTCCCTATCTCTATGGTGCCCCCACAATTCTAATCCCGCTATGGCCCTATACTACCTTCTATTCTATCCCTAAGCCTATAAACAGTACATATCAAATACATACATAACAATGTTACATGAATGCTTTAACATTGGTAAACGACAAGGCACCACACGTAATCCATGTGAACAGTGTCCAAAGAGGCAAAAGGCATGTGACGCCCTCGATCACCTCCTTACAAGAGCGTAGTTGTGGTCTTGTTCTGACTCTGATAGACTTGCATTGACCTCTTGTGGCACAAAATGATGTTGTGGCACTGGAGAGGCACTGAAAAAAAGAGAAGATGCCGGAGGATGAGTATATGACTTGGGCAGTGACCTTACATTAGAAGCACCACTCCAGCGTTGAAAGAATAAAAAAAACTGTAGTGGCACTTTTTTTTTGTTGTTTAGGGCATCACAATACAGAGATTATTTTTCAGAAACAATTCTACTAGGGAAAAATAACTGTAATAGAGTAAGACTAATGTAGAATACCACCCAAAAATATTTTGTATGATTTCTAGTGAAATGACAATTAGAAACCAGATGTCTGCGGGCTACATTACAGTATATTTCTTTGCAAATTGGCGATTGTAAGAAACCCATTTTCATAGGGGCTTAGTTTTTTTAAATATTTTCTTTGGGTCTGTCACCCCCCCAACGCGTTTTTAACTAAAAGAGCTACCTTGTGCAGCAGTAATGCTGCATTCTGACAAGGTGGCTCTTTTAGTTCTGGGTGCTGTAACTGCCTAAATAATCAGTTTTGTAATTTGTCCTAAATACCTTTTCTTCAGTCAAGGAGGCAGGCCTTTCCCCCCTGCTGCAGATGCCACACAGCCGTCACTCAAATCTTCTTGGCGCCGCCTCCTCACCGCTGTTTTGAAATGAGCCGGTGCCCGCGCTCTTTTCTCCTGCCTTGGGCAGGTGCAGTGAGCGCTGCCCGTCTGTCCTCATAAGCAGTCCAGCTGACTGCACCTGTGCGGCCGCCCTGCTTGTGAATCCCAGCCCCGCAGTGTCTTCTTATTTATTCATACTACAGGGCTGGGATTCACAGGCAGGGGGTCTGCAAAGGCGCAGTCAGCTGGACTGCATTTGAGGACAGATGGGCAGCACTCACTGCGCCTGCCCAAGGCAGGAGAAAAGAGCACAGGCGCTGGCTCATTTCAAAACAGCGGCGAGGAGGCGGCGCCCGGCGCCAAGAAGATTTGAGTGACGGCTGTGTGGCGTCTGCAGCAGGGGGGAAAGGCCTGCCTTCTTGACTGAAGAAAAGGTATTTAGGACAAATTACAAAACTGATTATTTCGGCAGTTACAGCACCTTGAACTAAAATAGCCACCTTGTCAGAATGCAGCATTACTGCTGTACAAGGTGGCTCTTTTAGTTAAAAACACCTGGGGGGGTGACAGGTTCCCTTTAAAGTGAGTCAAAAGAAAAACATATATACTGCCAATGCAATCATTGTGATTACTTACATTTTCTTATCTTTCGGAAAAATAAAAAGGATTGTATTAATTTCTATGTGGTATACCAATGTTCACCTGCAGACTATCACTTTAAAAACTATTCTCATTGTCTAAATATTTTCTCATAGTCTATCTGTACATTTTATAAGGATTAAGGAAGTATTTCTGGATGAATAATCAGTTATTACACATGCATGAACATCTAAAATCCATTGAAACATTCATCTTAAAAAGTGTATTTATAGTACCAGAGGAGCAATAAAATTGAAACATCCTGCTCTACTCCAGAAATTAATAAATCCCATTTATTGAGATATTGAATATTAAATATTGTATAAACAATGTGTACTTTGAACTAAAAAGCCATTTCACGGAGCTCTATTTCGTTTTCTAAATTAATCTTTGCAGCCTTCATATATAGTAGTCACTTAAGTGGACACACCACCCACTAAATAAAATAATGTTTCTTTTGTGCATAGTGCTAGCTAAAATGACCCTTTTGATGTATGACCTTTTTTAAATATATGTATATGTGAGAGTCATCTGGTCTTTTAAGCTGGAGTGCTTACTTATTCTTTTACAACCCGGCAGAGAATAAAACTAATAAGTATTTCTACTTCTTTAAAGATTGATTTATTATCATTAAAAAACACACACTTTCTCATTTGGAAAGCTATTTGCTTCATTTTGATTGCATATAAACAGCAGCTAAGGGTTAGTCTGGACCTTAACTCTCATTATTGCTTTCAGTCGTGTCCAGGGATTCTTAAGTCTATACTGATTACCAACAAATGCACCTTTAAAATTAGCAGAAGTGGTCTAGGGAGAAATGGAACCAAGGTAATCTGAGGCAATCTTGTGACGCCTCATGTAATAAAATAAAGTATGACAATGAAATTGTCTTGATAATATTATAGTCAATGTGTTTAGACGTCACTATCATTGCAAGATATTAGGACAAAAATTTTTAAAAAAGGACAACATTTCAGACTGTGTTGTCAGTTTCCAGTAACAAAATGATTTCAAATTAATTGCTTTCCTTTAAGACTGTGTTACTGACTTAAAAACTTCATCTATTATTTATGATGTGAAGGCCGCCATGGAATTCAGTTGCCTTTTGTGAATGGACCTTTGTACAGACTGCTATAATTTAAAAAGAAATGTAGAAATCATCAAAGTGAAGCTAATCATTAGCTCTAGGAAATTGAAATCTACCAATGCTGACTATTTAACCTACACATAGTGGGACCATTTGTAAAAGCTGTTCCACAAGCAAGAAAGTAAGAAATGAAATGGTAATCCAACAACCAATCAGTTTTTTAGCTGTCAGCACATTTTAGACAATAAAATATTTGTATAGTCATTTTTTTTTTTATCTACCAGTTGCTATGAGTATAATTATTATAGTATTTTAAGCATTAATAATCCTAATATAAGTATATGAGATTCAGAACAATACTATAGAGCCTCATTCTGAGACTTACATTGGGGGACTAACAGCTGATCCATACAGTGATCTTGCAGTTTACATCTATGTTGCCGTAATGAACGGAAGAGCAAGTGAAAACAGGAGAAGACAGTTACTAATGTGTATGTTGATACAGTGGGGGAAATAAGTATTTGATCCCTTGCTGGTTTTGTAAGTTTGCCCACTGACAAAGACATGAACAGTCTATAATTTTAAGGGTAGGTTAATTTTAACATTGAGAGATAGAATATCAAAAATAAAATTCAGAAAATCACATTGTATAAATTATATAAATATATTTGCATTTGCAGTGACAAATAAGTGTTTGATCCCTCTGGCAAACAAGACTTAATTCTTGGTGGAAAAACCCTTGTTGGCAAGTACAGCAGTCTGATGTTTTTTGTACTTGATTATGAGGTTTGCGCACATGTCATGAGGAATTTTGGTCCACTCTTCTTTTCAGATCATCTCTAAATCATTAAGATTTTGAGGCTATCGCTTGGCAACTCAGAGCTTCAACCTTCTTCATAAGTTTTCTATGGACTTAAGGTCTGGAGACTGGCTAGGCCACTCCATGACCTTAATATGCTTCCTTTTGAGCCACTCTTTTGTTGCTTTGGCTGTACGTTTTGGGTCATTTTCTTGTTGGAAGACCCAGCCATGACCCATTTTTAATGTCCTGGCGAAGGGAAGGAGGTTGTCACTCAGAATTCTACAGTACATGACTCCACCAATTCTCCCATTGATACGGTGAAGTAGTCCTGTGCCTTAGAAGAGAAAAACCACCAAAACATAATGTTTCCACCTCTATGCTTGACAGTGGGGAGGTGTTCTTTGGGTCATAGGCAGCATTTCTCTTCCACCAGACACAGCAAGTTGAGTTAATGCCAAAGAGATCGATTTTTGTCTCATCTGACCACAGCACCCTCTCCCAATCACTCACAGAATCATCCAGGTGTTCATTGGCAATTTTCAGACTGGCCTGCACATGTGCCTTCTTGAGCAGGGGGACCATGGGGGTACTGAATTATTTTAAATCTTTACGAAATAATGTGTTGCCAATGGTTTTCTTGTTGACTGTGGTCCTAGCTGCCTTGAGATCATTAACAAGTTCCCCCGTGTAGTTTTAGGCTGATCTCTCACCTTCATCTCGATCAAGGGTACCCCACGACATGAGATTTTGTATGGTGCCCCATATCGATGTCGATTGACAGTCATTTTGTATTTCTTCCATTTTCTGACTATTGCACCAACAGTTGTGCACTCCTCACCCAGTGTCTTACTTATGGTTTTGTAGCCCATTCCAGCTTTGTGCAGGTCTATGATCTTGTCGCTGACATCCTTATATATCTCTTTGGTCTTGCCCATGTTATAGAGGTTACAGTCTGACTGATTAATTGCATCTCTGGACAGGAGACTTTTATAAAGGTGACTATGTAAGACAGCTGTCTTTAATGCAGGTAATGACTTGATTAGGAGCGTCTAACTGGTCTGTAGGAGCCAGAACTCTTAGTTTCTCACTGCAAAGTGCAAATACATTTATATAATTTATACAGTGTGATTTTCTAGATTTTATTTTTGATATTCTAACTCTCAATGTTAAAATTAACCTACCCTTAAAATTATAGACTGTTCATGTCTTTGTCAGTGGACAAACTTACAAAATCAGTAAAGGATCAAATATTTACTTATATCCCCCACTGTATGTTCATGACACTTTCACAGAAGATACCTAAGAAAGCTGAAAAAAAATCTATGTAGTGGTGCTTTATTTGTTAATTTAAAATTAAAAATTGTTCAGTATCTTTGTACTCAAATGATGATAAATGTTGCTAAGCATCATTTTGAATAAGAAAAACCCTATACATTTTCCACAAATAAGCCAAAAGTGTATAGAGATGAGAAAAATCGGAGATGTTCAGGTTCGACCTTAGTCCAAAGAACTCTACCGAAACTTGAACGCAACCCCCATAGAAGTCAATGAGAACCCAAACTTTGGTGTTGTGAAATGGTTATAGTGAAGGCTAAGTTTCTGCCAAAGGAAGCAGAATACCCCCACATAGTTTCTCTCTCCATCAAACTCCAAAACAGACCTCGGGGACAAGTCCGTGTTTGGAGCTCAGCACTAGAGTTGAGCGACTTTTACTTTTTTCAGATCGAGTCGGGTTTCGGGAAACCCGACTTTGTCAAAAGTCAGGTCGGGTGAAATCGGACGATTATTGCGAAAAGTCGGGGGCCGACTGAAACACGAAACTCAATGCAAGTCAATGGGGAATCAAAGTCGGCAGTGAGTGGAGGACAGGAAAACACCTACAGTGCCCATTTTAATGCCAAAAACATCAATTCTTATTACTTAAGCTTGTCAATCTTAATTTACTTTATAATAATAGTTAGGCATTGAAAACAGGGGGTCATTTGGCTAAAGTTGTGAGGGGTTAGGGCTGGCTCAAGATTTTCGTGGGCCCAGGAAACGTGGAATACGTCACGGGGGTGGAGCAGGGAGAGGTAAGTATTTCCACTTTGCAAGTGCTGTGATCCTGAGCAAGCAGGGGGGGCCCACTCGTTGGCACTGGCACAGGACCCCTCATAGTACGGCGGTGTGTTTGATGGCGGGTGGCGCCTCCCACTGGCAGAGACACTTTTGCGTACTATGAGGGGCCCTATGCCAGTGACGTCACCAACGAGTATGCCCCCCACCTGATGAAGGAACCTGCACTTTCTGCACCTTCCTCTTTGTCCCCGTGTAAGGTGGTATAGTATGCGGGAAGGGGAACCTGACGTTCAGCAGGGTCAGATTCTGGCTGTGTAGAGTGCAAGGGGAATGTAGTGGTCTGGGTCAATGTACCAGCAGACTCATCTAGCAGTGGCTGGGCAATGGGTAGGATGAGGAGGAAACACAGATATAGGCCCAAATAATAAAGTAGGCTAAATGCAGTTCAAAATTGGTAACAGGACTAAACAGGCGGCATTGCTTTGTTCAGTTGCGGAAAACTGTAATGAGTGTCAGGCACAGTTAGTAGGCCCAAATAATAAAGTAGGCTAAATGCAGTTCAAAATTGGTAACAGGACTAAACAGGCGGCATTGCTTTGTTCAGTGGAGGAAAACTGTAATGAGTGGCAGACACAGTTGGGAGGCCCAAATAATAAAGTGGGCTAACTGTCTGCCAAAAAATTGTTCATAAATAAACAGGCGACATTGCTAGGTACAGGGGTGGGCTCCTCTGCTGAGTAGCAGACAGTGGTAGTAGGCGCAAAGTATTAACTGGTCTAAATGGAGGCCAGGACCCCTGTATATTTTAACTATCATCTATCATTTCAACAAATTTGTATTGGCAGTGCCATTGAAGGATTTAACAGCACAGACTACACAGTGGTGGAGCAGGGAGAGAAACTTGTTGAGAATTTAAATCTCCCTTTTTTGGGGGGAGACTGAACCAAAACTCAGGCCCTGTGCATAAAACAACACAATGTAAGTGGCAGAAAGTGGCTGGCTGATATACGACAAACTAACAGGACTGAAGTATATCCACTTTGTGAGAATTTGAATCTCACTTTTTTTGGGGGGGAGACTGAACCAAAACTCAGGCCCAGTGTATATAACAACGCAATCTAAGTGGCAGAAAGTGGCTGGCTGATAAACTATAAACTAACAGGACAGAAGTATATCCACTTTGTGAGAATCTGAATCTCCCTTTTTTGGGGGGAGACTGTTGTGAATTCTGTTGTCAAGCTCCCTCCTGTGGTCATGAATGGTACTTCGGCTGGTTCTGTCCATGGGCTTCCTCTGGTGGTTGTGAGTGGGGCTGCGGCTTCTGAGTTTCCTTCCACAGGTGACGAGGTTAATTCGTTAGCTGGCTGCTCTATTTAACTCCACTTAGATCATTGCTCCAGGCCACCTGTCAATGTTCCAGTATTGGTCTAGTTCGCTCCTGGATCATTCTTTTGACCTGTCTTCCCAACAGAAGCTAAGCTCCTGCTTGTTTTTCTATTGTTTGCTATTTTTCTGTCCAGCTTGCTATTTTGATTTTTGTCTTGCTTGCTGGAAGCTCTGGGACGCAGAGGGGCGCCTCCGCACCGTGAGTCGGTGCGGAGGGTCTTTTTGCGCCCTCTGCGTGGTCTTTTTGTAGGTTTTTGTGCTGACCGCAAAGTTACCTTTCCTATCCTCTGTCTGTTCAGTAAGTCGGGCCTCACTTTGCTGAATCTATTTCATCTCTGTGTTTGTATTTTCATCTTAACTCACAGTCATTATATGTGGGGGGCTGCCTTTTCCTTTGGGGAATTTCTCTGAGGCAAGGTAGGCTTTATTTTTCTATCTTTAGGGCTAGCTAGTTCCTTAGGCTGTGTCGAGTTGCATAGGGAGCGTTAGGAGCAATCCACTGCTATTTCTAGTGTGTGTGATAGGCTTAGGGATTGCGGTCAGCAGAGTTCCCACATCCCAGAGCTCGTCCTGTATTATTAGTAACTATCAGGTCATTCCGTGTGCTCTTAACCACCAGGTTCATTATTGTCCTAACCACCAGGTCGTAACAGGAGACTGAACCAAAACTCAGGCCCAGTGTATATAACAACGCAATCTGAGTGGCAGAAAGTGGCTTGCTGACATACGAAAAACTAACAGGACCGAAGTATATCCACTTTGTGAGAATTTGAATCTCACTTTTTTGGGGGGAGACTGAACCAAAACTCAGGCCCAGTGTATAAAACAACACAATGTAAGTGGCAGAAAGTGGCTGGAAGTTATATGAAAAAATACAAGGACTGTAGTACAATTTCAATCTCCCTACAATGACCTCAGGACAAGTATGGCAGCAAAAAAAAGGACTGCTGCACACAAAAGTGTGGACAAATAAACAAGATAACTGTGCAGAAAGGAGCAACAGGATTTTTGCTTTTTTAAAAGCAGTTGGTTTGCACAGCAGCGTGCAAACAGAAATGCAGCTATCAGGGAGCCTTATAAGGCACCCTAATAAGCTACAGAGCTGATGCACAAAAATATAGCCTCCATTGTCCCTGCAAAAAAATGGTGGTGTTGTACAGTGATAATCGCTACAGCACAAGCAATTTCGGGCCTTAATCTCCCTCCCTAACTATATCCCTTCTTCTGATGCAGCTGCGGCAACCTCTCCCTATGCTACGATCGGCAGAAGTAAGATGGCGGTCAGTGTGCATGCCCTTTTATAGCCCCTGTGACGCCACAGAAAGCAAGCCAATCACTGTCATGCCCTTCTCTAAGATGGTGGGGACCAAGACCTATGCTGCCCACACTCTGCGTCCTCCTTTATTGGCTGAAAAATGGCGCTGAAAGCGTCATATGAAACGCGCAGATCGGCGACCTCATGGCCTATCCCACACTAGGATCAGGTCGGGTTTCATGAAACCCGACTTTGCCGAAAGTCGGTGATTTTTGAATTTGTCCGATCCGTTTCGCTCAACCCTACTCAGCACTGGACACTGGGGTTCGCTCATCTCTAGTAATTAAAAATTACAAAATGTTGATCAACTGCATGAAAAAACTCAGTGTGTAAAGTACTAGGTGACATTTTCACAGCACACAAGTGATCCACGTTTCTACTGTATACCTAATATATTTTATTTACTTTACAATCCAGCTTACAGATGTGAAAGTATTAAGGAAACACTTCCATCAATATGTTTGTTATGTTAATATATTGCAATTATCGCATTATATTGCATTGCATATTTACAATTGCTCATTTTGCCCTGTTGCAAAGTTAATTCTTCTCTTTGCCACGATGTCTATCACATCCTTCTAAGCTCTATGTAGAAACTGCAAGACTCTTTTTTCCTGCATAAGTCATCATTAGAACTACTATTCTACTTTACTGCAAACTTCCTGGCATGGGGGGGAAGAGCGGAGCAACTGGATTTGGAGTTAGAGAGAGAAATAACTCACACAGGAAATTAAGACTTCCAATTTATACAGGATTCAATTAGACTGTTTATAATCACGTGATGTCATTGACCTAATGGAAAATAAAATAATTGACAGGGTAGAAAGACAAAATGAGCAATTGTAAGTTCACAGTGCTATATAATATGATGATTGCCATATATTAAGAGGATTAAAACTTTGATGAGAGTGCTTCTTTAAAATTGCCCTGAACCCCCTATTTATTTTTATGTTGTTTTTGTGTCACAAAAAACATAGTGTGGATGTGATATAACAAGTGTGCACTTAGGTTAATGTGTGAGGTTTGGTGAAAAATTTATAACAATGTCAGTAAATATTCTTATATTCTTTTACAGTGTACTGATGGCTCTGTGTTTACAGTATATTAAACATCTATAGTTTATTGGAATTGTGCTCCCCATGTTCTATTTGGAAAGAATACTACTGAACATCAGTTTTCATTTGCTCACAGCCAGATTTTTTGAAATCCATCTTACAGAGCATTGTCCAAGGTGATCCAAACCCAAATCTGATTGATAACGGATAGTGATTTTCATGGTCCAGCCACACAAAAATTTCTTATAAATCAGGTAATAATAACCAAAAAATAGTAGCAAAGATAAATGATTGTTAACAATCAAAGGCTAAATTATATTGTTTAAACTAGTTTTAAAAATATCCAATGACCCGCAAAAATAATCGATGTTTCAGATCATAGAAGCTTCACTGCATTTTTGAGAAATTACATTGTGCTATGCTTCTGTCTATTTTCTGCACAGCACACTGGATGCCTGTAACAAATGATAACCAAAGGTAAATACCTAAAAGAGATTGTAGTGTGTGTTTGTCATAAGTTACTCATATATGAAAATTTCTACCATATGTTTAACTCATCTGCTTTTTTTTTGCCGAATGACATTACCATATCCAGATGTTTCATAATTTAAATTTTGCAAACTCAAACATATAACAAGTCAATTTTTTTTTTATTTTGGTATCAATAATACATATTAATACATTTAATCAAGGTAATAAATAAATAACAAACATTTATAATGTTTCATAAATTTAGAGTGCAGAAAAATCTACAAAAAAATCTCATGATGTGATATTTTCATTTATTTTCTTGCTTGGGGGGGAACAGTAATTTTACAATTTTATGTTATTAAGGTTTCATTCGTAAAGCATTCACCATGTAATATAAACTGCATGCTCACTTTATTCTGCACAATTCCCAAATGTATATAGATTTTTATTTATATTTAATGACTAGTGATGAGTGAGTATACTCGTTACTCGAGATTTTCTGAGCATGCTCGGGTGGTCTCCGAGTATTTCGATGTGCTCGGAGATTTAGTTTATGTCGACGCAGCTGCATGATTTGCGTCTGCTAGACAGCTTGAATACATGTGGTGATTGCCTGTTTGTTAGGGAATCCCCACATGTATTTAAGCTGTCTAGCAGCCGCAAATCATGCAGCTGCGTCGACATAAACTAAATCTCCGAGCATGCCGAAATACTCAGAGACCACTCGAGCATACTCGGGAAATCTCGAGTAACAAGTATACTCGCCCATCACTATATGCGACTATTAGACAATAATATCAACTTAGAAAAATAATTAGTTTTTGTGTCATCAGCTCACCAGGCCATATTTTGAAACCAAAAACTTTATCTTTCTGTTAAAGGAGTGATTACTTTTAAGTTTTTTTATAAAACTATTTTGGGGTACAAATGCCTTTGTGGTGGTTACAGTTTATTTAATCTAATTTACAGGTTAAATGGAATCTGTCACCATATTTAAGCTAAACTATTAATATGGTCATACAGGTTATAGACTGCTGAAAAAGTCTTACCTGTGTGCCTCATATCAGATGCCTTTTTGTGGATAAAATTTTTTTTATTACTTTATGTAAATGACATCTTCCAGGTTATGGGGAGGACACTGCCTGGAAGATAACTGAGCCTCCAGAACTTATTTTAAATAAAAGTGGACGTTGCCAGAAAAATTCAGATAAGTCAATAGTTCTGGAGCCACTTACCATCAATGTTGTTACCCTGTAACATTAGGGTTATAGTCATGTTTTCTGTTATTACTGTGTGGGTTTAATATTGATGTACCTTCATTGACAGTATGATAAATACTTTGTTATATTTGGATCCCCTCATTATAGGAATTAGTCGGTATTTTTCTGGATTAATTTACCCATGATATACAAGTGTCTCATTTTGCACAATAGCACTTTACTACAAGCAAGACCTGATAAATTTACCATTGTCTATCAATACTGTCACCCTCTAGTAACAGAATTTATAGTTGTTGTTTCTGGTACTGCTGTGCGAGTTTTACATTCATGTACCTTAATTTTGAAGGATGCAACTGTATTGCCAGAATTATATACATTTTATTATATCTGGTGTAGCATGGCTAAAGGGTGTGTAGTCGACGGGAGGTATGTGTCACCTAGGTGGCGTATCGCTGTTATGTAGCCCGGAGTGTTTTCTTTATTTCACATAACCATGTATATATGTGTTTCAGGACCTGTGGTGATGTCAGACCACATGTCTAATCATGTGATGGGATACTGGGTGTGGTTAGCTCTATACAAGACAGGCTAATGCTTTACACAGCAGATATGTGTGGAGGTGAAACCCTCCTGAGTGTGTTAAGGCTCCAGGACTGAGCCTGAAGGACTGGACACTTGCTTTTCTTTCCTGAGCTAAAGGCTATTTGTTTTCTGTTATTTTGTGCCATGTGGTTTATGAAGCAATAAAACCTGTGAACTTTTAATGGAACATGCCTTCTGAGTATCATCCGTCGCACCTGAGTGAGTGAAATCCCTACAATTGGTGGTAGACGTGCGGGCAGCGTTCCCAGCGGAGACGTAAAACTATTATTGAATGTCCTGGGTCAAGTCTGTTGCAAGCCAGCAAGCATTGCCGAGGAAAATGGAGGGCCTGCTGAAACATGTGGTCCAGATGCAGCAAGAGACCAAAAAGCTGTTGATGCAGCAGATGCAACAGAGCCAGCAGGAGCAACGGCAGAGCCAGGAGGAGCAACGGCAGCTGATAGAACAGAGCCAGCAGCAGATACAGCTTCTGGCAACCGCCATCCAGAGCAAGATGAGCCCCCCAACCCCAGGTCTGGCTGATGACACCCACTTCCGGAAGACGGTAAGATGCGCATTGCAGAAAATGAACCCCGGGGATGATGTTGAGGTCTTCCTGTCGGTGTTTGAGAGGGTCGCTGAGAGGGAAAAACTTCCGCCAGAGCAGTGGGCAGAGGTACTGGCGCCATTCCTGATGGAAGAACCCCAGAAGGCATACTATGACTTGACCTTGCAAGATGCCAAGGAGCATCACAAATTGGAAGCCGAGATTCTCGCACGTTTGGGGGTGACACTGACTGTCAGGGCACAGCGAGTCCAATGCTTGGCCTATCACCGGGACAAACCACCTCGCTCCCAAATGTTTGATCTGTTGCACCTAGTCCAGAAATGGCTGCAGCCAGAGTCATCTACACCTGCACAGATGGTAGAACGGGTGATGATGGATCGGTTTGTCCATTCCCTCCCGAGGCCTATACAGTCTTGGGTTGCCCAGGGTGATCCCCAGAATGCCGACGAGCTGATCGGACTGGTTGAGAGATACCAAGGGTTGGAAGGCTCCTCCGGAAGACAACCCATGCCGTACTGGGGGTCCCAGAAGGGAATTGAGTCCCAAAAAGGGTAGGGCATCCAAGGTCACAAAGGGCGGGGGAGGTGGTACCCAAGTTCCCTACGGGTGATATTATTTGCTGGAGGTGCCACAAACCAGGACATATAGCTGCTCGTTGTTCCCAGACCTCTGAGCAGATGGACTGCAGCATGGGACGCCATAGTTCATACTATGCGTATCCAGCCTGCAGTGTGAACTCTCCGCCCAATGAGGGACCTCTAGCATGTCCCGTAAAGGTGAACGGTCGAGCGGTAATGGCGCTGTTAGACTCGGGGAGCTTAGTGACCCTGGTGAGCGCCACTTTTCCTCTTCACCTGCTCCCGGGAAAAAAGGTCGGAGTGCGATGCATACATGGTGACGCAAAGGACTATCCTATGGCCGGGGTGGACATTGAAACGGCATGTGGCACTGAGTCCCATATAGTCGGTGTCATTCAGGACTTGTTGCACCCTATAATTATTGGCCGGGAGGTTTCTGTTTGTTTTGGGATTTGTGGGGAAAAGGTTCTGAGCTCCCTAGCAAGAGTAGGGAACCAATGAACCCTGGAAGGGTGTCGCCACACTCAGAGACAGAGAGGTTTCCTTTTTGTGTTCTGGTTGGGAAAAAAGGAGGAAGTGTCCACTACATCTGACATTCTGGAGTTAGAGGTAACCGGTGAAAATTTGGGGACTGCCCAACATAGGGATCGCACTCTGAGGGAAGCCTTTAATAATGTCACAGTTATTAACGGGGTGGTACAGGAGCCGGGGGAAGACACAAGATTTCCCCATTTTCTGATAAGTGGGGAGTTGTTGTACCGGGTCACGAAAATAAGGGAGGAGTTGGTAAAGCAGTTGGTAGTGCCGGGTCCATTTAGACGGAAGGTGTTGGACATGGCCCATTTACACATCTTGGGTGGACACCTAGGGGTGGAAAAAACGCAGGAACGGGTTGTCCAGAGGTTCTATTGGCCTGGGTGTCACCGGGAAATAGTGAACTATTGCAGGTCCTGCCGTACATGTCAGCTAACTGCCCCCACTCCTCATTTCTGGAACCTCCTTGTGCCATTGCCCATTATTGAGGTGCCGTTTGAGAGAATTGCCATGGACTTGGTTGGTCCCTTAGTTAAATCAGCCCGGGGCCATCAGTATATATTAGTTATCCTGGACTATGCCACACACTATCCTGAGGCAATTCCCTTGAGAAATTCGTCCTCGAAGAGTATAGCCCACGAGTTGATCCATGTGTTTTCCCGGACAGGTCTGACCAAGGAGATCTTGACTGACCAGGGGACACCTTTCATGAGCAAGGTGATGAGGGAGTTAAGCAAAGTCCTGAAAATCTCCCAGTTGAGGACCTCGGTGTACCATCCCCAGTCAGATGGTCTTGTTGAGAGATTTAACAAGACACTGAAGAGCATGCTGAGAAAAGCTATAGAGAAAGACGGTAGAGACTGGGATTGTCTCTTACCATACCTGATGTTTTCCATTCGTGAAGTTCCACAGGCCTCCACGGGGTTCTCACCGTTTGAGCTTCTATATGGCCAACATCCGCGAGGACTCCTGGATATAGCCAAGGAAACCTGGGAGGCCGAAGTCACGCCCCACAGAAGCGTCATTGAGCATGTGGCCCTGATGCAGCAGAGGATTGCAAAGGTGATGCCTATTGTGAAAGAACACCTCCTCCAGGCACAAGAAGCTCAGGCCAGGGTCTACAATCCTGCAAGAGTTAGGCAGTTCAAACCGGGAGACCGAGTTCTTGTGTTAGTTCCGACGGTGGAAAGCAAGTTCTTGGCCAAATGGGAAGGGCCATATGAGGTCGTCGAGAAACTTGGTGAGGTAAATTATAAAATTCACTAACCAGGAAGACGGAAACCATTCCAAGTTTACCATGTCAACCTCATCAAGCCATGGCAAGATAGAGAGCCGGCAGAAACTCCATCTTTGTTAAGCAACCAAGAAGGTGAGGTTGGAGAGGTTACTATAGCGGAGACTCTATCGAAGACCCAGAAACAGCAGTGCAGGAAGTTACTCCAGAAAAACAGGGACCTGTTTTCAGAGTTTCCAGGATACACGAAGGTCATAGAGCACGAGGTCCTAACAGAGCCACATGTGCGGGTAAACGTGAAGCCCTATCGTATTCGTGAGGCTCGTCGAGAAGTAATCTCCAAGGAGGTGGAGCGTATGTTGAAGCTTGGAGTCATTGAGGAATCCAAGAGCGGTTGGTCGAGTCCAATTGTCCTGGTCCCAAAACCTGATGGAGAGTGGATGTTTTGCAACGATTATCGGAAGTTGAATGAGGTCTCCAAGTTCGACGCTTATCCCATGCCCCGCGTTGATGAGCTCATCGAAAGGCTTGGGCACGCCAGATATATATCCACCTTGGATTTGACGAAGGGGTATTGGCAGATCCCCATGGCACAGGAAGCCAAGGAGAAGACAGCATTTTCTACACCAGATGGGTGCTTCCAGTATGTCCAGTTGCCGTTTGGCCTACAGGGAGCTCCAGCGACCTTCCAGAGGACTATGGATAGAGTCTTTGCACCCCATAAGCCATACGCTGCTGCGTACCTGGATAATATCATCATCTTTAGCCCGGACTGGGAGAGTCATCTGGAAAAAGTCCAAGCGGTGTTTGATGCTTTAAGAGAGGCGGGGTTTACAATAAACCCGAAGAAATGTACCTTGGGTAAGGAAGAAACTAAGTACCTAGGCTATGTAGTGGGTCGTGGAGAAATAAAGCCTCAAATCAGGAAAGTGGAGGCAATCCAAACATGGCCAAAACCACTCTCAAAAAAGCAAGTTAAAGCCTTTCTGGGAATTGTGGGATATTACAGGAGGTTGTTCCGAACTTCGCCACAGTGGCAGCACCTCTGACCGATCTGCTAAAGGGGACAAAATCAGTGATGGTTAAATGGTCTGAAGAGACAGAATCAGCCTTCCAAGAATTGAAAGGGGCTCTATGTAAGCAACCCGTTCTGATGGCCACAGATTTCAAGAAAGAATTTATTCTTCAGACAGATGCCTCAGATGTTGGGTAGGAGCAGTCCTTTTCCAAGAGCTACATGGGGAGGAACATCCTATTCTCTATCTGAGTAGAAAGCTGTCTTCATCTGAGAAGAACTACTCAGTCGTAGAAAAAGAGTGCTTGGCCATAAAGTGGGCGGTGGACACGTAATGGTACTATCTGCTGGGACGTAAATTCAGACTAATATCCGACCATGCCCCACTTAAGTGGATGAGGGAAACAAAAGGTAAAAATGCTAGGGTCACTCGTTGGTTTTTAGCCCTGCAGGACTTCAGTTTCCTTGTGGAACATAGGGCCGGAAAGCTGCACGGTAATGCGGATTCCCTATCAAGGATCCCTTGTTTAGTGGGAGAAAGTGCCAAGCCCCGTGGCTTTAGGCAGAGGGGGGAGGTATGTAGCATGGATCAAGGGTGTTTTTTTCAACGGGAGGTATGTGTCACATAGGTGGCGTATCGCTGTTATGTAAACCGGAGTGTTTTCTTTATTTCACATAACCATGCATATATGTGTTTCAGGACCTGTGGTGATGTCAGACCACATGTCTAATCATGTGATGGGATACTGGATGTGGTTAGCTCTATATAAGACTGGCTAATGCTTTACACAGCAGATATGTGTGGAGGTAAAACCCTACTGAGTGTGTTAAGGCTCCATGACTGAGCCTGAAGGACTGGACTCTTGCTTTTCTTTCCTGAGCCAAAGGCTATTTGTTTTCTGTTATTTTCTGCCATGTGGTTTATGAAGCAACTTTTAAAGGAACGTGCCTTCTGAGTATCATCCGTCGCACCTGAGTGAGTGAAATCCCTACACTGGATTTTCTCATTATAAGAATCTGTCAGTATTCATTGTGACTTGAGTTAGCGGATTAAACAACTTTTGACAGTATCTGATATTGTAGATTGGGAATGGCAGATTTCTGTACTGATTTATCTATGATACATGTTATCACATCTTTTTCTGCACAATACTATTTTACTACCATTATTGCTTGACGAATCTATTGTGAATATTCGTTAGGAGGGTTCTGTCCGCTTTATCGCATAAGAAACATCAGCAACTAAGAGACAGACTTGGACCCTCTAAAGAGTATATAGCTATCTTATTCTGACCTATAGAGCTCTGTCAAAGAACACCATGTGCGTTTGAAACATGTTGCTGCTATGCTGTCCTTTTAATGTCTTTTGTACATACAGTGCCTTGCCGAAAGTATTCGGCCCCCTGGAAATTTTCAACGTTTTCCCACATATCATGTTTCAAACATAAAGATACCAAATGTAAATTTTTGGTGAAGAATCAGCATCAAGTGGAACACAATTGTGAAGTTGAACAAAACGTATTGGTTATTTTAAATTTTTGTGGAAATTCAAAAACTGAACAGTGGGGCGTGCAATACATGGGCGGACATACCGCCGGTTCAACCGGTGCAGCTGCACCGGGGCCCGGAGGCTCTGGGGGGCCCCTGCAGGGCGGCCAGGGACGCTGCTACCATTAGGCGATTTGACTATCAGGCGGCAGAAGATAGGGCGGCAGACTCTATAGTAAGTGAATTTGCGCTGCTAGTTTTTTTTTTTTCTAAAACTCCGGGGTCAAGTGCCCGCCCCCCCTCCTTCCCTCCCTCCCTCCCTCCTTCCCTCCCTCCCTCCCTCCTTCCCGCCCCCTCCCTGAAGACGTAATACTCACCTTCCTCCAGCGGTGGCTGCAACTGCGTCCCAGCGCCGGCAGCGCGTCCTGTCTTCAGCGGTCACATGGTACCGCTAATTTAAGGTCATGAATATGCGCATATTCATGACCTTAATTAGCGCTATCATGTGACCGCTGAAGACAGGAAGGAAGACGCTGCAGAAGAGATGCCAGGAAGGAAGTTCTGTTCTGTGCTGCGCGGTGAGAGGTAAGTATGACAGGGAAAAAGGATGTGGAGCCATGCACGCAGGGAAAAAGGATGTGGAGCCATGCACGCAGGGAAAAAGGATGTGGAGCCATGCACGCAGGGAAAAAGGATGTGGAGCCATGCACGCAGGGAAAAAGGATGGGGAGCCATGCACACAGGGAAAAAGGATGTGGAGCCATGCACACAGGGAAAAAGGATGGGGAGCCATGCACGCAGGGAAAAAGGATGGGGAGCCATGCACGCAGGGAAAAAGGATGGGGAGCCATGCACACAGGGAAAAAGGATGTGGAGCCATGCACACAGGGAAAAAGGATGGGGAGCCATGCACGCAGGGAAAAAGGATGGGGAGCCATGCACGCAGGGAAAAAGGATGTGGAGCCATGCACGCAGGGAAAAAGGATGTGGAGCCATGCACGCAGGGAAAAAGGATGTGGAGCCATGCACGCAGGGAAAAAGGATGTGGAGCCATGCACGCAGGGAAAAAGGATGTGGAGCCATGCACGCAGGGAAAAAGGATGTGGAGCCATGCACGCAGGGAAAAAGGATGTGGAGCCATGCACGCAGGGAAAAAGGATGTGGAGCCATGCACGCAGGGAAAAAGGATGTGGAGCCATGCACGCAGGGAAAAAGGATGTGGAGCCATGCACGCAGGGAAAAAGGATGGGGAGCCATGCACGCAGGGAAAAAGGATGTGGAGCCATGCACGCAGGGAAAAAGGATGGGGAGCCATGCACGCAGGGAAAAAGGATGTGGAGCCATGCACGCAGGGAAAAAGGATGGGGAGCCATGCACGCAGGGAAAAAGGATGAGGAGCCATGCACGCAGGGAAAAAGGATGTGGAGCCATGCACGCAGGGAAAAAGGATGTGGAGCCATGCACGCAGGGAAAAAGGATGTGGAGCCATGCACGCAGGGAAAAAGGATGTGGAGCCATGCACGCAGGGAAAGAGGATGTGGAGCCATGCACGCAGGGAAAAAGGATGTGGAGCCATGCACGCAGGGAAAAAGGATGTGGAGCCATGCACGCAGGGAAAAAGGATGTGGAGCCATGCACGCAGGGAAAAAGGATGTGGAGCCATGCACACAGGGAAAAAGGATGTGGAGCCATGCACGCAGGGAAAAAGGATGTGGAGCCATGCACGCAGGGAAAAAGGATGTGGAGCCATGCACGCAGGGAAAAAGGATGTGGAGCCATGCACGCAGGGAAAGAGGATGTGGAGCCATGCACGCAGGGAAAAAGGATGTGGAGCCATGCACGCAGGGAAAAAGGATGTGGAGCCATGCACGCAGGGAAAAAGGATGTGGAGCCATGCACGCAGGGAAAAAGGATGTGGAGCCATGCACACAGGGAAAAAGGATGTGGAGCCATGCACACAGGGGAGAAGAATGGGGGAGCCATGCACGCAGGGTGGGAGGATAGGGGAGGCATGCACGCAGGGGAGAAGGATGGGGGAGCCGTGAACGCAGGGGAGAAGAATGGGGGAGCCGTGAACGCAGGGGAGAAGGATGGGGGAGCCGTGAATGCAGGGGAGAAGGATGGGGGAGCCCAGCACGCAGGGGAGAAGGATGGGGGAGCCGTCAACGCAGGGGAGAAGGATGGGGGAGCCCAGCATGCAGGGGAGAAGGATGGGGGAGCTGTGAACACAGGGGAGAAGGATGGGGGAGCCCAGCACGCAGGGGAGAAGGATGGGGGAGCCATGCACACAGGGGAGAAGAATGGGGGAGCCATGCACGCAGGGTGGGAGGATAGGGGAGGCATGCACGCAGGGGAGAATGAATGGGGGAGCCGTGAACGCAGGGGAGAAGAATGGGGGAGCCGTGAACGCAGGGGAGAAGGATGGGGGAGCCGTGAATGCAGGGGAGAAGGATGGGGGAGCCGTGAATGCAGGGGAGAAGGATGGGGGAGCCCAGCACGCAGGGGAGAAGGATGGGGGAGCCGTGAACGCAGGGGAGAAGGATGGGGGAGCCCAGCACGCAGGGGAGAAGGATGGGGGAGCTGTGAACACAGGGGAGAAGGATGGGGGAGCCCAGCACGCAGGGGAGAAGGATGGGGGAGCCGTGAACGCAGGGGAGAAGGATGGGGGAGCCCAGCACGCAGGGGAGAAGGATGGGGGAGCCGTGAACGCAGGGGAGAAGGATGGGGGAGCTGTGAACACAGGGGAGAAGGATGGCGGAGCCGTGAACGCAGGGGAGAAGGAATTGCGGGAGCCGTGAATGCAGGGGAGAAGGATGGGGGAGCCATGCACACAGGGTGGGAGGATGGAGTATAAATATGGAGTATAAATACTAGGCCCTATAGGGGGGACACAGTGTGAGTGGACAGTGTGAAGAGGGGGCCGGTATAGAAAGGAGAGGTCAGTGTGAAGAGCATGTACCATAAGAGGGACAGTGTGGGGGTCATATTTTGTGCAGACAATATAGTGAGGGGCAATTTTTTATTCCGGAGCATTATAATGACACTCGTATCTTTAAGGGCATCTTGTGGAGACTTTCTGCAAAAGAGCGGAAAAGATGGAGGTCTGCAGAGACGGCTGTGGCTGAGAAAACTCATCATGGGATCTGGACAAGATGAAGAAAAGAAGAACAGCTCCAGAGACGACGTTATCTATAAGGTACCTGGATGTAAATGTTATTTGTGATACTAACTAATTCTCATGTTTTTATTTATGTTAGGAGCCATTTTTCCGTTCGCCTCAGGCAGCAGAGAGGCTAGGTTCACCCCTGAGGGCGGCTAATATAGAGGGCAATCTGGCCAGCCTATACGGCCCCGAGGCTCCGGGGGCCCCCTGGCCAGATTGCCCTCATGTGCGGCAGGCATGGAGCAATCCCTGCAGCTCCGCTGCCTGCAAGAGAAAATGGCAACGGATCTGCAGGGAATGGATGCTTCCTGCTTCCTTTCTCACACAGACAGGAGCGGCTCAGCTGAATGACATCATCATTTCGCGCTGCGGCTGTGCGAGACAGGAAGCTGCCGCACACTGGCTTCTGCACACTCATGCCTGGAAGGAAGCCTGCAGCTGTGCAGTACCTCAATCACCCCCTGAACAGGAGGTAAACAACGGTCTGAATGTGACGGATTGTTTGCAGAGTAAAGTGGGGAGACAGGGGCAGCAGTCAGAGACTAGAAGCAGTGATTTACTGACTGGGACGCCCGGAGCTTTGTGTTCTCTGGTCAGTGCAGGATTTTCATCCACACACAGCAGGGACCAGAGAGTTCAGAGCTCAGGAACACAGTCACTAAATCACTGGGTCTATTCTCTGACGGGACTCCAGTCATCACTGCAGTATCAGATCCAGGCTGGGACTGACCCCTGAGCCCATCCCCCAGTGAAGACTTTTTCACATATACTGTATCTGTTGCATTAAACACACATATAATGGTATGTTTCCACTGTCAGTAAACTCTGCGGATTGGACGCTGTGTACATCCGCAGCATCCAGTCCGCAGCTCCTGATGTTACAGCATAGTGCATGAGATTTCAAGGAATCCAATGTCCACTATGTATGCAGCGGCACCCGCAGCTTCCCTGCAGAGACGGACATGCGGCACATCTTTCTAGACTGTAGCATGTCTATTTATCTTGCGGAGACGCTCAGTCTCCACAAGATAAATATCACAGTCCAATGTATAGGATGCGGTGATTCCGCATGTGTTCAATGAACACATGTGGAAGCATCACTCATACAAAAGCCGGCAGCGCTTTGGACCGAGCGGACATGTGCTGCATCCAAAGCGCTGCCGATTCCTGACCATGGAACCATACCCTTATACATTAATGTATACTATGTCACATATGCAGTAGACACAGGTGTTTACCATACATGGGCATATTCTACAGTGTATATATATATATATATATATATATATATATATATATTAGCTTTGTCGCCTTTAAAGAAGGGGGGGCCCAAACACATTTCCTGCACAGGGGCCCCAAGCTGTCTGTGTCCGCCCCTGGTGCAATATTATTGGGCCCCTTTACTTTCAGTGCAGCAAACTCACTCCAGATGTTCATTGTGAATCTCTGAATGATCTAATGTTGTCCTAAATGCCTAATGATGATAAATATAATCCACCTGTGTGTAATACAGTCTCCATATAAATGCACCTGCTCTGTGATAGTCTCAGGATTCTTTTTGAAGCACAGAGAGCATCATGAAGACCAAGGATCACAACAGGCAGGTCCGTGATACTGTTGCCGAGAAGTGTAAAGCTGGATTTGGATGCAAAATGATTTCCAAAACTTTAAACATCCCAAGCAGCAACTGTGCAAGCGATCATATTGAAATGGAAGAAGTATCATACCACTGCAAATCTACCAAGACCTGGCCGTCTCTCTAAACTTTCATCTTAAACAAGGAGAAGACTGGTCAGAGAGGCAGCCAAGAGGCCCATGATAACTCTGGATGAACTGCAGAGATCTACAGCTGAGGTGGGACAGTCTGTCCATAGGACAACAATCAGTCGTACAGTGCACAAATCTGGCCTTTATGGAAGAGTGGCAAGAAGAAATCCATTTCTCAAAGATATCCATAAAAAGTGTTGTTTAAAGTTTGCAACAAGCCACCTGTGAGACACACCAAACATGTGGAAGAAGGTGCTCTGGTCAGATGAAACCAAAATCGAACTTTTTGGCAACAATGCCAAACGAGATGTTTGGCGTAAAGGCAACACAGCTCATCACCCTGAACACACCATCCCCACTGTCAAATATGGTGGTGGCAGCATCATGGTTTCGGCCTGCTTTTCTTCAGCAGGGACAGGGGAGATGGTTAAAATTGATGGGAAGATGGATGGAGCCAAATACAGCACCATTCTAGAAGAAAACCTGTCGGAGTCTGCAAAAGACCTGAGACTGGGATGGAGATTTGTCTTCCAACTAGACAATTATTCCAAACTTAAAGCAAAATCTACAATGGAATGGTTCACAAATAAACATATCAAGGTGTTAGAATGGCCAAGTCAAAGTCCAGACCTCAATCCAATGGAGAATCTGTGGAAAGAGCGGAAAACTGCTGTTCACAAACGATCTCCATCAAACCTCACTGAGCTCGAGCTGTTTGCCAAGGAAGAATGGGCAAGAATATCAGTCTCTCGATGTATAAAACTGAAGTTGCATAGAGTAGTTCAGGTTAACCTTCGAGAGTTGCATAGAATACATCAGATTAACATATGTAAGTTATGTATAAGTCAGAAAATTGGGGCACCTCACCAGGGAAATGTTGCCCTGGTACTATATGGGACAGAAGTACAGGGCCCTTTCCCTTTCCTACTTCCAAATATTGAGACAAAAAAGAGGATTTGATCCAGCTTCACAGATTTTTTGCAAAAAAAGTATTGGTAGGAGAAGGTACACAAATACAATGCCTTGCAAAAGTATTCGGCCCCCGGGAACTTTTCAACCTTTTCCCACATATCATGTTTCAAACACAAAGATACCAAATGTAAATTTTTGGTGAAAAATCAACAAGTGGAACACAATTGTGAAGTTGAATTAAATTTATTGGTCATTTTAAAGTCCCTTGGGGTATGTCTCTATTAGTTGTATACATCAAAAGACTGAAATTCTTGCCCATTACTTTTGCAAGACACTGTATTTCCATTACTTCCCCTTAAAAATAAAAAATACTATTATTACCACCATTCTAAAGCACAAAATTTTCAGCACCATTTGCCGCTTGGGGTGAAATGTGAATCAGTGTCTGTGGGGGTACTGTGCCCCATGCTCTTTGAGCCTCCTTGAGAGCCCACTTGAGATTACACCCAGGCTCCACCCCAGCTCCGACTCAACCCCATCTCCAATTCTACCCCACTCCACTTCTGCATAATATTCTCATGAATCACACAATAGCAGTTCAGATCGAACACCATATCACATACATAGCCAGCTCTTATATTTTGGCCAAAAAATGTTTTAAGCCACCACCATGACAAGGTAGACTCTTGTGGCATGGGCTTACTCTATTCTAACCTAGTAATCATTTCTTAGAATATCCAATACTCTTTTCTCTTTTTAGGTATAGTTTTATTTATTTTTCTTTAACCACTTTACCACCTTGGAGGTATCCATACATACCTGTGGCCGGGTACTTACCAACCCAGGACAGATGGATAAGTCCAGGCGATTTTGCGAATGCTGTGTGCACATGATCCCTAATGGTTGTCAGTTCATTCTGACAGCTGACACCCGGCGCTCAATGCCAGGAGTGGTTCCACACCGCTGCCAGCACTTGAACCCCTAAATACTCAATTGCAGCATTTCAGCAGCAGGAAGGGGGAAGAAAGCCCCTCTGCCCTTGGATCGGAGACCCATAAATACATTTTAATGAAAAAAATATATAAACAGAAAAAAATTACACATCTTTGCATCTGGAACAACCCAATCTATATACCTGTCCCACTAGTTAACCCCTTTAGTGAACCCCCCAAAAAATAAATAAAAAAAGGCAGGAAACAATGCTTTATCATCATACCGCAAAACAAAAAGTACAATAAAATGCAATAAAAAAATAAACATGGTACCGCTGAAACTGAAATCTTGTCCTGCAAAAAATAAGCCATCATAAAAATCCATTAGTGGAAAAATAAAAGTTATAACTCTCAGAATAAAGCAATGTAAATTTTTTTTTTCTATAAATTAGTTTTTATTGTGTAAAAGCATCACAACATAAAACAATATAGATATGGTGTCATAATCGTACCCAAAGAATACAGCTGCCTTATCAATTTTATCACACGGGAAACAACATAAAAGAAATTTTAAAAAAAATCCTAAATAACTGTGTTTTATTCATTCTGCTTCCCAAAAATCAGAATAGAAAGCAATTAAAAAATGTCATGTGTCCTAAGATAGCACCAAAATAAACATCAATTCATCCTGCAAAAAACAAGCCCTCACATAAATCTGTCGGATGGAATATGGAAAAATTATGGCTCCCAAAATATGGCAATGAAAAAACTATTTTTTGCAATAAAAAGCATCTTTTAGTGTGTGACAACAGCCAAAGATAAAAAACGATATAAATCTGATATCGCTGTAATCGCACTGACCTGTTGTGAATGCCGCTCTTGGGCTCCCTCCGGTGGTTGTAAGTAGCATTTTTGTGAGTTCTGCTCTTTGGCTCCTCCTGTGGTTTTGAGTGGTATGGCTGCTTCTTGGATTTAGCTTCAGCAGCTGTTTTCACTGATCGTCTTTCTGGCTCGGCTATATTAGTCTGGCCTTCTCGCTCATTCAATGCCAGTTGTCAATTGTTCCTGCCTGGAGTCATTGCTCTTAGGACTTTCCTGACTCTCTGACCAGTTCATCAAAGCTAAGTCCTTGCTTGTCCTTTTGCGGTTCTCTTGTTGTGGACTTTGTTGTTCAGCACTTTCTTTGTTTTTGTTCATTTGTCCAGCTTTTCAGTATGGATCTATTCAGTTAAGCTGGAAGCTCTGGGCAGCAGAGTTTGCCCTCCACACCTTTAGTCAGGTGTGGAGATTTTTGCATTTCTCTGCAGTGGACTTTTTCTAGTTTTTTTTACTGACCGCACAGCATTTTGTTCTGTACTATTTCTATTTAGCTAGAAGTGGCCTCCTGTGCTAAATCTTGTTTCATACTAAGTTTTCATTGCCTTCTCCTTTCACAGTCATTATTTGTGGGGGGCTAATCTATCCTTTGGGGATTTTCTCTGAGGCAAGATAGTTTTCCTGCTTCTATCTTTAGGGGTAGTTAGCTCTTAGGCTGTGACGAGATGCCTAGGCCGAGTTAGGAGCATTCCACGGCTGCTTCTAGTGTTGTGTTGAGCTTAGGGACTGCGGTCAGTATAGTTGCCACCTGCTCAGAGCTAGACGCATGTCGCTCCCTAATCACCAGATCATAACACTGACCCAAGAATAAATTTACCTTATCACTTATATCGCATGAGGAATGGCGTAAGAAATAAATAAAACCAATTCTTCACCTGCTGTTGATTTGTTCATTCTGTCTCCCTAACATTGCAGTGAGGCTCGGCACACATTTATCCTCTGCTCTACATTTGGGTTTCCATGTAAACTCTAAAATACATGATTAAGATGGAATTCCGGGGGGAAGATTCCCTATAATGAGGCAAATGGAAGCATCGTCTGACCTATGATCCAGCGGTGTCCATTTTTAGTAAGCATGCATAAAAGTTCAGTCGGCCACAGCTTTGTGCACTTCTGAGAAGAAGGACATCAATGAATAGAGGTCAGACAGAGTCCAGAGTAACTCTGCTTTAAATGGAAACCCCAATGTAAGTGATCATTGCAGAGCCCCTGATAAATATGATCCAAAACATTATGTAAAATGTTCCAAATAAAAGCTTCAACTCAATCAACAAAAAAGCAAGATGCCAATCACGTCTGTCATTTATTAATGGAATTATAGGGGACTGACTTGCAAGTTACTGGTAGTACAAAGACTCTGGAAAAGCAAAATGGCTCTTCACCCTTCAAAAGAATTTCAGCAAATTCTGTTCTTCCAAATCCAAATGCCCCCTCCCTTTTGGGCCCCACAGTATGACTAAACCACATATAACGTCCTTATGTTTGGCTTTTCTGTAGCGATGAGAGCCTGCCTAATTTACGAATGCATGTCTCCAGATACATGAGCTGTGCATAACGTACTGGTAACTTTAAGGTTCTGGTTCCTACAATGATAGTTTGCAATTTTCACTCCGTAAAATTTATTGCTGCTTGCTTCTGGAAAACACCCATGGAGTAAAAATCACCACTACACCTGTAGATAAATTCCCAAAGGGGTATAATTTATAAAACTGGGTAACTTGGGAGAGGGAATCTGCTCTTCATGCACTCAGGGGTTCTGTATGTGGTGTTTGCTAACTATTCTAGGAAAATCTGTGCTCCAGGAGGCAGTCTTGTCCTGTGGCTAAGCAGTACTGTACAACCACATGTGGAGTATTGCCACATTCAGTAGAAATTGTGGGACAAATTCTGTTGTAATTTTTACCCACTTGTTGTGTGAGCATGTAAAATCTGGGGCTAAAACAAAATTTTTGTAGTAAAAATTTATATATATATTTTTTCACTGCACAATAGTATAAAATTCTGTCACACACCTGTGGTTTCAATATGATCACTGCTCCCCTGGATGAAATCGTTGAGTGGTGTAGTTTGTAAAATGGGGTCTCTTATGAGGAGTTCTGCTGTACTGGCACCTCAGGAGTTCTCCCAGTGCGTCATGGCACCCACAAACCATAACAGTACAATCTGCACTATTATATTGTGCTCCTTCAATTCTAAGCTTTGCACTGTGCCAGAAAAGTATTTCTCATTACATGTTTGTTGTAAAAGTTTCTCCAATTAACCCTTTGAAAATTAAAAACTTGGGGCTAAAAGAACATTTTTGTGGTTAAAATGTAATTTATTCTTTCTTCACCGCTCAATGGTATAAAATTCTATGAGGCACATGTGGTGTCAATATGACAACTACACCCCTAAAAGAATTCATTGGGGCGTGTAGTTTGTAAAATGAGTTCACTTATGGGTGATTTCTTTTGTTCTGGCACCTCAGTAGCTCTGCCAATGCCAATTGGCACCCTCAAACAATTCCAGCAAAATCTCAAACACTAATCGGGTGTTTCTTTTCTTCTGAGCTTTGCACTTTGCCTCAAAAGTAGTTTTCTCCCATATATGGGGTATTTTTTGCACTCATAAGAAATTGCACAACAAATTATATGATGCAATTTTTTCTGCTACTCTTGTGAAATTAAAATAATGGAGCTAAAATAACGTTTTTGTGGGCAAAATGTGATTTTTTTATATTCATGACTCAACTTTATAAACTTCTATGAAGCACCTGGGGATTCAAGGTGCTCATCGGACATCTAAATATATTCCTTGAGGGGTCTAGTGTACAAAAAGAGATCACCTGTGTCCGCTAATGATTCCAGCAAATCTTTCATTCAAAACGTCAAATGACACTCTTTCCCTTCTGTCCCCTGCCGTGGGCCTAAACAGTAGTTTTCTCCCACATATGAGGTATCGGCGTTCCCAGGAGAAATTGCTCACCAAATTTTATGGTGTACTTTTTCCTGTTTTCCTTATGAAAATGCAAAATTTGTGGCTAAAATGCATTTTTTTGAGGAAAATGTATTTTTTTTTTATTTTCACATCTCAACGTTATAAACTTCGGTGAAGCAACTTGGGGTTACAGTTGCTCACCATACATCGAAATACATTCCTTGAGGGGTCTAGTTTCCAGATATCACTTGGGGGTGCCACTGTTTAGGTACATCAGGGGCTCTTCAAACAGAATATGGCATTTGCTAATGATTCCAGCAAATCTTACATTCAAAAAGTCAAATGACTACTTCTCTTCCAAGCACTGCCATACACCCAAATAGTTTTCTCCCTCATATGGAGTCTCAGTGCACTTAGGAGAAATTGCACAACAAATTGTACAGTTCAATTTCTTCTGTTACCCTTATGACAATTTGGGGCTAAAAGGCAATTTTTTATGAAAAATTTGATATTTTTATTTTCTCGCTTCAACGTTATAAACTATTGTGAAGTACCTGGGGGTTCAATGGGCTCACCATCCATCTAAATGGATGACCTTGCTATACGTTTCCAAAAATGGTGTCATTTCTTGGGTATTTTCACTGTTTAGTCACAACAGGGGCTCTCCAAACATGACATGGTGTTCACTAATTGCTCCAGTAAATATTGCATTACAAAACGTCAAGTGCCGCTCCTTTCCTTCTGAGCTCTGCTGTGCACCCAAACAGTGGTTTACTCCCACATATGGGGTATCGGCATGCTCAGGAGATATTGCCAAGCAAATTTGGTAAAGTAAAAAGATTTGGGTATAAACTAAAATGTTTGTGAAACAAAGTTAAATGTTTTTTTTCCACATTCCAAAAATTCCTGGGAAGCACCTGAAGCTTTAATAAACTTATTGAATGTGAGTTTGAGCACCTTAAGCGATGAAGTTTTTAGAATGATGTCACTTTTTGTTATTTTCTGTCTCATAACCCCTCAAAATCACTTCAAATGAGATGTGGTCCCTAAAAAAAATTGTTTTGTAAATTTTGTTTGAAAATGTGAAATCGCTGTTCAAGTTTTAACCCTTATAAGTTCCTAACAAAATTTTTGTTTTCAAAAATTGTGATGAAGTAAAGTAGTCATGTGTGAAATGTTATTTATTAACTATTTTGTGTGACATATCTCTCTAGTTCAAAAGCATAAGAATTCAAAGTTTGAAAATTACAAAATTTTCCTAATTTTTGCCAAATTTCCTTTTTTTCACAAATAAATGTAAGTCATATTGAAGAAATTCTACCACTACCATGAAGTACAAAATATGTCATGAACTAAAACAATCTCAGAATCAAAGGGATCTGTTGAAACGTTCCAGAATTATTATTATTATTATTATTATTATTTATTGTTATAGCGCCATTTATTCCATGGCGCTTTACATGTGTGGAGGGGTATACATAATAAAAACAAGTACAATAATCTTAAACAATACAAGTCATAACTGGTACAGGAGGAGTGAGGACCCTGCCCGCGAAGGCTCACAATCTACAAGGGATGGGTGAGAATACAGTAGGTGAGAGTACAGTAGTAGTTATTACCTCATAAAGTGACACTGGTCAGAATTACAAAAATTGGCCTGGTCATTAACATGCAAACCACCTTGTGGGGTTAAGGGAATGTGTCACATAAATTTTTTAAAATGACCAATAATACAACATACAAAGGACAAATGCCCTCATACCATGGCCAGGTCACGTATTTCCACCACATAGTGATCTGCTCCCATATGTCTCCATCCTGACACCCATATGTCTCCATCTTGGCCCCATGTATGTACTCTCATCCTGACCCTATATGTCTCCATTCTTAATTGTCTCCTCTCCAAATAGCACTTCACCACCTGTGCGCTTGACCCCATCCCACCTCCTCCCCAACCTCATCACCACACTTATCCCATCCCTAACCCACCTCTTCAACCTATCATTAACTTCTGGTACCTTCCCTTCTGCTTTCAAACATGCCACAATCACGCCTATCCTTAAAAAGCCAACCCTTGACCCAACAGTTATGTTGAGCTATCGTCCAATATCGCTGCTCCCATTTGCTTCCAAACTCCTGGAGCAGCACGTCCACGCTGAACTTTCCTCCCACCTCTCATCTAACTTGCTCTTTGACAATCTACAAACTGGCTTCCGCCCCCATCACTCAACTGAGACAGCCCTGACCAAAATCACTAATGACCTACTTACAGCCAAAGCTAATGGACAATACTCTGTACTCCTCCTTCTAGACCTGTCCTCTGCTTTTGATACAGTTGACCACTGCCCCCTACTACAGATCCTCTCCTCCTTTGGCATCAAAGACCTCGCCCCATCCTGATCTCCTCATACCTTTCCAACCGCACATTCAGCGTCTCCCAATCCCACACTACCTCCTCATCCCACCCTCTCTCTGTTGGAGTCCTCCAAGGCTCTGTTCTAGAACCCCTACTCTTCTCAATCTACACACTTGGTCTGGGAAAACTCATAAAGTCCCATGGATTCCAGTACCACCCTTAAGCTGATGACACTCAGATCTACGTTTCTGGCCCAGACGTCACCTCTTGTCAGTATTCCGGGTTTTCCAAGTCCCCTTGTGAATGATCTTGCCCTTTGTAAGATGGAGTTTGCTGTTTTTGTCTGCCCTATTTCCTGTTTGTTTGTTTGTTTGTTTAAAACCCGGCTCAGGTGTCAGCTTCTTTGCTGGAGTATTCTGCTTCCATTCCCCTTCAGCTCAGCTGCTTGTTCTACTGTGCTTCTACCCGTGGCTCTGGACATTCTCTGCGTATGTAAGCTACACTCTTTAAATTATCTTTTCTGGAATTACCCGTGTTCATGCCGCACCAGGGATTAACCTGTGGACTTGTTCTAGACTTCCCTGTGTTTACTATATACCTGGATTTGACTCTTTCTGCACCGACAGTGTTTTGGATCTGCACCAGGTCACCTGTCACACTCACCTTTTGATCACCTTGCCGAGGATTCTGCCTTAAGAACTCTGCTGATTTTCTGTATATGTTTCAAGGACTTGTTTCATTGCGGGTTATCAGTATATTGTTTTGGGTGTTATTGCTGTTGTACAAATACACTATTCGCACTAAAGAAACCAGTCTCTGTTCATTGCCCCACGCTACCAGAATCCTCGAGCTCCTTCAATAGTATTACACCTCTCTGCTGTCCAGAATCCCAGAGTGTCTATCAGCCATATCCTCCTTCTTCTCCTCTCGCTTCCTCAAACTCAATGTGGACAAATCTGAACTCATCATCTTTCCTCCATCTCATAGATCTTCCATACCTGACCTATCTATCACAATTAACGACATTATGCTTTCCCCGTACCAGAGGTCCGCTGCCTCGGAGAAACCCTTGACTCTGACTCTGCCCTGTCCTTCAGACCACACATCCAAGCTCTTTCCACCTCCTGTTGCCTCCAGCTCAAAAATATCTCCAGAATCAGTCCTTTCCTCAACCGTCAATCTACTAAAATGCTTGTGCATGCCCTCATCATCTCCCGCCTTGACTACTGCAACATCTTTTTCTTTGGCCTCCCTCCTAACACCCTTGCACCTCTCCAGTCCATCCTTAACTCTGCAGCCTGACTAATTCATCTCTCTCCTCGCTACTCCTCTGCTTCCCCTCTCTGCAAGTCTCTTCACTGGCTCCCATTCCCTCAGCGTATCCAGTTCAAATTACTAATACTGACCTACAAAGCCATCCATAACCTGTCTCCTCCTTATATCTCTGAACTAATCTCTATATATCTTCCCTCACGTAATCTCCGGTCATCCCAATACCTCCTTCTCTCCTCCACACTTATCTGCTCCGTCCTCACCCAACCGCCTCCAAGTCTTCTCCAGAGTATCCCCCATCCTCTGGAATTCTTGGCCCCAACACATCCGACTATCAACCACATTCGGATCCTTCAGACGGAACCTGAAAACCCAACTCTTCAGGAAAGCCTACAGCCTGCACTGACCCCACTGCCTCCACACCACTACTGAAGCTACTGCCTCACCAACACCGGAGCTCCTACAACCCTCAACCTATTGTCTACATCCCCACCATCCTGTAGAATGTAAACCCGCAAGGGCAGGGTCGTTACCCCTCTGTATCAGTCTGTAATTCTTAGTTTGCTTACTGTAAGTGATATCTGTAATTTGTATGTAACCCCTTCTCATGTACAGCACCATGGAATCAATGGTGCTATATAAATAAATAATAATAATAATTCTCCCTCCGAATATATCCTCTCATCCTGGCCCCATATGTCTCCATCATGCCCCCATATACAGTATGTCCTCTCATTCTGCTCCATATGTCTCCATCCTTACCCCATATGTCTTCATACTGCCCGCATGCGTCTTCATTTTTCCCCATGTGTCCCTATCCTGCCCCATATATGTTATCTCATCCTGACCCCCAATGTGTCTCCATCCTGACCTATATATATATTCTCATCCTGGCCCCATATGTCTCCATACTGCTACCATATGTCTCCATCCTGACCCCCATATGTCTCCATCCTTCTCCCATGCATGTACTCTCATCCTGGCTCCATATGTCTCCATCATGCCTATATATACAGCTCTGGCAAATATTAAGAGACCACCACATCAAAACCCTGTCATGGGCAGCCCAATCTCCAGACCTGAACCCCATTGAAAACCTCTGGAATGTAATCAAGAGGATGATGGATAGTCACAAGGCATCAAACAAAGAAGAACTGCTTACAGTTTTGTGCCAGAAGCAGTGTGAAAGACTGGTGGAAAGCACACCAAGACACACGAAATCTGTGATTAAAAATCATGATTATTCCACAAAATATTGATTTCTGAACTCTTCCCGAGTTAAAACATTAGTATTGTTGTTTCTAAATGATTATGAACTTGTTTTCTTTGCATTATTTGAGGTCTGAAAGTGTAACACCCGAGGTAACCGGTAGTTACAGTGGCATTGCTTTCCTCACAGGGAAAGTGATGCCATGCTTGGAAGCGAGGAAGGATCCCTTTAACAGGTAACCAGTACATGCAACACTGTTCTGACTCCAGGCCATAAGGGGGAGCTTGAGACCCGGATTCAGGGGAACTTCCCTATATATTCTGACCTGGGGAGGAGTTAGTCAGTCTGTGAGAGGTCAGTCTGTCAGAGAGACAGAAGAGAGAGGAGTCAGACAGAGAGAGTCTGAGAGAGGAAAGCTGGGGCCATGCAGACGAGTGGTTCTGCAGCTCCTGGAAGAAGAGAGAACATAGCAGTCTGTAGGAGACTGAAAGGGAAATAGAAACACAGGAGAAGTAAAGAGCTGGAGGGAAGCTGCGACTTAGCTTCCTCCACGCTGAAGAGCAGAATTCCGGTAGCTGGAAGACCGAGGTTGTGGGGGTAACTCTATGCCCCATGGCAGAAACCGGCGGACAGGAGATGGCAGGTCGACACTCAAAGGCACAGTAACACATAGAGCCTGGAGTCATCTGAGTGACACCTGTAAAAAGGCTTGTTACCTGCAATGCGGGTAGTGTCCTACTGAAAGAGACAGAGAAAGTGAGGACCTTGTGTGAGGCCTAAGACAGCAAGGGACTACAACACAGTGCAGAGAGGAAGGCTTCCAACCTCACCTGGCTAGGGGGATTCCTGAATTGCTTCCATGGCGGCCGAACCACACCAGCACCTGTGATCCATACCCTGGACTGTGGCTGCCTTACACCAGTAAAAAGGTAAAGAGACTGCAACCTTGTGTCCTCTAGTTCTTTCTGGCATTACACCATCTTTACCTACTTCACACAGAGTCCTGGGGACCCAGCTTCACCTGTGGGAAACCATACCATCCCTGCTTCCAGAACATCACCCCAGTTGACCCCTTTAAGCAGCATCAGTCATCCCTGACTGAATACCACAGGTGGCATCACGAACAAGCTTTATAAACTTTATTTGCCATTTACTTCAAACCCTTTTATTGGACGCCCAGGGCCACGGACCGGGTCATCGCCACCGTGACCACCCCTTTAAGAACCGTCCCTGTTCCTAGTACTCCTAGGCCCTGGCGGGCGCTCCAAAAGCACTCTTGTTTTTTAAAAATTTGGACCATTTCTCCTTTTCAGAAAAAAAACAACAACATTTTGTGCTTGGAAATTTGGAAACATGTTGCCAGAAGTTTATAGAATAAAAGAGCAATTTACATTTTACTCAAAAATATACCTATAAAGAGAAAAATCAGACAAACTGAAAATTTTGCAGGGGTCTCTTTATTTTTGCCTGAGCTGTATGTCCTCTCATCCTGCCCCCATATGACTCCAACCTACCCTCATATGTCCTCTCATCTTGCCCCCATTATGTCTCCATCCCGCTCCCAATATGTCCTCTCATCTTGGCCCTATATTTCTACATCCTGCCCACATGTGTCCTCTCATCCTGGCCCCATATCTCTCCATCCTGCCTCCATCTGTCTCCATGCTGCCTCCATATATGTCCTCCCATCCTGACCCCATATGTCTCTATTCTGCTTCAATATATGTCTTCTGATTCTATCCCCCATATGTGCCAATCCTGCAGCCATGTTTCCATCCTGCCCTCAAATATGTCCTCTCATTCTGTCCACCCATATGTCTCTATCCTGCCTCCAAATGTCTCAATCCTGCACCTATATATGTCTCCATCCTGCCTCCTCATGTGTCTCAATCTTGCCCCCATATGTCTTCATCCTGCCCCCATATGTCTCCATCCATCCCCAACATATGTCTCCCCATATTGCAGATTGCAGTAAAAAAAAACAGTTTCTCCTTACCTGGCCACTGTCCAGCAGCGTCCTTATGACAGTGGCATAATACGTTGGTGATATGCGCGTTGACATCAGCTCCCGGCCTCTGATTAGCTAGTGGCTCCTATTGTAGTGCAGGATGCAGGTTCAGTCATTAGCAAATGGCTGAATCCTGCCCTTGGGGCCCAGTGAGGAGGGGGCCTGGGCCGGGTCCCCCTCCTCACCAGTCTCCATAAGCCAGTAAGGGCATTGCCCTGATAGCAACCCTGTTTGGGGATATTGTTGCTCTGATGCTGAAATTGTTATGCACCCCCTTAAGGGCATTAAAGGACATTAAAATTGAAAGTTTGAAAATGTGGATCAAAATTTTGATATTTTCAGAGAAAACATAAATAATAATAATAATAATAATCTTTATTTTTATATAGCGCTAACTTATTCCGCAGCGCTTTACAGTTTTGCACACATTATCATCACTGTCCTACGATGAGGCTCACAATCTAAATTAAAGAAATAAAGAATTAATTAAAGAAATAAAGAATGTCAACCTAAATTTAACACTAACATGACTTACAATGTGTCATGAAAATATCCTCAGAATCACTGTTTAAGAATTTCAAAGTTATTACCGCACAAAGTGATACTGGTCAGAATTGTAAAATTTGGCCTGGTCAGGAAGGTGAAAGCAGGCTCGAGGATGAAGGGTGTGGTAGATCGACTCACTCAGCTGCTCAAAGAGGAAGTCACAGGGACACTTTTCACCTAAGTTTTCAACTGGTTTAATAAAAACACACTGCACAAACCAGAACAAGGTTAAGTAAAGCAAGCATGACCCTTCTAGCATAACGGGTAAAATAAAATAGCATACAGTATAGTCTGCGTCACTGCAAGGATCTGTCCTCTCAGGGGAACAAAACAAGTTTCAGTGTTCTTTAACAGGACCACAGCTATGGAGCTCTTATCTCCACACACACTGAACACCGAATGCGTCTAAAGGCTTTGAGTTTACCTTCTGGACCAAACCCTGGGGGTGAAGATATGGTGAACAGCCTCCCACCCATTCTTCAACTGTTAGCAGAAACCCAGCCCTTAATATGGCTGATTAACCCCTCTCAACACATAGTGTGCTGGAACATTCTTCCAGGTTCATATCACTGAAGTTAACATCCTCAGTGACACATATCTCCCCTACAGTATTTTACTAGTGATTAGTGTTGAGCGATACCTTCCGATATCGGAAAGTATCGGTATCGGTTTGGATCGGCCGATATTCAAAAAATATCGGATATCGCCGATACCGATACCCGATCCCAATGCAAGTCAATGGGACCAAAATATCGGAATTAAAATAAACCCTTTCTTTCCTTGTAGGTTCATTCTACCTGAAGGAAAACAACTAAGAATAATGTAGGATGTATGGGGGAGGTGGCGGAGACATTAAAGGCAATGAGGATTAGTCCAATCAAATAGAATAGCATGTTTTTTTTTTTTTTTTAAAGAAGTTCGGATTGAAAAAGATATTGAGTATGTAAATTTTTTTTATTTTGTCAGATATTGATGTTTCACTATTCCACGCCCTTCCCCTTCTTTTTTTTCTTTTTTTTTTTTTTCTTTTCCCACACTTTCATCTTCATCATCATCAGCATCCTTGACATCAACTTCTTCACCTTATTCATCTTCTTCTTCATCTTCTACCTATTTTTTTTTTTATTACATTCTTCATATTCATTTTCTTCAACTATTATTATTCTTCCTATTCTACATATTCTTTTTATTCCACTGTTATTATTCTTCCTATTCTACTTCTTCATCATATTCTCATTTGTGACAGGCATTCCCGTAGTTGTTATCTATAAAAGTTGGAAGATTACACCTTCCGTTCTGCCAGTCACAAAAGTTACATTTGTCCGCGTTCAGTTTGGCCTGCAGCATCAGGCTTTATCCAGGGGCACCACGAGGAGGAACGGACTCACCCCCATACACTGCTTAGTCTTCTTCTGCATATAATTTAGATAATATCTTTTGCTCTGATATTAAGTCTTATGCTTAATGTTCTTCTGCTCTTTGTTCTGCAGCCTCTTGTTCTTCTGCTTCTCGGTCTTCCATGTTGTCGTCTCCAGGGTCTTCGTCTCCAGTGTCGTCATCTCCGCCGTCGTCGTCTCAGCCGTCGTCGTCTCCGCCGTCGTCGTCGTCGTCGTCATCGGGGTGGTCTTCCGGGTCGTCGTCATCGGGGTGGTCTTCCGGATTGTCGACGTTAGGGTCTTCAACTTGGAAATGTAGCAGAAGGTACAAGAAGGCTGAGAAAATGCCAAGAACCAGCTGATGGAACTGGAACTCGGATGGCTACCCGAAGGTTCAAGAGCCTATGGAACTACCGAGGACCAGCTGACGTTACTGGAACCCGGTTACTAAGCAGGAGGTACCCGTGCTAAAAAGCACTACCAAGGACCGCCTGACGTTGGCGGAACTCGGATACCCAGAAGGAGGCACCTAAGCCAAAGGCTCTGCCCGGAACCAGATGACGTTACTGGAACCAGGATGGGGAGCAGAAGGTACAAGAGCAAAAGACACTGCCGAGAACCAGCTGACGATACTGGAACCCGGATGGGTAGCCGAATGTCCAAGAGCCAATGGAACTACCAAGGACCAGCTGACGTTACTGGAACCCGGTTACTAAGCAGGAGGTACCCGTGCCTGAAAGCACTACCAAGGACCACCTGACATTGGTGGAACTTGGATACCCAGAAGGAGGCACCTAAGCCAAAGGCTCTGCCCGGAACCAGCTGACGGTACTGGAACCAGGATGGGGAGCAGAAGGTACAAGAGCAAAAGACACTGCCGAGAACCAGCTGACGGTGCTGGAACCAGGTGGTGGACCCGAAGGCCCACAGGAGAGGAGAGAACAGCTAGGCCGCGAGGCAGCCGCAGTTACCGAACCCCAACAGTCCTACAGGGGGAGCTGGGCCTACTGGCACTACAGAACCAGCCTTGACTACCAGTTCACGCAGCCCACATAGGAAGCTCCTAAACTGGAGGCACCCTGGAGTTGGCTAACTCGACCGCCCCACGACGGGGCAAGCATAGGCGTCTCAGTGAAGTTGACACAACCCGGAAACAGCTGACGGTGCTGAAACCAGGCTTGGCACGAGGGAGTACCTGTGACAAGAACACTGCCGAGAACCAGCTGGCGGTGCTGGAACCCGGATGCGTTGCCCCAGTGTGCAAGAGCCAATGGCACGACCGAGGACCAGCTGACGGTGCTGGAACCCGGTTACTAAGCTGTAGGTGCCCGCGCTTAAAAGCACTACCAAGGACCGCCTGGCGTTGGCGGAACTCGGATACCCAGGAGGAGGCACCTAAGCCAAAGGCTCGGCCCGGAACCAGCTGACGGTGCTGGAACCAGGTGGTGGACCCGAAGGCCCACAGGAGAGGAGAGAACAGCTAGGCCGCGAGGCAGCCGCAGTTACCGAACCCCAACAGTCCTACAGGGGGAGCTGGGCCTACTGGCACTACAGAACCAGCCTTGACTACCAGTTCACGCAGCCCACATAGGAAGCTCCTAAACTGGAGGCACCCTGGAGTTGGCTAACTCGACCGCCCCACGACGGGGCAAGCATAGGCGTCTCAGTGAAGTTGACACAACCCGGAAACAGCTGACGGTGCTGAAACCAGGCTTGGCACGAGGGAGTACCTGTGACAAGAACACTGCCGAGAACCAGCTGGCGGTGCTGGAACCCGGATGCGTTGCCCCAGTGTGCAAGAGCCAATGGCACGACCGAGGACCAGCTGACGGTGCTGGAACCCGGTTACTAAGCTGTAGGTGCCCGCGCTTAAAAGCACTACCAAGGACCGCCTGGCGTTGGCGGAACTCGGATACCCAGGAGGAGGCACCTTAGCCAAAGGCTCGGCCCGGAACCAGCTGACGGTGCTGGAACCAGGTGGTGGACCCGAAGGCCCACAGGAGAGGAGAGAACAGCTAGGCCGCGAGGCAGCCGCAGTTACCGAACCCCAACAGTCCTACAGGGGGAGCTGGGCCTACTGGCACTACAGAACCAGCCTTGACTACCAGTTCACGCAGCCCACATAGGAAGCTCCTAAACTGGAGGCACCCTGGAGTTGGCTAACTCGACCGCCCCACGACGGGGCAAGCATAGGCGTCTCAGTGAAGTTGACACAACCCGGAAACAGCTGACGGTGCTGAAACCAGGCTTGGCACGAGGGAGTACCTGTGACAAGAACACTGCCGAGAACCAGCTGGCGGTGCTGGAACCCGGATGCGTTGCCCCAGTGTGCAAGAGCCAATGGCACGACCGAGGACCAGCTGACGGTGCTGGAACCCGGTTACTAAGCTGTAGGTGCCCGCGCTTAAAAGCACTACCAAGGACCGCCTGGCGTTGGCGGAACTCGGATACCCAGGAGGAGGCACCTAAGCCAAAGGCTCGGCCCGGAACCAGCTGACGGTGCTGGAACCAGGTGGTGGACCCGAAGGCCCACAGGAGAGGAGAGAACAGCTAGGCCGCGAGGCAGCCGCAGTTACCGAACCCCAACAGTCCTACAGGGGGAGCTGGGCCTACTGGCACTACAGAACCAGCCTTGACTACCAGTTCACGCAGCCCACATAGGAAGCTCCTAAACTGGAGGCACCCTGGAGTTGGCTAACTCGACCGCCCCACGACGGGGCAAGCATAGGCGTCTCAGTGAAGTTGACACAACCCGGAAACAGCTGACGGTGCTGAAACCAGGCTTGGCACGAGGGAGTACCTGTGACAAGAACACTGCCGAGAACCAGCTGGCGGTGCTGGAACCCGGATGCGTTGCCCCAGTGTGCAAGAGCCAATGGCACGACCGAGGACCAGCTGACGGTGCTGGAACCCGGTTACTAAGCTGTAGGTGCCCGCGCTTAAAAGCACTACCAAGGACCGCCTGGCGTTGGCGGAACTCGGATACCCAGGAGGAGGCACCTTAGCCAAAGGCTCGGCCCGGAACCAGCTGACGGTGCTGGAACCAGGTGGTGGACCCGAAGGCCCACAGGAGAGGAGAGAACAGCTAGGCCGCGAGGCAGCCGCAGTTACCGAACCCCAACAGTCCTACAGGGGGAGCTGGGCCTACTGGCACTACAGAACCAGCCTTGACTACCAGTTCACGCAGCCCACATAGGAAGCTCCTAAACTGGAGGCACCCTGGAGTTGGCTAACTCGACCGCCCCACGACGGGGCAAGCATAGGCGTCTCAGTGAAGTTGACACAACCCGGAAACAGCTGACGGTGCTGAAACCAGGCTTGGCACGAGGGAGTACCTGTGACAAGAACACTGCCGAGAACCAGCTGGCGGTGCTGGAACCCGGATGCGTTGCCCCAGTGTGCAAGAGCCAATGGCACGACCGAGGACCAGCTGACGGTGCTGGAACCCGGTTACTAAGCTGTAGGTGCCCGCGCTTAAAAGCACTACCAAGGACCGCCTGGCGTTGGCGGAACTCGGATACCCAGGAGGAGGCACCTAAGCCAAAGGCTCGGCCCGGAACCAGCTGACGGTGCTGGAACCAGGTGGTGGACCCGAAGGCCCACAGGAGAGGAGAGAACAGCTAGGCCGCGAGGCAGCCGCAGTTACCGAACCCCAACAGTCCTACAGGGGGAGCTGGGCCTACTGGCACTACAGAACCAGCCTTGACTACCAGTTCACGCAGCCCACATAGGAAGCTCCTAAACTGGAGGCACCCTGGAGTTGGCTAACTCGACCGCCCCACGACGGGGCAAGCATAGGCGTCTCAGTGAAGTTGACACAACCCGGAAACAGCTGACGGTGCTGAAACCAGGCTTGGCACGAGGGAGTACCTGTGACAAGAACACTGCCGAGAACCAGCTGGCGGTGCTGGAACCCGGATGCGTTGCCCCAGTGTGCAAGAGCCAATGGCACGACCGAGGACCAGCTGACGGTGCTGGAACCCGGTTACTAAGCTGTAGGTGCCCGCGCTTAAAAGCACTACCAAGGACCGCCTGGCGTTGGCGGAACTCGGATACCCAGGAGGAGGCACCTTAGCCAAAGGCTCGGCCCGGAACCAGCTGACGGTGCTGGAACCAGGTGGTGGACCCGAAGGCCCACAGGAGAGGAGAGAACAGCTAGGCCGCGAGGCAGCCGCAGTTACCGAACCCCAACAGTCCTACAGGGGGAGCTGGGCCTACTGGCACTACAGAACCAGCCTTGACTACCAGTTCACGCAGCCCACATAGGAAGCTCCTAAACTGGAGGCACCCTGGAGTTGGCTAACTCGACCGCCCCACGACGGGGCAAGCATAGGCGTCTCAGTGAAGTTGACACAACCCGGAAACAGCTGACGGTGCTGAAACCAGGCTTGGCACGAGGGAGTACCTGTGACAAGAACACTGCCGAGAACCAGCTGGCGGTGCTGGAACCCGGATGCGTTGCCCCAGTGTGCAAGAGCCAATGGCACGACCGAGGACCAGCTGACGGTGCTGGAACCCGGTTACTAAGCTGTAGGTGCCCGCGCTTAAAAGCACTACCAAGGACCGCCTGGCGTTGGCGGAACTCGGATACCCAGGAGGAGGCACCTTAGCCAAAGGCTCGGCCCGGAACCAGCTGACGGTGCTGGAACCAGGTGGTGGACCCGAAGGCCCACAGGAGAGGAGAGAACAGCTAGGCCGCGAGGCAGCCGCAGTTACCGAACCCCAACAGTCCTACAGGGGGAGCTGGGCCTACTGGCACTACAGAACCAGCCTTGACTACCAGTTCACGCAGCCCACATAGGAAGCTCCTAAACTGGAGGCACCCTGGAGTTGGCTAACTCGACCGCCCCACGACGGGGCAAGCATAGGCGTCTCAGTGAAGTTGACACAACCCGGAAACAGCTGACGGTGCTGAAACCAGGCTTGGCACGAGGGAGTACCTGTGACAAGAACACTGCCGAGAACCAGCTGGCGGTGCTGGAACCCGGATGCGTTGCCCCAGTGTGCAAGAGCCAATGGCACGACCGAGGACCAGCTGACGGTGCTGGAACCCGGTTACTAAGCTGTAGGTGCCCGCGCTTAAAAGCACTACCAAGGACCGCCTGGCGTTGGCGGAACTCGGATACCCAGGAGGAGGCACCTAAGCCAAAGGCTCGGCCCGGAACCAGCTGACGGTGCTGGAACCAGGTGGTGGACCCGAAGGCCCACAGGAGAGGAGAGAACAGCTAGGCCGCGAGGCAGCCGCAGTTACCGAACCCCAACAGTCCTACAGGGGGAGCTGGGCCTACTGGCACTACAGAACCAGCCTTGACTACCAGTTCACGCAGCCCACATAGGAAGCTCCTAAACTGGAGGCACCCTGGAGTTGGCTAACTCGACCGCCCCACGACGGGGCAAGCATAGGCGTCTCAGTGAAGTTGACACAACCCGGAAACAGCTGACGGTGCTGAAACCAGGCTTGGCACGAGGGAGTACCTGTGACAAGAACACTGCCGAGAACCAGCTGGCGGTGCTGGAACCCGGATGCGTTGCCCCAGTGTGCAAGAGCCAATGGCACGACCGAGGACCAGCTGACGGTGCTGGAACCCGGTTACTAAGCTGTAGGTGCCCGCGCTTAAAAGCACTACCAAGGACCGCCTGGCGTTGGCGGAACTCGGATACCCAGGAGGAGGCACCTTAGCCAAAGGCTCGGCCCGGAACCAGCTGACGGTGCTGGAACCAGGTGGTGGACCCGAAGGCCCACAGGAGAGGAGAGAACAGCTAGGCCGCGAGGCAGCCGCAGTTACCGAACCCCAACAGTCCTACAGGGGGAGCTGGGCCTACTGGCACTACAGAACCAGCCTTGACTACCAGTTCACGCAGCCCACATAGGAAGCTCCTAAACTGGAGGCACCCTGGAGTTGGCTAACTCGACCGCCCCACGACGGGGCAAGCATAGGCGTCTCAGTGAAGTTGACACAACCCGGAAACAGCTGACGGTGCTGAAACCAGGCTTGGCACGAGGGAGTACCTGTGACAAGAACACTGCCGAGAACCAGCTGGCGGTGCTGGAACCCGGATGCGTTGCCCCAGTGTGCAAGAGCCAATGGCACGACCGAGGACCAGCTGACGGTGCTGGAACCCGGTTACTAAGCTGTAGGTGCCCGCGCTTAAAAGCACTACCAAGGACCGCCTGGCGTTGGCGGAACTCGGATACCCAGGAGGAGGCACCTTAGCCAAAGGCTCGGCCCGGAACCAGCTGACGGTGCTGGAACCAGGTGGTGGACCCGAAGGCCCACAGGAGAGGAGAGAACAGCTAGGCCGCGAGGCAGCCGCAGTTACCGAACCCCAACAGTCCTACAGGGGGAGCTGGGCCTACTGGCACTACAGAACCAGCCTTGACTACCAGTTCACGCAGCCCACATAGGAAGCTCCTAAACTGGAGGCACCCTGGAGTTGGCTAACTCGACCGCCCCACGACGGGGCAAGCATAGGCGTCTCAGTGAAGTTGACACAACCCGGAAACAGCTGACGGTGCTGAAACCAGGCTTGGCACGAGGGAGTACCTGTGACAAGAACACTGCCGAGAACCAGCTGGCGGTGCTGGAACCCGGATGCGTTGCCTTGCCTATTAAAGATTGTCTTCCTAGAGCCCCAACTAGCGGTGTTGGAGCAAAGGGTAAGCAGGGGGAGATGAGTGTAGGCCGAAGCCTGCACTGGAGGCAGCTTTGTGTCTGCGTTGCGTTTGCAGGACACTTTGCCGGCTACACACTGGGGGAACAGCTGGCGTTGCTGAACCCCACTAACACAATGGCGTGTGTTTTTATCTGTGCAGCTAGCACTTGCGGGCAAAAACTTGCGATGTTAGAGCCCGTGTTGAAGCAGGAGGAGGAGGAGAGGAGCAGAGTGTAGGCCGAAGCCTAGTTGAACCAATTTCAAAGGAAACCTTTAACCCCCCCCTCAGGTGTTACAAAGTACAAGAGACACACCTTGTGCAGTATTAATGCTGCACAAGTGAAAGGTTGCTCTATTAATTTGTCTACTTGCACACGCTGAATGAAAGACATACACAATTTACCCCATTCTACAGTAAAACTGTAGTGGATGCGTGACTTGGTTTTTTGATGAGACGCAGCACAGGTGTCCAAAATAACGCCTTGGTGCTTGGCGCAGCTTCCTGAGCGTTGTTATTTGCTGTACAGGAGTCTGCGCTCTTGTGTTATCCCTTGGCAATGCCCTGTTAGCGCTGCCCATCTTATGACCTCATTTCATGTTGGCCGGTGCGGTTAACGATGGCCATAAATCCCAGACCCACAGTGGCTTTTCCTAAAGTCACACTGCGGTGCTGGGATTCGTGGCCTTGAGCAGTAAATATTTTGGCCGCTCACACACGTCCTTACACCTGCTTCAGACTGGGCGGCCTCTGCTGATCCCTTCTCGCATGCCGCGGCCATGAGGCTGCACAGTCTGAAGAAGGCGGAAGGAGATGAGTTAAGACAGGCGAAGATATGCACTGCTCGTGCCCATCAATCACACCCTCGCAGTCAAAATAATTAAGACAACGAGGAGCATTTTATTCAGGCAGGGCGGACGAACAGGCGCAAGTAGCCAACCAATGATGTCAGAAGACGGGAAGCGCTACCAAGGGGGGTGCTGCGTATCATTAGAAAGGAAAGTCACACCTCAGGGACAGTGGAATGGTCTCAAAGAGACACATTTTGTACGTGTTGAGTTCCACGTGGGCAAGGAGAAAACGTCAGCCACCTTGTACAAATGCAGCAGTACTGCTGTACAAGGTGGCTGTTATACATAGAAACACCTGGGGGGGTGGGGGGCAGGCTCCCTTCAATTTCAGTTCATGTGCCTGCGTGGCGTTTGCAGGTCACGTTGCAAGCTACACAGCAGGGGAACAGCTGGCGTTGCTGAACCCCACTGACACATTGACTGGTGTTTTTCTCTGTGCAGATTGCATGTCCGGGCAAAAACTAGCGGTGTTAGAGCCCAGGGTCAGCAGGAGGAGGAGGAGAGGAGCAAAGTGTAGGCCGAAGCCTGCACTGGTGGCAGCTTTTGGTCGGTTGTGCCAGCGTGGCTTGTGCTGGACACGATGCCGGCTACACAGCGGGGGAACAGCTGGCGGTGCTGAACCACACTAACACATTGGCTGGTGTTTTTCTCTGTGCAGCTAGCATGTCCGGGCAGAAACTGGCGTTGTTTGAGCCCAGGGTCAGCAGGAGGAGGAGAGGAGCAAAGTGTAGGCCGAAGCCTGCACTGGTGGCAGCTTTTGTTCTGTTGTGCCAGCGTGGCTTGTGCTGGACACGTTGCCGACTACACAGCAGGGGAACAGCTGGCGGTGCTGAACCCCACTAACACATTGGCTGGTGTTTTTCTCTGTGCAGCTAGCATTTCCGGGCAAAAACTAGCGGTGTTTGAGCCCAGGGTCAGCAGGAGGAGTAGAGGAGCAGAGTGTAGGCCGAAGCCTAGTTGAACCAATTTCAAAGGTTACCTTTAACCCCCCCCTCAGGTGTTGCAAGGTACAAGAGCCACACCTTGAACAGCATTAATGATGCACAAGTCAAAGGTTGCTCTATTTAATTTTGCTCCTTGCACACGCTGAATTAAACACGTACACTATTTAGCCCATTATACTGTCAAACAGTTGTGGAGGCGTGACTTGTCTTTTTAACGAGACGCAGCACAGGTGTCAAAATTTGCACCTAGGTACTGGGCGCAGATTCCTGAGCGTTGTTATTTGCTGTACAGGAGTCTGCGCTCTTGTGTTATCCCTTGGCAATACCCTGTTAGTGCAGGCCGTCTCATGACCTCATTTCATGTTGGCCGGTGCGGTTAACGATGGCCATAAATCCCAGACCCACAGTGGCTTTTCCTAAAGTCACACTGCGGTGCTGGGATTCGTGGCCTTGTGCAGTAAATATGTTCGCCGCTCACACATGTCCTTACACCTGCTTCAGACTGGGCGGCCTCAGCTGATCCCTTATCGCATGCCGCGGCCATGAGGCCGCACAGTCAGAAGAAGGCGGAAGGAGGGGAGTGAAAACAGGGGAACATATGCACTGCTCGTGCCCATCAATCACACCCTCGCAGTCAAAATATATGAGACAACGGGGGGCGTTGTGTCGGGCAGGGGGGACGCACAGGCACAGCCAGCCAACCAATGATGTCAGGAGACGGGCAGCGCTAACAATGGGGGTGCTGCGTGTCATTACAAAGGAAAGTCACACCTCAGGGACATTGTAATGGTCTCTAATGAGACACATTTTTTACGTGTTGAGTTCCACGTGGGCAAGGAGAAAAAGTCAGCCACCTCGTACAAATGCAGCAGTACTGCTGTACAAGGTGGCTGATATACATAGAAACACCTGTGGGTGGGGGGCAGGCTCCCTTCAATTTCAGTTCATGTGCCTGCGTGGCGTTTGCAGGTCACGTTGCAAGCTGCACAGCAGGGGAACAGCTGGCGGTGCTGAACCCCACTAACACATTGGCTGGTGTTTTTCTCTGTGCAGCTAGCATGTCCGGGCAGAAACTGGCGTTGTTTGAGCCCAGGGTCAGCAGGAGGAGGAGAGGAGCAAAGTGTAGGCCGAAGCCTGCACTGGTGGCAGCTTTTGTTCTGTTGTGCCAGCGTGGCTTGTGCTGGACACGTTGCCGACTACACAGCAGGGGAACAGCTGGCGGTGCTGAACCCCACTAACACATTGGCTGGTGTTTTTCTCTGTGCAGCTAGCATTTCCGGGCAAAAACTAGCGGTGTTTGAGCCCAGGGTCAGCAGGAGGAGTAGAGGAGCAGAGTGTTGGCCAAAGCCTAGTTGAACCAATTTCAAAGGTTACCTTTAACCCCCCCCTCAGGTGTTGCAAGGTACAAGAGCCACACCTTGAACAGCATTAATGATGCACAAGTCAAAGGTTGCTCTATTTAATTTTGCTCCTTGCACACGCTGAATTAAACACGTACACTATTTAGCCCATTATACTGTCAAACAGTAGTGGAGGCGTGACTACTAGTCTTTTTAAGGAGACGCAGCACAGGTGTACAAATTTACACCTAGGTGCTGTGCGCAGATTCCTTACCGTTGTTATTTGCAGTACAGGAAACTGCGCTCTTGTGTTATCCCTTGGCAATACCCTGTTAGTGCAGGCCGTCTCATGACCTCATTTCATGTTGGCCGGTGCGGTTAACGATGGCCATAAATCCCAGACCCACAGTGGCTTTTCCTAAAGTCACACTGCGGTGCTGGGATTCGTGGCCTTGTGCAGTAAATATGTTCGCCGCTCACACATGTCCTTACACCTGCTTCAGACTGGGCGGCCTCAGCTGATCCCTTATCGCATGCCGCGGCCATGAGGCCGCACAGTCAGAAGAAGGCGGAAGGAGGGGAGTGAAAACAGGGGAACATATGCACTGCTCGTGCCCATCAATCACACCCTCGCAGTCAAAATATATGAGACAACGGGGGGCGTTGTGTCGGGCAGGGAGGACGCACAGGCACAGCCAGCCAACCAATGATGTCAGGAGACGGGCAGCGCTAACAATGGGGGTGCTGCGTGTCATTAAAAAGGAAAGTCACACCTCAGGGACATTGTAATGGTCTGTAATGAGACACATTTTGTACTTGTTGAGTTCCACGTGTGCAAGGAGAAAAAGTCAGCCACCTTGTCCAAATGCAGCAGTACTGCTGTACAAGGTGGCTGTTATACATAGAAACACCTGGGGGGGTGGGGGGCAGGCTCCCTTCAATTTCAGTTCATGTGCCTGCGTGGCGTTTGCAGGTCACGTTGCAAGCTACACAGCAGGGGAACAGCTGGCGTTGCTGAACCCCACTGACACATTGACTGGTGTTTTTCTCTGTGCAGATTGCATGTCCGGGCAAAAACTAGCGGTGTTAGAGCCCAGGGTCAGCAGGAGGAGGAGGAGAGGAGCAAAGTGTAGGCCGAAGCCTGCACTGGTGGCAGCTTTTGGTCGGTTGTGCCAGCGTGGCTTGTGCTGGACACGATGCCGGCTACACAGCGGGGGAACAGCTGGCGGTGCTGAACCACACTAACACATTGGCTGGTGTTTTTCTCTGTGCAGCTAGCATGTCCGGGCAGAAACTGGCGTTGTTTGAGCCCAGGGTCAGCAGGAGGAGGAGAGGAGCAAAGTGTAGGCCGAAGCCTGCACTGGTGGCAGCTTTTGTTCTGTTGTGCCAGCGTGGCTTGTGCTGGACACGTTGCCGACTACACAGCAGGGGAACAGCTGGCGGTGCTGAACCCCACTAACACATTGGCTGGTGTTTTTCTCTGTGCAGCTAGCATTTCCGGGCAAAAACTAGCGGTGTTTGAGCCCAGGGTCAGCAGGAGGAGTAGAGGAGCAGAGTGTAGGCCGAAGCCTAGTTGAACCAATTTCAAAGGTTACCTTTAACCCCCCCCTCAGGTGTTGCAAGGTACAAGAGCCACACCTTGAACAGCATTAATGATGCACAAGTCAAAGGTTGCTCTATTTAATTTTGCTCCTTGCACACGCTGAATTAAACACGTACACTATTTAGCCCATTATACTGTCAAACAGTAGTGGAGGCGTGACTTGTCTTTTTAACGAGACGCAGCACAGGTGTCAAAATTTGCACCTAGGTACTGGGCGCAGATTCCTGAGCGTTGTTATTTGCTGTACAGGAGTCTGCGCTATTGTGATCCCTTGGCCATGCGCTGTGAGCGCTTCCTGTCTTCTGACCTCATTTCATGTCGGCCGTTGCGGTTAGCGATGGACATGAATCCCAGACCCACAGTGTGTTTTTAAAAAATCACACTGCGGTGCTGGGATTCGTGCCCTGGTGCACTAAATATGTTTGCCGCTCACACATGTCCTTACACCTGCTTCAGACTGGGCGGCCTCATCTGATCCCTTATCGCCTGCCGCGGCCATGAGGACACCCAGTCTGAAGAAGGCGGAAGGAGATGAGTGAACACAGGCAAACATATGCACTGCACATGCCCATCAATCACACCCTCGCTGTCCAAAAAAATAAGACACCGAGGGCCGTTGTTTCGAGCAGGGGAGATGCACAGGCGCAGCCAGCTAACCAATGATGTCAAAAGACGGGCAGCGCTAACAAGGGTGGTGCTGCGTGTCATTACAAAGGAAAGTCACACCTCAGGGACATTGTAATGGTCTCTAATGAGACACATTTTGTACGTGTTGAGTTCCACGTGGGCAAGGAGAAAAAGTCAGCCACCTCGTACAAATGCAGCAGTACTGCTGTACAAGGTGGCTGATATACATAGAAACACCTGTGGGTGGGGGGCAGGCTCCCTTCAATTTCAGTTCATGTGCCTGCGTGGCGTTTGCAGGTCACGTTGCAAGCTACACAGCAGGGGAACAGCTGGCGTTGCTGAACCCCACTGACACATTGACTGGTGTTTTTCTCTGTGCAGATTGCATGTCCGGGCAAAAACTAGCGGTGTTAGAGCCCAGGGTCAGCAGGAGGAGGAGGAGAGGAGCAAAGTGTAGGCCGAAGCCTGCACTGGTGGCAGCTTTTGGTCGGTTGTGCCAGCGTGGCTTGTGCTGGACACGATGCCGGCTACACAGCGGGGGAACAGCAGGCGGTGCTGAACCCCACTAACACATTGGCTGGTGTTTTTCTCTGTGCAGCTAGCATGTCCGGGCAGAAACTGGCGTTGTTTGAGCCCAGGGTCAGCAGGAGGAGGAGAGGAGCAAAGTGTAGGCCGAAGCCTGCACTGGTGGCAGCTTTTGGTCGGTTGTGCCAGCGTGGCTTGTGCTGGACACGTTGCCGACTACACAGCAGGGGAACAGCTGGCGGTGCTGAACCCCACTAACACATTGGCTGGTGTTTTTCTCTGTGCAGCTAGCATTTCCGGGCAAAAACTAGCGGTGTTTGAGCCCAGGGTCAGCAGGAGGAGGAGAGGAGCAGAGTGTAGGCCGAAGCCTAGTTGAACCAATTTCAAAGGTTACCTTTAACCCCCCCCTCAGGTGTTGCAAGGTACAAGAGCCACACCTTGTGCAGCATTAATGCTGCACAAGTAAAAGGTTGCTCTATTTGTTTTGCTCCTTGCACACGCTGACTAAAACACGTACACTATTTAGCCCATTATACTGTCAAACAGTTGTGGAGGCGTGACTTGTCTTTTTAACGAGACGCAGCACAGGTGTCAAAATTTGCACCTAGGTACTGGGCGCAGATTCCTGAGCGTTGTTATTTGCTGTACAGGAGTCTGCGCTATTGTGATCCCTTGGCCATGTGCTGTGAGCGCTTCCTGTCTTCTGACCTCATTTCATGTCGGCCGTTGCGGTTAGCGATGGACATGAATCCCAGACCCACAGTGTGTTTTCAAAAAATCACACTGCGTGGCTGGGATTCGTGGCCTTGTGCAGTAAATAGGTTTGCCGCTTACACATGTCCTTACACCTGCTCCAGACTGGGCGGCCTCAGCTGATCCCTTATCGCCTACCACGGCCAGGAGGCCGCACAGTCTGAAGAAGGCGGAAGGAGATGAGTTAAGACAGGCGAACATATGCACTGCTCGTGCCCATAAACCACACCCTCGCTGACAAAATAAATATGACAACGAGGGGCGTTGTTTCTAGCAGGGCGGATGCACAGGCGCAGCCAGCTAACCATGATGACAAAAGACGGGAAACGCTACCAAGGGGGGGTGCTGCGTATCATTACAAAGGAAAGTCACACCTCAGGGACAGTGGAATGGTCTCAATGAGACACATTTTGTACGTGTTGAGTTCCACGTGGGCAAGGAGAAAAAGTCAGCCACCTTGTACAAATGCAGCAGTACTGCTGTACTAGGTGGCTGTTATACATAGAAACACCTGGGGGGGTGGGGCCAGGTTCCCTTTTAATTTCAGTTCCTGTGCCTGCATGGCGTTTGCAGGTCACGTTGCCGGCTACACAGCAGGGGAACAGCTGGCGTTGCTGAACCCCACTAACACATTGGCTGGTGTTTTTCTCTGTGCAGCTAGCACTTCCGGGCAAAAACTAGCGGTGTTTGAGCCCAGGGTCAGCAGGAGGAGGAGAGGAGCAGAGTGTAGGCCGAAGCCTGCACTGGTGGCAGCTTTTGTTCTGTTGTGCCAGCGTGGCTTGTGCTGGACACGTTGCCGACTACACAGCAGGGGAACAGCTGGCGGTGCTGAACCCCACTGACACATCACCTAGTGTTTTTTTCTGTGTAGACAACACTTCCAGGTGGCAACTGACAGTGTTGAAACCCAGGGAATCAAAGAGGAGCAGAGTGTAGGCCGAAGCCTGCAGTGGAGCAAGTTGAAAGGGAACCTTTAACCCCCCCCCCCAGGCATTTGTTGCTGAAAGAGCCATCTTGTACAGCAGTAATACTGCACATGGAAAATGGTGGCTCCGAAAATTATGCTCCTTGCAAACGCTGAAGTACACACTCATATAATGTGTCCCCTCACACCGTCAAACCATCCCGGAAGTGGGACTTTCCTTTGTAATGTGACACAGCACAGCCGTCATTCCAACCCCCTTGGTGCCGGGCACCACCTCCTCAACGTTGTTTGGTTCTGTCACGGAGCCCGCACTGTAATGTTATCCCTTGGCCATGCACAGTTAGCGGTGCCCGTCTTCTGACATCATGTAGGTGTCAGGCTGGCAGTGCCTGTGCGTCCAAGCTGCCCGAGATCCAACCTTGCAGTGTCATCTAATGTAGTCCCACTGCGGGCCAGGGATCCATGGGCATGCGCAGTGCATATCATCGCCTCTCACTCACCTCCTTCCTGCTTCTTCAGACTGTGCGGCGTCACGGCCGTGGCATGCTATTAGGGATCAGCTGACGCCGCCTAGTCTGAAGAAGCGTGAAGAAGGGGAGTGAGAGGCTAGTATATGCACTGCGCATGGCCATGGATACCAGGCCCACTGTGGGATCACATTAGACGACACTGCGAGGTGTGATTTCGGGCAGCGTGGACGCACAGGCGCAGCCAGGACGACAACAAATGATGTCAGAGGACGGGCAGCGCAAACTGTGCATGGCCAAGGGATAACATAACAGCGCAGGGTCCATGACGGAATCAAACAACGCTAAGGAGGCAGCGCACGGTGCCAAGGGGGTAGCAATGACGGCTGTGCTGCGTCACATTACAAAGGAAAGTCCCACCTCCAGGACGGTTTGGACGGTGTGAGGGGACACATTACATGAGTGTGTAGTTCAGCGTTTGCAAGGAGCATAATTTCAAGAGCGACCTTTCCCTTGTGCAGTATTAGTGCTGCACATGGTGGCTCTTTCAGTAACAAACGCCTAGGGGGGGGGGGGGGACAGGTCCCCTTACATTTTAGTTGTGCCAGCGTGGCGGTCGCATGACACGTTGCCGGATACACAGCTGGGATCAGCTGACGTTACTGAACCCCAATAACAGAGGAGCGACTGTTGACTGTGCACACAGCACTTCCAGGCACCAACTGGCGGTGTTAGAGCCCAGGGACAGCAGGAGGAGCAGATTGGAGGTATTGCCGCACACACAGCTGGGGATCAGCTGACGTTACTGAACCCCAATAACAGAGGAGCGACTGTTGACTGTGCACACAGCACTTCCAGGCACCAACTGGCGGTGTTAGAGCCCAGGGACAGCAGGAGGAGCAGATTGGAGGTATTGCCGCACACACAGCTGGGGATCAGCTGACGTTACTGAACCCCAATAACAGAGGAGCGACTGTTGACTGTGCACACAGCACTTCCAGGCACCAACTGGCGGTGTTAGAGCCCAGGGACAGCAGGAGGAGCAGAGGAACAGAGTGTAGGCCGAAGCCTGATTGGAGCAAGTTGAAAGGAAACCTTTAACCCCCCCCCCAAGACGTTTGTAGCTGAAAGAGCCATGTTGTGCAGCACTAAGGATGCAAAAGGAAAAGGTTGCTCTTTTAATTATGCTCCTTGCAAACACCGAAGTAAACACTAAAAATGTGTCCCTTTATACCGTTAAACCGTTCCGGAGGTGCGAATTTCCTTCGTAATGGGACACAGCACAGCTGTCATTCCTATCCCCTTGATGCCGTGCGCTGCCTCCTCAGCGTTGTTTTAAGCTGCCACGGAGCCTGCGCTGTTCTGTTAGCCCTTGGCCATGCCCAATTAGCGCTGCCTGTCTTCTGACATAATTTGGTGTCAGGCTGTCAGTGCCTGTGCGTCCACGCTGCTCCAGATCCCACCTCGCAGTCTCATCTAACGTAATCCCACTGCGGGCCTTGGAACCATGGGCATGCACAGTGCATAACCTCGACTCTCACTCCCCTCCTTCCCTCTTCTTCAGACTGTGCGGTGTCACGGCCGTGGCATGCTAGGGATCAGCTGACGGCGCACAGTCTAAAGAAGGCGGAGGGAAATGAGCGAGAGCCCGAGGGAAGATATGCACTGCGCATGCCCATGGATCCCAGGCCCGCAGTGTGACTCAATCAGAAGACACTGCGAGGCGGGATCTCGGGCACCGCGGCCGCACAGGCGCAGCCAGCCTGACACCAAATTATGTCAGAAGACAGGCAGCGCAAATAGGGCATGCCCAAGGGATAACAGAACAGCGCAGGCTCCGTGACAGCTTAAAACAACGCTGAGGAGGCAGCGCATGGCACCAAGGGGGTAGGAATGACGGCTGTGCTGCGTCACATTACGAAGGAAAGTCCCAGCTCCGGGACGGTATAACGGTATCAGTGAACACATTTTATAAGTGTTAAGTTCTGCGTGTGCAAAGAGCTAAAAAAAAAGAGCTACCTTTTCCTTGTGCAGCATTACTGCTGCACAAGATGGCTCTTTCAGTAACAAACGACGGGGGGGGGGGGGGGACAGGTTCCCTTACATTTAGGTTGTTGTGCCAGCGTGGCGGTCGCAGGACACATTGCCGGCTACACAGCTGGGGATCAGCTGACGTTACTGAAACCCAATAACACTGGGTCGTATGTTTTTACTGTGCAGCCTGCACTTCTGAGCCGCAACTGGCGGTGTTGGAGCCCAGGAATAGCAGTTCAGGTGGTAGAAAGATGAACACAGCAGGAGACCTGGATGACACCCAATTACTTAATCAGGCAGAGGAGTGGCAAATTCCTGCGAGATCCAGGCCTGGTTCATTTTCAGGAAAGTAAGCCGGGTCAACGTTATCGGAGGATAGTCGCATGCGACGGTCTGTTAGTACACCACCTGCGGCACTAAAGACACGTTCCGATAAGACACTAGCCGCAGGGCAAGCCAGCACCTCCAATGCATACTGGCTTAGCTCTGGCCATGTATCCAGCTTAGAGACCCAAAACTTGAACGGGGAAGAGCCGTCTGGGAGTACAGTAAGAGGGCAAGCCATGTAGTCTGTCACCATCTGACGGAACCGTTGCCTCCTGCTGACTGGAGCCGCCGGTGATGGTGTAGACATTTGGGGGCGGGCACACAAAAGTGTGCCAGAGTTGTGCCATACTGGGCTTGCCTTGGGCAGAGGCACTGCTTCTGCTCCCTCTTTGGGCAGAGCCTCCCCCACTGCCTCGACGCACTGAGCTGCTTTGTAAAGCACTAGCAGCACTCCTCTCAGTTGGACAGGAGAAGATGATGGAATTCACCAGTGTGTCGTGGTACTCCCGCAATTTACGCTCCCGGGTCAACGCAGGGATGAGGTTTTGGACGTTGTCCCGGTAGCGAGGATCGAGGAGGGTGAACACCCAATAATCAGGCATGTTGAGAATGTGGTCGATGCGGCGGTCGTTTCTCAGGCACTGCAGCATGAAATCCACCATGTGCTGCAGAGTGCCAACCGGCCCAGAAACGCTGTCCCCTGCTTGAGACATGATCTCTGCCCGCTCGTCATCACCCCACCCTCGCTGTACACACTGACCACTGGACAATTGTGTCGCTCCCTCCTCTGGACGGAGCTCTTCCTCCTCCATTGACTCCTCCTCATCCTCCTCACAAATTGGCCCCTGCGTACCCCTTTGTGAGGAACCACGTGGCGCTGACTCTCCAGAAGCTGATGGAAAAGGTGACTCCTCATCCTCCACCTCTTCCACCACATCATCCCTTAACCCTTGCAAAGTTTGCTGAAGCAGGCAGATAAGGGGGACAGTCATGCTGACTAGTGCATCATCTGCACTTGCCATCCGCGTGGAATAATCAAAAGGACGCAAAACCTGGCAGACGTCCTTCATAGTGGCCCACTCTGTGGTTGTGAAGTCTGATCGGCGCTGACTGCGACTTCTTTGCGCCTGATGCAGCTGGTACTCCATAACTGCTTGCTGCTGCTCACACAACCGCTCCAACATATGTAACGTGGAATTCCACCGGGTAGGTAGGTCACATATGATGCGGTGTTCCGGAAGGCGGAATCGGCGCTGCAGAGCAGCAATGCGGGATCTGGCCAAGCTGGAACGCCGCAAGTGAGCACACTCTAGGCGGACCTTGTGCAGCAGGGCATCAAGATCCGGATAGTCCCTCAGAAAACTCTGCACAACCAAATTGAGCACATGTGCCAGACATGGGATGTGAGTGAGGTTGCCAAGGGCCAAAGCTGCCACCAGATTTCGGCCATTGTCACACACTACCATGCCTGGCTGGAGATTCGCTGGCAGTAACCACACATCGCTCTCCTGCTTTATGGCATTCCAGAGCTCCTGCGCTGTGTGGCTTCGATGCCCCAATGAAACTAGTTTCAAGACGGCCTGCTGACGTTTGGCCACGGCTGTGCTCATGTCGGTCATAGGTAAACGTTCACGGGTCCATGTGGGGGTGGACTGTGACGGATCCTGCAGAGAGGAATCAGAGGAACTGGTGTAAGAGGAGGAGTCGATGCGTACAGACTGGATTCCTGCAATCCTTGGAGTGGCAGGACACGTCCTGCGCCACTCGCACGATCTGTACCTGGCTCAACAACATTAACCCAATGGGCAGTGAGGGAAACATATCGCCCCTGTCCATGCTGACTGGTCCACGCATCGGTGGTGAGATGGACCTTGCTACTGACGGCGTTCAGTAGCGCATGTTTTATGTTTGCCTCAACATGCCTGTGCAGGGCAGGGACAGCCTGCCTGCTGAAGTAAAAGCGGCTGGGCACCTTGTACTGTGGGACTGCCAATGCCATCAAGTCACGGAAGCTGTCAGTCTCCACCAGCCTGAACGAGAGCATTTCCAGGGACAACAGTTTGGCAATGCCTGCATTCAGAGCCTGTGCTCGGGGGTGGTTGGCCGAGAATGCCCGCCTTTTCTCCCATGCCTGTACTACCGATGGCTTGTAGAGTAGACTGGGAGTGTGAGGATGACTGGGAAGGTGGTGCTGTGGGTGGAATTACACAAGGTCTCTGGGAGGAAGCCAAACCAGCTGTGCGTGAGCTGGAGGAAGAGGCAACACGAGCTGAAGAGGTGGTAGCTGCCGCTGTTGGTTGGCCTACATCTTCAGTGTGTTTCTGTAACTCCACCGCGTGCCTGGTCCGCACATGTTTCCACATATTTGTGGTATTGAGGTTGCTGACATTTTTCCCTCTTTTTACTTTATGATGACACAGCTTGCATTTGACAAAACAAATGTCATCTGCAACTGTGTCAAAAAAGGACCAGGCACTGCAAGTCTTGGGAGCGCCCTTTTTGGCTTTGGAAAGAGACAGGCTCCTAACGGGTGCCAAAGTGGAGGCTCCAGGCTCCGCAGTCTTCCCCCTCCCTCTCCCTCTTTGGCCCGTAAGAGGAAGCTCTTCCTCTGAGCTGCTCCCACCACCTTCCTGTTCCTCACGCCACGATGGGTCAAGGACCTCATCATCTCCACTACCCTCTGCCACCAACTGCTCCTCCTGGGTAGTCTCAGCAGCACAGTACGCACGAGAAAGCGGCACCTGAGTTTCATCATCAGATGCGTACTGCGCTGTGGTCACCGGAGGCACTGGCCCACCTGCCTCTTCAGAGTCAGAGAGAAAAAGGTGTTGGGCATCACTGCACACTGCCTCTTCTTCCATTTCTCCAATGCTGCTTGGCTGGCCCCCTGTTTCCAAGCCAAGAGATTCAGAGAACAGAAGTAGAGACGGCTCCTGTCCTGGGCTCTCTGACTGCCTGGCCAATTTGGCAGGTGGTGAAGAGACAGATGGCTGCTCTCCAGTGCTCTGTGCCTGAGAGGATGTGGCACTAACTGAAGTCGATGCCGAGGCGTTAGCTGCCATCCACCCGACAACGGCTTCAATTTGGTCTTCACGCAGCAGCGGTGCACGGCGCTCTCCGACAAAGCTGCGCATGAAGGACTGTTCCCTGCTGAAACTGAGTGACGACGAGTCACCGGCGCCCGCAGCAGGCACAGAATCACCACGTCCTCTCCCTGCTCCTCTCCCTGCTCCGCGCCCACGCCCACCGTGCCTTACTCCCTGCCCTCTTCATCTTGGTTGACAGATAAAGATAAGCAGAAAAGTACTAAGGCCTTAGTGTGCTTATTCCTGTAATGCTCCTCCTAACAGGTGTAAGAAACACTAATGTTGTAAATTGTGGACTAAACTTTATTATTTTGCAAATGTGGCCTACACAAGTGTAAGTTGTGTTTGGTGAACTTAACCTTTTTTTTGGTGCAGATCGGGCTACAGAGCTAGTTTAAATCACACGGAGACCGTGCAGACAGCCGTAAACGGCGCTGCAAGGCCAAGAAACCCTCCTCTCGGTTATCCTATATAGTGTTTTTCCACTATTTAGCTGGATACGAGTGGAAAGACACTAATAGGAATTTTTTTTTTCAAATTTTAAACTGGCTGCACTATTTGAAA